>NC_140992.1:120508487-121120037 GCF_052327205.1 Somniosus microcephalus
TTCACCACTTACCTTGTTAAAAGCAGGCCTTGCACCTGCTTTTTACATGTGTAACTCCTGGAGACTTACCCTCCCAGAGAAACCTGCAAAAAAAACGTAAGTTCCATGCACACGCGCTGCCTCTCCGGCGCATGCGTTCGACCTCTAAACCCTTTCCTTTAAGGGAACGGAAGTTCCATTCCGGTTTCCCGCGCATGCGCAGTGCATGCACGAAACCGACACTTCCATTGGGCCTACGGGTGAGTACCCGGTGCGTACTCACCCGTGGAGACCCGAATTTCTGGGCCAATGTTCTACGTCCAAAAGATACCATCCAGCCTAAAGGGGCAAAATTCTGACACCTCCCTTGCATGGTATTTCACTGAGGCTTACCCACTGGTTTGGCCCAGTGCCTGTTGAGCGACAAAAAGTGGGGGTTTGGTATGGATCTGCCCAACTTGGGCCAGTGCACACGGTCATACTCTGCATTCCCCCCACCAGCATTCACATCCAGTCAGGAGGAGGCTTTAAGAGCTGGTCATTTTCTTCCCACTTTAGGACGAGGCTCACATTCAGCTGGCACACCTGGCACAGCAGATGGCAGAGATGGAAGCAGACCGAGACCGGATGAGCACACGCGCTCAGCAGCTCCAGAAATCCTGCGCTGAGGCAGAGGAAGGTCAGTCATGCGGATGGGCAAACCGTAGATGGTAACGCTTATCGGCTGCAGGGTGCCAGTGTGTGCGTTGGAGCCCAGGTGCATTTTGCCACAGAGTGATGCTGCACCGGGCAGTGCTCATGATCCCTCCCACATGTTCAGCTCCTGCTCTCAGCTATGTCTTTGTGTGAAGGGTGCCACACAAAGGGCAAGTTCTACTCAAAGGGATGCAGAGAAATTCAGAGGGAGAGTCACACAGACCACTGCCTGGCACGTTCTAGCAGCTAGTATTACCGCGGTATTTACAGAGAAATGTAGGGAGTTGCCCTGCCAGCCTTCAATTCTGTGTGATGTGGGGTGACCAAGAAAATGGGAAGGGGAGTAAACTGTTTATAAAGAGACTCATCTTCAGCGACAGACAGGAATCCCATCACTGGGAGGAGTGCAGTGAGAGCAGCCTCACTCAAGTTCATCAAATCTATTTATGTATTTAGTCCCAGTGTGCCGTTGAAAGGTGCTGATGCACAGAACAGATTGAATGCAAGCTGACGCCATGTTTATATCACGTCTGTGTGTAATAGTGATGTTGTGTGCTACATGCATGGGAACAGTGTGCCGGTTTTAGGGTTCCTGTGCTCATCTGGGACATGTAAATGGAGGCCACTCGCAGCACAGCTTACCTGCACTGAAACCTATGTTTCTCCGTCATGGAACATACACAGTACTGCCTATAGAAGGTGTAATGATCAGTAACATGTCATTCTAGAATGGTACACTAGGTGGAGCTGTATGTTTAGTAGGGGGCTACCCACAAGGTAGTAGTCAAGATGGATGCCTGTACACTAGTCCACATGGCTGAATAAATGTCTAGCACAAGCTAGCTGTTCATAATGAAAACGTCTATTTATTTATGAACATAACATGGTACCAGAAGTGGTAATATCTGCTGAATATTGTGAAATGCGACATGGAGAATTTGAAGCCACCGGAGGGTTTGAAACTCACGGGGAATGTCGACTGCAATTGCCGGACTTTCAAACAACAATTTGAGCTCTATATTGCTGCCATCGGGTTTGGTGCGATGCCAGACGCAAGGAAAATAGCATTACTGCTCATGGTTGCAGGCCCGCAGGCGATAGAGGTATTTAATATGTTTGTATTTAATCAAGAGGAGGACAGAGAAAAGATGGACGATGTGCTAAAGAAGTTTGATACACATTGTTCTCCAAAAAAGAATGAGACATATGAGAGGTACGTGTTCCGTTCATGGACACAGCAGCAAAATGAGACTTTTGATAGCTTTGTGACTGATCTGAAACTGAAAGCACAGACATGTAATTTCTCTGAACTGAAATCATCCATGATTTGTGATCAGATTGTGTTTGGTATTCATGATAAAAAGGTCAGGGAACGTTTGTTGAGAGAAACCAAACTAACATTGGAGGATGCTGTGAAAATATGCCATGCCAGTGAGTTAGCTCAGCAGCATGCAAAGACTTTCAGTGAAATTAATAATGATGCGACTGTAATGAGTGACTGTGCTGCTGTCGGTGCTGTGTCCTACGAGGGGAAGAAACATGGGCAGAACAGAAATGCAAAGCAATCGGAGGATGGAATTTTTAATTGTAAACGTTGTGGGTACCAGCACCAGTCAAGACAATGCCCAGCATTTGGAAGAATGTGCACAAAATGTAATGGAAAGAATCACTTTGCCAAACAATGCTTTTCAAAAGTAAAAACAAAGAAAGGGCAACAAGTCAATGTGATAGAGGACACTGATTTAAGTGAGACATTTTTTGTAGGAATGGTGTCATGTGACAATATAGAAAAGGATACAGAAAATGTGCAGCCCTCAGGAATGGACAATGCTGAACATAAAGTTAATGCAGTAAAAGAGGACAAATGGATGATGCCACTGCAGGTAAATGGAGCATTAGTTACATTGAAACTAGACACTGGGGCAAAAGAAAACTTAATCAGTATGAGTGACATGAAAAATATGAAAGAAAAGCCCAAAATACAGAAAAAGTCAGTACTACTGAAGAACTATAATGGACAGAAAATAGACAGCTTAGGTGTATGCAGACTTAAAGTGACAGTCAAAGACAAAGTGCATCATCTCATGTTTTCTGTTGTGGCTGAAGGACTTGATTCACTACTAGGTGACAAAGCTTGTGAGGACTTAGAACTGGTCAAGAGAGTCTACCATATAAACTGTGCCATAAGCAGACCAGATGACTCGATGGATTCTGTAGTGAGTAATTTCTAGGATGTGTTCAAAGGATTTGGAGTTCTACCATTCACTTACAAGATCCAGCTAAAGGAGGATGCTCAGCCAGTGGTACATGCTTCACGGAGAGTTCCAGCACCCCTGCATGATAGGCTCAAGAAAGAACTGGACAGAATGACCACACTAGGAGTCATCAGGAAAGTCGAAGAGCCAACAGACTGGGTTAACTCCATGGTATGTGTAAAGAAAAAGAACAATGATCTAAGAGTATGCATGGATCCAAAGGACTTAAATGCAAACATAAAATGTGAACACTACCAGATTCCCAAGCAAGAAGAAATCACCAGTGAAATGTCAGGTGCCAGATACTTCACAAAGCTCGATGCCTCACAAGGATTTTGGCAACTAAAACTGGATGAAGAGAGCACCAAATACTGTACCTTCAACACACCATTTGGCAGGTATTGTTTCCTCAGAATGCCTTTTGGGATAATATCTGCATCTGAAATCTTTCATAGAGCAATGGAACACATAATTGAAGGTCTGGAAGGTGTTCGGGTCTATGTTGATGACATCATCATCTGGGGCTCCACATTGAAAGAACACAATGAGAGACTGACTAAAGTGCTACAGAGCATACGCCGGAATGGGCTGAAGCTCAACAAAGCCAAGTATCAGTTTGGCATCCAGGAAGTCACTTTCCTAGGAGATAATCTATCTGGTAAAGGAATAGAGCCATATATGGAAAAAGTAAACGCCATACTCAACATGCCCCGACCCACTGACAAAAAAGGAGTGCTACGCATCATGGGGATGATAAACTTCATTGGGAAGTTCATTCCTAACTTGTCAGCCAAGACAGCCTGTCTGAGAGACCTGCTACATAAAACAAATGAGTTTGCATGGACAGAAAGACATGAACAAGAGTGGATGAACCTCAAAACAGTGCTGACAACCACACCTGTGCTCACCTTCTTTGACCCAACAAAGAGAATCAAAGTGTCAACGGATGCATCAAAAGATGGCCTAGGCACGGTCTTGCTACAAGCAGAGGGTGAAGATTGGAAGCCTGTTGCCTATGCCTCCAGATCTATGGCTGACTCTGAGTGTTGATACACCCAGATTGAAAAGGAATGTCTAGGCTTGGTAGTTGGACTAGAAAAGTTCCATGGCTACATATATGGACTTCCCACCTTCACAGTTGAGACAGACCACAGCCCACTGGTTGCCATCATAAAAAAAAATCTGAATGAGATGTCTCCAAGGATTCAACGACTCATGATGAAGCTGCAAAGATATGACTTTGAACTGATCTACACACCAGGCAAACACATAGTGTTAGCAGATGCACTATCCCGAGCACACACAATGAGTCATGTGGGCTCTACTGAGGAAGACGTGGATGTTCATGTGAATATGGTCACTGCTGCGCTGCCCATGTCAGACACAAAATCAAAGCAAATAGCAGAAGAAACAGTAAAAGATACAGTATTACAAACAGTAATAGAGAACATTCATCATGGTTGGCCAAAAGGTTCCTGTCCAAAGTACTATCACATCAGGTCAGAGTTAAGTGTCGCAAATGGACTATTACTAAAACAGAACAGAATAGTCATTCCACAGGCTCTACGTCAAGACATGCTCAAAAGGATTCATGAGGGACACCTCGGAATTGAAAAATGCAAAAGGAGAGCAAGAGACACTGGCCTAGAAATTCATTAAGGCGCTGCCAGCTTTGCGGCCAGTTACCGCCTAAAGAGGGCTTCTGCGCCAAAAAGGAGTTTGCGCTGATATTCAGCGCAGCGGTATTGGCGGCGGTAGCCGTTAGCGCTGCGCCGGCACCGATGACGTCATCGGTGTGCGCAGTGCCCCGGCTCCGCCCCGAAACCGGCCCGATCCCCATATTTAGTTGTGGCCGCCTCCTCCGCAGCGGCCGCAAACAGCGACCAGAAAATGGGGCCGTACTGTAGCCTTAGTGGGGCGCTTTAAGGTGGAGGTGTGGCCGGCTGCTTTTTCGGCGGCCGCCTGCCCGCGCCTCCTTCCCCGGCCTCCTCCACCCCACCTCCCGCGGCATTGCCGGCTGCTTTCCGTGAACCCGGCACTTCTCCGTGGTGCCGGGCTCATTCGCCGGCACTATCCAGCGGCGATCTCCCCATTGCAGGCAGCTCCCCCTTAAGAGAAGGAGGAGGCCTGCAGTACCGCAGCCTGCCACTCCGCAGCGGCTGGCGCAGCAGCGCCAAGAGCGCTGAAATTCAGTTTCAGCGCCCCAAGCGGAGGCGGGCACACCCTGGAATAGCGCCCGGTTCCAAATTGGGGCGCAAAAACTGAATATCTGATGATCGCAAATGGCTCCCCACCCAGCGCTAACTTTTGGGCGCTAGCCAGCTGGCGGGGCCATAGTGAATTTCTAGGCCACTGTTTATTGGCCTGGCATAAATAAGAACATTGAAAACATGATAGGCATATGTGAGACATGTCAGAAACACCAAAACAAACAAGCAAAGGAACCAATGATAGTAGCTGACTTACCAACAGCACCATGGCAAAAGGTTGGTATGGACCTCTTTCATTTGAATGGTAAAGACTATCTAATAGTGATTGACTACTATTCTAACTATCCTGAGATGGCGCTGCTCTCAAGCACCACAGCAAGCAGTGTCATAATGCATGTTAAATCCATCTTCGCCAGACATGGAATTCCCATGATTGCCGTTAGCGACAATGGTCCGTGCTTCAACTGTAAAGAGCGGCAACAGTTTGCAGCACATTATGACTTTCAACACATCACATCCAGTCCTCTGTATGCTCAGTCAAATGGTACGGCAGAGAAAGGTGTTCAAGTTCTCAAACAGCTACTGAAGAAAGCAACAGAAAGCAAGTCTGATCCTTATCTCGCCTTGCTGAGCTACCGAGCCTCCCCTTTAGACTCTGGTTCTTCACCTGCTGAACTCCTAATGGGTTGCAAGTTGCGCACCATGCTACCCTGCTGTGCAAAAGAAAAGCAGAGTAAGGAACTGAGACAGAGACTTCAACTGTTAAAGCTGAAACAGAAATCACACTATGACAAGTCATCCAAAACTCTGAAACCATTGACAAGGGATGATGTTGTCAGGATTGAGGATCCAGATGCATGGAACAGGAAAGCTACAGTTCTTGAGGAAGTAGGACCAAGTTCATACACTGTTAGAACTGAGGAAGGACAGATTCTCAGGAAGAACCGCCGTTCCCTCCTGAAAACACAAGAAACTATCCAAGAGCAAATCGATGACAATGCCGCAACTGAATCTTGTCACTCACCACCAGAACAATCTAACACAAACACACATACAGGCTCTCATGAAAACACATCAGACTTACCTGTGCTGAGAAGATGCACACGTGAAGTAAAAAAGCCTGATAGACTTAATCTGTGAGTACAAAGAAAACTATAATAAAAGAATGAAAAGCTTAGAGTTCATAAAGTAAAGCTTTGAAAATGTGTTGACTGTTGTGAAGATGTTTATGTCGTTATGATTGATTGATATTGATTGATATTGATTTTGTTTAACCTCTAAGGAAGGGGGATGTAATGATCAGTAACATGTCATTCTAGAATGGTACACTAGGTGGAGCTGTATGTTTAGTAGGGGGCAACCCACAAGGCAGTAGTCAAGATGGATGCCTGTACACTAGTCCACATAGCTGAATAAATGTCTAGCACAAGCTAGCTGTTCATAATGAAAACGTCTATTTATTTATGAACATAACAGAAGGGTTACACTGAGATATGCACAAGCTGTCCCCTTTTACCTGCTGTACACAAAGCATGTACAGGAGCTGATATTGAGGCACACATGAATTGTACAATGCCAGAGTGAATTAATCTGCTGTGTGTTAAATGCTCACTGAGACACTGATAAACTGGTTACAACCAGACAGGTGCTCTTTTACGCAGTGTATTTTATCTTCTCCATACCACAGCATCATTGATTTGCTGAGCTGAAGTGAAGGACCCCTGAGAAAGTACAGGGCTGATTTTTATGGGCGGGCTCTGTTCAGGGGCGATGTGTGCTGCACCCTGGGAAGTAATGGAGCATTGGGGTTTGCCACCGGCCCTTATTATAATGAAGAATGAATACTCTGGGGTCTGCTAGAGCTGCTTTCTTGGGCCCTAGACTAGTGAGGGCAGAAAGATCGAGATTAATTTAGGCCTTAAAGGCTGCAGATCCATTAAACGGGCAGGTACAGTAAAAGCCTCATGGCAGTTCTTCATTTTTTAAAGATAATAGGGGCAGGAGTTTTATAGTGCCAGATTTCGATGACTTGGGGTAAGTTTTTAATTTAATTTCGATGTGGCAGAAGCTGTGATTTGCATGTTGGTGGACTTTGTGGTAATTTAAAGGTTCCGGTCCCTGTGCCTGAGTTTGTGCAGCTGTTCCAGTGCACAACACACAGCCACCTGGGCAACTCTGCTATCTGCTTTGGAGGGAGCTGATGAGGTGGCGGCATCGTGGTGATGAGCAGTAGGTGGAGGAACAGAGAAAGCAAGTGTAGGTATAAAGAATAGGAGGAAGGTGCTGATTTGACTGTGAGGCTTATCATTTTATTCTTCAATAGGAAATTGAGTGTAAAATATATCCTTATTGAGAAAGTGAAGAGTAGGGGCCTCTGATGGCTGAAGGCATTGTCCCATGTGATTCTGAGCCATACAGGCCAGGAAATTCCTGGGTTAGATTCATGGTCTGTGTTAAATTATCTTGGTAACAATTGAAGTGCCAGTGGAGGCCAAGACCAGATCAGCCATGATCTTATTGAATGGCGGAGCAGGCTCGAGGGGCCAAATGGCCTACTCCTGCTCCTATTTCTTATGTTCTTATAATGGTTTGTCCCAGAGTCCTTGATCCAAGGAAGGGAAACTCAATACTGATGGTGTGTGTGTGTCTGTGTCTCAGCTACGATACATCTCACAAGTGTACAGCATGTTTACATTCACTGCACAGGCTCACCCATCAACAAGTTTGTCTCCTACTTTACTCTGTTGTATTGATCGGTCTGCTCTTAAAGTGCACCCTTTAAAGTTCTCAATTGTTCCAGTGAGTTCCCTTGAAGAACTGAGCATCTACCTGCTTTAGTTTCGCACCTGAGCATAATTGTGAACCGAGCCCTGCCAGGCCGAGAAGACCAAAGCTTCAAAATAATTGATGGAACTGGAAGTGGTGGCTCTGGGGCAATGTATCTGGTCAGCATATTCTCCTTTTACATCTGGGACCTGGGTTCAAATAAGCCTCAGAGCAATGAGATAGAATTCTCCAGTAACTGTGAGGTCCTCTGTAGGCTGATTTTGGAGCAGTACCCAATGGATATTGGATACAAATGACAAAATCTCCTCAGTAACTGATCGACACTAAATTAGCACAGAGGTTACAAGAATGGCTGGTGTGGAGAATGAAAATATCACACAGATGTACCTGGGGATGTTCTTGTGATGTTCAGATTTATTAAATCCCATTGGAGCAGTTAGATCTCCACTCTGCATCCAATCCCTGCTGTACCTGACCTAGGGTCAATTGTTGGAACAATGTAAAAGGAGCAGTGCAGAGAGCAGTACCCTCCATCTATTACAAGCTATACCTGACCTGGAAGCGTTTGATGCTGACACTGGGTGCAAAGCATCTAAATTTCCCCCACCCCCAGCACCTAACATCCTTCACTGTCAGATTGCAGATTATGATAACAAGCCTCACAAGGGGCCTCTGTGAAAGGACTGTTGGGTAAAATGAGACCTGCATTCTGATACGTTGGACCTGAACATACAGATTTTTAATCTCTATATTTTGTTTTAAAGGGAAGCGTGGATTAGACGGACGGCTGAACAACGCTCAAACCGCACTCATGCTGCAAGAAGAGACTATAAGACGCAGAGAGAGAGAGAGGAAGGCCCTGGCTGAACAGGTGGCCACATTGGAGCGGAGTCTGCAGTCATCTGAGGGGGAGAAGCGAGCACATCAGGTAATGGCTCCTGAAGGGAAAGTTGGGCAGAATTGGTGGCCAGTGCCCTTTAACCAATACAGATGCTAACCATCAGCGTATTAAGCCTGACAGTCAGAATTCCTACTCATGTGTCAGTCCATCAATGTTTCACAAAAAAAAGCCAGCGTTTTTTTCACTGACATTGAAGGTTGTCAGTATCGACCAATAAAATCATTTGGAAGATGGCACTGGAAGTTGTCGGAACCAATCCAATTGGTTAGAGGACAGGACTGAAGGCTTTTGGAACCAATCCGATCTTTCCTTTCACCCATTGTTGGATGCACACAAACATGAGGCAGGAACATTTTAAATGAGCTGATAATTTCTGAGCGTTGCAGCAACTGGTGTGTTTATTTAGTATGTGTCCCAAAAAAAAAGTTATATATGACAAATAAGCTACTAAAATGCAGTTTTTAAAGTTTTCTCACTTTTGACAGAGGAGTTTTCCAGGGCATGCCCGGCTGTTGCCTTATGCGAAGGTATATTTTCGTCAGGACTGCTTTCAGCCACTTTTCTGAGGCAAGGAGAGTGTTAGCCTGGTGCAAATACATGGTTTGGAAACTAAAAGGAGAGTAGGGTTGGAGTGGTTATGAGTTTAACTTAACAAAAAAAATCACAAAGGTTTACGCTCAGAATTACAGTAGGTGGCAAAATACAGGAAAGTGGACCAAATCAAGTATCAAAATGTCCTGTTGGTGGGGGGGGGGGTGCCCGAGTCCCCCTGCCCCCAGGAAATAAATCTCTTGCCTTCAGTACTCACATCCTCCTTCAGTCATTTAAAAATCTACCACTGGCTAAACCTTTAAGAACATAAGAGCATAAGAAATAGGAGCAGGAGTAGGCCAATCGCCCCTTCGAGCCTGCTCCGCCATTCAATAAGATCATGGCTGATCTGATCCTAACCGCCAATCCACTATCACAGAACCATCTCCTGAATCTAACAGAATTAGACACACGAAATAGGAGCAGGATCAGGCTACACGGCCCCTGGGCCTGCTCCGCTACCCACAGGGCCATGACCGATCCGAACCTAGACTCATGTCCAAATTCCTGCCCGCTCCCCGTAACCTTTAATTCCCTTTACTTATAGGAAACTGTCTATTTCTGTTTTAAATTTATGTAATGATGTAGCTTCTACAGCTTTTTGGGGCAGCATATTCCATGGACCTACCACCCTCTGAGTGAAGTAGTTCCTCCTCATCTCAGTTTTGAAAGAGCAGCCCTTTATTCTAAGACTATGCCCCCTAGTTCTAGTTTCACCCATCATCGGGAACATCTTCCCCGCTTCCACCCGATCCAACCCCTTCACAATCTTATATGTTTCAATAAGATCGCCTCTCATTCTTCTGAACTCCAATGAGTAGAGTCCCAATCTACTCAACCTCTCCTCATGTGTCCATCCCCTCATCCCCGGGATTAACCGAGTGAACCTTCTTTGTACTGACTCGAGAGCAAGTATGTCCTTTCTTAAGTATGGACACCAAAACTGTACGCAGTATTCCAGGTGCGGTCTCACCAATACCTTGTACAACTGAAGCAATACCTCCCTATTTTTATATTCTATCCCCCTAGCAATGAAAGCCAACATTCCATTGGCCTTCTTAATCACTTGCTGCACCTGCATACTAACCTTTTGAGTTTCGTGCACCAGGACCCCCAGATCCCTTTGTACTTCAGTACTTTCCAGTTTCTTGCCATTAAGATAATAACTTGCTCTACGATTTTTCCTGCCAAAGTGCATAACCTCACACTTTCCAGTATTGTATTCCATCTGCCAAATCTCTGCCCACTTACTTAGCCTGTCTATGTCCCCTTGCAGGTTTTTTATGTCCTCCTCACTCACTACTTTCCCTCCCATCTTAGTATCATCTGCAAACTTTGATATGTTACACTCGGTCCCCTCCTCCAAATCGTTAATATAGATTGTAAAGAGTTGGGGACCCAGCACTGACCCCTGCGGAACACCACTAGTTACTGATTGCCAGTCTGAGAATGAACCATTTATCCCAACTCTCTGCCTTCTGTTAGATAGCCAATCCTCTATCCATGCCAGAATATTACCCCCAATCCCGTGATTTTTTATCTTAAGCAATAATCTTTTGTGTGGCACCTTGTCAAATGCCTTTTGGAAGTCTAAACACACTACGTCCACTGGTTCCCCTTTATCCACCCTATACGTTACTTCCTCAAAGAACTCCAGCAAATTTGTCAAACATGACTTCCCCTTCATAAAACCATGCTGACTTTGTCCTATTAAATTATGATTATCCAAATGTCCTGTTACTGTCTCCTTAATAATGGACTCCAAAATTTTACCTACCACAGATGTTAGGCTAACCGGTCTATAGTTTCCAGCCTTCTGTCTACTGCCCTTTTTAAATAAGGGTGTTACATTTGCAGTTTTCCAGTCTGCCGGGACCTTTGCCGAGTCCAGGGAGTTTTGGAAAATTATTACCAATGCATCCACAATCCCTACCGCCACTTCCCTCAAGACCCTAGGATGTAAGCCATCAGGTCCAGGTGATTTATCCGCCTTGAGTCCCATTTATTTTACCGAGTACCACTTCCTTAGTGATTTTGATCGTGTTTAGCTCCTCCCCCCCTTTAGCCCCCTGTTTGTCCAGTGTTGGGATATTCTTAGTGTCTTCTACTGTAAAGACTGATGTAAAATATTCATTCAGTGTTTTTGCCATCTCCATATTTCCCACCATTAATTTCCCGGTCTCATCCTCTAAGGGACCAACATTTACTTTAGCCACCCTTTTTCTTTTTATATAACTATAAAAACTCTTACTATCTGTTTTTATATTTTTTGCTAATTTACTTTCATAATCTATCTTCCCTTTCTTAATCAATCTTTTTGTTATTTTTTGCTGTCTTTTAAAGTTTTCCCAATCCTCTATTCTCCCACTAGATTTGGCTACCTTATATGCCCTTGTTTTTAGTCGAATACTATCCTTAATTTCTTTACTTAGCCACGGATGGCTGTCTTTTCTTTTACACCCTTTTCTTCTCAGTGGAATATATTTTTTTTGGAAGTTGTAAAATAACTCCTTAAATGTACACCACTGATCATGTATCGTCTTACCCTTTAATCTATTTTCCCAATCCACTCTACTCAATTCCGCTCTCATACCTTCATAGTCTCCTTTATTCAAGCTTAGCATGCTTGTTTGAGATCCAACCTTCTCACCCTCTAATTGAATATGGAATTCAACCATGTTCACTCATTCCAAGGGGATCCTTTACTAGGACATTTTTAATTAATCCCGTCTCGTTACACAGGACCAGATCTAAGGTTGCTTGCCCCCTGGTCGGTTCAGTTACATACTGCTCAAGAAACCCATCCCTAATACACTCAATGAATTCATCCTCAAGGCAGCCCTGCCCAATTTGATTTGTCCAATTAATATGATAGTTAAAATCCCCCATAATTATAGATGTTCCCTTATTACAAGCCTCAACTATTTCCTGATTGGTACTCCGTCCAACAGAGTTGCCACTGTTCGGAGGCCTATAGACTACGCCCACTAGTGTTTTTTTCCCCTTATTATTCCTTACCTCCACCCAAACTGTTTCATTATCCAGATCTTTTGACCCAATATCATTTCTCTGCACTACAGTGATTCCTTCCTTTATTAACATAGCCACCCCACCTCCCCTTCCTTCCTGCCTGTCCTTCCTGATCGTTAAATAACCTGGTATGTTTAATTCCCAGGCATTGTCACCCTGCAGCCATGTTTCTGTAATGGCCACAAGATCATACCCATATGTTTTTGTGTACTACAGTAAAAGTGATCGAGTATATTGTCCTCACCACCATAAGGCTTTTTTGAATCTGACGATCAGCTTTTGATGGTTTTCTAGGTCAGCTTGTATGAATCAAAGTTAGAATTGAAGACCGTTATTCCAATTGCTGCAGCTCACCAGTACACCACAGCGTGATAGGGCACAGGTTCATCGCCATGGTTTCTCACATCCCAATATTGGCCATATCACTGCGAGGAGTCCCAAATAGGAATCTGCTATTTTCCAGGAGACTCACTCTGGGCCACTCTTATCCATGTAGAAGCATTGGTAGAGGCTGAGAACCAGGTTACCTCCCTGCTTCTCTTGGCTCAAGAATGATGATTGACACAAGGAAATCAAAAATGAAGCAAGGTACTGGAGGGTGCATAATCACTGCTTTTAGGAGAGGAGGAAGGAAAAGGACGAATAGGGGTGGGAGGAGGGAAGATTCCTTTTCAGTAAACAATGATGCTGATGATAATGCTGGGGATTGACATGAAGTCTGCACACTTGAGGTATATATGCCAGATCCAGGATGTTATAAGTGTGAGGCTCATCTCTGTAGTATTTGTCCCTTGCAGGAGAAGATCAATAAGATGAAGGCAAACGAGACAAAGCTGGAGGTCGAAAAGCGCAAGATGAAAGACATGCTGGAAGCATCTGAGAATCGTACCACCAAGCTGGAGCTGTTATGGCGCTCCCTGGAGGGGGAGCTGCAGCGAGTGCAACTGACGCTGAACGACCGTGAGACCGAGGTCCAAGTCCTTCAGGACCGAATCGAAATGCTTCAGCGGCAGGTGGCCGACAGCGAGACGAAGGCTGCCTCACTCCAGCTCACCCTCGACCGGCTGTCGATGACCCTGGCCAAGACGGAGGAAGGTGAGAGCCACCTGAAGGACAAGGTGCAGAGTCTGTCGCTGACTCTTTCGGACATGACCGCTGGAGCTGTAGTACTGCAGGACCGGATTTCTCAGCTTCAGAAAACCCTAACATCCAGTGAACAGGACCGACGGGTACTTAAGGTAAAGACTAGTCCATTCCTCAGACAAGTGTAATGTTACAATACGTTCATACCCTCTCTCAACATACAGAAATTCCGTGCTTTTGTTACCTCTAGACGTGACTATTCCAATACTCTCCTGGCTGGCCTACCATCTTCCACCCTCCATAAACTTCAGCTCATCCAAAACTCCCATATCCTGATTTGCATCAAGTCCTATTCACCAATCACCCAGTGCGCGTTGACCTACATTGGCTCCCGGTCCAGCAATGCCTTGATTTTAAAATGATTATCCTTTTGTTCCAATCCCTACATAGTTTTGCCCCTCCCTACCTCTGTAACCTCCTCCAGACCTACAACTCTCTGAGAACTCTATGTTCCTCCAATCTGGCTTCTTAGGAATCCCCAATTTCCTTTGCGCTGCCAATTGGTGGCCATGCCTTCAGCTACCTGGGCCCTAAGCTCTGGAATTCCCTCCCTAAACCTCTCCACCTCTCTCTCCTCCTTTAAGATGACCAAGCTTTTGATCACTTGTTCTGATATTTCCTTATGTGGCTCATTGTCAAACTTTGTCTGCTAACGCTCCTGTGAAGCACCTTGCGATATTTTACTACGTTAAAGGCAATGGGAACAAAAGGCAAAATACTGCAGGTGCTGGAAATCGAAAATTAAAAACTGAAAAAGCTGAAACTACTAAGCAGGTCAGGCAGCATTCGTGGAGGAACAGAATTTAGTCCCTCCACATTTTGGGTACAAGACCCTTCCGCAGGACCATCATTGAAAATGAGATTTGAAGTTATGGGGATATGCAGTGTACTCGTTGTAATGATATCAGCAAATAGTGATGGTATTTGCCTGTTTGATTATGATGCCTTACCAGCATGTTTGCCTGATTGATTACTTATGCCTGACCAGCAGAGGGCATGTGAGAGACAAGCAGTTTAGTTTTGCTTTCGCTTTAGATGGATCACTAGCATGGTGTCTCCTGTAATGCTGTATAAAGAGTTGAACAGACTTTAGATTAAAAGACATTCTCTTTCATGAATGTGTCGTCATTGAACCCACATACAAGTCGATACATGGTGTCAGAAGTGATTGAAAGAGATGAAGAGGAAAAATCTGAAGTTAAATCAGCTCTCCACATATTAGCAAGCCAAAAGAGAACATCGTTACTTACCATTGGAGAATAGCTAACGAAGTGAAAAATGGAAGGTTTACTCCCACCGGCGAAGCTTCAGTTGACAGGTAATGTGGCTGAAAATTGGAGGATGTTCAAACAACGTGTGGGGTTGTATTTAGCGGCAATCGGAGCTGACGAGAAAAGTGATAAAAAGAAATCATCAGTGTTCTTACATGTCGTGGGTGATGAAGCGCTGGAGGTGTATAATAACTTCACATTCGCTACTGATGGAGACAAAATGAAGCTGGATAAAATAATGGAACAGTTTGAGGCCTACTGCATACCTAAACGTAACGTGACGTTTGAGAGGCACAGATTTTTCACATGTGTACAGAAAACGGGAGAGACTATTGATCAGTATGTGACTGAACTGAGAAACCAAAGAAAAACATGTGAATTTGGGGGACTGACAGACTCGCTGATAAAAGACATACTGGTGTGTGGTATTCCAGATAATGGTCTAAGGGAAAGACTGCTAAGAGAGCAAGATCTAGACCTGGGAAAAGCCATAGCATTGTGTAGGGCTACAGAGACTGTGAAGTCGCAGGCAAAGGAGCAGTTCAGTGACAATAGCTGCAATGTGGATGCAGTGAGAAAGAACGGATACAAAACGTTTAACAAAAAGAGCGCCAATGTGAAAAAAGAGGCGTGGCCAGCGAACAAAAATGAAAGGGACAATCGAAAGTCATGTAGTCGATGCGGTACACAGCATCCACCAAGAAAGTGTTCAGCATATGGTAAAACATGCAATAGTTGCAACAAAAACAACCATTATGCCCGTTGCTGTAAGAACCAAGCACAACAAAGCAAGGTCCATGCAGTAGATGAAAGCGAGATAGAGGAGTTCAATGTAAATGTTGTGTCTGAAAACAAAGAAGAAAAAAGAGACTGGATGGTGACACTAAAAGTGAATGACATACACATTCCATTTAAATTGGATACTGGAGCACAAGTTAATGTGATATCAGAGACTGATTTTAAGAAAATTAGACCCAGACCAAAGATACATGGAATAAAAGTGAAAGTGACAGGATACTCAGGTACTGATATACCAGTGAAAGGAAGATGCATTGTCAAAGTAACAAACAAGGACAGAGAGCACACGCTAGCATTAATCGTGGTGCCAAAGGATGTGCAAGCCATACTAGGTTTAAAAGCCTGTGAGAGACTGAACCTGGTAAAGAGAGTCCTCGTTGTGGAAAGCGAAGGAGAGACAGTCTATGATGAACTCATGAAAGAGTACAACGACCTATTTAAGGGTCTAGGCTGCCTGCCAGGAGAACACACGATCAGAGTAGATAAAAGTATGCCAACGGTCATACATCCATGCAGAAAAGTTCTGTTTGCTCTTCAAAAGCAACTGAAGGCAGAGTTGGACAGGATGGAAAGCCTGAACATGATTCAGAAGATAGATGAGCCAACTGAGTGGGTGAGTTCCCTCGTCGTAGTGGACAAAAAGAATGGAAAGCTCAGAATTTGCCTGGATCCAAGAGATCTAAACAGAGCAATAAAGAGAGAGCACTTCAAGCTTCCTACATGTGAGGAAATCATGTCACAGTTTGCAAATGCAAATTATTTCAGCAAGTTAGATGCATCATCAGGATTTTGGCAGATGAAACTGGATGAAGCAAGTTCAAAACTGTGCATGTTCAACAGTCCATTTGGCAGATACAGATTCCTAAGGTTACCATTTGGCATTGCCTCAGCTCCTGAAGTGTATCACAAAACTATCCATATGATCTATGAGCACCTGGAGGGAGTTGATACATCAATGGATGACATCATAGTATGGGGAACCACGAGAACTGAGCATGACGAGAGACTGAAAAAAGTGCTGGAAGCAACAAGGAAAACAAACCTGAAGCTGAATAGAGAGAAATGCCAGCTCAGGGTGACAGAACTGACATTCGTGGGAGATATCCTTAGCGGTGAGGGCATCAGACCAGATCCCAGAAAGGTGTCCGCCATTGAGAATATGCCAAAGCCACAATGCAAAAAGGACATGCAGAGGTTTAATGGAATGATCAACTACATGGGTAAATTCATACCCAACCTCTCAGAAAAGATGGCGCCACTGAGACGACTACCTGAAAAGAACATAGAATGGGAATCGAATCATGAGCATGAGAAGTCATGGAGCGATCTAAAGAAACTGCTCACAGAGGAACCAGTTCTGAGGTTTTATGACCCAGCGAGACCCATCAAGATATCATCAGATGCATCACAGAGTGGGCTCGGTGCCGTTCTTCTGCAAAAATATGACTACTGGCAACCTATTGCATATGCATCGCACTCAATGACAGACGCGGAGACGCGATATGCTCAAATAGAAAAGGAGCTGCTCAGCATCACGTACGCCTGTGAAAGATTTCACCAGTTTGTGTCAGGACAAGCAATCAGTGTAGAGACTGACCATAAGCCCTTGTTTGCATTGTTCCAAAAGCCACTAAATAGCTGTCCGCTTAGAATACAAAGAATGATGATCAGGCTGCAACGCTATACACTGAATGTTGCATACACACTGGGTAAGCTGATGTATACAGCAGACACGTTGTCCAGAGCTGTTGACCCAAGTGAGCCCGCAAACGCCAAAATGGATGAAAAAGTGAACGCCTACGTGGACATGATCACAAGTGCACTGCCCATAGCAGATGCAAAAATGGAGCTCATAAAGACTGAGACAAACAAAGATGAAACAATGAGACGACTGAGGAAAAGCATCTTGGATGGATGGCCCAACATGAAGCAAGACTGCTCACCTGACATGGCAGAGTACTGGAACTGCAGGGCGGAACTATCAGTGGTCAAAGACATCATCTACAAAGGAAGTAAAATAGTTATCCCAAAGAGTCTGAGAAAAGAGATGCTAAAAAGGATCCATGGAGGACATCTGGGAATCGAAAAGTGTAAGAAAAGAGCACGAGAGGTGATGTACTGGCCACGAATCAACCAAGATGTGACAAATGAGGTGTCAAACTGCACAATATGCCTGAAATATCGAGCAAGCAATCCGGTAGAACCACTAAAGCCACACCCAGCGCCAGACAGACCTTACCAGATGGTAGGCGCTGACCTATTCGTATGTCAAGGGAAGGACTATCTTGTAGTCACAGACTATTACTCCCTGTATCCAGAGGTTTGTAGACTGTACACCACCACTGTAGATGCTGTGATAACATGTATAAAAGCCATATTCTCCAGACATGGCGTGGCAAGCGAGGTCTTCACAGACAACGGACCCCAGTTTTACAATGCAAGTTTCCGACACTTTGCCAAAGAGTGGGACTTTGTCCACACAACGTCAAGTCCTCACTTTCCACAGTCCAATGGACTAGTGGAAAAATCAGTCCAGACAGTGAAAAGACTGATGTACAAGGCAAAAGACAGTGGAACTGACTTCTACCAAAGCATGCTTGTATACCGCACAACGCCGCTCGAGTGTGGTATGTCACCAGCCCAACTCCTTATGGGACATCTGCTAAGGTCAAACCTACCCATCCCGGAGAACCTCCTGAAAACAAAAGAAGGGGAGAAAGTGAGGAAGTTCAAAGAACAACAGAAAGAAAAGCAAAAGTACTACTATGACAGAGGAACACAAAACCTACCTGAACTCCACACTGGTGACCAAGTAAGGTTCAAAGACAAAACAAACATATGGACTCAGAAGGGAACTGTCCTGAGTGAAGTTCAACCAAGATCATACACCATTCAGACAGATGAGGGTGCTGTTCTGCGAAGAAATCATCAAGATCTTCTCATGGGACCAGCCACAGCAGGTCAAAAGACTGATACTGTTGAACAACCTGATCACGCAGCTGAGAAACCATCATCTGAGGCAACAACTCAGATTCAAGGACAATCAATCAGAAAATCCTCAAGACACGTGAAGCCTCCTGAGAGATTCATTGAGCAAGTTTAAGGACTCTTGTTATAGAAGGAAGTAATGTTATCTTATTCTTTCTTCAAGTTCTAGTGTATTTACATATTTCATGTGAACACACAAAGCAAGGTTAAAAAACTTTGATGATGATAATGATAATGTAAGTTCATTAAGTGTTACAGTTAAAATGCAGATTAATACAAAGAAAACATGTTGTTAGTTAAAAGTAAAATACTTTTGTTTTAAGAAAGGGAGATGTAATGATATCAGCAAATAGTGATGGTATTTGCCTGTTTGATTATGATGCCTTACCAGCATGTTTGCCTGATTGATTACTTATGCCTGACCAGCAGAGGGCATGTGAGAGACAAGCAGTTTAGTTTTGCTTTCGCTTTAGATGGATCACTAGCATGGTGTCTCCTGTAATGCTGTATAAAGAGTTGAACAGACTTTAGATTAAAAGACATTCTCTTTCATAAATGTCTCATCATTGAACCCACAAAGAAATCAATTCACTCATCAGATTGACGGGTGGTGGGGGGGTGGGAGTCACTGTCATCTGTGAACATCAGGTTAGAGTTACAGTAAATGGTTGAGATGCTTGTTTATCTTTGGGGATCAGAGGGTATTTGTGCAGAGCTTATTCCTTAGATCAAATGGGTGCGGTAGAGTCCACAGTAGCTTACATTATACACGGGCTTTGTAAAAAGGGCTCATGGTCTTTTCATGCTCCATACTTTATCCTGCTGAGAAGCACTATTCAGCAATCAAGGTGATACAATTTATCTAAGCAGTGTTCTGGTTGGTTGACAGTTGTCAGGTGTCCTATTGGCTGGCTTTGTTTTAGGATGCATTAATAGTCTGAGACTAATGGCAATAAAGTACAGACTGCAACTGGCAAGACTGGAGTTATACTGCGCCTGTCCCGCTTTCCCTGCTGGTAATGAACACTTTCTCAGAACAATAAAAAGACTTAATTTAAAGTTTCTAAAGGACCAGAGAGATCCAAGCTAACTCTTTAAAATCAGTTTCACCCAAAACTGGAGTTATGTGTCTGTCTGTCTGCCTGTCCATCTACCTACCCACCTATTTAAACTTCCTGTCACACTTTAGCAGTCAGTCTTTAGCGTAACTTCCAACGGCACATGAACAATGCCTCAGGAGATCTGCTAGTATTTATATAAAAATATGAGGGCAAATATTATGAGCTCCACCGCTAGTGTGAAGTCTTGCAAGGTGCCAATGCAGGTTGCAGATAGGGCTACAAAATTGCAACCCGGATTCCATGCCCCTCACCCATGTGTAGCGAGGCTCCACGCCAGCATTGGAGCCTTGTCATTCCTGTCCTATAATTCTAGTCCGCACGTGATTTCTTTGAAGTTGTATTTCTCTCTGTCTTTAGGCTTTGATTGTGTCAGCTGTGGCTCAGTGGGTAGCACTCTCGCCTCTGAGTCAGAAGGTTGTGGGTTCAAGCCTCACTCCATTTGGCACAAAATGTAGGTTGGCATTCCAGTGCAGTAATGAGGGAATGCTGTGTTGTGTATGTACCTTTAAGAGATTAACTGGTCTCAGACTGCAGTACCGGCAGTGACCACCCCTGTATAAAAAGGCGCTAGTAAGCCTCTGTAGTTTCAGTTTCCCGATTGACTCCTTTCAGTAAAGACTTGTTTTGTTCAACTCCTGCTGTCCGTGTCTCAATCATACATGGACATAATACTGGCGACGAGCAGATACGAACTTACCTACAGTCTGCACCACCTCCTGGGATCCATTCCTGCAGCGAAGTGAGCAGAGGTCGAGGCCAGAAGGAAGAAAGAAGCAGTAGAAACAGGCGTCGACCGTGGGTATCCGCCCCTGTGTTAGCGGAGTTGAAGATTGCTGGAGAAGCTGTGGAAAGCGGGGCCTGGTTCCTGTCGACGGTGCTTCAGCTAATCGGGCTGGTGGCAGGTAGTACATTGATCCTTCCTGGGCTGCGGCGGTCGTGAACTCGAGCGGGTGGCTTGCAACGGGGCCGAGCAGCGTTGTTGGGAAGAGGAGAGAGAGAGGGTGGAGCACACAGGGCGCGGCCGGTGCTACGAAGCCGGGCTGCATTTCGACCCGAGAAGAGGGAGGCAAGAGTCCCACAGGGTTGTTCCACGACGGGAAAATAATTTTTAAAAAAGAAATATTAAACGCGCAGGAAACCACGAGGAGCTGCAGGTTGCAATGGAAACCGCGGAAAGCAGCGCTAGCAACAGCGGGGAAGAAGGCAAAAGCGCGGGAGGCGCCATCTTAATCAGCGGGGGACGAAGGCAAAGCGCGGGAGGCGCCATTTTGTTAAATCGGGGAAGAAGGCAAAGCGCGGGAGGAGCCATTTTAGATTTTCAAGATGCCAAAGACTGGCTGTATCACTGCCTTTGATAATACAATAGAGGACTGGACCACGTATGTGGAAAGAGATGAGGTATATTGCGAGGCAAACGAAATAGCCGATGAGAAAAAGGCAATGGTATTGCTAAACTTAATGGGCGTTAGAACGTACGGCCTATTGCGGGACCTGATTACTTCAGCCAAACCGAAGGCGAAGAGTTTTAACGAAATTGTTGCTGTCCTACAGGAACACCTAAACCCTGCACCGCTGTTGATAGCCGAAAGATTTAAATTCCACAGGAGAACTCAGCATGAAGATGAGAGCAATGCTGAGTACCTTACGGAACTACGCAAGCTATCAAAGCACTGCCAGTTCGGAGCAGGACTGGCAGATACACTACGGGACGAATTTGTCTGTGGACTCCTGAGTGAAGGAACACAGAAGAAGTTACTCTCAGAGAAAGAGCTGACGCTAGATAAGGCTTTCAGCGTGGCAGTATTGTACGAAGCAGCAGCCAGGGGAGCTGCAGAAATTCAACAAAAGCCACAGGAATACGGCACCCACGAAATGACACGGGGATTTGCAAAATGTTATCGCTGTGGCAGAACTAACCATGACCAGAAGGACTGCTGGTCCAAGGACAAAATATGCAGGCAATGCGGAAAGATGGGACACATTGCACGAGTTTGCAGGTCTGGGAAGAAGACCAGCAACAACAAAAAGGCTACTAAGGAACCATACAAGAAAGTACAATAGATGACGGACAGTAGTTCCGAAGACCAGATGAGCAATTGTGAATCCGGGAACAGGAGACTAAGCTGTCTCAAACTTCACAATGTAATCGCAAAAGAGGATCACCGAACCATTTGGGTCACCCTCACGATAGTAGGGTCCCAAGTCAAAATGGAATTGGATACAGGATCAGCGCTAACCGTCATGAATCGACGAGACTACGAGCGGCTATTCCCACACATACCCTTGAGAGAGACATCCATCATCTTGACGACGTATACGGGGCAAAAAGTATACCCCAGAGGAAAAATAAGGGTGTCTGTCGAATACAACGGCAAGAAAATACGGAAATTGTATCTCTACATACTGCAAAATGGTGGACCACCATTATTGGGACGTGAATGGATCAGGAAGATAAGCTTAGATTGGCACTCCATTCATGCAATGATGGTGGACGGTAAAAAAGATGAAGACGTCACTCCTGGACGATTGTCAACAATCTTAGCTAACGCCAAAGAGGTATTTCAACAAGAACTGGGCACTCTTAAAGGCATAACCGCCTCGATAAAAATAGAAGAGAATGCAATTCCCAAGTTTTTCAAAGCAAGACCGGTACCATATGCAATTCGCCCAGCCGTCGAGGCAGAGCTGGAGAATCTGGAGAAGGCAGGCGTGTTGTCTAAGGTCGACTGGAGCGAGTGGGCGACACCCATCATTCCTGTCATGAAGAAAACGTTAAGCAATAAGTCTGAGGAGCCAAGGAAGGTTCGCATCTGTGGGGACTTCAATGTGACGGTGAACCCAGTCCTTCACACAGTACAATATCCTCTTCCAAGGATAGAAGACATCTTCGCCTCACTGTCTGGAGGGAAGCGTTTTACAACAATTGACCTAGCACAAGCATATTTGCAGATGGAGGTTGAAGAATCCTCTAGGAAGTATCTCACGATAAACACTCACAAAGGTCTTTACCAGTATCATCAATTGGTATTTGGAGTAGCATCGGCTCCGGCGATATGGCAAAGAGCGATGGAACAAGTCCTGCAAGGGATTCCGGGGACTCAGTGTTACTTGGATGACATCCTTGTGACAGGTGAAGATGACAGTGAACACCTTAACAACCTAGAACAGGTGCTCACTAGACTACGGGAACATGGGCTACGAGCCAACCGCCCCAAGTGCGAGTTTTTTAAGAAACAGATATCGTATTGTGGCCACGTGATTGATGAAGAGGGGTTACATAAGTCCCCTGACAAAATTGAAGTGGTTGTTAAGGCCCCAGCGCCTGAAAATGTGTCGCAACTGAGGTCATTCCTCGGATTGGTGAATTACTACCATAAGTTTTTGCCGAATTTGTCGACAATCCTGCACCCACTGAACGCCCTGCTACGAACGGGAGTAGCATGGAAATGGAGCAATGACTGTAAGCGGGACTTTCAGAAGAGTAAGGACTTAATCACTTCAAGAGAAGTATTGGCTCACTACAACCCAGCACTGCCGATCAGACTGGCGTGTGATGCATCTCCCTACGGCATTGGGGCGGTACTGTCACATAAATTCCTTGATGGTTTAGAGAGGCCGATAGCTTTTGCGTCACGCTCCTTAACTTCTGCCGAGCGTAACTATGCCCAGATTGACAGAGAGGCCCTCAGCCTAGTGTGGGGGGTGAAGAAGTTCAATCACTACCTGCACGGTCAAAAATTTACTCTACTAACCGATCATCAACCTCTTGTCTCCATTTTCAACCCTCAGAAGGGCGTACCGATAATGACAGCGCAACGGCTGCAGAGGTGGTCCCTTTTCCTAGGGGCACACCAATATGACATCAAGTACAAAGGAACTAAACAGCATGGGAATGCTGATGGATTGTCACGCCTACCGTTGCCGACGGTGGAAGAAGAAGACCTAGCAGTGGATCCAATGGAGTTATTCCACTCGACCATAGTCGAATGTCTCCCTGTGACGAATGCAAACATAGAAAAGGAAACACGGAATGACCCGACACTATCACGGGTCTATGATTTAACAGTGAAGGGATGGCCAGCACATGGCGAACCACTGCTGCCAGCATTCTCGCCGAGAAGAGAACAGCTGTCAGTGTGCAGAGGAACCTTGATGTGTGGATCCAGAGTAGTAATTCCACCTAAGTTGACGGATAGAGTGCTCAATGAGCTTCATGAGGGTCATCTGGGTGGGGTAAAAATGAAGAACTTAGCCAGAGCGTTTGTGTGGTGGCCGGGAATCGATAGAGAAATCGAAGAGATGACCAAGAGCTGTGCAGGATGCCAGAAGGTCCAAAACGCCCCACCACAAACTCCTCTA
Source organism: Somniosus microcephalus (assembly GCF_052327205.1). NCBI lineage: Eukaryota > Metazoa > Chordata > Chondrichthyes > Squaliformes > Somniosidae > Somniosus > Somniosus microcephalus. The sequence goes on from NC_140992.1 coordinate 120,532,617, forward strand.
CATCCATGGGAGTGGCCCTCATTTCCATGGCAAAGGGTGCACTTTGATTTTGCTGGTCTCTTCATGGACTCGATGTTTTTAATTGCGGTGGATGCACATTCAAAGTGGCCAGAGGTAATAAAAATGTCCTCAACCACCACGGAAAAAACTATCACAGTTTCACGAACCATATTCGCCAGGAATGGGCTGCCTGAACAGATTTGCTCTGACAATGGACCACAGTTTGTGTCTGAAGAGTTCCGGAGGTTCTTAAAGAACAATGGTGTTAAGCATTACACATCTGCCCCATATCATCCAGCCACTAATGGATTGGCCGAGAGGTTTGTTCAAACATTCAAGAAGGCTATCAAGGCAATGTGTAATGAAGATATACCCCTACAACACAAGGTGGACAACTTCTTGTTTGCCTACCGGAATGCGACACATGCGGTTACCAACCAAACTCCAGCCATGATGTTCTTCAATCGAAGACTACGATGCCGCTTGGATTTGGTTAAGCCAAACGTCCAAAGAGATGTGGAGAACAGGCAGTTTCAGAATATGAATGAAAGGCCGACCAGGAGTTTTAAGATCAGTCAACCAGTTTTGGCCCGGGACTACCACACTGAGAAATGGCAGCCAGGAACGATTTGTACACGGCAAGGACCTCTCATGTATACCGTGGACGTTGGAGAGAGCATTGTAAGATGCCATGCTGACCAGATTCTAGAGTCACTGGAAAATGTCAACTCCACACCACGATCTGATACACCTGGTAATGAAATCGACGTACCAATTGCAGCTACCGCAGAATCGTTGATATTGGAAGCAGATGAACCAAACAACGACATTGATCCTGACTCAACCTTGCCAGAGGAACCTGATACCCCAAAGAGGCGTTATCCAGACAGAATCAGGAAGCCTCCTCAAAGACTGAACTTATAATTGCTTAAACTTAATCAATGTATCTAGCAACCGTAATTGTGATTGTAATTAGTTATCATTTAGTTGTTAAATGAATGTTATGTACTGTTTATCTAAAAGGGGAGGAATTGTTGTGTATGTACCTTTAAGAGAATAACTGGTCTCAGACTGCAGTACCGGCAGTGACCACCCCTGTATAAAAAGGCGCTAGTAAGCCTCTGTAGTTTCAGTTTCCCGATTGACTCCTTTCAGTAAAGACTTGTTTTGTTCAACTCCTGCTGTCCGTGTCTCAAGCATACACGGGCATAATATGCTGCACTGTAGGAGATGCCATGTTAAATTGAAGCCCCATGTGCCCTCTCAGGTGGACGTAAAATATCGCATGGCACTATTTCCCTGGCCAACATTTATCCTTCAACCAACATAACTGAAACAGATTATCTGGTCATTATCTCAGTGCTGTTCATGGGACCTTGCTGTGTGCAAATTGGCTGCCGCATTTCCCTACATTACAACAGTGACTACACTTCAAAGGTACTTCAGTGGCTATAAAACGCTTTGGGATGTCCTGAGGTCGTGAAAGGCACTATATAAATACAAGCTCTTCTTCTAGTCACTTGTGGGATAGCACCAGGAACAAAATGACCTCAAAGTCTCCGGATTGTTGCAAAAACTCAACTGGTTCACTGATGATGTCCTGCTAGAACGGAAAACCCCTACCTGTAGTTTGGCAGACTTGTAGCTCCAGCCTGGTCAAATCTTAAGCCACTCAGTTATCAAGGCAACTAGGGATGGGCAGTGCTGCACACAAAATCACCTTCTTGGGTGCTGTGCTGTGTACCAGATGCATTTTGGCACGTGGGAGAGCGGCACTCAAAGTGTTAATGTTCTACATCAATAAAAATCCTAACCCAGTAATGACTGTAGAATGTGCGCCACATTACATGGGAAGGGGGAGGGGACCGTGTTCTTCTGAAAAGTCAGATTTTCTGAACCCATTTATGTTCATGCCAGGAGCTCACTCTTTCCTCTTTTCACTTGAGCAACTGCTGCGTGTAAATTCTATCGTGGAACTGAAGTTTAAACTCTCTGAAGGCGAAGTGCCTACGTTTTCATCTGCGTTGTTTCAACTGGCAGCCAGGCTCTGAATAAAACACAATTTGAATTTGTTCCAGGGGTGGTGTGGGCAGAACAGATAAATCTGATTGAATTCTAAACAGCAGCAATCCAACATCGAGGATAGATTTTGACTTTGTGCGATAGTGTAAAACGGGCGATAGCAAATCGGCAGCCCACTTTACATCTCTCCTGATTTTTATTTCCTCTGACTTCAATGAAAATAAAAATCGGGAATGATATAAAACAGGCAGCTGATTCGTTAGCGCCTGTTTTACACTATCACCCAAAGTCATAATCACCCCTATAGATTCCTGAGAAATAACAATCACCCAGCCACTTCCAGGGCAGTGATCTCACAATTGTTCCATCGCAACAGGTTATTCCCATTCTCCAACCTTAAAAGTAAAGCTAGAATTGAACCTAAACCATCAGCAGAGGTTGATGTATCATCACACTGTTCCTTAGAATGGGTTAACCACCAATCTCCATGCTATGACCTCTGAGTCCTGGCCCTATTGCTGAGGAAACTAACAAACCATGGGTCAGTTTCTTACCATGGAATTGGAGAGAAACTGGGGTTGAGTTATCCTTGGCTCCAACTGCTTCCATTAAAGCATGCAGCTTAATGGAGCTCCTGCTTATCTTCTGAGCTGCAAGAAGATGCAGAGGCCTCAAGGCGAGAGGAGTGCATTCATTCTCACATGGAAAACAAGTCAGTGCAATAGTTAAATAATGTTTTCGAACCTTCCAGTAAAAGCCAGTCTTGTTCCTCAGTTATCAAGCTTAACCCGGTTTGGCAGCTACCCATGTGGATCCTGTCAGTAATGCTCAAATAGATGGACAAAAACTCTTTCTAGAAACATCTTTGTTTCTAGGCTCCTGGTACTAATTGTGTCTCTGTGTCAGCACCAATGCAAATCCACTTCTTCTCAGGTATTCTGAAATGGCTGGCAGCCAGATTCAGAGCTCCAAGTTTAAGGAAGACCCAAAAGCCGAGGAATAGGAAAAGCAGCACAATAGCACCAGCTGCATCCAATTACCCTTGTGACCCTGCACAACCTTCACTGAATGTGTTGTGCATGAAGATAACTAACTTTGTGCAAAATCCCACAATACAGTGGCATAGTGGCTAGCACTGTTGCCTCACAGCGCCAGGGACCCGGGTTCAAATCTGGCCTCGGGCGACTGTCTGTGTGGAGTTTGCACATTCTCCCTGTGTCTGCGTGGGTTTCCTCCGGGTGCTCCGGTTTCCTCCCACAGTCCAAAGATGTGCAGGTTAGGTTGATTTGGCTATGATAAATTGACCCTTAGTGTTAGGGGATTAAATACGTGGGGTTACGGGGATAGGGTGGGATATGTGTCGGTGCAGGCTCGATGGGCTGAAATGGCCTCTATCTGCACTGTTGATTCTGTGATACTGTGAATACGCCCTGAGTCTGAGCGTTACATGCTGAACACTTGTGGATATCTCAATGTGCACCATCTCTGTAATGATAACTCTTAAATCTAGGCTTAAAACCCTTCTCTATAATAAACCAAGCTTGCAAATGAATTCATTACATTTATCCCTTCATCTCTGTGATAAATCCATGTAGTGGAACAAGAACTCGAAGAGGCGCTATCTTGGAACTAGTACGAGTATTTTATTAAACAAACAGAGTAACAAACATCATGCCTGCATCCTGGCATTCCACCTTTGCTGACCTTGACAGAAAGCAAACCTCTGACCTTAACAGGAAGCAAACCTCTGACCTTAGCAGCAGCATTGGCTACAGCACCACCTGATGGATAACCTTAATCATAACATCCCAGATTACTATATCCCTCCTGCCTTAAGGTTTCAGTATGAATTTCTTAACAGACAACCATTCCTGAGGGTCACATAAGGAGTCTCCATTCATCATGTTCCATACTTGATGAATCTAACAGGTCAGTATCAATCTCTCTGGTGGCTTGCGAGGCCTTTGTGAACGTCTGACAGTAAAGTCCCTGCTTGATTGTGGTGAAGCCACCAGCTGCTCCTGGGCAGTGCTCGGAGTAACAAGACTCTGCAACAATAGTTTCCTCTTGATAAATGGGTTCCTGTGGAATTGTCTCTGTCCCTGGTGGTGGCACCACAGATGCACTTGGACAACTGGGGGCAACCCTGTCCTCAGCCATTGCATCTGGAACCTTCATTTCAATTTCCCCTTGTCTGGTAAGTATCTGATCTACATGTCTGCGTACTACCCTACCATCACCCAACATGACCTTGTATGATACGGGACCGTTCAGTGAGTCTATGAAGCCAGGAATCCACTTGGGTCCATAACTGAAATTCCTGGTAAGGACCGCATCTCCTTCTCCAAAACTTCGGCTCTTTGTTCTTTTGTCATGGTTCTCTTTTTGTTTGTTTTGTCTGTTTTCCATTTTCCTTTTTAGGTCTGGGTGGACAAGGTCAAGAGTGGAGTGTAGTCTACGACCTAATAACATCTCAGCAGGAGAGAGTCCTGTGGTGGATTGAGGTGTTATTCTGTAGCTGAACAGAACCCGTGACACTTTGGCTGCTAAACTCCCTTCTGCACTTTTTTTCATCATCTCCTTAAATGTTTGTACGGCTCTCTCCGCAAGTCCATTTGAGGACGGATGATATGGAGCCCAGGTCGCCTGCACAATGCCATTTTTTCTCAAGAACTCTTTTGTCTCTGTACTCACAAAACAAGTGGCATTGTCACTCAATACGATCTCCGGTAGCCCTTGATTACTGAAGCTCCGATGCAGGCAGTCTATAGTAGTAGTGGCGGAAGCAGAATTTACAGGATAAACATCCATCCATTTGGAATGTGCATCAATGATTATGAGGAACATCTTCCCCATGAATGGACCCGCATAATCTAAGTGCAATCTTCTCCACGGTTTATCCGGCCACTCCCAGGGGTGGAGAGGAGCCACTGCTGGTGCCTTCCGGTGTTCCTGACAAGTGCTGCATGTCTTGACTAGATTTTTTATCTCCTCATCTAGCTTTGGCCACCACAAGTAACTCCTAGCCAAGGCTTTCATACGCGAGACCCCAGGAAGACACTGATGTAGTTGCTCTAGGATAGACTGTCGTGCTGGCTGTGGAATAATCACTTGTGCTCCCCACCACATGCAACCATCCTGCACACTCAGCTCTGTTTTCCTGACACTGTAGGGTGTGAAGTCAGCCCCTTCCGGATGCTGTGGCCATCCACTCACCACATATTCTCGAACTCTAGACAGTACTGGATCTTTACCTGTCCATGTTCTTACTTGCTCTGCAGTCACAAGTGCCGTGTCAGTGTCCTCCAACATCAAAACTCTGTTCTCTGGAGCTGCACGGATAGGTGTGCCTGGCAGTGGAAGACGGCTCAAGGCATCTGCGTTCCCATGGTACTTGCCCGCCTTGTAGATGATGACATACTCATATGCCCTCAACATCACTGCCCACCTCTGGATCCGGGGTGACACCATCTGTGGAACTGCTTTCATTTCATTGAAAAGAGAGAGAAGAGGTTTATGATCGGTGAATATGGTGAACTTCCTGCCATATATGTACTTGTGGAACCTCTGTAACCCAAACATTACTGCTGACCCCTCTTTGTCTAACTGGGAATAGTTTTTTTCCGCTGGTGTTAGAGTTCGGGACATAAACCCTATTGGTCTTTCAGTTCCATCTTCCATGCAGTGTGGAAGAACTGCCCCCACCCCATAAGGTGAAGCGTCACAAGAGAGAATGATGTCTTTCTCTGCGTTGTAGTGAACCAGCACACCAGACGACAGCATCAGTTTCTTGGACTGTTCAAATGAAACCCCCTGCTCCTCTCCCCACTGCCACTGTGTCTCCTTGCACAGTAGCTTGTGAAGAGGTGCTAACACAGTTGACAAGTTTGGTAAAAACCTGTTATAATAGTTCAGCAGTCCCAGGTAAGCTTTTAACTTAGCCACATTTGTAGGAGCAGGGGCGTCCTGCAGTGCTTGTACCTTCTCCTTGAGTGGATGGAGCCCGGTGGCGTCCACTCTGTCTCCCAGGAACACTGCCTCATTCCCCAGGAAAGTGCACTTACTCCTCTTGAGCCGGAACCCTGCCCTCTCCAATCTCTGTAGTATTTCTCTCAGAGTGCTCCGATGCTCCTGGTCAGTTCTTCCCGTCACCAGAATGTCATCCAGATAGATGGAAACATGTGGAATCCCTTGCAGTACACCTTCGATTGTCCTCTGGAAGATAGCTGGACTAGATGAGACACCAAACGGTAAGTGGTTATATGTAAACAAGCCCTTGTGTGTATTTATGGTGACATACTTCTTTGATTCGTCATCCAGTGTAATCTGCAAGTAGGCATGACTCATATCCAACTTTGTGAATTTCTTTCCTCCAGCCAGGTTTGCAAAGAGATCCTCTGTTTTGGGAATCGGATACTGCTCTAGTTTGGACACCCGATTGACTGTCAATTTATAACCTCCACAGAGTCTTACCGAATTGTCCGGTTTCAAAACAGGTACTATGGGAGCTGCCCATTCCGAACATTTCACTGGCTCCAGTATGTTCTCTCTCAATAGACGGTCAAGCTCAGCCTCTACCTTTGGTTTCATGGCATAAGGCACAGGTCGTTGTTTAAAAAACCTTGGCGGTGCCTCCTTGTCTACATAAATCTTAGCTGGGGGGCCATTAAATGTGCCAAGTTCCTCCTTGAACACATTCTCAACACTTCTTGCAAAGTCAACTGTTTGCCCGCATCTATTTGATTTACTGCTCCCCAGTCTAATTTAAGTTCTTTTATCCAGCCCCGACCTAACAGGTTTGGTCCGGTACCCGATACTATAACTACAGGTAGCTGTTCCACTGTGTCCCTGTGTTGCACAGTTACATTAGCTGTACCTAATGTCGCTACTCATTCACCTGTATATGTTTTAAGATGCAGGGAGCAAGGCTTTAACTCTGGAACTTTTGCACGGTTCCACAATTTTGAGTACTCTGCCTTGTTCATTATGGTCACTCCGCTCCCTGTATCCACTTCAAAGTTCACCTTAGAGTCATTTACTGTCAGTTGCAATGTGATAGGAGCCACTTTTGGAATGTTCTCTAACATGCTATACATTATGAACATGTCCTTTTCTTCCTCAGCTTCCCCGCTGATGTGGTGTTCTCCATGTTTTTTCACTTCTCTCCCTTGGTTTTGCTGTCCTCCCCCTTTTGGTTTGGATTCCTCCACAGGTGATTTCGCCCTGCAAGCTCGTTTTATCTGTCCTTGTTTCCCACACTTGTAGCACTTTTCCTCCAGAAACCGGCATTCACTCACCAGATGATCGCCCTTGCATCTATAACATGCCTTCACATGTGGTTTCTGATGCATGTTCAACTTGTGCACAACAACCTGACCTGCAACTTGCATAGCATTAGCCCTGTCTGAACCCTGTATTTCTTTTACATCTCGGTTCGCTGTCTCTATGGCTTGAGCAAGTTCCAATGCTTTTTCATAGGTAAGCCCAGTCTCGGATAATAATCTACGCTGCATTCGGTCGTCCAGAATTCCGCAAACTAGCCTATCTCGCAGCATTTCCTTCAGGTTGTTCCCATAATTGCAATCTTGTGCTAATTTATGCAACACCGCTACATAGTCCATTATGCTCTCTTCCTCTTTCCTGTTCCTTGAATTAAACTTGAACCGCTGTACAATCTCACTAGGCTTAGGGTTGAAATGTTCTTTTAGCAAAGCCACTAATTCAACAAATGATTTGTCTCCAGGTTTTTCAGGACTGAGCAGATTCCTCATCAAACTGTAGGTCTGGCTTCCCACTGAACTAAGCAGAATGGCTTTCCTTTTTCCGGCAACATTTATTTCATTTGCTTCAAAAAAATAACCCAACACTTCACAGTATTCCTCCCAGGTTTGTGCTTGACTATCAAAAGCGGAAACCATTCCTACCGTGGCAGCCATGCTCTCTTCCAACTGCTAGCTAACTTCAGCTCGTGATTTTGTTGTTTAAAAGTCCTGGCAGACTTCTCTTCTTTATCCAGGGTCCTTCTTACCTCATCGCCAAATGTGATAAATCCATGTAGTGGAACAAGAACTCGAAGAGGCGCTATCTTGGAACTAGTACGAGTATTTTATTAAACAAACAGAGTAACAAACATCATGCCTGCAACCTGGCATTCCACCTTTGCTGACCTTGACAGAAAGCAAACCTCTGACCTCAACAGGAAGCAAACCTCTGACCTTAGCAGCAGCATTGGCTACAGCACCACCTGGTGGATAACCTTAATCATAACATCCCAGATTACTATAATCTCCCAATCATCAGTGGCCCATACCTCCAACTCTGCTCCTTCAGTGTGTCTGTCCCTCCATCTCTGCTCCTTCAGTGTGTCTGTCCCTCCATCTCTGCTCCTTCAGTGTGTCTGTCTCTCCATTTGTGATCTTTCAGTGTGTCACCCCTTTGCAGCCTTTGATACGGTTGACCACTCCATCTTTCTCCAGTGCCTCTCCGCCGTCGTCCATCTGAGTGGGACTGCACTCGCCTGGTTCCATTCTTATCTATCTAATCGTAGCCAGAGAATCACCTGCAACGGCTTCTCTTCCCGCTCCAGCATCGTTACCTCTGGTGTCCCCCAAGGATCTATCCTTGGCCCCCTCCTATTGCTCATCTACATGTTGCCCCTTGGTGACATCATCCGAAAACACAGCATCAGTTTCCACATGTACGCTGATGACACCCAGCTCTACCTCATTAACACTTCTCTCGACCCCTCCACAGTCTCTAAATTGTCAGACTGTTTGTCCGACAACCAGTTCTGGATGAGCAGAAATTTTCTCCAAGTAAGTATTGGGAAGACCGAAGCCATTGTTTTCGGTCCCCACCACAAACTGTGTTCCCTAGCCACTGACTCCGTCCCTCTCCCTACCATCTGTCTGAGGCTGAACCACACTGTTCGCAACCTTGGTGTCATATTTGACCCTGAAATGAGCTTCTGACCACATATCCGCAGCATAAGACCGCCTATTTCCACCTCCGTAACATCACCCGTCTCCGCCCTTGCCTCAGCTCATCCGCAGCTGAAACCCTCATCCATACCTTTGTTACCTCTAGACTTGACTATTCCAACGCACTGCTGGCTGGCATCCCAGATTCTACCCAATGTAAACTTGAGGTCATCCAAAATTCGGCTGCCCATGTCCTAACTCACACCAAGTCCCATTCGCCCATCACCCCTGTGCTCGCTGACCTACATTGGCTCCCGGTTAAGCAGTGCCTGGATTTCAAAATTCTCATCCTTGTTTTCAGATCCCTCCATGGCCTCGCCCCTCCCTATCTCTGTAATCTCCTTCAGCCCCACAACCTGAACACCGCCGAGGTATCTGCGCTCCTCTAATTCTGCCCTCTTGAGGATCCCTGATTATAATCGCTCAACCATTGGTGGCCGAGCCTTCTGTTGCCTGGGACCTAAGCTCTGGAATTAATTGCCTAAACCTCTCCGCCTCGCTACCTCTCTTTCCTCCTTTAAGACGCTCCTTAAAATCTATCTCTTTGACCAAGCTTTTGGTCATCTGCCCTAATTTCTCCTTAGGTGGCTCGGTGTCAAATGTTTTGTCTTTTAATACTCCTGTGAAGTGCCTTGGGATGTTTTACAATGTTAAAGGCGCTATCTAAATACAAGTTGTTGTTGTTGTCTATCCCTCCACTCTGATGCTTCGGTGTGTCTATCCCTCTATTTCTGATCTTTCGGTGTGTCTGTCCCTCCAGCTCTGCTCCTTCAGTGTATCTATCTCTCTATTTCTGATCCTTCAGTGTGTCTACCTCTGATATTTTTGTTCTTTTGGTCATGGAAAAAGACAAAGACGGCCCGGAAATAAGGGTTCTAAATTGGGGGAAGGCCGATTTTAATATGATAAGGCAGGATCTGGCCAAAGTGGACTGGGAGCAGCTACTTATAGGAAAATCCACATCAAAGCAGTGGGAGACTTTCAGAAGGGAAATAGAGAGAGTACAACGCCAACATGTTCCCGTAAAGGTCAAGGGTGGTACCAACAAGCAAAGGGAACCTTGGATGACAAGGGATATACAAAAATGCATTAGGAAAAAAAGGGGGGCTTTTGGCAGTTACAAAAGACTAAAGACGGAGGAAGCCCTATGATGCGCTATCAATTACTCATAAAAGACTGAGAGTTAAGAGAGTAACTAAAGGCTTTTATTAGCAAAGAACAGAGCATGCCTCTCGTGGTTGACTGGGTTCCAAGAAGGCAGGGGGCTGCAGGTCAATCACCTTTATACCTGGGCCTGTGTGGGTGGAGCCAGCCGAGACATGTTGAGGCATGCATAGGTACAACAGTGTGTAACAACAACAACAACAACAACAACAGTGGTTTACCACATTCACCCCTTGTTTAAAATTGAGTCCGGCGGGGTGAAGTGTACTAAAGGTTCGTGTAAGTAAGTCTATCAGGTGGCCTTGTATGCCGTCCTGATCGTCGTGGTGGCGGCAGTGATGGTGCAGCATCCAACGTTGAGTCTGGCATCTCATTGAGTGGTTGGGTGGTCAATGACGGGTCCTGGGGCTGCGGCATGCCGTCTAGCAGGGTTGGGTTGTGGGTAGTGGTGGATGGCAATGGTAGTGTTTCAGGGGCACCCAAAGGTGCGAGATCTCGTGTGGGGGCTGTGTCCTCCCGCCCGTCCGGGTACGCTACGTAAGCGTACTGGGGGTAGGCGTGGGTAGTGGTGGATGGCGAGGGGGGTGTTTCGGGAGCACCCGAAGGTGCGAGGTCTCGTATGGAGACTGTGTCCTCCCGCCCGTCCGGGTACACCACGTAAGCATACTGAGGGTTGGCATGGAGGAGGCTCACCCTCTCGACCAGGGGGTCCGTCTTATGGGACCTCACGTGCTTCCGCAGTAGGACGGGTCCTGGAGAAGTCAGCCATGTCGGTAACGAGGTCCCCGATGTGGACTTCCTGGGGAAGGAGAACATTCTCTCGTGAGGGGTAGCATTGGTGGCTGTACAGAGCAGTGACCGAATGGAATGGAGCGCCGCAGGGAGGACTTCCTGCCAGCGAGAGGTCGGAAGGCCCTTAGATTTCAAGTTTAAAAGGACTGCCTTCCAGACCGTCACATTCTCCCTTTCCACCTGGCCATTCCCCCGGGGGTTGTAGCTGGTGGTCCTGCTTGTAGCGATACCTCTCGAGAGCAGGTACTGCCGGAGTTCGTCACTCATAAAGGATGAGCCCCTGTCGCTATGAATATAGCTAGGGAAACCGAACAAGGCGAAGAGGTCATTCAGACATTTAATGACCGTGGTACTGGTCATGTCTGAGCAAGGGATGGCAAACGGGAAACGGGAGTACTCATCAATTATGTTGAGGAAGTACACATTGCGGTCGGAGGAGGGGAGGGGCCCTTTAAAATCAACGCTCAGCCATTCAAAGGGGCGCGTGGCTTTGATCAGGCTTGCTCTGTCTGGCCTATAAAAATGCGGTTTGCACTCGGCACAGATTTGGCAGTTCCTGGTCATGGTCCTGACCTCCTCGATGGAGCAGGGCAGGTTACGGGATTTGATGAAGTGAAAAAACCTGGTGACCCCCGGGTGGCAGAGGTCATTGTGGAGGGTCTTCAGTCTATCGACCTGCGCGTTGGCGCATGTACCACGTGATAGGGCATCTGGGGGCTCATTGAGTTTCCCGGGCCGGTACAAGATATCGTAATTGTAGGTGGAGAGTTCGATTCTCCACCTCAAGATCTTGTCGTTCTTGATTTTGCCCCTCTGCTTATTATTAAACATAAAAGCTACTGAACGCTGGTCAGTGAGCAGGGTAAATCGTTTTCCGGCCAGGTAATGCCTCCAATGTCGCACAGCTTCCACAATGGCCTGGGCCTCCTTTTCGACAGAGGAGTGTCGAATCTCGGGGCCCTGGAGGGTCCTTGAAAAAAAGGCCACGGGTCTCCCTGCCTGGTTAAGGGTTGCAGCTAGGGCAAAGTCGGATGCGTCGCTCTCCACTTGGAAAGGGATGGACTCATCCACTGCGTGCATTGTGGCCTTCGCAATATCTCCTTTTATGAGAGTGAAGGCTGCACAGGCCTCTGCTGTCAGGGGGAAGGAGGTGGACTTGATGAGGGGTCTGGCTTTGTCCGCATAGTTGGGCACCCACTGAGCATAGTACGAGAAAAACCCTAGGCATCTCTTCAGTGCTTTTTGGCAGTGGGGGAGGGGGAGCTCCATAAGGGGGCGCATCCTGTCGGGGTCGGGGCCGATGACTCCGTTCTCCACTACACAGCCAAGAATGGCAAGGCGCTTGGTACGAAACATACATTTGTCCTTGTTGTATGTTAGGTTCAGCCGCTGGGCCGTACGGAGGAATTTCTCTAGATTAACATCATGGTCCTGCTGGTCGCGGCCGCAGATGGTGACGTTGTCTAGATAGGGGAAAGTGGCCTGGAACGCGTTCTGGTCGACCATCCGGCCCATCTCCCGTTGGAAGACTGATACCCCGTTAGTGACGCCGAAGGGAACTCTGAGGAAGTGGTAGAGACGACCGTCAGCTTCAAAAGCTGTGTACTGGCGGTCCTCAGCCCTGATGGGGAGCTGGTGGTATGCCGACTTCAGATCAATCATCGAGAACACCCGGTATTGTGCTATCTGATTGACCATGTCAGATATGCGGGGGAGTGGGTATGCATCTAGCTGGGTGTAGCGATTGATCGTCTGGCTGTAGTCAATAACTAGGCGCTGTTTTTCGCCAGTCTTCACTACCACCACTTGTGCTCGCCATGGGCTGGTGCTACTTTCAATAATCCCTTCCTTCAGGAGTCTTGCTACCTCGGATTTAATGAAGCTCCTATCCCCGGCACTGTAACGCCTGCTTTTGGTAGCGATGGGCTTACAGTCGCGGGTGAGGTTAGCGAACAAGGAGGGGGGGGGACTTTAAGGGTGGAGAGGCTGCAAATGGTGCGCGGCGGGCGATTTAAAAGCTGCTGGCTGCAGACTGTGAGTGGGGGGAGGGGTCCGTCGTACGCTAATGTGACACTCTTAAGGTTGCACTGAAAATCCAACCCCAGTAGAATGGCAGCGCAAAGATGGGGCAGGACCAGGAGTTTAAAATTTTTGTATTCTGTGCCCCTTACTGAAAGGGTCACTACACAGTAGCCACCGACGTCCGCTGACTGGGCTTTGGAAGCCAAAGAGATCCGATGTTGTGTCGGCAGGACCAGGAGAGAGTAACTGCGCACCGTGTCGGGGTGGATAAAGCTTTCCGTGCTCCCGCTGTCGAAAAGGCAGGTAGTGGCGCGGCCGTTTACCTTAATGTCCATCATGGACCTGGACAGTTGATGAGGGAGAGATTGGTCCAGCGTCACGGAGGCCAGCGTATGGTCGAGCGAGTCGATGTGGTCGTCAGATGAGGCGGTGGTTGAGTTCGGGTCCCCCGTGGTTGAAGTTGGAGACGTCCGAGATGGCGGAAAAAATGGCTGCCCCCACGGTTCGCACGCGGCGCTGCTGGCGTTAGCGGTTTTACCTTTGCAGGCGCTGACATAGTGTCCTTTCTTCCCGCAGCCGGAGCAGGTAGCGTTTCTCGCCGGGCAGCGTGCTCTGGGGTGTTTTGCCTGGCCACAAAAATAACATTTCTGTGCCTTGGACATCGCAGCAGCAGTTGAAGGTGGCGGTCCCATGACCCAAGGTTGTGGCGTCCACGTTGCGGAGCGGTTAGGGGAGAAGGCGTCCATATTCCTGTGGGCCACGTCGAGCGAGAGCGCGAGGGACACTGCCTTTTCTCAGGTCCATTTCTCCCTTTTCCAACAGTCTCTGCCGGGAGTAGTCGGACCTTAGGCCCGCAACGAAAGCATCTCGGATCAGTCCCTCCGTGTGTGCTGCGGCTGATGCTTCTTTGCAATCGCAGTCTCGGCCGAGTATCCGTAGTGCCCGTAGGAAGGCCTCCACCGATTCCCCGGGCTGCTGTCTGCGGGATCTTAAGAGGTGCCGGGCATAGACCGTATTTACCGGGCGTGCGTATTGCCCTTTTAGCAGACCGATAGCTGCCGCGTAGGTCGTCGCGTCCTGGATTATTGTATAAACTTGGTGGCTCACCTTTGAGGCCAGGATTTCCAACTTGTTTTCGTCCAGGGTCACAGTTGAGGCTTGCAGGTAGGCCTCGAAGCAACGCAGCCAATGCGCGAATTTGGTAGCCGAACCCGCTTCTTGGGGGTCTAGGTCCAGGCATGTTGGTCTGAGGGCTCGCAGCAGCTCCTGTTGCTCAGCGTTTGGTGCAGCAGCCTGCTGTTCAGCGTTTGGTGCAGCAGCCTGCTGTTCAGCAAATGTCGACATTTTGTTTTTGCTAATAAAATTGATGCGCTATCAATTACTCATAAAAGACTGAGAGTTAAGAGAGTAACTAAAGGCTTTTATTAGCAAAGAACAGAGCATGCCTCTCGTGGTTGACTGGGTTCCAAGAAGGCAGGGGGCTGCAGGTCAATCACCTTTATACCTGGGCCTGTGTGGGTGGAGCCAGCCGAGACATGTTGAGGCATGCATAGGTACAACAGTGTGTAACAACAACAACAACAACAACAACAGTGGTTTACCACACCCTAGAGGAGTATAAAAAGTGCAGGGGCATACTTAAAAAAGAAATTAGGAGAGCGAGGAGGGGCCATGAAATAACACTGGCGAGCAAAATAAAGGAAAATCCTAAGATGTTTTATAAGTATATTAAGGGCAAGAGGATAACCAGGGAAAGGGTAGGGCCCATTAGGGACCAAAGTGGCAATCTGTGTGTAGAGCCAGATGATGTAGGCGGGGTTTTAAATGAATTTTTTGCATCTGTGTTCACTATGGAGGAAGACGATGTAGACATAGAAATCGGGCAAGGGGACTGTGATATACTTGAACATATTAGCATCGAGAGGGAGGAGGTACTAGCGGTTTTAGCAGGCCAAAAAGTGGATAAATCCCCAGGCCCGGATGAGATGTATCCCAGGCTGCTGTGTGAGGCAAAGGAGGAGATTGCAGGGGCTCTGACACAAATTTTCAGAACCTCTCTGGCCACAGGGGATGTACCAGAGGACTGGAGAACAGCTAACGTAGTACCATTATTCAAGAAGGGTAGCAGGGATAAACCAGGGAATTATAGGCCAGTGAGCCTAACATCCGTGGTAGGGAAATTATTGGAAAAAATTCTGAGGGACAAAATTAGTCTCCACTTGGAGAGGCAAGGATTAATCGGGGATAGTCAGCATGGCTTTGTCAAGGGTAAATCATGTCTGACGAATCTGATTGAATTTTTCGAGGGGGTGACGAGGCGTGTGGATGAGGGAAATGCTGTGGATGTGGTATACATGGACTTCAGTAAGGCTTTTGACAAAGTCCAGCATAGGAGACTGGTCAAGAAGGTAAGAGCCCATGGGATCCAGGGTGCCTTGGCACGTTGGATCCTAAACTGGCTGAGTGGCAGGAGGCAGAGGGTGATGGTCGAAGGTTGCTTTTGTGACTGGAAGCCTGTGTCCAGTGGGGTACCTCAGGGATCGGTACCGGCTGGGTCCCTTGCTGTTTGTGATCTACATAAATGATTTGGATGAGAATGTAAAAGGTATGATCAGTAAGTTCGCAGATGACACGAAAATTGGTGGGGTGGTAAATTGCGAGGAGGAAAGCCTCAGGCTACAGGACGATATAAACGGGTTGGTCAGATGGGCGGAAAAGTGGCAAATGGAATTTAACCCTGAAAAGTGCGAGGTGATGCATTTTGGACGGACAAATAAGGCAAGGGAATACACAATGAGTGGTAGGGCCCTAGGAAGCACAGAGGGCCAGAGGGACCTTGATGTACATGTACATAGATCCCTGAAGGCAGCGGATCAGGTAGATAAGGTGGTTAAAAAGGCATATGGGATACTTGCCTTCATTAGCCGAGGCATAGAATATAAGAGCAGGGAGGTTATGATGGAGCTGTACAAAACGCTGGTAAGGCCACAGCTGGAGTACTGTGTGCAGTTCTGGTCGCCTCACTATAGGAAGGATGTGATTGCTTTGGAGAGGGTGCAGAGAAGATTCACCAGGATGTTACCTGGGATGGAGCGCCTCAGCTATGAAGAAAGACTAAGCAGGCTGGGGTTGTTTTCCTTGGAGCAAAGAAGGCTGAGGGGGGACCTGATTGAGGTGTACAAAATGATGAGGGGCATAGATAGGGTAGATAAAGAGGAACTTTTCCCCTTAGTAGGGGGGTCAATAACAAGGTGGCATAGATTCAAGGTAAGGGGCAGGAGGTTTAGAGGGGAATTGAGGAGGATCTTTTTCACCCAGAGGGTGGTTGGAGTCTGGAACTCACTGCCTGAAAGGGTGGTAGAGGCAGGAACCCTCACAACATTCAAGAAGCATTTGGATGAGCACTTGAAATGCCATTGCATACAAGGCTATGGACCAAATGCTGGAAAATGGGATTAGATTGGACAGGGCTTGATGGACGGCGCAGACACGATGGGCCGAAGGGCCTCTTTCTGTGCTGTATAACTCTATGACTCTATGACTCCCTATTGTGCATCATCCACAGTGTTCTGTTATAACACTTCCTCACCCCAGAGTAGCTCCTTGTTTGAACTAAAAATTAAAAAAAAGTCTCACCAGACAGAGTTAAACTTTATTTTCTGCCCTAGCTTGTGAACTCAGGAATAAATTCACACTTCAGTCAGGCACAGTCAAGTTGTAAAATAATTATTGAGATTACTGCACATGTTCATGCCTAACTTATACATGCACAGATGTTGTCAGATAGGGTCTGTCAAAGAGACTCGGCTTTGATGGAAAACAAGTCTTAGTTTGCAGGGGGAAATTATTCCGAAGGAGGGAGGGACAAGGGGTTGAGGAGGGAGTGCAACAATAACAATACTGAGAGCCTCCTGAAGTGTGGATAGACAGCAGCATCAGGCACAATCTGACTGTGGTGTCTGTGACATTGTGCAAAGCTGAGGCTGTCTCCTCTGGTGCTGTTATCTCTGCTCAGACAAGGAGAGAGCTTTTTGTGTGTTTGTTTTGGCAGAGGGCCAGTACACCCAGCATTATAATAATCCTAACAGTGTTTGTTTAATAGAGGGCGGCATCAGAGGCCTGAGTGGGAAGGGGCGGCAGGGGGCTGGGGGGGAGTGGGGGGTGCCTTGTCGGGGGAAAGCAGTTGTCACCTTTCAGTCAAATAGTTCCATCTTAACTCCACTATTGCTGAATTGTGTGTAGGAAACCAGTCACCAACTTTTCTATCCCTATGGTGTATTTAGCAGGAAGCTCTTGACACGGCGAAAGAGATCTCAGCACAGTAGAGAGGCAGATCTCGGCACAGCGATGGAACCTTTGGCTCAGGGCAGCTCAAGAAGATCTCTTTCCAGCTCAGGGTGTTGATGAAGTGGTTCAGGATGATCTTAATGCAGCGTAATTTTGAGACTAGAATTCACTGTCAGTGATTGTTATAAATCTTCATGTTTTGCGGTGAATATTCTTTCAGGTTCAGCATCAGTGGTCACTCCCACGAGCAGACCTCATGTCCCCTACGATCTGGAGCACACCTTTTACTGCCCTATATCTAGCTAAGTGATAACATGATCTGAGACACAACATAGAATGCTTGCTGGCTAATGTAATCTCACATGTGCCACTTTTTGGATTCTCCTGCCTTCACAGAAGACAGACTGAAATGCATTATAGTGGGATGAGGCACAAATGCAAACCAACAAACTGGTTTATTTTGTATGAAACACATGATTAAACAGAATACAGTTTTCACAGTAAGATCTGTCACTTCCCTCAATTCCTTATTCTGTGCAAAAAGACGTGATTCTACTGACAGTCTGGATGAAAGCTTACTTTCAAGCTAGTTATTCCCAAGTTAACGGGACCTAGTTTCTGTTACAGACCACCGGTATTGGCGCTACTATTTTGATGTCTCTAATTAAGGGATGAGAGAGAGAGAGAGAGAGAGAGAGAAAAAGAGCAAAGTACCTTTAAGACCGTGAGATCAGGGAGGTGGTTGGCCTGCTGAGCTGTCAATCACCAAGGGCTTCAAATTGGACCTAAACTTAGAACATTTTGGAAATGATGGGGTCAAAAATCCACAGCCTTCCTGACACATTTTTATCATAAGTCCAGTAGAGTGCAGCAGAATGGCTAAAAATGAGATGATCCACATCAGATGGAGTGAGGCGGGCGTTTCCTCAACCCGAAGACTCTTGATGTAAAATAATTAGTGTCGATGCAGTGCAAGAGATTCTTGATGCAGAGTATTTGATCTTGGTGTAGTGCACGAGACGCTTGGTATATCAGTGATTTTATTATGTAGCTGCCTCCAAATATTTCAAGTCGTTCATCACTTTGTTCTGTGGCCATAAGTGGAAGAGATATCTGAGCGCAAAACTGAACCCTGCCCCTACTCCAAAACCCAGCCAGGTCCCTCTTGCCTAGGCAATAGCCAGCCCGATCAGCTTTCTTCTGAGGTGGCAGCATTCTTTATTCAAGAATGGGAGCCATGGATGAAATTTCCTCTCCCTAGCCAAGTGACAGAGCAGCAGATTTAAGTGTCACTAACAGAGTAACGCCAGAAGAAAGTGGGCACGATGCAGACTAGGCGGAGCCATCATCATGGTTGGTAAAACCTAGTTAATCGCACTGGAATTTTCTGCTAATGTTCTTTTGAAATGAACTGCAAGGGCTGGATTTTGTGAATGGAGGCAAGTTGGAGGCGGGACTGCTGCTTGTTGTGTCAATGTCCCGCCTCCATCCTCGCCTGACCAACCAGAGGGATTTTCCCCTGATTGAGCTTGTTAAGCCCGCCCTGTGGGCTCAGCAGGCCAATTAGGTAGGAAGTCACTGACAGATCACGTCAACATCAGACGTGCTATCTGTCAAGATTTCTTGAAAGAAGAAATGTCAGTGTTTGACAGCTCTCACTGACATTCTCTTTAGTTTGATGAGTCCTTGTGTTCAGGACTCATCAAACCTTTAAAATTTGTAAATTTCACATGGCTATTGGAACGGAGGTTCCAACAGCCATTCTGTGAAATTGACAAGCAGGATGTCAGCTCTCCCGATCCACTGCGGCTAAAGGCTGTAGGAAGGAAACAAAGTAAGTGAACACTTTTTTAAACTTATCATTCACCTTGCATACTTACCACTCCACACTTGCACCCATCACTCACCTTACTTCCAGGTGCCTCCGACCGCCGCAGATCTCCTCCACGTCTGGTGGGGTTCTCCGAGGTCAGGAAGCCTTCACCTGTGAAGGTGAAATGGCACTAATCCTTTTTTCTGCCTGTTAACTACCTGTTAACCGGCAGCTAAAAGAATTAAATGCCTATCCTGCCTCCAGGAGACGGGACCCAAAGCTGCACATCTTCCCGCCTCCCCGGCAAAAGGGCACAGAGGCGGGATGGGGGCCGGCTTTGCCATCCGCCCTCACTTTCTCTGAGTTTACCGGCTGTCCCGCCTCCATGCCTGCCTCCTCGGGGCTTGGAAAATCCTGCCCTAAATGTTTCCTCACCCAAATCTGACTCAGTAATGGATGAGGCTGCTGATGTTCATCTGTCACTGCTATGTTCTGAAAGACTGAACAGGCTGGGGCTCTTTTCCCTGGAAAAGAGAAGGCTGAGAGGTGACCTGATAGAGGTCTTTCAAATTATGAAAGGGTTTGATAGGGTAGACTTAGAGAATATGTTTCCACAAGTGGGAGAGTCCAAAACTAGGGGCCATAAATATAAAACAACAACCGAAAATGCTGGAAACACTCAGCGGGTCAGGCAGCATCTGTGGAGAGAGAAACAGAGTCAACGTTTCGGGTCAAGGACCCTCCGTCAGAACTGGGAAAGGTTGGAGAAGTAACAGATTTTTAAGCAAGTGTAGGGGCAGGGATAGGGAGGAGGGGAGGAAAGAACAAAGGGAAGGTCTGTGATCGGCTGGAAGGCAGGAGAGATTAAAAGACAGAAGGGATGATGGTGCAAGGCAAAAGGAGATGGTAATGGGACAAGTTAAGAAGCAAATGATGACTCTAGATGAGGTGTAAATGGCACTGGCAGAATAATCAACTGCTGCCATGTGAGAGAAAATATGTAAGTGTAAGATAGTCACTAAAATCAAATATGAAATTCAGGAGAAACTTCTTTACACAGAGAGTGGTTAGAGTGTGGAACTCGCTACCAGAAGCAGTAGTTGAGGTGAATAGCACAGATGCATTTAAGGGTAAACTAGATAAATGCATAAGGTAGAAAGGAATAGAAGGATATGTTGATCGGGTTCGATGAAGTAAGGTGGGAGGAGGCCCATGTGGAGCATAGACCAGTTGGGCTGAATGGCCTATTCCTATGTTGTAATTTCTATGTAATGCTCAAGTGCGCACGCTTCACCTGCCTTTTGAGTGTGATGTTTATTTGTTTGTGTCTTTGCCGCAGGAGCGGCTGGACACCATCCATCAGGGACTCTCGGATACGAAGAAGAGGAACCACACCTTGGTGGAACGTATGCAGTTGATGCAGAATGCACAGGCGGATCTGGAGCTGAGGCGCTTGGAGCTGGAAGGACAGAACAGAAAACTGCAGGAGGTAGGTGACACAAACCGGGGGCATTGCCGGTGCAGAAGTTTGGGTTGGTGCGTTTAAAGGGTTAGACTTTCATCCTTATTTGAAGATCAAGTGACACCATCAGGAGGACCCCATGCTGATAAATCAAACAGTAACAAAATTATCCCCTTCCTGATCAGTCTTTGGATTTATTCCAGTTTTTGTCCTCTCCTACCCTGAAGATGTTCGCTCAGACTGGGTGTGGCCTGATTCCATGGGCACCAGCTGTCCTCTAGTACCTTGATTTGCTTGGGTACCTCTTCATGGCCTAGAAAAGTTGGCAGCCAGGCGGTTGAGAGCAGCAAGTCAACCCTGATCCTCTGCTTGACTGGCATCCACATCTGCACTTTCCAGTAAGAACCACTGGATAGTGTTCGGGAGCAGGAATTTTAGCTGACTTGTGTCCCCCCTCCCTAGCTCAAGGAAACTGAGGCCAACTGCAGCATGTGACCCGAGGAAATCAGTTAACTTAGCACAGCCTGGAGATCAAACCTGAAAACACCCTAGTTCATTATAGCTGAGCACTACACCAGGCAGTGCATTCACCCACTGAGATATCAGGGGAGCTGAATTTGCTTCAAAGCCATTTAATTATATGAAAGATAATCAAGGAATAAGCAACTGCTGAAGCTAGGGAGCTGGATTACCATTTGCTTTTGTTAACATCTTGAGCTCCATCACAATGTTGCCGGTGTTCAAAATGGATAGTCAGAATATTGCAACATGTGAAAGTTGAGGCCATCACTTTGTCATGCTTTCATTCCAGGAATGGTGAGACTCCTTTAAGGCGATTGCGATTGTAATTTTGAGTTTTCCAGCAATGCCATTGTCGCTGTGAGTCTAAACCAATTAGTTTCATCCCTGCTGTCTATTGTAAAATCCACCTGAGGTAAAGCTTTGGGAATGAACAGAAATGGGAAGCTGAAGGAAAAATTCTGGCTCGTCTCATAATTCATAATTCATAATAATAATCAACTTTATTGTCATTGTTAGTGCACAAGTGCAGTACAACGAAATGTAGGCTTGCGGCTCCCGAGAGTGTACATTTAGATTAAGACATTTAAACATTCAACATACATTTGGCTTGTAATACATTAACATAAACATAACCATAATAAAGTGCATTGGCAGATGTGCAGGCTTTAGAGTTTATTTGTGGAGTTCAGTAGGATGACAGCCCTGGGAAAGAAGCTGTTCCTAAATCTGGTCGTTCGGGTGCGAATGCATCTGTAGCGTCTCCCAGATGGCAGGAGGGCGAACAGACTGTGGCTGGGGTGGGTAGGGTCTTTGATGATGGTCCGTGACCTCCGTAAACAGCGTTTCTGGTATATGTGCTTTATGGTCGGTCGCCGGGTGCTGGTAATGCGTTGGGCAGTTTTGACTACCCGCTGCAGGGCCTTCTGGTCATAGTAGCTACAGCTGCCATACCATACTGTGATACAGTTCGTCAGGATGCTCTCTATTGTGCAACGGTAAAAGTTAGAGAGGATCAGGGGTGACAGGTTACATCCCTTCAGCCTCCTTAGGAAATATAGGCGCTGCTGGGCCTTCTTCACCAGAGAGGAGGTATTGAGGGACCAGGAGAGCTCTTCCGTGATGTGGACTCCGAGGAACTTAAAGCTGTCCACCCTTTCCACCACAGCCCCATGGATGCGGATGGGGGTGTGACTTCCGCCTTTAGACTTCCTGAAGTCCACAATGATTTCTTTGGTTTTCTTGATGTTAAGGGCCAGGTTGTTATCGGCGCACCACTTCACGAGATGCTGGACCTCCTCCCTGTAGGCTGACTCATCGTTGTTGGTGATCTGGCCTACTACCGTGGTATCATCCGCAAACTTGATGATGGTGTTGGAACCATGAATGGCCACACAGTCGTGGGTGAAGAGGGAGTAGAGGAGGGGGCTCAGCACACATCCTTGTGGGGCCCCCGTGTTCAGGGTCAGGGGGGGGGAGGTGTGGTTACCTAATTTGACAGACTGGGGTCTGTTTGTTAGGAAGTCCAGGGTCCAGTTGCAGAGGGAAGTGTTCAGGCCAAGAGTGTGGAGTTTGGTGGCCAGCTTGTTGGGGACGATAGTGTTGAATGCTGAGCTGTAGTCTATGAACAGCATTCTGATGTAGGTCTCTTTACCATCTAAGTGATTCAGTGCAGAGTGTAGAGCAGTTGTGATTGCATCCTCTGTTGATCTGTTTGCACGATAGGCAAACTGGTGTTGGTCAAGAGAGGCGGGAACACTGGCTTTGATGTGAGCCAGGACCAGTCTCTCGAAACACTTCATTATGATGGGTGTGAGGGCGACAGGTTGGCAGTCGTTCAGGCACATCACAGCCGTTTGCTTTGGCACAGGAATAATGGTAGCGGTCTTGAAGCATGTAGGGACTACTGCCTGGGCCAATGACAAATTGAAGATGGCGGTGAAGACATCAGCCAGCTGATCAGCACATTCCTTGAGTACCCGTCCAGGGATGCTATCAGGTCCAGCAGCCTTTCGTGTGTTCACTCCGCGTAGAACACCCCTTACGTCGGAGGTCGACAGAGTGAGCACCTGGTCTTCCGGGGGTGGCAAGGCTTTGGTAGCCGGCTCCCTGTTGTCCCTGTCAAAGCGAGCGTAGAAGTTGTTAAGCTCCTCCGGAAGGGAGGCATCGCTAACCGGGGGCTGGTGTTTTTACTCTTGTAGTCAGTGATGGACTGGATGCCTTGCCACATGCGCCGGGGGTCCGAGTTGTTGTGGAAATGATCCTCTATCTGCAGTGTCTGTTTCCTTTTGGCAGTCCTGATATCCTTTTTTAGGTTGGTCCTAGCTGCAGTGTAAGCCGCCGCGTCGCCAGATTTAAATGCTGCGTCGCGTGCTTTCAGCAGCGAGTGGACCTCTCCGTTCATCCAGGGTTTCTGGTTGGGGTATGTCCTGATATTTTTATGGGTCGTGACGACCTCGACGCAACTGTTAATGTAGAATAGCACTGTGGATGCGTATTCCTCGATGTCATTATGGGCAAACATGCCCCAATCAGTGCGTTCGAAGCAATCCTGAAGCTCCGAGACTGCCCCCTCTGGCCTGGGCTCTGCCAGAGCTCCCTGGAAATACAGCCTCAGAGTGGACCTCATTGTTCCATTTTGACTGGATTCTGTTGGAATGCTCCAGTAAATACTACTCAGTGTTCATCTACCAGGATTCACCTTTTCACTAAAATTCCTTAAACCACAATTGTCACCTTTCGTATCTGACCTTGGATTTGAGATGTTTTCCAACAACTCCACCTCACCCACCCAGACAGACACAACACATGGCTCATCCTTCCCCTAGAGGATAAAAATTGGATCAGGCCCAATTTAGGAACCGATTTGACTCTCTTCCCCCAGTCCTTAGACCCCATCTGAGAATCACGCAGCGTGGAGCTGACCTCAGACTTGTTTCTGTCACAAACTGATGACTGGTTCTTCTCATACATGTCCTCTTGGTTCCCATTGTTTCCATTCACCAAAACAGTTCCACTTTGTGATGTACTGTAACATATATAACATTAAACCAAGGCTGTGGGATTATCTGCTTAAATGAAATGTGATACATTACAACACTGAATACGAGCCCAGATCTGGTGGATGGGACCCAGTACAAGATGGCAACTTCCTGCTTGAAACTTGCAGTTGGTCCAGTCATGCAGCCCAAGCTGGTGGTCAGTCATCCTTTCAAGTCACCATTGGAAAACCACTTCCATTCATATCAAGTGGTGCTCCAGGCATGCTAACTGTTGCCTCGTTGAGTGATTAAAGTTCATTAGTAGAGCTGAATAGGTGATATTTCCAGATGGAGAACAAACTGGCAAAGTTAGCCCATAGTGAAAGATAGTGAATGATGGACAACCTGCTCCATTAAGAATGATTCAGAGGGCACTTGTGTTCCAGAATTGTCTGAATCTGCAATGGATGACAATAAATGACATTTTGGCCCAAAGTGCACGAGTATTTGTAAAATGGATAGTAATTGGTATGGAGTAAGAACCGCCAATTTGTTGAAGGAAACAAATATTCACTCAGGTCTGAGAAAGAACTTGCATTAATGTCATATCTTTCAAATCCTCAGGGTGTCCCAAAGCGCTTCACAGCCAATGAATTACTTTTGAAGTCATTGTTATGTAGACAAGCATGATAACCAGTTTATGCACAACAAGGTCCCACAGACAACAGCGAGGTGAATGACCAGTTCATCTGTTTCTGGTGGTGTTGCTTGAGAGATAAATGTTGGCTGGGACACTGGGAGAAACTGCACTGCTCTTTGAATAGTGCTATTTGGAGGTGGGGAGGGTAGAATTTCATAGGGGTTGTCTCGATTTTCCATTGTAACTTCGACAGAAGATTGGCGGAAACTCCAGAGTGAGGCATAAGCAGCCATTTACATCATTATTCCACTCCCTCAGTACTGCACTGATGTGTCTGCTCAGATTGCATGCTCAAGTCTTTGGAGTGGGGCTTGAATGTATAATCTTCTGACACAGAGGTAAGAGTGCTACCATCAATCAAAGCCGACAGCACAAAGGAATTGGGAGCTCTTCCACTGTTTAATACACTACAGCTTGTGATGCTGAAGTCTGAAACCGGGAACTGGGTTCTAGAGATGTCCATATGTGCCTTACTCTCATCCCCTTGAAGATGGAGGGTTCTCCTTAGCAAGAGTGATCTGGGCTACCTGGTTCAGCATTGCCTAATGGAAAGTAAGACAAATGGCTATGAACCTGACATCTACTGTGTCCTACTGCTAACTCCTCCTGCAGTCTGAACATGGTTCTTGGATAGATTGTAGCAGATCAGTGAGGCCACTCTGGGTGCTGCCTGCATTTTTACATATGCACATCATCACCATAAAAATACATTCCTGTAGTATTCCTGTAGCATTCGTCCTGCAGTATGCCCACAGTGTTCCCGCAGTACTCATTCTGTAGTGTTCCCACAGTATTCATCCTGTATTTTTCCACAGTATTCACTGCTACATATTCTCATTACTAATCATCTCATCATCATCCCAAAACTCAATATTTAGTAGATGGATAGCTACAATTTTAATGGGAAATTGCTACCAGTTCAAATCAGAACAGAAATATATTTTGGTGTAAAATGATAAGAACTGGTACGTTCCATGCCGACCCACAGCCTCTCATGGGTCAAACTCTTATATCCAAAATAATGCACCAATAAGTTTGTGTTGGAGAGAGATTGTTATTGCTTCTAGTCCTGGTTAAACTCTAGTTAGAGATTTGTGAGTGCAGATAAGAGACAGGGTCGTAACATCAATTGCTCCACCCCCAGATGTTGCACCAGCGGCAGGAGTGCGAGGAGGGGGCCCTGAAGCATGTTGAGAAGCTTCAACAAGAAAAGCACATCTACCAGGAGCGAGTGACCAACTTGCAGAGAGCTGTTGCCCAGCTGGAGAATGAGAAACGAGAGCTTCAACGTTCAAAAGTCCGCCTTGAGAAGGACCGATTTGCCTTAAAGAAAACACTGGATAAGGTAAGGGGGTCACCAATGTTGATCATTCTGTGAAATACACTGTAGGCAGCAGCCATTGACCTGCGCTTGGAATAGTCAGAGCCACTATGGCTGGAAACCAGCTGACATCAGGTATCTGCCCACTATCTGTAAGTTAAAACCCTTCATGTGCTGTGACCAGTAAGAAAGAAACTAGAATGTAAAAATTGTGACCCATTTTTGGACTTGGAATTGGGGGCAGGGAGGAATTTGGGGTGGAACCTCTTTCTGCTAGTTTTCCGCTCTTTTCTGGCCTGATGGGTGTTGACCGGGTGCTCCTTGCTCCTGCCTCCCCGCCGTTGTGATACAAAGAGGTAAATGTTTGTCTTCGCTGCCTGGGCTGAGCAGTCTGCCCATCCTTTGAAGAACCTGCTCGATTTCCATTCTAATGGAATGTCCTACATCAGGCGGGTGATCCGCTCTGCCAGATTCCTGCCTACGCGTGAGGATGAAACTTTACCCCTATATTTGGAGGTGGGACTGAAGCGCTGCCAGCTGCCCCTCCCCCCTCCCCCCCCATACGGTCAATGGTAAATGTTGTACAAGGGCCATAGATGTTGCCCACAATTCCATTTCCCCACAATCTCAGGGAGATCTCAGAGTGGTTGATTGCCATTAGGAATAGCAAAGGAAGAACTCAGATATGAAAGACCAATCTGCCCTCCCCCCTTTGTTGTTATGTAGGCAAATATGGTAGCTAATTGTGCACAAAAGATTCAACAAACGGCAAATAAAATATAAGTCTGTTTTTGGTGGTTGTGGTTGAGGGAGAAATGTTGGCCAGAACAGGAGAACTCCCATGCCCTTCTTCACAAAGCACAAGCAATGCTTTATATTCACTTAAAGAGGCAAATAGTTTAACATCATATCTGAAAGATGGCACCCCGATAGTGCAGCACTCCCTCAGCACTACACTGAAGTTTCAGCTTGGATTATATGAACTTCAATCCCCTCCAATCATCTGACTTTGAGGGAAGAGTGTTACCAACTGAGCTAAGCTGACATTCATATAAGCAAGTCCTACAAGATCAGAATCGCTATGAGATCAGGGGTCGCTTCTCATATGTAGTGTTAATTAGGTGGGACTTGCACTCCGCCCACCTAATGGAGTCAGAATGGGGCCAGAGCCATTTTTGCAGCCTGCTCTCACTTAAAAGCTGCCAGCGTGAAATGAACTCCTTATAAAACAGCTCATCAATCTAGTGGCGCAAAATCCGATTTTGATGGGCCTGCGGCAGCGCCTTATAGGGGAAGGGTGGAAATATCAGGAGTGAAAGGGAGCAGCAGCTTATGGTGGCACGGAAAATATTTCCAGTAACCAAAGCAGCAAGGAGGTCAGATATCAGAAGCCTTTCAGGCTCAAAACACACAAGCATCCACAGTATTTTGTTTTTGCAGTAAAAATGTCCTGCTTCCAGCCTCTCCGGACTGAAGACACCTTTAAAAAGTATGCTCAAAAGTGGCCACCTCCCAGGTTTGGCAGGAAACTGGTAGTAGCAAAGCAGGCAAAGGCGAAAATGGCATCAGGTGGCGTGACTAGGTCATTTTATTCAAATCAAATCAAATCAACTTTTATTGTCATTGTTAGTGCACAAGTGCAGTACAACGAAATGTAGGCTTGCGGCTCCCGAGAGTGTACATTTAGATTAAGACATTTAAACATTCAACATACATTTGGCTTGTAATACATTAACATAAACATTTTATTCATTCCTGGAATGTGGGCGTCGCTGGCAAGGCCAGCATTTATTGCCCATCCTGATTGCCCTTGAGAAGGTGATGGTGAGCTGCCTTCTTGAACCGCTGCAGTCCTTGTGGTGAAGGTACTCCCACAGTACTGTTAGGTAGGGAGTTCCAGGATTTCGACCCAGCGGCGATGAAGGAACGGTGATATATTAGCAAGTCAGGATGGTGTGTAACTTGGAGGGGAACTTGTAGGTGATGGTGAGGGAAGATCTTTGATGAAGCAGCTGAAGATGGTTGGGCCTAGGACACTGCCCTGAGGAACTCCTGCAGCGATGTCCTCGGGTTGAGATGATTGACTTCCAACATCCACACCCATCTTCCTTTGTGCTAGGTATGACTCCAGCCAGTGAAGAGCTTTTCCCCTGATTCCCATTGACTTTAATTTTACTAGGGCTCCTTGATGCCACACTCAGTCAAATGCTGCCCTTGTCCTTTTAGGTGGTAGAGGTCGCGGGTTTGGGAGGTGCTGCTGAAGAAGCCTTGGCGAGTTGCTGCAGTGCATCTTGTAGATGGTACACACTGCAGCCACGGTGCGCCGGTGGTGGAGGGAATGAATGTTTAAGGTGGTGGATGGGGTTCCAATCAAGTGGGCTGCTTTGTTTTGGATGGTGTCGAGCTTCTTGAATGTTGTTGGAGCTGCACTCATCCAGGCAAGTGGAGAGTATTCCATCATACTCCTGACTTGTGCCTTGTAGATGGTGGAATAGCTCTGGGGAATCAGGAGGTGAGACACTCGCCGCAGAATACCCAGCTTCTGACCCGCTCTTGTTGCCATAGTATTTATGTGGCTGGTCTAGTTAAGTTTATGATCATTGGTGACCCCCAGGATGTTGATGATGGGGAAGTCGGTGATGGTAATGCCGTTGAATGTCAAGGGGCGGTGGTTAGACGCTCTCTTGTTGGAGATAGTCATTGCCTGGCACTTGTGTGGTGCAAATGTTACTTGCCACCTATCAGCCCAAGCCTAAATGTCATCCAGGTCTTGCTGCATGCGGGCATGGACTGCTTCATTTTCTGAGGAGTTGCGAATGGAACTGAACACTGTGCAATCATCAGCAAACATCCCTACTTCTGACCTTATGATGGAGGGAAGATCATTGATGAAGCAGCTGAAGATGGTTGGGCCTAGGACACTGCCCTGCGGAACTCCTGCAGCGATGTCCTAGGGTTGAGATACTTGATCTCCAACATCCACACCCATCTTCCTTTGTGCTAGGTATGACTCCAGCCAGTGAAGAGTTTTTCCCCTGATTCCCATTAACTTCAATTTTACTAGGGCTCCTTGAAGCCACACTCGGTCAAATGCTGCCTTGATGTCAAGGGCAGTCACTCTCACCTCATCTCTTGAACTCAGCTCTTTTGTCCATGCTTGGTCCAAGGCTGTAATGAGGTCTGGAGCTGAGTGGTCCTGGTGGAACCCAAACTGAGCATCGGTGAGCAGGTTATTGGTGAGTAAGTGCTGCTTGATAGCATTGTCGACAACACCTTCCATCACATTGCTGATGATTGAGAGTAGACTGATAGGGCGGTAATTGGCCGGCTTGGATTTGTCCTGCTTTTTATGGACAGGATATACCTGGGCAGTTTTCCACATTGTCGGGTAGATGCCAGTGTTGTAGCTGTACTGGAACAGCTTGGCTAGAGGCGCGGCTAGTTCTGAAGCACAAGTCTTCAGTATGACAGCCAGGATGTTGTCAGGGCCCATAGCCTTTGCTGTATCCAGTGCACTTAACCATTTCTTGATATCACGTGGAGTGAATCGAATTGGCTGAAGACTGGCTTTTGTGATGTTGGGGCCCTCAGGAGGAGGCCGATATGGATCATCCACTTGGCACTGCTGGCTGAAGATGGTTGCAAACGCTTCAGCCTTGTGTTTTGCACTCACGTGCTGGGCTCCGCCATCATCAAGGATGGGGATATTCATGGAGCCGCCTCCCCCCATTAGTTGTTTAATTGTCCACCACCATTCACGACTGGGTGTGGCAAGACTGCAGAGTTGTGACCTGATCCATTGATTGTGGGATCACTTAGCTCTGTCTATAGCATGCTGCTTCTGCTGTTTAGCGTGTATGTAGTCCTGTGTTGCAGCTTCCCCAGGTTGGTACCTCAATTTTTGATACACCTGGTGCTGCTCCTGGCATTCTCTTCTACACTCCTCTTGAACCAGGGTTGGTCCCCTAGCTTGATGGTAATGGTAGAGTGAGGGATATGCCAGGCCATGAGGTTACAGATTGTGGTGGAATACAATTCTGCTGCTGCTGATGGCCCACAATGCCTCCTGGATACCCAGTTTTGAGCTGCTGGATCTGTTCTGAAACAACCCCATTTAGCACAGTGGTAGTGTCACACAACATGATGGAGGGTGTCCTCAATGTGAAGACGGTAATTCATCTCCACAAGGACTGTGCGGTGGTCACAATGCTGTCATGGACAGATGCACTCTGTGACAGGTAGATTGGTGAGGACGAGGTCTAGTAGGTTTTTCCCTCGTGTTGGTTCTCTTACCACCTGCCGCAGACCCAGTCTGGCAGCCATGTCCTTCAGAACTCGGCCAGCTCGGTCAGTAGTGGTGCTACCAAGCCACTCTTGAAGTCCCCCAACCAGAATACATTCTGTGCCCCTGCTAGTGCTTTTACAAGTGGTGTTCAACATGGAGGAGTACTGATTCATCAGCTGAGGGAGGGCGGTAGGTGGTAATCAGCAGGAGGTTTCCTTGCCCGTGCTTGACCTGAAGCCATGAGACTTCATGGGGTCCAGAGTCAATGTTGAGGTCTCCCAGGGCTACTCCCTCCCAGCTGTATACCACTGTGCCGCCACCTCAGGTGGGTCTGTCCTGCCGGTGGGACAGGACATAACCAGGGATAGTGATGGATGTGTTTGGTACATTGCTGAAAGGTATGATTCTGTGAGTATGACTATGTCAGGCTGTTGCTTGACTAGTCTGTGGGACAGCTCTCCCAATTTTGGCACAAGTCTCCAGATGTTAGTGAGGAGGACTTTGCAGGGTGTACTGGGCTGGGTGTGCCGTTGTCTTGTCCAAAGCCGGTGCCTAGTTCGATGCTGGGTGGTCCGTCCGGTTTTCTTATTATTATTGTTTCTTGTAGCGGTTTGTTACAACGGAGTGACTTGCTGGGCCATTTCAGAGGGCAGTTAAGAGTCAACCACATTGCTGTGGGTCTGGAGTCATATTTAGGCCAGACCAGGTAAGGGCCCTAAAGGACATTAGTGAGCCAGGTGGGTTTTTAACGACAATCCGATAGTTTCATGGTCACCATTACTAATAGTAGCTTTTTCATTCCAGATTTATTTAATCAACTGAATTTAAATTCCCCAGCTGCCGTGATGGGATTTGATCTCACGTCTCTGGATCATTAGTCCAGGCTTCTGGATTACTAGTCCACTACCATAATCACTATGCTACCATTCCCTATTTAGCATTTATTCATGAGGCATGTTTCTGGTCGACTAAATCAAGCTCTTACCAAAATTCGGAATGGGTGAGCAACCAGTGATCAGTCGGCTCTTCAATTTCCCCTACAATTTTGGTCCCACTACTGCCCCGTTTTTAGGTACAAAGGGAGAAGTTGAATCATGAATATTCCGTCCCCTGATTTCTTAGGCATTGAGGCAGCAGGGGCAGGAATTGTGCTGGCTCTTCAGGCATCAGGTGCCTGCTCTTCAGCTGCCACCAGCACTTGTTCCTCACTGGCGTTGCCTTCTCAAACTCACTATTTACAACTTTCAGGATGTGTGTCACTATGTTGGTGCTTAGAAAAGTGCTGGGACTGAAGAATGTGCTGCAAGATAATTGCTTGGAGACACAGGCTATGGTATCAGTCTTTTCTTCAACATACTTCAAAATGCTTCCTCAAAAAAGCATCATCAAGCAGTCCTTGCATTGCAGTGTGTCTGTAAAAATGGAAAATAAAACAAAATGGTACTTACCCTGATCTTGGGGGAAGCCTCTGGCATCACCATTCCCTATTACTTCGATGCTCTTGTGACAAATCATGTCAGGGTGGCCTCCTCACATGGAATGAGTCAAGGGCTAGTACTGCCTGTGTTACGTCCGTGTGAATTGAGACACGGACTGCAGGAGTTGGTTATAACAGGTGCTTACTGAGTGGAGACAAAACTGGAACTACTATGCAAAGTTACTATACAGGCTTATATACAGGGGTGGTCACTACTGGTACTGCAGTATACAGGGGCTGCAGAATATAGTTCCTTCTTCAAAGTACATTACAATTCCTCCCCTTTTAGCTAAACAGTACATAACATTCGATTAATAATTAAATGACATATTTACAATTACAGTTGCTAGATACATTAGCAGAAGTTAAGCAATTATAAATTCAGTCTTTGAGGAGGCTTCCTGATTCTGTTTGGATAACGCCTCTTTGGGGTATCAGGTTCTTCTGGCAAAGTTGATTCGGGATCAACGTCGTTGTTTGGTTCGTCTGCTTCCAATATCACCGATTCTGAGGTAGATGCAATTGGTACTTCGGTTTCATCACCAGGGGTATCGGATCATGGTGTGGATTTGAAGCTTTCCAGTGACTCTAGAATCTGGTCAGCATGGCGTCTTACAATGCTCTCTCCAACGTCCACGGTACACATTAGAGGTCCTTGCCGTGTGCAGATCGTTCCTGGCTGCCATTTCTCTGTGCGGTAGTCCCGGGCCAAAACTGGTCGACCTATCTTAAAACCCCTGGTCGGCCTTTCATGCATATTCTGAAACTGCCTGTTCTCCACATCTCTTCTGATGTTTGGCTTAACCAAATCCAAGCAGCATCGTAGTCTTCGATTGAAAAACGTCATGGCTGGAGTTTGGTTGGTAACCGCATGTGTCGCATTTCGGTAGGCAAACAAGAAGTTATCCACCTTGTGTTGTAGGGGTATGTCTTCATTACACATTGCCTTGATAGCCTTCTTGAATGTTTGAACGAACCTCTCAGGCAATCCATTGGTGGCTGGATGATATGGGGCAGATGTGTAATGCTTAACACCATTGTTCTTTAAGAACCTCCGGAACTCTTCAGACACAAACTGTGGTCCATTGTCGGAGCAAATCTGTTCAGGCAGCCCGTTTCTGGCGAATATGGTTCGTAAGACTGTGATAGTTTTTTCTGTGGTGGTTGAGGACATTTTTATTAGCTCTGGCCACTTTGAATGTGCATCCACCGCAATTAAAAACATCGAGTCCATAAATGGACCAGCAAAATCAATGTGCACCCTTTGCCATGGAGATGAGGGCCACTCCCATGGATGTAGAGGGGCTTGTGGTGGGGCGTTTTGGACCTTCTGGCATCGTGTACAACTCTTGGTCATCTCTTCGATTTCTCTATCGATTCCTGGCCACCACACAAACGCTCTGGCTAAGTTCTTCATTTTTACCCCTCCCAGATGACCCTCATGAAGCTCATTGAGCACTCTATCCTTCAATTTGGGTGGAATTACTACTCTGGATCCACACATCAAGGTTCCTCTGCACACTGACAGCTGTTCTCTTCTCGGCGAGAATGCTGGCAACAGTGGTTCGCCATGTGCTGGCCATCCCTTCACCGTTAAATCATAGACCCTGGAGAGTGTCGGGTCGTTTCGTGTTTCCTTTTCTATGTTTGCATTCGTCACAGGTAGACATTCGACTTTGGTCGAGTGGAATATCTCCACAGGATCCACTGCAGGTGCTTCTTCCACCGTCGCCAACGGTATGCGCGACAATCCATCAGCATTCCCATGCTGTTTAGTTCCTTTGTACTCGATGTCATATTGGTGTGCCCCTAGGAAAAGGGACCACCTCTGTAGCCGTTGTGCTGTCATTATCGGGACACCCTTCTGAGGGTTGAAAATGGAGACAAGAGGTTGATGATCAGTTAGTAGAGTAAATTTCTGACCGTGCAGGTAGTGATTGAACTTCTTCACCCCCCACACCAGGCTGAGGGCCTCTCTGTCAATCTGGGCGTAGTTACACTCGGCTGAAGTTAACAAGCGTGACGCAAAAGCTATCGGCCTCTCTGAACCATCAAGGAATTTATGTGACAGTACCGCTCCAATGCCGTAGGGAGACTCATCACATGCCAGTCTTATCGGCAGTGATGGGTTGTAGTGAGCCAATACTTCTCTTGAAGTGATTAGGTCTTTACTCTTCTGAAAGGCCCGCTTACATTCATCGCTCCATTTCCATGCTACTCCAGTTTGTAGTAGGGCATTCAGTGGGTGCAGAATTGTGGACAAATTCGGCAAAAACTTATGGTAGTAATTCACCAATCCGAGGAATGACCTCAGTTGCGACACATTTTCAGGCACTGGAGCCTTAACTACCACTTCAATTTTGTCAGGGGACTTATGTAACCCCTCTTCATCAATCACATGGCCACAATACGATATCTGTTTCTTAAAAAACTCGCACTTGGGGCGATTGGCTCGTAGCCCATGTTCTCTTAGTCTAGTGAGCACCTGCTCTAGGTTGGCAAGGTGTTCACTGTCATTTTCACCTGTCCCTAGGATGTCGTCCAAGTAACACTGAGTCACCGGAATCCCTTGCAGGACTTGTTCCATCGCTCTTTGCCATATCGCCGGAGCTGATGCTACTCCAAATACCAGTCGATTATACTGGTAAAGACCTTTGTGAGTGTTTATCGTGAGATACTTCCTAGAGGGTTCTTCAACCTCCATCTGCAAATATGCTTGTGCTAGGTCAATTTTTGTAAAACGCTTCCCTCCAGATAGTGAGGCGAAAATATCTTCTATTCTCGGGAGAGTATACTGTACTGTGTGAAGGACTGGGTTCACCGTCACCTTGAAGTCCCCACAGATGCGAACCTTCCTTGGCTCCTCAGACTTATTGTTTAACGTTTTCTTCATGACAGGAACGATGGGTGTCGCCCACTCGCTCCAGTCTACCTTAGATAACATGCCTGCATTCTCCAGATTCTCCAGCTCTGCCTCGACGGCTGGGCGAGTTGCATATGGTACCGGTCTTGCTTTGAAAAACTTGGGAATTGCATTCTCTTCTATTTTTATCGAGGCGGTTACGCCTTTAAGAGTTCCCAGTTCTTGTAGAAATACCTGTTTAGCGTTAGCTAAGATTTTTGACAATCGTCCAGGTGTGACGTCGTCATCCTTTTTACCAGACACAATCAGTGCCTGAATGGAGTGCCAGTCTAAACTTATCTTTCTGATCCATTCACGTCCCAGTAACGGTGGTCCACCATCTTGCAGTATGTACAGATACAATTTCTGTATTTCCTTGCCGTTGTATTCGACAGGCACACTTATTTTCCCTCTGGGGTATACTTTCTGCCCTGTATACGTCTTCAAGACAATGGATGTGTCTTTCAAGGGTATGTGTGAGAATAGCCGCTCGTAGTCTCGTCGATTCATGATGGTCAGGGCTGATCCTGTATCCAATTCCATTTTGACTTGGGACCCTGCTATCGTGAGGGTGACCCAAATGGTTCGGTGATCCTCTTTTGCGATTACGTTGTGAAGTTTGAGACAGCTTAGTCTCTTGTTCCCGGATTCACTATCGCTCTTCTGATCTTCGGAACTACTGTCTGTCATCTTTTGTACTTTCCTGTACTGTTCCTTAGTAGCTTTTTTGTTGTCGTTAGTCTTCTTCCCGGACCTGCAAACTCGTGCAATGTGTCCCATCTTTCCGCATTGCCTGCATATTTTGTCCTTGGACCAGCAGTCCTTCTGGTCATGGGTTGTTCTGCCGCAGCGATAACATTTTTCAAATCCCAGTGTCATTTCATGGGTGCCGTATTCATGTGGCTTTTGCTGTATTTCCGCAGCTCCCCTTGCTGCTGCTTCGTACGATACTGCCACGCTGAAAGCCTTATCTAGCGTCAGCTCTTTCTCTGAGAGTAACCTCTTCTGGGTTCCTTCACTCAGGAGTCCACAGACAAATTTGTCCCGTAGGGTATCTGCTAGTCCTGCTCCGAACTGGCAGTGCTTTGATAGCTTGCGTAGTTCCGTAAGGTAATCAGCATTGCTCTCATCTTTATGCTGATTTCTCTTGTGGAATTTAAATCTTTCTGCTATCAGCAGCGGTGTAGGATTTAGGTGTTCCTGTAGGATATCAACAATTTCGTTAAAACTCTTCGCCATCGGTTTGGCTGGAGTGATCAGGTTCCGCAATAGGCTGTACGTTCTTGCGCCCATTAAGTTTAGTAGTACCGATGCCTTTTTCTCATCGGCTACTTCATTTGCCTTGCAATACACTTCGACTCTTTCCACATACGTGGTCCAGTCTTCTATTGCATTATCGAAGGCAGTGATATTGCCAGTCTTCGGCATCTTGGAAATCTAAGATGGCACCTCCCGCACTTTGCCTTCTTCCCCGATTGAACAAAATGGCGCCTCCCGCGCTTTGCCTTCTTCCCCGCTGGATTAAGATGGCGCCTCCCGCGCTTTCTGTCTTCTCCACTGCTGCTAGTGCTGCTGCTGGCGTTTTTATGCCTTGATGGCGATGCCCTATGGTCTTCGCGCACTTCCCCCCCTGCGCTGCTGCTAACACCGCTCGCCGCGGTCCCCGTAGCAAACTGCAGCTCCTCGCGGCTTTCTGCGCTTCTAATTTATTTTATTTTAATTACTTTTCCCGTCGTCAGAGCAAACCCTACGGGACACTTTCCTCCCTCTTCTCGGATCCGTACGCTGCCCGGCTTCGTAGCACCGGCCGCGCCCTGTGTGCTCCACCCTCTCTCTCTCTCTCCTCTTCCCGACAACACTGCTCAGCCCCGTTGAAAAGCCACCCGATCGAGCTCTAGCCCGCCGCAGCCCAGGAAGGATCAGTGTACTACCTGCCACCAGCCCGATTAGCTGGAACACCATAGACAGGATAACCAAGCCCCGCTCTCGACAGCCTCTCCTGCAAATCTTCAAATCTGATGGATCAGAGGCGGTTGCCCACGGTCGGCGCCCGTTTCTTCTGTTTGTTTGTTTTTTTTTTTCTTTTCTTCCTTCTGGCCTCGACCTCTAACAACTTCACTTCAGGGATGGATCCCCATGAGGTGGTGCAGAACTGTAGGTAAGTTCGGATCTGTTCGTCGCCAGTGTTACGTCTATGTGTAATTGAGACATGGACTGCAGGAGTTGGTTATAACAGGTGTTTACTGAGTGGAGACAAAACTGGACCTACTATGCAAAGTTACTACACAGGCTTATATACAGGGGTGGTCACTACTGGTACTGCAGTATACAGGGGCTGCAGAATATAGTTACTTCTTCAAAGTACATACACTACAGCCTGGAACCTCCTTCCATTCTGGTCTACACACTTCTATTCTGTGCATCTTGTACTGCAAGTAGATCGGTAGAGGTTTTGCAAACAGTGACATACAGCTGCCCATCTTCTAGCCCATCCTATCTGATATTAAATAAATGTGTGTTATGCTTGTTGGCTTATGAGGATCTCTTATACAAAATCCCTTTATACTGGTGCTGTTTGTATTTATTTCATGCTACAGTGTAGCCCTGCATGGCTAGCATTCAGTGCCATTTCTCTCTACACATTGAAGTTCATGGTGGATCAGCACACGATGAATTGCAGGTTATGAGGGTAAACTTTGTGGCCTGCTTACTTGGAGCAGGTTTTTGGTATTCCAAACTGTGCTTAAGTATTGCTGTTATCAAGAGTCCACCCATCTTTGTTTTTCCTACATCTCTCAAGGTCCACAGAGTTCTGGAGGCTGCACTTGACCTGTATGCTTTTTGTTTCCCAAGCCTTCTGTACCAAGCCCTTCTGGGGAGGATGCTATACAGAACTATTTTATACAGTACTGCTGTTCTGTCACTTACTTCAACCACCAGTATCTGGTCATCAAAATGACTCTTGCGAGCCCTGGATACCCTGCATTCTTTTTACATAGAATTACATAGAATGTACAGCACAGGAACAGGCCATTTGGCTCAACTGGTTTATGCCAGTGTTTATACTCCACACCAGCTTCCTCCCACCCCGCTTCAACTAATCCTATTTTACGGCAGGATTGCTGAATTAATGCATAGCCTGCATTCCTCTCTACAAATTCAGGCATTTAAATGTTTCCTTAATGCTCAGCTTTGTCACTACTTCTGCTGCTCTATTAGTCAGCTCATTGTGTGAGTTGTAGCGCACAATTTATTCCTGCCATTGAAGTCAGCAAATCAGGAGTTAACCAGCAGGAGTAAATCCTCCCAGAAACTCTTAATAACCCATAGTTAATCCCTGAATAGCATCACCAGAAATTTCTAAACCATACAGATAGACAAACTGATAATGCAATACCCACTTGTTCCCACAGATGAATTGAAAAATAAGGACAAAGCGGGGGGAGCTATAGGTGAGGTACACAACATGGGAATGGTGTGGTAAAGCTGGGGAGACCTGTACCTCATTATTGGGAAATACATAGTTGGAAATTATGTTGGTTTATGAAGAAGGTGACAGTCATAGACTGAAGGATGAGCAGAAATTAAGGTGCAAAATCTTTAATTGAAAGTAATCTCAAACAGTTAATGGATTTTCTGAACATTGTAAGCTGCACATGTGCATGTCAGAACATGCACGTTACTTTTCTACTTCATTGCATGCCGACGTAAGGCACAATACATCACAGGGCTCTTAATTTTCTTCAATGGTTTCCTTGTCCATTTGGTAACCTCACCTTTCATAGAATTGAAGTGACCTGAGCCCTCTCCATTCATTTTGATTTTACGGAATTCCAATGTACCAAAACCCTTTCCTTTTCCTTTTCTCTCCCCTTGTACAGAATTCCAATGGAGTGAACTTCTTTCCATTCACTCCCCTTGTACAGAATTCCAATGGAGTGAACTTCTTTCCATTCGCTCCCCTTGTACAGAATTCCAATGGCTAAACCCCCTTTCCATTCACTCCCCTTGTACAAATCCTTGAACCAAGCATAAAATGTTATCAGTCACTTATTTTTAATGCTCAGCTCAGATCACTGAATTTCATAGAGAACACAACAGATTTTGTGACTCTAATCACTTTTTGATTCAAGTGTATTTTTATGATGTGCTCTGTGCATTTTTGTTGAGATTATATTGCTGAATAAATGGTGAAATGGGCTGGAGTGCAAAGGGTCACCAAGTGGCAGTTATTTATTGCCAGTTTACAGGATCCTGACACAAACAGAACACTTCTTGGCAAGCAGGTTCTGTTTATTAGAATTTAAGCTGCAAAAACCAAGGGCCTGAATCAGCAGAAGCGCATCACAAATGTTCATTTTGACCAGCAGCTAAACCTGATTTGTGTGTGGGCTGATCAGTCACTTTCCACTGCGGTCCACTTCTTGGTCTGATCTATGTGATGGCACTGTGCCTGGCGCCTGCTCAGGGCCCACCCTGCTTTGTTTAAAGAACAAGAAGCCCATTAGGACCCCTCATAACAAAAATAAAATCAAGCTTTAAAACAAATCACAATGAAACCCACTTTAACGTATCCTTTTCTCTCTAGTTCCGATAGCTCTTACAATCTGAGGGGGCGGAACGGGCATCAGTAGATAATAATAATTCAACTTTATTGTCATTGTACAATTACATGAACAATGAAATGTGATCTTGCAAGCTCCCATGAGTCCAGTACAAATAACATTAACATTAAACGTAAATAGCACCGTCCTGGGAGAAGCAAAGCCGCTGCATCTGTGCACGCCGCCATTCCATTTCCACCATTCCTCCTGTCCGACAATCTTCAGCCCAACACCCAGGCCTGCTCACCAGCCGCCCCTCCCGGGGCTCCTTCTGACCAACCGCCCCTCCTCAGGGCTCCTTCCGTGACCTTCTGCACCTGGTCTTACCCTGATGGTCACCCCTCCAGGTACTGACCAGGCCTGGCTCTGCTTAGCTTCCAAGCACTTGACCAGTGACACCTGTCCCTAGTCCCAGGAACAGGGAATATGTAACCATTGTGTAGAATGGCTCAGTGGTTGTGTCCATTTGCTATGAATTTTAATGGTGCACCTTTATACTGTGAAAGAAAGAAAGAAAGGCTTGCACTTATATAGCTAGGACATCCCAAAGCAATTTACAGCCAATGAAGTACTTTTGAAATGTAGTCACTGTTGTAATGTAAGAAACACAGCAGTCAATTTGCACACAGCAAGTACCCTACACACAGCAATGAAATAAATGACCAAATAATCTGTTGAAGTGATAAATATTGGCCAGGACACCAGTGAGAACGCGCCTGCTTTTCTTCGAATAGTGCCATGGGATCTTTTACATCCAGTTGAGAGGGCAGACGGGGCCTCGGTTTAACGTTTCATCTGAAAGAAGGCACCTCCAACAGTGCAGCACTCCCTCAGTAGAGTGTCAGTCTAGATTTTATGTTCAAGTCTCTGGAGTGGAACTTGAACCCATGACCTGACTCAAAGGCAAGAGTGTTACCCACTGAACCGCGGCTGGCACACTGTGGGCTGTGCAAGATTCCACCAAGCAGTTACTTGTAATGTGTCCTAACCACAGTGGGCTTTTTTATATATGGGAACATAAACATGCCTTCACTGACATTCATAACAGGTCTATTGAAAGGATCCCAAAGCAACTTAACACTTCAGTGCCATCTAGACCTTAAAATAATCAGCGTATCTCTTCAATAAAACATATTCCAAACGAGCACTACAAATAGACTGGAAAAAAAGTTAGTCATAGTTTTTTGAGGCTATTTAACTTGTTACTGGTTGGACTTGATCCCATGACCTATTGCATTAGGGACAAAAGTGCTACCAACTGACACCTTTAAGTAACCATTTTTTGTACACCATTTAATGTCTCGTATGCTTTGAGAAGATTCCACCCTCAGTTGACTTCCTTCAAGGTTAAAGTGCCCCACCTTCTCTAGTCAACCCTCATAGCTCAACAGTCTGATGCTGGATATTAACCTTGTGGTTCTTCTCTGAAATGTCTCCAGCACTTAAATACTCCCCTTGTCAATTAGTGACCAGAACTAGAAACAGTACTGAAGATGTGGTCTGACCAGAGCATTAAACACCTACAATTTGTGTGGGGAATGTAAAGAGGCTGCAAAGGGATATAGACCTTTTAAGTGATTAGCCAAGAAGGTGGCAGTGTTACATTGTTATATAGTATCACATCGTTAAATGGAACTACTTTGGTATGGAACTACTTTGGTATGGTGTAGTTATATTGCTATGTGGCACACTGTGCACGGGCAGTGCACAGTGCAGCATTGGACATCTTATATCACTCCGCACCATGCGGCAGCACAGAAACAAGGCAAGAATACAGCTAGTAAAAGCAGTAACTAAAATGAGCTAAAAGTGTCTGTATTATTTATAGTATAAGAACACAAGGAGACACAACAGTGACCAGAACTAGAAACAGTACTGAAGATGTGGTCTGACCAGAGCATTAAACACCTACAATTTGTGTGGGGGATGTAAAGAGGCTGCAAAGGGATATAGACCTTTTAAGTGATTAGCCAAGAAGGTGGCAGATGGAGTATAATGTGGGGGAGTGTGAAATTAACCACTTTGGTAGGAAGAATGGTGATGTGCCTCAATAATTCCGAGACTCGAAGTTAGCAGAACAAAACAAGGCTTTTATTAACTTAGAACGTAACACGTAAGAGAGAGAGATGTCTTCCTTCTGGAGACTGAGGCCAGACTGGGCTAGCTTACAAACGGGGCCAGGTATGGGCGGAGCCCTACACACAGCACATTCCAGCACATTCCAGTATACAATACAGCACATTCCAGTACACAATACAATGAGGTCTGGGGGAAGGGAAATGACACTGAAACCGATCTCAGTCACAGGCAGTGATGAATGGAAATATTTCATCACATTCACCCCTTCTATAGATTTAGTCTGTTCGGGGGTTTGATAGTCCTCTGCGACCGACGTGGCTGTTGCGGTGCCGCGGGTGTCGGCTGGGTGTCCCCGGTAGCCTCCTGGGTCTCTGCCGGGGGTGCCGCCAGGGTTGTTGAAGGGGTAGTTGGTGGGGGTGCCGTTGGTCGGTGTTCTTCCGGGGGTGATGAAAGAGTAGTGGGTGGGTAAGAGTTGCTGTGATCGTCGTTGCCGCTATTGCCGTGGTTGTTGTCGATGCCGGCTGGGGCGACGTCTTTTATGGACACGGTGTCCTCCCTTCCGTCGGCGTGCCGGACATATGCGTATTGGGGGTTGGCATGGAGTAGGTGTACTGGCTCCACGAGAGGGTCCGTCTTGTGGCCCCTCACATGCCTTCGCACGAGTACCGGACCTGGGGTGGAGAGCCATGACGGCATGGATACGCCTGAGGTGGATTTCCGGGGAAAGGCAAACATTCATTCATGAGGCGTGGTATTAGTGGCCGTACACAATAGCGACCGTATCGAATGGAGCACATCCGAGAGGACTTCCTGCCAGCGGGAGATAGGGAGGCCCTTGGTCCTTAGAGCTAGAGTGACTGCTTTCCATACTGTCCCGTTCTCTCGCTCCACTTGGCCGTTACCCCGGGGGTTGTAGCTGGCGGTACAGCTCGTGGCGATCCCCCTGGACAGCATGTACTGGCGTAGCTCTTCACTCATGAAGGACGCCCCCCTATCCGTATGGATGTAGCTCGGCATGCCGAACAGGCAGAACAGGCTGTTGAGGCATTTAATGACCGTGGCGCTGGTCATGTCTGGGCAGGGGAAGGCGAATGGGAACCGGGAGTATTCGTCCACAATGTTCAGGAAGTAAACATTGCGGTCGACGGACGGGAGGGGGCCCTTGAAATCTAAGCTGAGCCGCTCAAAGGGCCGTGTAGCTTTGATTAAGTGGGCTCTAT
Source organism: Somniosus microcephalus (assembly GCF_052327205.1). Taxonomy (NCBI): domain Eukaryota; kingdom Metazoa; phylum Chordata; class Chondrichthyes; order Squaliformes; family Somniosidae; genus Somniosus; species Somniosus microcephalus. The sequence continues at coordinate 120,575,247 of NC_140992.1, forward strand.
CTGGGTGGTAGAACCGAGGCTTGCACTCAGCGCAAGTGCGGCAGTTCCTGGTCAGGGACCGAACTTCCTCAATCGAGTAGGGTAAGTTACGGGACTTTATGAAGTGGAACAGCCGCGTGACCCCTGGGTGGCAGAGGTCGTTGTGGAGGGTCTGTAGCCGATCCCCGGTGGCGCTGGCACACATCCCTTGTGAGAGGGCGTCAGGGGATTCGTTAAGGGCCCCTGGCCGGTAAATGATGTCGTACTCGAAGGTGGAGAGCTCGATCCGCCACCTAAGAATCTTATCATTTTTAATCTTCCCCCTCTGTTTATTATTGAACATAAACGCTACCGACCACTGGTCGGTAAGTAGGGTGAAGCGTTTGCCGGCTAGGTAGAGGCGCCAGTGGCGCACTGCCTCCACGATGGCTTGGGCCTCCTTTTCCATGGAGGAGTGTCTGATCTCGGGCCCTTGGAGGGTCCTCGAGAAGAAAGCTACGGGCCGCCCCGCCTGGTTGAGGGTGGCCGCCAAGGCGAAGTCAGACGCATCACTTTCCACTTGAAATGGAGTGTTCTCGTCCACTGCCTGTAGCGTGGCCCGCTCAATATCCTGCTTAATGCTTTTGAAGGCGGCGTGGGCCTCAACAGAGAGCGGGAAAGAGGATGCTTTCAAGAGGGGGCGGGCTTTGTCGGAGTAGTTGGGGACCCATTGGGAATAATAAGAAAATAACCCCAGGCACCTTTTCAGGACTTTGGGAGTGTTGGGCAGGGGCAGCTCCCGTAGGGGGCGCAATCGGTCGGGGTCTGGTCCGATTTCCCCATTCTCCACCACGCTGCCTAGTATGCAGAGGCGCGTGGTGTTGTAAACGCACTTGTCCTCGTTGTAGGTGAGGTTGAGTTTTTGTGCGGTTTTCAGGAACCTCTCGAGGTTCGAGTCGTGATCCTGCTGGTTGTGACCGCAGATGGTGACGTTGTCGAGGTAGGGGAAGGTTGCCTGCAAGTGGTGGTCATCGACCATGCGGTCCATCTCCCTCTGGAAGACCAAGACCCCATTCGTCACCCCAAAGGGGACTCTGAGGAATTGGTAGAGGTGTCCGTTCGCCTCGAAGGCGGTGTACGGGCGGTCCTCTGGTCTGATAGGGAGCTGGTGGTACGCTGACTTGAGGTCGATGGTGGAGAACACCCGGTATTGGGCGATTTGGTTCACCATTTCTGATATGCGGGGTAGTGGGTAGGCGTCTAGTAGGGTGTACCTGTTGATCGTTTGACTATAGTCGATCACCATCCGTTTCTTCTCGCTACCCCTTACCACTACCACTTGGGCGCGCCACAGGCTGTTGCTGCGTTCAATAATGCGCTCTTTCAGGAGCCTGTCTACCTCGGTCGCGATAAACCGCCTGTCCTCCCAGCTGTACCTCCTGCTTTTGGTCGCTATTGGCCGGCAGTTAGGGATAAGGTTCGCGAATAGCGAGGGCGGCTTTACCTTCAGGGTAGCCAGACCGCACACTGTGAGGGGCGGCTGGGACCCACCGTACTTGAGCGTGATGCTTTGGTGGTTGCACTGGAAATCCAGGCCCAAGATCACGCTCGCACATAGGTTCTTCATGATTAATACTTTAAAATTATCATATACAGTTCCGTTAACGCACAATTGTACCGTGCAGTAACCCAGAATGGTCGATGTCTGGGTTTTGTCAGCCATAGAGATGGTACCCTGAGTAGGGACCACCTTTAGGGAGAGTTGTTGTGCCAGTTCTGGGTGGATAAAGCTCTCCGTGCTTCCACTGTCAATTAAGCATTTAACCCGGCACCCGTTTACCTCGATGTCCACCATTGATCTGGATAGCGGGTGCGGCCTGGTCTGGTCCACTGTGACCGATGCCACTGTAGGGCCCTGATCGATACAAGATGGCGTCCACGCTGTCTGCTCACAAGATGGCGGACCCCACGAGGTCGGGCAAGATGGCGTCCAAGATGGCCGCTCCCACGGCGCACACGCGGCGGTGGCGGGTTTTCCGGCGGTTGGTTTTCCGGCGGGGTTCCCTCTGCACACCTTCCCGAAATGCCCCTTCTTACCGCACTTAAAGCAGGTGGTGCCTTTCGCCGGGCACAGGTTTCTGGTGTGCTTTGGCTGCCCGCAGAAGTAGCAGTTGGGTCCATGACGCGTCGTGGCTGTCGTAGGGCTTCTGGGGGAAGAGCGGGGCCCAGCCGGTGTCGGGCTGTTGGGCGGGGAAGATGCCTTCCAAGATGGCGGCGCCCTCGGTGCACACGTGGCAGCATGGACGGTGCGGGCTGAAGAGTAGGCGTCCGAGTTTCTCTGGGCCACATCCAGGGATCGCGCGGTGTCCGCAGCCTGTTTCAGGTCCAACCCCGTTTTTTCCAGCAGTCTTTGCCGGATGTAAGTGGAGCTGAGGCCTGTGATGAAGGCATCGCGAACAAGCTCATCAGTGTACACTGCGGCTTTTACATCTCGGCACTTGCAGTCTTTGCCAAGCATTTTCAGGGTGCTTAGGAACTCCTCCACGGATTCCCCAGGTCGCTGTGCGCGGGTAGCGAGCAGGTGCCTAGCATACACCTCATTCGTAGGCTGCTGGTAATGCGCCTTTAAGATGTCGCAGGCGGCCAGGTACGTCTCGGCGTCTTGGATGAGGGGGTAAACCCGGTGGCTTACCCAATTCCGCAGAATTCCGAGTCTCATCCTCGCAGCGTCCGTAGCGTCTTTGACGGCTGCGGAATTGTCCAGGAAGAATTCCATACACTCAAACCAGTGTCTGAAGCGTGCTGATGCGTCCGGAGCATGTTGATCCAAATCCAAACGTTCGGGTTTCAGGAGTTGATCCATAGTGTTGAAAAATAAGTTAATAAAATTGATGTGCCTCAATAATTCCGAGACTCGAAGTTAGCAGAACAAAACAAGGCTTTTATTAACTTAGAACGTAACACGTAAGAGAGAGAGATGTCTTCCTTCTGGAGACTGAGGCCAGACTGGGCTAGCTTACAAACGAGGCCAGGTATGGGCGGAGCCCTACACACAGCACATTCCAGCACATTCCAGTATACAATACAGCACATTCCAGTACACAATACAATGAGGTCTGGGGGAAGGGAAATGACACTGAAACCGATCTCAGTCACAGGCAGTGATGAATGGAAATATTTCATCACAAATGGAAAAGCAGAATATTTTTTTAAAAGGTAAGAGACTAGTAAATGTTGGGATTCAGAGGGATTTGGGTGTCCTTGTACACAAATCACAGAAAGTTAACATGCAGGTACAGCAAGCAATTAAGAAGGCATGTTAGTCTTTATTGCAAGGGGGTTGCAGTATCAGAGTAAGGAAGTCTTACTTCAATCATATAGGATTTTGGTGAGACCACACCTGAAGTGTTGTGTACAGTTTTGGCTTCCTTACCTAAGGAAGGATATACTTGCCTTAAAGGGGGTGCAACAAAGGTTCACTAGATTGATTCCTGGGATGAAAGAGTTGTCCTATGAGGAGAGATTGAGTAGAATGTGCCTATATTCTCTGGAGTTTAGAAGAATGAGAGGTGATCTCATTGAAACGTATAAAATTCTTAGAGGGAGGCTATTTCCCCTGGCTTGAGAGTCCAGAACTAGAGGTCATAGTCTCAGGATAAGGGGTTGGCCATTTAGGACTGAGATGAGGAGACATTTCTTCACTCAGAGGGTTGTGAATCTTTGGAATTTTCCACCACAGAGGGCTGTGGATGCTCAGTCGATGAGTATATTCAGGACTGAGAACAATAGATTTTTGGGCACTAAGGGAATCAAGGGATATGGGGATAGGGCGGGAAAGTGGAGTTGATGTAGAAGTTCAGCCATGATCAGGCTTGAGGGGCCATATGGTTTACTCCTGCTCCTATTTCTTATGTTCTTATGTTCTTACAAGGATGTCTTCACATCTGGCACTGGGTGTGTCACCATGACAAAAAACAGCTCTATACATCCCCCCCCAACAATTCAACTGAATATTGCAGTGCTACGCTGAACAGTGCCATACACATTGCCACGCAGTGCCTCGTCATTGCAGGCCTCCCTCCCCTGATTAAAGGGGAGGGGCCTAGTGCTGTGCACACCAGGGCCCTGCTAGACCACCGGGGAGTGGGGTGCCATGTAAACAACCCAGCACCCAAGAGGAGTGCCGGGATGAGCGATCACGGCCGGCACCCCGAAGAAAAAAGGGGAAGGGGTCAGGTGCTGGTAGTTGGCCCAAAAAAAATAGCTGCCTGACACCTGCCCTTTAAGTAGCTCCACCGCGGCTTCAAAAGCACTACCTTGACCCTGTTGATATACCGTCCGGCGATAGGTCAGGGGGCGCAACCCAAGTTTGCAGCCGGAGCGCTGCGCATGGCGATGACGTCATCGCCGGTGGCGCAGTGCCGCGGGCCGCTACCGGCTACTGCCGCTGCTAACCTCCTGCTGAATTTTGCGGGAGGCATTAGCTGCACCACACCCGGTCACTAGGGGATTTGCACTAACGAGATGCGCAAATCAACCCAATTTTTCCGTCTAGTGGTCCAATCAAGCTCTAAACAACATATCCCTAAATTACTATTCCATTTGTAATATCTATGATACAGTGCCCACCAGTCATTGAAGATGTCAAGTGTACTGGTGGACACCGTGTAACCTCTCCCCAGGGCCACCCAGGCTCAAATAACTGTAGAAGAGAGGCAGGCAGTCAGAGAGACCCTCCCCATGGATACCACGCATCCTGCACCTGTGGTGTTTGGCAATTGTTGCAAGACCCTTTATTTTTTATTTTATCCTTTTCCCCTTATTTGTCTCCTCCCTACAGACTTCATGGGCTGGATTTTCATTGGGCCATGGAGGCGGGATTGGAGGCATGTGGGGATTTAAACTTGCATAAACTGGTGGGCGGGCCCAAGCCTGCCTCCATCCCGCCTCCAAGCAATTTTAAATAATTCATGTCTAGTGGTCCCGTCTCCGTCCCGCCTCCAAGAGGCGGGATAGGCCGTTAAGGCCCTTAACAAGCACTAAATTGACTCTATAATGCCATTTTGATATGCCTTTGCGATTTTAACCCTTTTCCCACATGAAACACGCCTGTTCTGAAACACGATGGTGAAACCTGGCGGGACCAGAATTGGATTGCTGACTCTCAGCTGCAGGTCAACCATTAAATAGTAGATTTGATCAGCCATCATTTGCAGGTGGCAGGACTTTGTAGTCTCAGGTCTGGGGGAACTTTTAGAAGGCATAACCTCAGCTGTGGAAGTTTGGAGCCTGACACCCATCCCCAGTGTGACTTCCTGGGAAACCCTTCTCACCACCTTCACTGAGCGCTTCCACAACTGAGGCATATACCAGAAGCATGGGAGCCATTTATTTCCATACCTTCTGGGCATTAGATGAGGAAGAAGACCAGCTGCAGCACCAGCAGAACCAGGAACAACAGCAGCACCAACGGCAGCAGCACCAGCAGGAGCGCCAAGCTGCTGCTCACCCACCTGAAGCTGCACAGGCCAGAAGGGGCCGGCGCATGGAAGCCCGTCGGCGCAGGAGATACCCCCCAAACAGGGTCTACAGACACAGGGTCAGCTACCTCAACATATCTGAGCAGCAGTGCCAAAGGCAGCTCCGAATTTCGCGAGAGGTAGTGGGTGACATCTGCGCAATGCTGCAACAATACCCGCAGCCCAGAGGACCAGGTGGACAACCCTTACCAGTGGCCGTCAAAGTCACCACCGCACTCAGCTTTTTTGCCTCAGGCTCCTTCCAGGGATCAGCAGCAGACATCAGCGGCATCTCCCAGGCGGCCGCACACAAATGCATTACACAGTTAACCGATGCCCTCTTTGTCATCGCGCACAATCACATCCATTTCACCAAGGATCAAGCAAGTGTCACGGCGCGTGTGGTTGGATTTGCTAATCTGGCAGGCTTTCCAAGGGTGCAGGGCGTTGTTGACTGCACACATGTGGCCCTTAAAGCACCCCATCACAATCCAGGTATTTTTGTCAACCGCAAGAGTTTCCACTCCCTCAACGTTCAGCTGGTTTGTGACCACAGGAAGGAAATTTTGCATGTTTGTGCCAAGTAACCTGGCAGTTGCCATGACTCCTTCATACTGCGCCAGTACTTAATGGATGGCTACTTGGAGACAAGGGCTATCCCCTGAGGACATGGCTAATGACGTCGTTGAGGAGCCCATCCAACGAAGCTGAGGAGAGCTACAACTCCAGCCACATGTCCACCAGAACCATAATTGAGCAAACCATCAGTTTGCTGAAGATGCACTTCAGATGCCTGGATAGATCAGGTGGAGCCCTACAGTACTCAGCAGCCAGGGTCTCCAGAATCGTCGTGGTTTGCTGTGCACTTCACAACATGGCACAGCGTCGTGGCTTGCAGATTCCTGAGGACCAAGTGGCTCATCACATATCCTCCTCAGATGAGGAGGAGGAGGAGGAGGAGAAGAGCAAAAGCGAACATCTTGCAGAGGCCCATCAACCAGCGGCAGCAGTACGCGAGAACATTGCAAGGAACGCACTCATCTTGGCCAGATTTGCTTAGCCTAGCCAATGAAGCACTTTTGCCTCGCAGCTTCTTACCTGAGCATCGACAATGGCCAAGAACCAGCTGATTCCTAGCAATTTGACCACGATACTGACAATTGCAAGTAATCCTTAGCCCTCAATGTGGAAGTCCCATTCGCAAAATGACACATGCCACAGCTACAGCAGTAGCCATCAGATTTTTTATTTACATTATTCATCTGATGGCTTTTCCAGATAAAACATCAAATTTCACCCAAGTGACTACCCTTGTGACTATTTGTGCAGTACCTTTCTCTTACGCGTGCTCCTGCTTGGTGCTTCCCCTGTGGCTTCAGCAGATGTGGAGGCCCCTTGCTCACTTTCCTGCTGCTCCTGTCTCAACACCTTTGGCGGGCGTCCTCTGGGGTGGTGACCCTGTGAGGGCTCGTCAACAGTCTGCTGCTCCTGCGGCTGTGCAGGGGTTGAGCGCTTGGAGAGGAACCCCCACTTCCTTGATGTCTGCCACCAACTTCCCTCTCATGGGTCAGGTCCCCCTCAGCGCTTGCAAGTGGCTTGAGAGCACCTTGCTGCACATCAGGGGGGCCATGGGGACCCGTATCTGCACTGGCAGTCCTACTCAGAAGGACTTCCATGAATGTCTGGTTTCTCTGTTCAACAGATGACCATCGCTTCTCCAGAGATGTAATTCTATTCTGAACACTCACCAGGTTTTCTGCACTCTGGCGACTTATCACCTCCATGGAGGTTGCCATCCTTTCCATGGTGATGCGTTCATGCGCCAATGACTCCACAAAGGCTCTGCTCATGTTCGCTATGGACTCTTCCATTCGGTCCACACTCGCAGCAACCCTGGAGACAAAACCTGCCAGGGACTCCTGCATCTGTTCCTGGAGTTCCAGCACCGCTGATCTTATAGATGGACCCAGAGGCAGAGGGTCGACATGCAGCTCAGCTGAGCTGACAGAGTCCTGCGCCCTCCGACTAGGACTCTCCACTGCTGCCCCTGTCTCCACAATCCGCTGATGCTCACTTGTGAGCTGTAATACACCAGGTGACAACACTACTCTATGTCCCGAAGGTCCCACCAAGGTGTGAGTGTCTGCGCTGGTGCTGGGTGCGCTTAATTCTTAATTCAGCGGTTGCAGCTTCCTCTGAGGAGTCTTGATGTTCATGCTGTTCCTCCTGGCTAGTGGGGACGGGTGCTTGCGATGGTCCTGTGGGGGAATGAAGGAAAGAGTCAGAGAAGTGATGCCAAGTTTACATGCACATTGCATATTGCAGATGATCATTAATCCATCTGTTAGAGCTTCCGAATCATTATCAGTGACTCATGCAATGTCAATGAGAGAGATGGAAAACTATTCTGTCACCAACTTGCTGTGATGCACTTCTCTGTCCGTCCCCCACTTGTGCATCGTCCTCCACTCCTACGATCTCCAGGACCGCCTCCTCCCAGGGGGTGAGGTGGGCTACTGAGGGTGGCCCTCCTCCTGTCCTGGCTCGCTCTCTTTTGTTGTGAGCTCTCTTTTCCTGCAATGAGGGAGACAAGTGGAGGTTGAGTGAGAATGAAGGAGTGAGTGTAGAGATTCCATAGCATAGATACTTAGAAGGAGACAAAGATGGAGTGAGGTGGCAAGACCAAGGGCCCTCCCTGTTTTTTGTCAGTTGTTTTTATAGCATCATAGTGATAGGGAGTGTGAGGGCTGTGTAGTCGAATAGTTAGGTGAATGTGACCATAGGGAGAGAGTGAATGAGTAAGGGTGCATGGATGTCAGTGTCAAGTGGGATATGGAGGAAGAGATTGCTAAAGCTGAGTGCTGGTGAGGAAAGGCAATGGGGATCAGATTGAGGGTGATGGGAAATTCATACTCACTTTTCCAGTGCGCTGAACGTCATGAAACCTCTTCCTGCACTGTATCCAGGTTCTGCGGCTTACCGATAAGGAGTTGACTTCCTCTGCCACTTGCAGCCACACAGCCTTGGTTTGCTGGGGAGGCTTCTTCCTCCCTGATGAAGGGAAGAGCACCTTCTTATGAGCTCTTGCTCCCTCCATTAAAGCCTGCAGGGCAATGTCGTCAAATATTGGAGCAGACCTAGGTCTTTCACTGGCCATTCTGCCTCCAGGTCCCTGTAGCAGCAAAGGCCAAAAGGTTGGCAGTCTGCAGAAGAAGCAAGGCTTGTTGCAGATCTTAAATGCAGCAGCAGCAATGATGACGTCATCAGAGGCGACTTTCAGACTGGAAAAACTCATTTGCCATGGGTTCCCACACGCTGGAACTCAATTGGCCAATTAAGTTAAATTCGCATCAATCTCCCACATCGACTTAGATTCGTGTGGATAACACAAAATGCGGATTACACGACCCCAACCCGCCCCTGAATTAAAATCCAGCCCCATATCATTCTTTGTGCCTAATCAGTATCTCTTGGGGGGAGAAATTCGGTTGTTAGCGCCACCGATTAACGCCTAAAGAGGCCGAGAAGTGGGGCGCTAGCCAATTTCCGGGCAGGCGCAAGGAGCCTAGCACCTCACCCCATATTGAGCATGCATTTAGCGCCAGCGCTAAATCTTAGCGCCCGCTCATGGGCGCAGGCTGATTATGACGTCATTTGAGTGTGCAACGCCTTTTGGGCGCCCCGGACCGGAAATTCAGTGGCGCCCCCCTCCATAGCGCCTGGCACTAATAGTGACAGCTTACCTGGACCTTACCAAGTCGCTCTCGGGCTGGAGGAGCGTTATTTAAAGGGGACTGGTGTGGTTTAAAAGCGGCAGCCATTTTTGGAGCACAACTTCCTCGAGAGCTACAAAGAGTCGCTGAGCTGCACACTGAGAGCCATTTGACCACTTAGCCAGTGCAGGCAGATGATCTTCAGCCTTCTGACCATCACCTTGCTGTTGGTGAGCCTTGACAATGGGGAACCTTCCTGTGGGCACTTATTATGGGGGCTGCATTGGAGGGGAACGTCCTGCTGCTGAATCATCTGGAAAGGGCACTGAGACGCTGGGAGAGGGGGGCGGGCATGGCCAGACGGAGGAGGGCCAACAGACGTCGCCACAGCAGACCTTACGCTGGCAGGGTTTTCCGACAGCAGTTTTCCTACATGAACATGCTGGAGGAGCAGTGCGTCAGAAGGCTGCGATTTAGAAAGGAGGTGGTGACTGAGCTGTGCCAGCTGCTTCAGCCAGATCTGCAGCCTCAGATAAGGTGCAGGACATCTCTGTCGGTGGCTGAGAAGATGCCTGCTGGCCTGAACTTCTACGCGAGCAGCTCTTCTCAGGCTGTGCGTCAGAGGCTGATCAGAAGTAGCTTCTAGGCCCCTCTCACGGAATGCTTGCTGCCATTCCAAGAACAGGAATGGAACCGGTCTGATACCCCCAAGCCTGTGAAGGGCAAGATGCATGTAAATAGCAGGCATGGCCATTGTAAATGAAGAAAGTGTTTCATTAAACAAAATGTGGTTCCTTCAAACATGAGAAAGCTATGGCAACAGAAAGCAAAACGAATACACTGACACATAACTGCCTCTCACACCCGGGAGACTGTCCAAAACATAAATCACATTCCGACCATCTTCCTTGGCCTTGATTCCACTGCGTCAACCAAAGCATCCAATGCCCCATCAGTGAGTCGTTCCGCCCTCTGCCTCACCCTTTCCATGTCTTGCTAGGCTGGTGCGCCACAGGTAGGCTCCCACCACTTTGAAGGCCTACAAGGCAGTGAGTGTGTCTGGTGATGCCAATTGACCTGCCCCTTTAAGAGCTGGTCGGCGCCACTGTGTCTCAGGGAAAGTGGTTATTGACAGCACCCTCGCTGTGCCCCGCCGCCGCGAAATTGGGTTAGCGCCTTAAGAGTAGCGTGCAGCGCCTGATTTAGCGCCGCAATCACCTTTAGGGGCGCTGCAACCCAATATCGCGCCAGGTGGCGCTAAATCGCAACTGGCGCTAGGCTTTGCGCTTCGCCAGAACTAGTGCCCCAAACGGGGCTATACCCAATTTCTCCCCCTTGGTCTTTTGCATCTTCTTTCTTGCTATTTTTAACTTGGTGCTGTCTTGACCTTTGGGTTTTGGGCCTCGACCGAGCATCCACAGCCCTCTGGGCTTTCTCCTTCGGAACAAAAGATTGCTTCCACTTAAGAAACTAAAATATGGACCAAGAGAAGTCACTCGTCTTATTGAGCCCAGTTTTTCCAATAGGCAAAATCCAATCTGCTCATTGGTGATCCTACTCCATGTATTTAAGACTCCTGGCAGCAGTGAATAGCCAATGTGAAGTGCTCGAAAGAGAAAATTCCACGAAATGTCTCCCTGACCCCAGGAAGCATTCAGGTAAAAAGCCAGAAAAGTGAATATCGACATTGAATTACAACTGACCTTGTCCAATCTTAACTGGTTGCATTTCACAGATGATATTCATTCCCAAGCAGAACTGAAACGTAATCCCTGGAGTCAAGGTCACCAGAGTTCAGGTTGCCATAATTTTACTGTAAACACAACAGCCATTTTGCACACAACAAAGTCCCACTAAAAATAACTGAATGATCAGTTAAACTGTTATAGTTGGTTGAGAAGCTATATTGGTCAAGGCAGAGGCAGAGGCTCTTCTAATAACACCATGGGATCTTTTACATCCACCTGAACACGCAAAGGGGGCCTCGGTTTGACAACTCATTCAGAGGATGGCACCTCTGTCAATGCAGCACTCCCTCAGTACTGTATTGGAACATTAGCCTGATGATAGGCTTAAGTCCTGGCGTGGGGCTTGAACCAACGTACTGTTAACTGTTCTTGATGAGAAGTTGTTCCACAAACCTACCTCTCTGTGACCAAATGCATTTCTCTGAACTTTTGCTTTACGTTTCCTAATTTTGGGCTTGTTTTCCAGTTCTATTATCACCGGTTAAGTTAATTAAGCTGCCATAGTTATAAAGTGTAACCCTTGTATTTTACTTTATTGATAATAGCAAGTGCCTCCTGTGAACACTTCCTTCCTACCATCCAAAGGAAGTCTTACTGCCAAGATTCCTTCCGTGGGACAAATTGTCTCTCAAATCTAAAACAAAATGTTGGGTTTCAATAACTCTTCTCAATGAATGAAGCACCGACCTCAGTAATTCCTGACCTCCGCTGTTAAATCATCACCCCTGCAAGGAAGAAAATATGAATCTCCCAATAGTCAATCTCAGCTGACTTGCATGAACCAGAGGGATTACACAGAGGAGAGTAGTCAATAAGGAACCATAGCCAGAAATGGCTTCCTCTTGAAGATTGAACTTAAATCTTACTTCACTCGAAAAGGCATATAATTTAAAGTAAAGGGCTGCAAGCATTGGCAGGAAAGCAAAATGTGCAGTAACATTTACCACTAAATATTTAAGGAGATTAATAATGAACCACTCCCTTCCCTTGTATGGATAGGTTCTGATAAACACATTGCCAGTTTGCCAGGAAAAGTTATGCTGTAATGAGAATTTATAAACTGAGTCTGATCGCAAATCTTTTCTGGCAAGAGAACCTTTAATCATTTGTTCAGCAATTCAGTCCACCCAAAGCGAACAGAAAACATCGGACAAAAGGCATATTGTGCACAAGAATAATGAGATTAATAAAATAAATTGCTAGCTCTAAATTAAATCTGGCAATGGATTCACAAAGAATTAGTATTAAAATGAGGGCAATAGGGGAGCATTTAGTGTTTAGAACAGTAATTCTATACAATTGTTTAAGTGGGAAAAGGTTTGGTCATTTAGGATCCTATACAATGAGAATGAATGGAAAGGGGTTTGGTCCATTCAGATTCTATACAATGGGATCCTAATGGCTTTGGTCCATTAGGATTCTATAAACTGATAATTAAAGGGAAGGGCTTTGGTCCATTAAGATTATATATAATGAGAATGAATGGGAAGAGCGTTGGTCCATTTGGAGTCTGTGTGGTGGGAGTAAATAGAAAAAGGTTTGGAGTCTATACAATAGGAATGAATGGGGAATGAATTGGTCAATTAGGATTCTATATACAGTAATGGGAGGGAATGGGAAAGGGCTTGGTCCCATGGATGTCTATCTATATAATGGGAGGGAATTAGTCAATTAGGATTCTATATAATGGGAGGGAATGGGAAAGGGCTAGGTCCAATGGAATCCTATCTATATAATGAAAGTCAGTGGAAAATAGTTTGATTCCTTTGAATTTGATCTGTAAGCTGGGAATGAATGAAAAGTCCATTGAAATTTCATACAATGTGAGTGAATAATCTATTGGAATTCTGTGCAGTTTGGTTTGTGTTTCTGAATTCAGGTCATTTGTATAAATTAGAAACAGTAGGTCCCCAGCACTAATCGCCAGGGCATGCCACTCAGCACATCGCAGTTCCCTCACTAATAGCTGCTGCTTCCTCTCTCTCTGTTAGTTCCATATCCACCTCCCACTTTTACCTAGGACATCCGCAGTCTTGAGTTTGTGAAGCAGCTTTATGTGGAACTTTATTGAAGGCTTTTTGAGAGTCTAAGCATACTATATCACAGAGCTTTCCAACAACTATATGAGATGTCATCTCCTCATCTACCTTAAAGTTGGTTAGCAGGATCTCCCGCTTTTGAAACCATATTACCTGCCATTGAGTAAGTTATTTTTGTTTAGGTAATCCTCAATTTTGTTCCTAATGATTGACTCCATTACTTTGCCAGTTACTGATGTAAAACTAATAAGTTTGTTTTATCATCTGTTTTGAAAATGTAGGTATCATATTGGCACATTGAGTCCCTTATGAAAACTGCCATCGCTTTATAGATTTTGTCCCTAATCTCACCTAGCAGCCTGAGGTCTATTCCATCCATCCTTTAGGATTTCTTGGTTTTGGTTTTGAGCCTTTGGACCTTGCCAGTGATGTCAAAGACATTACTTTTGGTTATAAGGGACTTCTGGTGGCATCATTATCCAGGCTGTTGTTGAAATTAGGAGCTCTGAATCCCAACACCAATTTCTGCCTTAAATTATTCCCATAGAGCTGAGAAAATTGACAGGATATAGAAAGCACAGCTTTCCCACAAGATGCCATTAAACAAAATCCCCAGAAAACCAGTAAATGCCTTCAACTTCCAAGAGGTGACCCAGGGCATGTCACTTCCCCCCCCCCCCCCCCACCAACCTCTTCACCCAAGGGTGCTTCCGACCACTGGATCCAAGCTTCAGCACTCTAGTCACCCATCCAAGCTAGCCTCCCTAGTCATCCCTCCACATAAGATGGTAAGATCAGTGAATACTACCACAGCTGATCTGCCATCTTTCAGGGCTTTGATCCCTCAGCCGCCGCTCACAATATCAATATTGACAGGAATACTGATTGAAGCGCTAACCCTCTCTGTATTCCACCTACTGCACCTGCTCCCCATGTCCCTGCACTGACCAAAAAATAGTCCCATCATCAAAGAGCTGCAGACTGCTGCTGAAATACATTCATCTCTCAGGATCTTTTGTCTTCCCCAGCGCTGAATGGAATTGAGACCTATGCTTTCACGAGACCAATTCCCTGACGCCTGAGGGGTTGACTATGTTCCCATCACCAGTTGACAGAAGCAGAACTAACGCTTCCAACAATAGCAACTGCTTTCTCCAAACAGGCCAACGAACCCAAGCACACAACCCATCAACCAAATGTGTTCTCCTTTACAACGGAGACCCCATATATTCAACCAAGATGCCAGCAGCCCCATCCCCAACACCCATGACCTCCTGATGTCCAAACCAGCAACCAGAGCAACAGAATGCCCAGGGCCACCTACAGAGAATCCGGACTTGCAATGTCCAAAGACGACATACACCCTACACAATCAGAGAACAAGAACATCATCAACTTGCATTAATGTTGTGCGTTTAATATAATAAACATCCCAAGGCACTTCACAAAATTGATACAAATGAGGAAACAGACTCTGAAACCGGGGGGGGGGGGTGGAGATTTTGGATTCTAGGGGAACCAAGGGATATGGAGATCGGGCAGGAAAGTGGAGTTGAGGTCGATGATCAGCCATGATCTTATTGAATGGTGGAGCAGGCTCGAGGGGCCGTATGGCCTACTCCTGCTCTTACTTCTTATGTTGTTATTAGGAGGGGTGGCCAAAGGCTTGGTAGGAAGGATGGGTTTTGAGAAGGTGAGAGGGGTTTAGATGGAGTTTCAGAGAGTAAGGCCAAGGTGGCTGAAGGCTCTTCCACAAATGGAGGCACAAAGGGAAGGGGGAATGCACACAAGGTTAGAATTAAAGGCCTAGAATGGGAAAGAGGAGCTAGCATGAGGTGAGGCCATGAAGGATTTGAAGATGTGGAAGACAGTTTAAATCGAATGCATTGGGGGTCAGGGTGTCAGTGTAGGTCAGCAAGGACATAGGTGATGGGAGAGTGAGACTTAGCGTGGGACAGGTCACAGAATTGCAGAACTGGCCAGACACAGTCACCAGCCAGAGATATTGGTCTGGACCAAAACACAACATCAATAGATGGTCATTCAGACCTAAAGGTGGAAGTTGGCAGATGCCGTGAAAATCTGCTGCTTACCATTAAGGCCACATGCACAGGACTCCTACAGCTCTGGAAGTAGATTGCAATCCCATACTTCAACCCAACCCCACATGTACAATGTACACCAATTGCCTCAGCTTTCCTTCATCCCATCTCCAGTGACAGACCCGACTAAGGGCAGGGGGAAACTAATTTATGCTAGAAAATGTTTTCTGTCATGAGGACAAAGATATTAAGCCTGGAACACTGGTGGGAGGAAGAGAACTAGCTGAGAGGAATCTAAAAATCAAATTCAAATTTTGTTACTAAAATTCTTGAGTTTGCAACTGTTTGTTCCTGTGTCACAAATGTTAAATTCAGGTTCAATGTGCGAGGTACGAGTTATTGACAGCCAGCCAGTCAGCTCATAAATTCACCCCCTCTTACTTCAACAGAGGAAAATAATACTGGTTTTCACATTGCATCAAGACCAGTGGCTAACAAGGAGTGACTGAAAGTTTGATTGAATTTTAATCTTTCTCTTTCTTTACAATTCCCTGCTTGTGAACCATTAGGGCGTCAGTTTTCTGTTTGTACAAGGAGTTAATCAGAAACTACTGAGGGAGATTAAATAGTAAGCCTGGGCGGGGGAAATAATTTGTATCCCGCTTGTGTTTGACATCAGCAGTGCAGGCATTAACCTAATTGTTCATTTGGCCTTGTGACAAACTGGGCCTGAAACTCAGATCTGAAAGCTTCCACGGGTTGACTCCAGCCATTTAAATTAATTATGCATGGGTGAAATTGGTGGTATTTCACAGCCCTTATCATATTACAGCTGATGGCTGATAAATGTACAAGATGCTTGGTGAAGCAGTGTCACACCGAGGATTTCCATCTGATGGGAATGGAACGTGGTAATTTCATGCTTGGAGGAGAATAATGCTTACATTTGGCATTCAGTGTTTCTGGAATTGAATGCGTTGTGTCACCAGCACCAATTGCTGCCCATCCCCCTCCCCAGTGATCATCCGAGTATTGGGTCTGGTATCTTCTGCTTTTAATACTTTTCTTTCCAGTATTCTCGCTTCCTCACCTGAGGGCATTGACTTCTCACTGGGGTACAGTTCTGCTGGCACTTGGCATCCATCTGGTAGCTTGCCCTAATGGCCACTATTTATGTGTGAAACTGAACAATGACTATTTGACTGCACAGGGCATCGCAGTTGAGTTCTTGCATCTACATGTGCACCTCCATCAAGGATAGTAATCAGGAGCAGGAGCCTAGTTGATTTCCTTCCCTTACCCAGGGGGCACTGAGGATGTGGCTAACTACTGTGTTCCATCCTCGGATGCTGATCCTTTTTTTCTGTGTTCTTCAAGGGTGTGTTAGCTACAGGTACAGCAAAGTTGACGTCAAGTAAAGCTCCCTCCACTCTGCCCTAATAATGGCTCTTAGCTCCAAGTTCAGAAGAGCATCTATGACTGCATCAGTGTGGCATTTTTTTTTTCATTTTTACCACCTATCAGTCATCTTGTGACCTCTCTGAGTGAGATTGCCAAGTTAGTTTCAATTAGGGACAATGGCCAACATTTTGTTCCTGTAGGCCTGTGAAAACTAGGAAGTGGATTGAACTGCCCAAACTCATTTCACAAAAGTACACATGCAGCTCCCAACTAGCAGACAAAAGAGACTTTCATCCGATAATTCTGGGCTGGATTTGATCCCAGAGGTGAAAGGCCAGTGTTTAACCCACCTAGTTCTTCTCGATTCGATTGCATCTGAAATAAAACAAGATAGATCCTGCCTCATTTGTTCAAGCTCTCTGCATAAGCCATCAAACAAATGTGGGGAAATGTTTGGACACATCCCTGTAAATGTTTGGCACCATGCAGGAGTCATGCAGGCACTTTACAGTCATAGAATCCTACAGCACAGAAGGAGGCCATTCGGCCCATCGTGCCTGTGCTGGCTCTGTGAAAGAGCTTTCCAATTAGTCCCACTCCCCTGCTCTTTCCCCGTTGACCTGCAAATTTTTGCACTTGAAGTATTTATTACATAGGATTACATAGGATATACAGCACAGAAACAGGCCATTCCGCCCAACCAGTCCATGCTCCACACGAACCTCCCGTCTTTCCTCATCTAAAGCTATCAGTATAACCCTCTATTCCCTTCTCCCTCATATGCTTATCTAACCACCCTTTAAATGCATCTATACTATTCATTTCAACCACTCCCTGTGGTAGCGAGTTCCACATTCTCACCACTCTCTAGGTAAAGAGGTTTCTTCTGAATTCCCTATTTGATTTCTTGGTGACTATCATATATTGATGGCTTCTAGTTTTGCTCTTCCCCACAAGTGGAAACATTCTCTCTGTATCCACTCTATCAAAACCTTTCATAATTTTAAAGACCTCTATTAGGTCATCCCTGAGCCTTCTCTTTCCAAGAGAAAAGAGACCCAGCCTGTTCATCCTTCCCTTATAGATATACCCTCGCATTCCTGGTATCATCCTTGTAAATCTTCTCTGCACCCTCTCCAGTGCCTCTATAACCTTTTTATAATATGGTGACCAGAATTGTACATACAAGTTTAACATAACTTCTCTGCTTTTCAATTCTATCCCTCTGGAAATAAACCCTAGTGCTTGATTAACTTTTTTATGGCCTTATCCAATTCCCTTTTGAAAATTACTATTGAACCTGCTTCCACTGTCCTCTCAAGCAGTACATTCCAGCTCATAACAACTCGCTGCATAAAAAAATTCTCCTCATCTCCCCCCTAGTTTTTTCACCAATTATCTTTAACTCCATTGCACGTAAGTCCTTAATATGATGACACATCACTTTTCTATTTCTCCTTTCGTTGGCATGGGTTCATTTTATTGCTATGGACCCGTAGAAAAGCTCTTACCTACCATGTAAATCCGTTCCTTAGTTAAACCTTGTGGAATAATTAATAATGCAAAGTCTTTTTAAAAGTCTTTAATTAGTCTTCATGGGCATTGGCTTTAACCTCTAGTTTTGGACTACTTTTTTTTGTCCACGACTTGACTGAGGCCTCCTATTGTGGCTTAGCCTGATGTCCAAGCACCAGAGGAAGCCATGACTCCTTCTGCCGCAGGGGCAACTTGGCAACTAGGTGCCAAAAGAGTGTGCACTGACAGGACTGCCAATGGGGGCGAGGTCTGACACTTTGTGATCAAGTGGAACTCCACCTTTGCAGGTAGCTGCATGAGGAATAATGACTCCTTTACTTTACTGGGATCACTGTACAATTCAAGGAGATAGACTCTCAGACCAGGCAGAGAATGCTCCTATCAAAGAACTGATGGTCCTGTAGGTGCAGGTACGTTTGCTTTCTCAGGACTTAGAAAAGATTCCCTTACAGCAAGAGAATGCAAGGTTTCAAGCTTTTACCTTCTATTATCTTGCCCCCAAGGAGATGGAACATTCTGGATCCAAGGGTCTTAGATGCTTTCATTTTGAATGAAAAGTTCTCTTTAGTACACAAGTGAACAGGTCCTCAATCAAACACACACTGGAACATTGTCCCTTTAAGAATTTGGTGCTACATTGTGTATTGCAGTCCTGTGGTTACCTCCCACCCCCCCATGTTGTATGGAGGGTGTAGTCAGGTAATAGCCTTGGCTCAGTGGTAGCACACTTGCCTCCAAGTCAGATGGCTGTAGGTTCAAGCCCCACTCCAGGTACTTGTTTACGTAATCTAGACTGACACTTTATTGCAATATTTCAGATGCGATGTTAAACCAAGGCCCCACCTGCCCTCTCGTGTGGCCATAAAAGACCCCATGGCACTATTTGAAGAAGAGCAGGGAAGTTCTCCTAGTGTCCTGCCCAACATTTATCCCTCAATCGACACTACTAAAAAACAGATTATCTCATTACTGTTTGTGAGACCTCACTGTGCTCAATTTGGTTACTGCATTTTCCTACATATTAACAGTGACTATACTGCAAAAGTACTGCATTGGCTGTGAAGCTCTTTGGGAGGTCTTGAGGCCATGAAAAGTGCTGTATAAATTCAAATAATTTCTTCTTTCCTTTAGTTCTGGAAGAGTATCTCAGCCTTCTTTCTCCTTTTATTCAGTTGCGACATTGGGTGCACTGGAAGAAAATTCTTATTTTATTTGTGTGTTCAAACTCCTTACCTATTTTTATCGCAGACATCTTTGGGTCAAATTCCTGTGCGCTACATTAGAGAAGTCATTAAGCTGTTTATTTTAAAATGGGCCAATGACTGTTATAATAGCACTGACAAGAACTTGACACGAACGTGTCAACCAGTTTGTTGAAAACATCGCATAAAGACATTTCAAACCCCCTTACTGTTTTACACTCTGTGGCCTAGAAATTCAGTAGTGTTCGCCAGCCGTTAACGCCTTAAGAGGGGTAGATTTCCAGCGCTAGGCACTTAGCGCCCGGGCGCAGTCCGAACTGCGCCTACGCCCAACTTCAGTTGACATTTAGCGCCGGCGCAAAGTGTTTGCGCCCGCTCAGCTGCGCGCGCAGCTTATGACGTCATTTCGTCGTGCAACGCTGTTTGTGCGCCCCAAACCGGAAATTCAGTGGCGCCCGCCCAATGTGGGCGTGGCGCTGTTAAGAACTGTGAACTGGAACGCAGCAGAGGCCCTGCGGGCCTCGGGGACCGCTAATTAAAGGGCACTTAGACTGAACTATAAAGGCCAGCCATTTTGCTGCCATGACTTTAGTGCTTTGGATTTCTGGACAGAGACCAAGGAACAGACCTTACTGATTTGGGACAACATAGGAGAGGTATTTTTGGCTTCTGGCCAGAGCTTGGAAATTTGACTCATTGTGATTTCACTGTTTGCAAGTTTATTATGGGGGCTGCATGGGGTTCCAATCCTCAGTTCCAGCATTATGTGCGAAGGGCTCACAGACGCTGTGTGAGAGGGGCAGCCATGCCTAGACGCAGAGGGGCCATCAGGCGTCGGCAACGTAGGCCTTACCCACTCAGGGAATACCGGCAGCAGGTGTCCTATCTCACCATGACTGCCGCGCATTGTGTTAAGAGGCTGCGCTTCAGAAGGGAGGTGGTTGCAGAGATCTGCCAGCTGCTTCACAGAGATCTGCGTCCACAGCTGATGTGCAGGGCGTCTCTGTCGGTGGAAGTGAAGGTCACGGTGGCTCTGAACTTTTATGCAAGCGGCTCCTTCCAAGCCGCTGCTGGGGACATAGCGAACATCTCCCAGTTCGCCGTGCATCGCTGCATCCGGCAGGTCACCGATGCCCTTTTCGCAAGGAGACACCAATTCATCTCCTTCCCCATGACCCTAGAGAGGCAGGAGCAGCGTGCAGTCAGATTTGCCAGGATCGCCGACTTCCCCATGGTGCAGGGCGCCATTGACTGCACGCATGTGGCTATGCGGGCACCTATCGACAATGCCGAGGATTACCGCAACCGGAAAGGCTACCATTCCCTCAATGTACAGCTGGTGTGTGACCACAGGCAGCGCATCCTAGCTGTCAATGCCCGCTTTCCAGGAAGCAGCCACGATGCATTTATCCTGCGCCAGACTACTGTGGCTGACATGTTCCAGGCACAGCCTCCACCAAGGGGATGGCTTATTGGGGACAAGGGCTACCCTTTGTGTACATGGCTCATGACCCCGCTCCGCGCGCCCAGGACCCCTGCGGAGGAGGCATACAACGAAAGCCATCAAGCCACAAGGAACATCATAGAGCAAACGATTGGCGTCCTCAAGCAACGGTTCCGCTGCCTGGATCGTTCCGGCGGATCTCTACAGTATTCGCCGGATAGAGTCTCCCAGTTCGTCGTTGTTTGCTGCATGCTGCACAACCTGGCTATCTGCAGGACTCAGGCACTGCCACCTCGCGTTGGACCACCACCTCAGGAGGACGAG
Organism: Somniosus microcephalus; assembly: GCF_052327205.1. Classification (NCBI taxonomy): domain Eukaryota; kingdom Metazoa; phylum Chordata; class Chondrichthyes; order Squaliformes; family Somniosidae; genus Somniosus; species Somniosus microcephalus. Next base: position 120,596,173 of record NC_140992.1, read on the forward strand.
CAGGAGGACCATGAGGAGGAGGAGGAGGAGGAGGAGTACCAGCCCAGGAGGGAGCCACAAGGTCCAAGGGCCGTCCGCCGGCGGCTTATTGAACGACACTTCTAGGCCCCCTGTCAGGGAATGGCTTGTGGCAATGAACGCACCTGAATGCAGCCACTCCGCAAGCCCTCAGCCGGTTAACGCAACAACCACTTGAAACATGACACCTGGACAAGCTGAATAAATAAAAAGCTTTATTTAACAAACTCAGGGCCCTTCCCACATGAAACAGAAAAACAGGCAAGACCCCCAAAAAACAGTCAAAAACATATCTCACTCCCACAACCTGGGGAGGAATAACAAAAATTGTCCTTCCAATTGGCCTTCATCCTTGGCCTTACCAAAATAAGCCCCCCCGCTCCGGAACACAAACACCCCCATATAAAAAAACATTTGCCTTCATCTTCGGCCTTACCAAAATAAGCCCCCCACCTCCAGAACACAAACACCCCCATATAAAAAAAACAGTTGGCAACACACTCTACTTGGTGAGCCGAGAGGGCGAGTCCTTGTGCAGGCTTCTCCGGCCCCTGCCCGACCTGTTGCTCCGCCTCAACCTGGGCCCTGTGGGTGTTGCAAGGCTGGGGGAAGGCTCCTGAGGGGCACAATGCGTGACGGCAGATGCCCTTGGGGGTCGGCCTAGACGAGGTCCGGCCCTGGAGGGGCCGGCTGCTGACTGCTGCAGCTGTGGCTGGCCAGCATCAGTCTCTCCAGCAGCTCGTCGCACCTTGGCTGGGGGAGTGGCAGTGGCAGCTGCAGCAATGGGGGCAAGCTGGCTGATGCCAGGCGCTCGCTGGTCGCCAGAGACACTGGCACTCAGCCGGCCTGGCACTGCAGCAAGCGCAGCAATCTGGTGAAGGCCAGACCGCTGTGCTGCAGCAGGGCGGCGGGTGCCCTGGCGATGCTTCCGTGACACAGCGAGTGTGGCAGAAGTGAGTGCGCGAACTGCCCTGGTCTGTGCCCGCATCAGATCAGCCAGTGTCTGGACGGCACCACTCATGAACTCGCGACTCGCGTCCTGTGCTGCCGTGAGTTGCTCGACACCCCTGGCCTGTGCTGCCGCGAGTTGCTCGACACCCCTGGCCTGTGAGTCCCCGAAATTGGCCACACTATGAGCCAGGGACTCAATGGCCTGAGGCAACTGTCCCACAACCCCCATGAACTCGTTGTGGCACCGCTCCGAGGCCGCGGACATTTCATCAAGGAGGCGCACCTCCTGGGCGAGGACCGTCTCCGGACTGGAGGGCGGACTCTCCCTCTGGGGAGAAGGCCGCCGAGCTGCCCGACCCTTCCCGCGTGCCTGGACGCCACTGGGCCCAGCAACTGCCCTCCCCTGCAACACTTCCCCCCTCTGGGGAGAAGGCAGCCGTGCTGCCCGACCCTTCCCGCGTGCCTGGATGCTACTGGGCCCAGCAACTGCCCTCCCCTGCAACACTTCCCCCCTCTGGGGAGAAGGCAGCCGTGCTGCCCGACCCTTCCCGCGTGCCTGGACGCCACTGGGCCCAGGAGCTACACCCCTCTGCAACACTTCCCCCTGGCTCTCCTCCAGGCAAGACGTGTCCCCTCCATTGCCATCCCCTGGCGCGGATGAGGGTTCCCCCGATGTGCCGCCTTCCTCTTGGTCCTCGTCGTCCTCCTCTTCCGAGGGACTGGCACTCTCAGCTTCAGGGACCTCACCAGCTGAAAGCAGGAAGGCACAAGAGTAGCTTTAGAGTGAGGACAGGGCGTCAGCGAGGGAGGCATGAGTAGTGCCATTATGCGCATTGGTGGGACAGTGGCAAAGGATGTAGATCTGAAGCGCAAGGGGAACCAGAGAGGTCCAAACGGTCATGTCCTTACCATTGGGTCCCAGCACAGGGTCGGCATCTCCAATAGCAACGGGGCCAGTCACCCGGCCACGCACGAGTCGAGCCACGCTCTCCTCCAGCTGACTGAGCTGCTGGAACTGGGGACGGCCTCCCCCGGTGACAGTCTGGCTCTTCAAATTCCGTGCCAGCTTGGCCTGCAAGAGAAAGGACGGCCTCTAAGTACAGTGTGATGCCCTGTTGTTGTGTGCACTGCCTCCCATGGTCGAATAGCTTGGCCAGTGTGTTAAGTGCAGAGAGTGCTATTGATGATCATGCCAGTGCCATAGCTGCGGGAGGAGGGCTGGCCATTAGGCCTTTGAGGTCCCTTTGCCCATAATGTGAGGTGCACATGCAAGGATGAGGAGGACACTGGAAAGGGTACTCACCCTGACCAACCGACTGAGGTCGTTGAACTTCTTGCGGCATTGGTCAGCAGTCCTGGGGACATCGCTGTTGGCTGACACCCTCAGGGCGATTTCCCTCCAGGCTCTCCTGTACTGCCTCCTGGGAGCCTTCTTGCCACTGTCCGGGCACAAGATCTCTCTGTTCTTTTCCAACCCCCTAAGCAGCACCCTCAAAGCATGCTCTGAGAAGCGCTGCGCTCGTTCACGGGCCTTCTGCATGGCTTCAGGCGCTATTTGGGTCCACCAGCAGTGTTCAGGCCTAGCTGCAGGGCTCCACTATCCAGGGCGTGGCAGCAGACAAAGTCGACCCTTCCCCCTTTAAGAGCTGACCGGCGTCAGGGTGTCTGCTGTCAATCAAAACATGACCGCACCTGCGCTGCGCCCGGCCTCGGCGTTATCAGTCCGCACCGCCGGCTTAGCGCCTAAAGATAGGAGTGCAACGCCAGTTTCAGCGCTCGCCCAAACTCCTTGGCCAAAGCTACTGAATTTCGGCGAAGTGGCCTCCACTTTCCGGCGGGCGCTAACTTTAGCGCCCGCCCGACTTTACCGCCCCAAAAGTGGCTATACTGAATTTCTAGGCCTGTGAGTTTTTGATGAACACTTTAAATTGATAGTTTGGTCAGGTTTTTGATCCAGTTTCCAATTGTCCCCGGTTACAGTTCTACGAGGCCTGACCATCCTCTGTTACCCCACCAAAATGACCATTCTCTGGGTGTGATCCTCGACCAGCGATAGCTGCTAATCTTTGCCGAAGAGGCAAAATACCAAGTTCGGGGCCACTCTCACAAACCCACCATAACTTCACTCCCTCCATCTATTCCTGCACCCAAATTTGACTATTGACTCCCTTTTCCTTCCCCAAACCTAACCATGTTCATCCCTCTTCCCTCTCCCAAACTCGACTACTATTGCCCTTTCCTTCCTCACACCTAACCACCTTCATCCCCCCTCTTTCCCCAAACCTGACCACAGTCACCCCCTTCTTTCTCCTAAACACAACCACCTTCATCCCCCTTCCTTCTCCCAAGTCTAACCACCTTCATGCCCCTTTCTTCTCCAAATGCAGCCACCTGCTTTATGATGATTGGAACAGAAACAGCTCCTTTTCCTAACTGGAAGGATTCATTTAATTTGGGCGTTATTTATGCAATGGAGATTTCTGCCTCTGATAAGAAACGTGACTGAGTTGCTTACCTCCCATCCATGATGTAGTTCTAAGACGAATGAAACATCCTCCATTTTGTTCCTTTGAACCCAGAAAATGCATTCAGAATATGAATGTTCATTGTATCTGTGGTATCATGCAAAACGCTTCAACATTTTGAACACCATTTCCTTCTTTGTTCCACCCATTGAAAAAATTTCCATGTGAAAGATGACATTGAACGACCATGAATTGACAGGGGTAAGTCCCTGTTCAGCCATCGGTCTGAGTGACTCCAATTCTGATCATTCACACCTGTCCAACATGAAACATTGCCTATCCCCACAAAGCTCAGAGTTAAAGATGGCGAAATTGGGCTCTGTAGCGCCCATTTTTTGCGAGCAACAAGGCCTCATAAACTACCAAAATGGCGGCTGCGACGCCATATTTGTAAAGAGATTTGCGCGTGCGCGCCTAACGACCGTCGGCAACATGCAGAGGAGGCAGATCATAATGTCAATCAGCGTGCAACACTGATTTGACGCCAGCGCTGCATTTTTCGAGCTCCATGCTCCAGCCTATGCCCTTTCTTAACGTCATGCAGCTGAACACACGTTAAATGGCATGAAGGACACCCCACCAGTGCTATTTAAAGGGATCAGGAGCTACTTACAGGTTAGTTGCTGGATTATTTTTCTCTGGCTGTTGCTGCTGTTAAAAGTTTCAGTAGCCTACAGGGAGTGGTCTGTCTGGTGCTGACGTTCTTTTTTGGTGACTTAAAGGCTTGTGCACAAACCAGTTGCTTCAAGACATGGGTGGTCTAGTAGTGCTTCCTCTTGGCATTGAGTATGACTGGGAGAATGAGCAGAGGCCACGCAGAGCAGGACAAGCTGCTAGAAGAGAGAGGAGGCATTTCTGAGTGCCCTCCAGCGAGCTGGCACCTGTGCTATCCTTTCCCCCAGCCTTGGCTGCAGTGCATTTGTGCCTGGTGTCTCACCACATGTAGATCCCACCTCTATGCTATCCTCTAATTTACGTGCATTGTCAGTATCTGAGCTGGTGGCTGTGACTGTGAAAGTGAGTGACTGTGTCGCTTCATCTTCACTTTCTTCTTGCTCTTCCTCTACTGTCTGGGCAGTTTCCTGTTCTTCAGTCTCTGAAATGAAAAAGAGAAGGGTTGGGTTGTGGTGAGGGGAGAGGAGAAAGAAAGAAGTGTGTGTGTGTTTACACCATCTGCATCTTGTAAATCAGAATAGATTGAGGAATGAGGGAGAAGTGGGATGAGAGAAGGAGGATTAGGTATGCAGATACCCATGACCTCAACAATGGCCCTTCCCATAATGGCTAGCCCTGTCTCCTCCATGGGGGTTAAAACACGCTGGTGTACCTCTCTCCCTCCTGTTAATTCCTGCTGCCTCCTGTTGTATGCCACCTTCTCCTGCAATAAAGAGGGAAGTGTGTCAGTGAGTGCCATGCAATCAGTTTGGGTGATGTGGCTGTTCTGGTTGAATAGCTGGCAGTGTGTGCAATCTTTGAGATGTGGGTGCAAGGCTTGCAACAGTGCTAAGTACGTGAGGGTGAGGTAAAGCATCTGAATGTTAGGTATGAGTCCTGATGGATAGAGATTGTTGGTAGGTGAGTGATGGGGTTGTAGTGAATTGAGCAGTGGATGAGGCTATTGGTGCAGATGGTAGGATATGGTATTTGAAGATGCACTCACTGACCTTGACAACTCATGTGAGATCATTAAACTTCTTCCTGCACTGCATCGAGGTCCTTGGTGCTACACTCCTGGCATTGACCTCCACTGCTATCTCTTGCCACTGCCTTCTGAGTATGTGTCTGGAGGGTACAGGATAGCCCTCCTTCTTTCTACCTCTTCCACCAAGATCTCCAGTACAGCATCCGAAAACCTTGGTGCACGCTCTCTCCCATGGTCAGCCATTGTTGATTCTTCCACATCACAATATTCAGAATGATCTCCGCACCACCACCAGCCATAATGCACCTCCCCTTTAAGAAGTGCAGGCTAGCTTTAAGTAGTGCTAGGCACTAATGATACTGGGTCCTCTGCTGATGCAGCAGCCAATGAACAGTGCGGGGAGCACTGGCTGCATGCAGAAATCATGGAAATGAGCAGGCAGCATGAAGTTGGGGTCCTGCCTTCAGTGCAATCAATGGACATGGGTTAATCGCGCATCCCAATCCCTGTGCCCATTTTCATGGGTTACCCAATTTAATCCCCAAAGTGTTTGGAGTAAAGTGCCAACAATTGGATTGTGTTTGGCTATTGAATCAGTCTTTGTTTATGAAGAGTGGATTTTGGAGAATTCATCCAATTACGTGTGCCTGCAACAGCTGTTGGGCCAAGTTGAAAGAGCATTCTGTCACTATTCAGTCCCTCAACATGAGCCTTTATCTGATAGATGTGGAGAAACTGATTCAATGTGACTGCTCATCTCACTCAGGGCTGATTATTTACAGTTAATGTCAGAATGAACCATGAATGGACACCTAAGAATCTCTTAAAAGCGCAGGGCCTCTTTTCCTTGCCTCCCCACCCCATTGATGATGTGTGCTTTATGCTTCCTATGCTATGTTGGAGTTAGTGATAGTGGAAAATGACTGAAGATCAGACCAATCCAGAAAGTCTGCATTCAGTTCCACTGGTGAAGCTTTGTACAGCTTCCCCTGCTTGTAGAACTTCTTTCCCAGACAGAGCTGTTTCCTCTTACCCTGCACCTTGTACACTGTTGTTTAAATAGAGATACTCATCACTTGGTCGCCTAGCATCAAATTGAGGGAATAGGCTGTGCGGAATCTGATGTCCTGGTCCCCAGTGATGCTGTAAGTGCTCCCAACAAACACAAGGGTCAATTCATCAGATATCCATCCTTCGTACACGTGTTTCTGGCTGTAATCCATTAGCCCAGATTAGCATATGAACATTAATCAGCAGTAGCCATGATGTGGAGATGCCGGTGCTGGACTGGGGTGGACAAATGTAGGAAGTCACACAACACCAGGTTATAGTCCAACAGCTTTATTTGAAATCACAAGCTTTCGGAGTGCTGCTCCTTCATCAGGTGATGTGAAGAGAAGTATACAGGCACAGCATATATAGTCACAGAAAACTGCCAGATGATTACAGGTAATCTTTCTAACTGCCCTTTATCACACCTCGGCAGAGAGATAATCACAGCAATCAAAGGTGTGAATGGTGTCCAAACAGGTCAGTCAGGAAAACATTACATCAACGAACAATGAGATGGGGTCACAAGGGGTCAAATGTTGCAGATGCTGGGGTCTGTATGAAAAACAGAAAAAAAACAAAATACTTTGCTGGAAATCACAGCAGGTCCGGCCGCATCTGTGTAGAGCGAACAAGCCAATGACGACTCGAGTCTGGATGACTCTACGTCAGCTGGGGTTACATGTAGCGTGACATGAACCCAAGATCCTGGTTGAGGCCGTGCTCATGAGTGTGGAACATGTTATCAGTTTCTGCTTGACGATTTTGCGTTGTCGTGTGTCTCGAAGGCCGCCTTGGAGAATGCTTACCCAAAAATCGGAGGCCGAATGTCCTTGACTGCTGAAGTGTTCCCCAGCTGGGAGGGAACACTGCTGCCTGGCGATTGTTGTGCGGTGTCCGTTCATCTGTTGTCGCAGTGTCTGCATGGTTTCACCGATGTACCATGCTCCGGGGCATCCTTTCCTGCAACGTATGAGGTAGACAACATTGGCCGAGCCACATGAGTATGTACCATGTACCTGTTGGGAGGTGTCCTCACGTGTGATGATGGTATCTGTGTTGATGATCTGGCATGTCTTGCAGAGGTTGCCGTGGCAGAGTTGTGTGGTGGCGTGGTCGCTGTTCTCCTGAAAGCTGGGTAATTTGCTGTGAACGATGGTCTGTTTGAGGGTAGGCGGCTGTTTGAAGGCGAGTAGTGGAGGCGTGGGGATGGCCTTAGCGAGGTGTTCGTCGTTGTCGATGACATGTTGAAGGCTGCGGAGAACATGGCGTAGTTTCTCCGCTCCGGGGAAGTACTGGACGACGAAGGGTACTCTGTTGGTTGTGTCCTGTGTTTGTCTTCTGAGGAGGTCTATGCGATTTTTCGCTGTGGCCCGTCGGAACTGTCGATCGACGAGTCGAGCGTCATATCCTGTTCTTACGAGGGCGTCTTTCAGCGCCTGTAGGTGTCCATCGCATTCCTCCTCGTCTGAGCAGATCCTGTGTATTTGCAGGGCTTGTCCATAGGGGATGGCTTCTTTAACGTGGTTAGGGTGGAAGCTGGAGAAGTGGAGCATTGCGAGGTTGTCCGTGGGCTTGCGGTAGAGTGAAGTGCTGAGGTGTCCGTCTTTGATGGAGATTCGTGTGTCCAAGAATGAAACCGATTCTGAGGAGTAGTCCATGGTGAGTTTGATGGTGGGATGGAACTTGTTGATGTCATCGTGTAGTCTTTTCAGTGATTCTTCGCCGTGGGTCCATAGGAAGAAAATGTCGTCGATGTATCTGGTGTATAGCGTTGGTTGAACTTGTGCATGAAGATGTTGGCGTATTGGGGTGCGAATTTGGTCCCCATGGCTGTTCCGTGTGTTTGGGTAAAGAACTGGTTGTCGAAGGTGAAGACCTTGTGGTCAAGGGTGAAGCGGATGAGTTGTAGGATGGCGTCTGGTGATTGGCTGTTGTTGGTGTTGAGTACTGAGGCTGTCGCAGCGATGCCGTCATCGTGGGGGATACTGGTGTAGAGTGCCGAGACATCCACCGTGGCGAGGAGTGTTCCTGGTTCAACTGGTCCATGGGTGTTGAGTTTCTGTAAGAAGTCTGTAGTTTCGCGACAGAAGCTGGGGGTTCCCTGTACGATGGGTTTCAGGATGCCCTCAATGTATCCAGAGAGGTTCTCACACAGGGTTCCATTGCCTGATACGATAGGGCCTCCAGGTGTGTTGGCTTTGTGTATCTTTGGGAGGCAGTAGAAGTCTCCCACGCGGGGAGTACGTGGGATGAGAGCACGTAGGATGCTCCGAAGGTCTGGAGCGAAGGCCTTGATCAGTCTGTTGAGTTGGCGGGTGTGTTCTTTGGTCGGATCTGCGGGTAACTGTCTGTAGTGTTCATGGTTGTCCAGTTGTCGGTATGCTTCTTTGCAATAGTCCATTCTGTTCTGTATGACGATGGCTCCTCCTTTGTCTACTGGTTTGATGACGATGTTGCGGTTGGTCTTGAGAGCGTGGATGGCGTTGCGTTGTGCTCAGGTGACATTCTGGACTGTCTTGTGAGTGCGGCTGATGAATCTGGCATTGATGCATCTCCTGACAGCTTGAGCATACATGTCAAGCTTAGGGCAGCGGCCCTCCGGAGGGGTCCAATTTGACTCTTTCTTCTTCGGTTGCTGCACCGCGGATCCCTCTGTCTGCTGTTCCAGATCATTGATTGTCTCATTGAGTTCGCTGCCGACATCTTGGAATTTGTGGAAGAATTCCCGGATCCTCATTCTCCTGATGAATTCCTCTGTGTCTGCCGCGAGGCCGATGAGGTCCATTTTGGTGGTGGGGCAGAAATTGAGCCCTTGGCTGAGAACTTCGATTTCGTCTGGTTGAAGGGTGTGGTTGGACAAGTTGACGATGGTCTTCCCTGTGGTTCCAACCGTGGTACCAGGGGAGGCTTGGTTGCTGCTGGTGGTGATGCCGAGTTTCTCAAGCTTCCTGTTCTTGGTGTGCATGTAGGCAGTGTAGTTCCGTTGCCTCGTCTGCTTTTAAAGTTAGAAAGATTACCTGTAATCATCTGGCAGTTTTCTCTGACTATATATGCTGTGCCTGTATACGTCTCTTCACTTCATCCTGACAAAGGAGCAGTGCTCCGAAAGCTTGTGATTTCAAATAAAGCTGTTGGACTATAACCTGGTGTTGTGTGACTTCCTGCATTAATCAACAGCAACACACCTTTTTGTACAGTATCTTTATTGTTAAAAATATCCCAAGGCACTTCACAAACCTAAGAAAAGTACACCAAGCCAGAAAGGCAGAGATTAAGAAGATTGATGGAAAGTTTATTCAAATGGACGAGTTTTTAGAAGGTTTTAATGGTGGAGAGGTGGAGAGATTTAAGGATGGAGTACAGAGGCGGCTGAAGGTTCTGGCACTATTGGTGGGTTGAAGGAAGGGGGAGACACAGAGTTAGAGGAAGGAAGCACTCTAGAAGGGTTATAGGCTGAAGGAGTTTGTAGAAACTTAACCTTAAATATTCACTCCCTCCACCACCAGTGCACCTTGGCTGCAGTGTGTACCATCTACAAGATGCACTGCAGCAACTCGCCAAGGCTTCTTCGGCAGCACCTCCCAAACCCGCGACCTCTACCACCTAGAAGGACAAGGGCAACAGGCACATGGGAACACCATCACCTCCAAGTTCTCCTCACACCATTCTGACTTGGAAATATATCGCCATTCCTTCATCGTCGATGGGTCAAAATCTTGGAATTCCCTACCTACCAACATTGTGGGAATACCTTCACCACAAGGACTGCAGCGGTTCAAGAAGGTGGCTCACCACCACCTTCTCAAGGGCAATTAGGGATGGGCAATAAATGCTGGCCTTGCCAGCAAAGCCCACATCCCATGAATGAATAAAAAAAAGACAGGGTTGGGCAAGGTCGGGGAGGATTCGTAGATGAGGACAAGAATTCTAAATGTAATTCATTGAGGGACAAGGAGCCAGCACAGATTTGTGAGCGCGGGTCGTAGTGGGGGATAGGATATGGGTATTGGAGTTTTGGACAAGTTGGAGTTTATGGAGCGTGGAGATTGGAACACCGGCAAAGAGAGCATTGGAGTGAGCGAGTATGGAGGTGATAAAAATATGCTTAAGGGTTTCAGTGGTCAAGGGACTGAAGTTGCGCAATTTTGTAGAGCTAGAAAAAAGCAGTCTTTGTGAAAGATAGATTAAAGGTCAGTTCAGGACACCAAGCATACAGAGGGTGATAAGAGGTGATGAGGTTGTGGGAATTGGACTGTTTGTATAAAGGGTGAGGTTGAGGAAGGACAGGCGGGTAGTAAAGTTGAAGGAGAGGAGACTAGAAGAGTTGAGCTGTCAGTTAAAATCACAGAAGATGAGTAATTACTCTGTGCACAGGCTAAGAGAAGAGAGTACGGCCCGTATTTTCCGATCCCTATGAATGTGTACGAGCTGTGTACACACCCGTAGGGACCTCGCAAGTGCCGGTTTCAGGCATGCGAAGCGCATGCGCTGAAAACCGGCTCTTCCGATCCTCTTGACAGATCGCATGCCTGCCCTGGAGAAGGGCCTCTGCGGGCAGAGAGTTCCGCTTTATGCAGAACCTCCGCCTGCTGAATACCCTTAAAAATCTTATGCCTGGTAAAAGCAGGCATAAGGCCTGCTTTTACCAGCATAAGAGTTTAAAAAAGTAAAAAAATATGTTTTGTCCCACTCATTTATAATTTAAAAATACTTTAAAAAAAGGTACGTTTATTTTTAGCCCTGTAAAAAACTTGAATTTTTTTTATCAAAAATTAAATTTTTGTTTAAAATATTTAATTTAATGTAATTTTAACTAATTTTAAAAACGTGAAAAAAAAATATTTAATGGTTTCATGTGTTTTTTGAGTGATCCCCATTCATACATTTGACGGATCTAAGCTGAGAAACCTGTCAAATGTATGAAGGGGGATTCCCTTCTTTCATTGGTTCCCCATGGCCCACGTGATCCCAGGGGCACTTGCGAACCGCATGCACCCCTGGGATACCTGGGCCCTGCGCATTTCATAGAGCAGAGGCCCAGGAGCGGAAATGTCCGGACCTCCGGAGCCCTCAGGTAAGGGCGTAGGTTTTTTCCAGATCGGAGGCCTCCACATGCAGGAAGCCTCCAATCGGAAAATACGGGCCTACATCTCTCAACATTAAAACTGAAATTAGAATAAATATCTCTCCTACAAACCACAAGAGTCCATTGGGATTCTTAAGTTTAAAACTGCCGGACATAACATAGGAACAGGAGGAGGCCATTCAGCCCCTCGAGCCTGATCCGCCATTCAGTTAGATCATGGCTGATCTGTACCTCAACTCCATCTACCCACCTTTACTCCATATCCCTTAAAACCCTTACCTAACAAAAATCTATCTATCTCAGTTTTGAAATTTTCAATTGTCCCCTAACCTCAACAGCTTTTTGGGAGAGTTCCAGATTGTGTTCAGCAGTGCTTCCTGACATCACCGCTAAACAGCCTAGCTCTAACTTTAAGCTTAAGCCCCTTGTTCTGGACTCCCCCACCAGCGGAAATAGTTTCACTCTATTTACCCTATCAAATCCTTAAATCATCTTAAACACCTCAATTAGATCACTATTTAAATAACATTCAAGTAACACCAGCCTGAGCTCTCCATTAGTTTATATTTTCAACCAGCTGTTGGATTACTTGCCTCTATCATCCAGCTAATGAAGAGATCCTTGACACACTCCCAGCTGTTTGGGAATGGAAACAGGGACCAACATCTTAAACAGATCAAAATACTGTATGTGTCTAAAGGAGACTGGCCTTCTTGGACTGATATTCTTCCCCCTCTTTTACCCGCTCCCCAACTATCTGCACAACTGATTTGCCCCACCTACCAAATGCCCTCCAGTCAGCCTTCCCTCAGACTGATTACTATATTTCAACCCAGCTCCCAAAGGACAGTATCTCACCCGTTCCACCACCCACTCTTCATCAGAGTTAGGAGAGCTTAATCTCCTCGGTTCGAACCTCAGGTCCCAGAGATGAAAGGACTGTACACTAATAAAGTCGATATGTGTTTTCTTAAGGTGATTAAGAAATATGAGGAGTTGAATTCTTTGTTTTTGCAGTACTCTGTCAGAGTGACACACAGCTTTGTTTATTTAGTGTCTTGGAGTTGAGTGGGGAGATTCTTTAAAAGCACCCATCAGTGAGATCCTTTATCTCAGGAACTTGAGCTGTGGTGAGTCAAAGCAGCATTACGTCTTCCAAAGATTGGCCCAGAACTTGGTGTCGGGGGCTTGCCGCGCGTGCAAGCCCCCGATGTGCACTTACCGGGCGCGCCTACATCTGAAGCCTGGCCCGCAGTGGATTTCCTGTCAGTGGCCCGGTTCTGATCTCGGCGCGCTGTGCTAACCTGACCCAGCGGCGTAGTTAGTGCGATGTGCCGGCTGGGATCAGGTGAGCACTGTTCAGCCAATCAGGGGAGGGGAAACTTCATTCATAAGTTTGACAGTAAGAGCTGTCAAACTCATGAGAAGTACTGCACCCCAAAACACTACTTAAACTTTAAATAAAATTTTAAAAAGCATCCCAATAATTAAATTAACTATGAATAACTTTAAAAAACTATTTTAAACAATTAATCAAATTTTTGAAAAAAATAAATTTTTAACAAATAGGGTCTAAAACTAAACTTACCTTACTGTAGATTCTTTAAAAATAATAAACCTGTGGGAAAAAAAATTCTAAATTGTACTAAAAGACCACTTACCTGTAAAACTAAGTACTTACGTGTGGTTTTTCAATGCATAAAAACCGGAGCCCTTTACACACGCGCAAATCTGTAAAAATACAGGAAATCCAAGTCGCACGCGCTGCCCAATACCGCGCATGCGTTCAGCCTCTTAACCCCTTGGGTCAGAGGACAGGAAATGCCGGTTTTCAGCGCATGCGCTGTGCATGCTGAAAACCGGCAATTCCTCCTGGCACACGCGTGAGTACCCCGTCCGTACTCACGCGTTGTGACAGGAATTACTGGGCCAATGTATGCCCGAATAAAGGGTAGACTGATATCCACCGTTACCTTACTGAGTCTTCACTCTAAATGTCCGGATGGGCCGTGCTGCTAACTTGAGTGCCAGGGAGCCATTGAGGGCGGCTTTTGAACCAGTGTTTGTGCACAGACCAATTCCTCAGTCACTGAGGCAGCACAATGAGCAGAAACGTGATTCTGCCCCTCCACGAGGAAGTTCCAGTCAACTGCCAATGCTTACTCATAACGTCTGGTGGTGATATACCCAATGACTTACTGCCTATTGTGGTACTGAGCCAAGTGTTTTGATCTCTACCTGTGCTCAGCCAACCATCTCAAGCATAGAACCTTTGGGCCAGGAAAGGCGTGGGGGTGTGCAAAATCAGCCAGGCCTTCAGGCCCCTCTGGTGAAAAGTATGTATTTGTGGACGTTGAGTGAGAACAGGATCAGACTTGACTGCAGATATCCCAGAGGTCATATACTGTGCCAACACTCACTTGTAGAATGGCCTTGGGTGAGGCAGGCTGGTGCCCATGGAACCTTATTCCCGCATGAGGGCGGAGCCTTCAGAGGGAAGAGGGAGAAAACTGGAAGGATAAGCAGCTGGATCAATTGGTCTTTGCGGAGACCCAGAGCAGCTGTTTAGCTGCCCTCTCGGTCCCAGTTTTGTTGCAATCGCCACCATTCTTCAAAGGTTAGTGCAGGGCGTAGTGCAAACATGGGCTATCGTGAAAGCCACGTATAAATTTGCCAAGAAACCAGTTGGGATTCTGAGTTGTGCCTTCAGCAGATATCGAGAATTGTTTTGCTGATCGGTGTCCTGTTTATTCACTCGTACCCCACTTATATAATCGGTTCTGCGACATCTGGCTCCTCTTATGCCAAACCCTCCCTATTTATGCCACAGGGTAGAACTGGCAAAACTGCCAGGTGCCACAGAGTTGAGTCCCTAGCTTTTCTTTTCTGGCTGCAGACCTTCCCTATTCTGGGGGAGCGCTTGTACAGGCCATAAAACCCACTATCAGCTTATACTGTTGAAGAGCATGGTCCACTGGTGGCCAGAGCAGAATGATAGACCTCATGGAAGGCGGTGGCATCAGCAGCCATGTGTCTTTTCCACCCGCGAGCACCTCTTCAAGGCAAGGCGGTGACAAAAATGGGTATCAGTCCGCAATTTACTCAACAGGCACTGACCAAGGTCATGTTTCATAGAAAAACTCATCAGTTTTCTAAAATATGACTGCAATGTGTTTTGGTGAATTGAGATCCAGTTCTTGGATCAGGTCTGTGCTTGTCCTGAGTCACCTGAGTTGTCTACACTGAGCACGCACAATGTTTGGAATCCAGCACAACATAAACCTGGTGGGTAGTATTCCACTCAGCGGTTGCTGTTGTTTTTGATCATTGCAGTTGTTCACGGATGCAGATTCTCAATTACTTTTAGTTGCTGAATGAATGAATGAATGTACTTGCATTTATTTAGCACCCTTCACATCCCCAGGATGTCCCAAAGCTACTTTTGAGATGTAGTCACTGTTACATAGGCAAATGTGGCGCACAGGAAGATCTCACAAGCAACAATCAGATGAACTACTTGTTAATCTGGGAAGGATGTAGAAGCGAGCTGTGCGGGGTTGGGGAACTATGAGGTTGACAGCCATGGAGGGAAGATCTCCAGAGGAGATGAGGTCAGTGGCAGTCTTGGAAAAAATGGCTTGATGTTCAGTAGTGGGGTCATGGTCCAGGGGGAGGTAGGAGGAGGTGTCAAAGAGTTGGCGTTCAGCCTCCGCACAGTAGAGTTCGGTTCGCCAAACAATAACAGCACCACCATTGTCAGCAGGTTTAATGACAATATTAGGGTTGGATCGGAGAGAACGGAGTGCTGCAAGTTCACAGGGAGGTAGATTGGAGTGAATGAGGGGAGCAGAGAAATTGAGACGGCCGATGTCACGCCGGCAGTTAGCAATGAAAAGATCTAGAGAGGCTAGGAGGCCAGAGGGAGGGGTTGAGGTAGAATGAGAATTCTGAAAGCGGGAGAAAGGGTTCTGTGCAGGGGGAAGACTTCTGGCCAAAGAAGTGGGCACGGAGGTGAAGGCAACGGAAAAAGAGCTCGGCATCGCAGTATTTTGTTATTGTACTAGTTAATCTGCTTTTAGTGATGTTGGTTGATGGATAATATGGTGCCATAGGATCTTTTATGTCTACGTGAACATGGGGGATAGGGCCTCAGTTTAACACCTCATCTAAACAATGAGGCACTCCCTCAGTACTGCACTGAAGTGTCAGCCTAGATTATGATAGCCTAGGTTATTGATAGAGTAAATAGGGAAAAAATATTCCCTCTGGTGAGTGGGTCAATAACTAGAGGTCATAGATTCAAAATCATTGGAAAAAGATCTAGAGGGAAGCTGAGGAGAAATTTTTTCACTCAGATTGTCGGAATCTGGAACACTCAACCTGAAAAGGCGGCAGAAGCTGATTTCATAAATAATTTTAAAAGGGAATTGGACAGGTACTTGAGGATGAGGAACTTACAGGGTTACGGACAAAAAGTGGGGATGTGGAACTAAGCACGACTGCTCTTTCAAAGAGCCAACACAAAGGGACAGGCCGAATGGCCTCCCTCTGTGTTGTAAGTTTGTATGAATCTATGAATTATGTGCTCACGTCCCAGAGTGGGGTTTGAAGCCACAACCTGCTGACTCAGAGGCCACTGAGCAAAGGTAACACTTCCTCAAAGCAAACTGAGTGTGACTAGCTCGCTAGTTCACTCTGGGTTTGGAAAGTCCATCGTACGCCTTGATCTTGAACTCGGCCCTTTTGACATTCAGACGTCGTGGTCTTTTACGGGATGCCCCCGGTACTGCCCATTATTTCAATCCGAAAATGAATTACAAAAAACGCATTTCGCCATCCCAGCAAAGAAACCCCACTCAAAGAGGTACTACATGTAGCCCCGATTCTCAGAGCCATGCTCCATCTGAATGGAGCTACCTGATGGGAGTGCAGTCTGAGCCCGAATGGTGCTCTCTACTCATTGTTGCACTGTGACAACACCAGGTGCAATTTGAGGGGGGAACACTGTAAGGTGAATGAGGCACTATGCTGCTGAAACACTGTTGGCTGCAGTAGAGGTGGGGCAACTAACTACGCAAGCAGCTGCCACTGGTGGTGGATGCTGGCTATATGCACCAACACTGTGATATTCACATTACAGGCCTGTGTAGACCTTGCACAGCCATCAGGATTGCACACTAATAATTACTCACTACTCTGGAGTCAGTTCTCCAATGTTAGCGTGCAGTGACAGGGACAGCTACATTAGCCGCAGTGCCCCTGGGCCAGACACAGGATCGGCCAGCTTTGTTCACTATCCAGTTGACTGTCCTTGGGAAGTAAATGTGTTTGGACATCTGGTATAACAACAGAAAATGCTGGAAACACTCAGCAGGTCAGGCAGCATCGAGTAGAGAGAAACAGAATCAATGTTTTGGGTCAAGAACCCTTCGTCAGAACTGGAAAAGGTTAGAGAAGAGAGATTTTTAAGCAGGGGCAGGGAGGAGGGGAGGAAAGAACAAAGGGAAGGTCTGTGACAGACTGGAAGGCAGGAGAGATTGACTGACAAAAGGGATGATGGTGCAAGGCATAAAGAGAGGTAATGGGACTAGCTAAGAAACAAAAGATGACTCTAGATGAAGTGTGAATGGCAATGGCAGAATCATCAACAGCTACCATGTGAGGAGACAAGGGGGAAAAAAAATATAAGGGCCGAGGTTATAGTCTGAAATTGTTGAACTCGATATTAAATCCAGAAGGCTGTAAAGTGCCTAATCGAAAGATAAGGTGCTGTTCCTTGAGCTTATGTTGAGCTTTGTTGGAACCGTGTAAGAGGCCAAGGACGGAGAGATCAGAGCGGGAGTGGAGCAGAGAATTAAAGTGACAGGCGACCGGAAGCTCGGGGTCACCCTTACGGACTGAACGGAGGTGTTCCGCAAAGCGGTCACCCAATCTGCGTTTGGTCTCCCCAATGTAGAGGAGACCGCATCGTGAGCAGCGAATACAGTATACTAAATTATAAGAAGTTTCCCTTGGCTGGGGAGTCTAGAACCAGGGGCCACAGCCTCAGGATAAAGGGTAGGCCATTCAGGACTGAAATGAGTAGACATTTCTTCACATAGAGGGTGAATCTTTGGAATTCTCTACCCCAGAGGGCTGTGGAGGCTCAGTCATTGGGTATATTCAAAACAGAAGTCGATAGATTTCTGACTAGTAAAAGCATCAAGGGATATGGCGATAGGGCCGGTGAATGGAGTTGAGGCAGAAGATCAGCCATGATCTCATTGAATGGCGGAGCAGGCTCGAAGGGCTGAATGGCCTACTCCTGCTCCTATTTCTTATGTTCTTATGTTCTTATGTTCTAAGTACAAGTAAATCACTGTTTCACCTGGAAGGAGTGTTTGGGGCCCTGGACAGTGGGAAGAGAGGAGGTAAAAGGCAGGTGTTGCATCTCCTGCGCTTGCAAGGGAAGGTGCCGGGCGAAGGGGAAGGGGTGTTGGGGGTGATAGAGGAGTGGATCAGGGTGAGAGCAGAAATGCGGGAAATGGAATGGACACGATCGAGGGCCATGTCAACCATGGTCGAGGGGAATCCTCAGTTGAGGAAAAAGGAAGACATACCGGAAGCATTAGTATGGAAGGTGGCATCATCAGAACAGATGCAGCGGAGACGGAGAAAGTGGGAGAATGGAATAGAGTCCCTACACGAAGCGGGGTGGAAGGAAGTGTAGCCCAGGTAGCTGTGGGAGTCAGTGGGCTTATAGTGGATGTTGGTCGATAACTTAGCCCCAGAAATGGAGAAAGAGAAGTCAAGGAAGGGAAGGGAAGAGTCGGAGATGGACCATGTGAAGGTGAGGAAAGGGTGGAAATTGGAAGCAAAGTGAATGAAATTTTCTAGTTCAGGGCGAGAGCAGGAAACGGAACCGATACCGTCATCAATGAGTTGAGGGAGGGGACCTCAGTGGGACTGGAACAAAGAATGTTCCACATATCCCACGAAAAGGCAGGCATAGCTAGGGCCCATGCGGGTCTATGCTGGTGTTTATGCTCCACATATGCCTCCTCCCACCCTACTTCATCACACCTTATCAACATATCCTTCCTTTCTCCCTCATGTACTTCCCTAACTTCCCCTTAAATGTATCTGACATAAGAAAACTACTAGGCACTTGGTCTAAGTGGTAAACAAAGCTATAATCAACTGTTTTACAACTTGGAGGTCTAGTTGTGTCCTTCACTAGTTCCTGTTAAGAATGTCCTGCGCAAGCTGGGCCCGTGCCTGAGTATTTATACTGTCCCTGGACAGCGCCACCCGTAGGCCATTCAGTATTATTTCATATGTCTTTCTTTCATGAATGACTGATTCATGTCATTCTTCCCGCCTGAAGGATTGGTAGTCCGGCGACTTCCTTCTATTGGATTAATCGGACTACGAACAGCCGCAGTCGTTTGGATCTCCATTTGTGGCTGGAAGGCACGTCTCCTCGGACCGTGTCTGGGTCCCTGGGTTCGTACAGGCGGGCCGGCAGAGTCATTGTCGCCTTGATCGACCTGAGGAGGACTGGGGAGATCGTGACTCGGGTGCGGGCCCCCACAGGCGCAGATCTGGCTTCATTCTGCTCAGTAGTCAGGGATTGACCGGCGTCCTGGCTTTGGGTGGTCATCCCATGGGGAGTGCTCTGTTACCCGGGTTGATCCGGCGGAGTAGCTGGCAGATCCCTTGACGTCCCGGGTAGGGCGTCATCCTCGGAGGAGCGCAGAGTATCGGCGTCGTTAATACGGATCCCTCTATCAATTGGGTCTGTGGGACCGGTTGGACAGGGAGCCAGATCCCGAAGTGAAACTGTAGGCTCCCGGCCATCAGGGTACCGCACGTACGCGTATGTAGGATTGACATCTGTTAGTTCCACTTCATTGACGAGGGGATCACTCTTGGAAAATCGGACGAATCTTCAGAGCAGCACGGGGCCAGGAGCTGCCAACCATGATGGTAGGGATGTCCCATGAGTGGAGCAACGCTGGAAACCGAAGAATCGTTCGTGAGGAGTAACATTGATGGATGTAGAAAGGAGAGACCTGATGAAATGCAACACGTCAGGGGGCATAGTTTCCCACTGCTTGTCTGGTAGGTTGTGTGACCTTAGTGCAAGACGAACAGCATTCCAAATGATAGCGTTGTATCTCTCAACCTGTCCTTTTCCAATAGGATCATGTGGTGTCGTTTTACTTGTGGCGATTCCCCATTGGGAAAGGTAACTTTTGAGTTCGCTTGTCATGAAGGAGGGACCCCGATCAGAGTGGATGAAATTGGTCGTACCGCAAAGAGAAAAGACCTGATCGAGGCATTTGATCACTGTGGGAGTAAGCATATTGGGACAGGGGAAAGCAAAGTGAAAGCGTGAATATTCGTCCACCATAGTAAGCAAGTAGGTGTTTCGCGTTGAAGAAGGCAGTGGCCCTTTAAAGTCTATGCTGAGTCACTGCATAGGTTGTGTAGCGTGTATGAGCGAGCCATCCAATGGACGGAAGAATTGCGATTTTAATTCCGCGCAAATTCTACAAATGGAGCATGTTCTTTTCACGCCTACCGTAGAAAATGGGAGATTTTTAGATCGCACAAAGTGTAACATACGGGTAACGCCAGGATGGCATAAATCAGTATGAAGATCCGCAAGAGTCGAAGTTGACATGGAAGAGCAGAATGCACATGTGAGGGTATCCGGGGCCACATTATCTTTGCTGGGTTGATAATGTATGCTGTAGCCAAAGGCAGCCAATTCCATTCTCCAGAGCTGTATCTTGTTATTCTTGACCTTAGTGCGTTTCCGGTTATCCAGCATAAAGGTCACGGAGTGCTGATCGGATATAAGCGTGAAATGGCGACGAGCAAGAAAATGACTCCATTTACATACTGCTTCGATGATAGCCGTAGCCTCTTTCTCGACAGGAGGATAATGGAGCTCGCTACCCTGCAAAGTTCTGGACAGAAATGCAACAGGTTGACCGCCTTGATTCAAGGTAGCCGAGATCGCCACCTCCGATGCATCGCACTTGACCACGAAAGGGAGATTTTCATCGATGGAATGAAGCGTGGCTTTTTCCAGTTGTTGCTTCAGGAGGTCAAAAGCTGAAATAGCCATCGCGTCCAACGGAAATGACTTCGCATGAAGCAGGGGCTGGATCTTGTCAGAAAAGTGGGGTATCCACTTCGCATAATAGGCAAACATGCTGAGGGCCCGATGAAGAGAGACGAGATTCGTAGGAGAAGGGAGCTCCTGAAGCAGACGAAGTAGCTCCGGATCCGGTTTGATGACACCATTGTCACCCAGTAGCCAAGGATGTTGATTGATGGTACTGATTTCACAGATTTGGACTCATTTAAGGTTAAGTTGCGACGACGAAGAACGTCATGACCAGCAATGGTGATATTATCCACATATGGAAAAGTGTCCATTAAGTTCTCCTGTTTGACTAGGCTGTCCATTGCCCGTTGAAAGACGGCCACCCCAGTGGTGACCCCAAATGGAAGGCGACAAAACTGGTAAAGCCGACCGTTGTCCTCAAAGGCCGTATACTTCTTGTCACAGTTCTTTAACGGTACTTGATGATATATGCTCTTTAAGTCAAAAGTTGAAAATACCTTGTAGTTGGCAAGGTTATTGACCATGTCATCGATACGTGGTAGTGGGTAGTGTAAGGGTAACCGGGAGAGCTTCTTCTCCCCGAGACGGACCCTCTGATATAAAGGGTCGATGTCCGCCTTATTCCCAATCAATCACTCGGAGTCCGGAGGTTTGTTCAGTAAAGCAACTTTATTTTACAAGTCGACAGGGGAGTCATCCATCCTGGGACGAATGCTCTCCGATCGCTTATCCTTATATACAGTTTTTTGTTCTAAGTCGTGACTTACATCATACAGTTGATTTCAGGTGCGAATTCTTGCAACCTGTGTGCACATTTTGACCGTTTACATAGTCCTGTGACCCCATACGTTATCTTTACCACATTCCTCAATTAGTAACTAACAGTTTGTGCACTATATTCAATTAGCAACTGACGGTTTGACTATTTGACCAATTACACCATACTTTCCTATGGGACTTATACATAACAACTCCTTGTATGGTTGGATGTATGCTCGGTTCTTCAATTCCCTTATTTTAGCCCTTTTAACTCTTTCAGTCCCCCCTTTTGGTCCTGATTAATCCCTTTTAATCATTGACCAACCCGATTATTTCTTCTATTATGATGTCCTGCCAGGGTGGTGATCAAATCCAACCCATTGGGTCACCTTGTATATATAATCATAATATTATCACCCTGATTTCTATGCCCCCTACATCCTTTCCATCGACATATTATCCATCCAATAACATAGGTTAAAAGCATTAATGTTATTAGTACTATACATCCGTTAAGCAGGCCTTTCTCCCAAGCCTTTGCTCGTTCATAGTAATATTCCATCTACTGGATGGGAATCTGCCCAGGAGATTTCTGCAACAATTACCATTGCTGCTATCCCCACTCCTATTGCCAAAACCAATTGTACTACAACTAGTATGTGAGAGGTAATGCGGATCATGGGTGGATGTTGACATTCATCCCCCAATCCCACAACTTCTCATACCATGGGACCTCCTGTAATTCTACTTCTATGTCCCTTCCTAGTTCCCTAAGGTCCCCTTGTAACATTACGTATTGTTTCACCATTTTACTTAAGCCCTCTTTTATCGGAGCCCCCACCGGATCTTCATAATTGACCAATTTGTCTCTTAATTTATCCGGCACATTTAGTTTCACCTCCCTTGAGTGTACACACACCAATCTGGTGTGTCCAATTGTCACAGGGATCTTTGGCGTAAAGCAGAAGTTAGGCATTGTGATTGCACATACACGGTCACTATATTGGTACACAGTTTCTGTGGTGGCTATACAATACTCCTCTTTGCCTCTATATCCCGAGTTGGTGTGATGGTGATTGGTATGTGATGATGCCAACATGCACCCCTCTGTCTTATTATCGCCGCACTCACCCTTAGGGCCTTCTCCTACCGGATATGGGCATATCGTACGCGTACCTTTCCAATGGCATCCGTTTAGGGAGACTCCTCTCATAGTGCCATTCTTCCTGATGGCATAGGTATCAATTGGATAGTATTGGCGGTAGGTAGGGCAGCATGATGGCATAGTGGTTTGCACTGTTGCCTCACAGCGCCAGGGACCCGGGTTCAAATCCGGCCTCGGGTGACTGTCTGTGTGGAGTTTGCACATTCTCCCCGTGTTTGCGTGGGTTTCCTCCGGGTGCTCCGGTTTCCTCCCACAGTCCAAAGATGTGCGGGTTAGGTTGATTGGCCATGATAAAAATTGGCCCTTAGTGTTAGGGGGGGATTAAATACGTGGGGTTACGGGGATAGGGCTTGGGTGGGATGGCTGTCGGTGTAGGGACCGGGTGCTAGGGTTTGGATGATCAGCCATGATCTCGTTGAATGGCGGAGCAGGCTCGAAGGGCCGAATGGCCTACTCCTGCTCCTAGTTTCTATGTTTCTATGTTTCTATGTCTCACCTCTCACTATGCCTATGTTCGTTACCTGGTACTGTGGGTGTGGGTTCGTGTCTAGTCTCACCTCTGGTATCATGAGTACCATGCCTATCATTGCTGTTACTTCTGCTTTGCATTTTTGTATCACTGGACATACTCTGGTCATCCCTTTGAGGGTACAAGCACTTAGACGGCCTGGATTCTGGCTCAGGCCATAGAGTTGTGTGCTGTTAATCCAGTCTGGTACCTCACCTCGTTGTATCTGTGCTAGATTGTACTTTAACTGTCCAGTGGTCCATTGGCCATAGGCATGACACAAGCCTCTCCCTACATCATCTTTTGCCTGTTCCTTATCTCTATGGTTTAATTTGTTGATAACGCTAGCATAGACCTTGATTCCCTCGAGTAATTTCCTTATTGTATTTCCTCCCAACTCTGATTCTTGTTGAGTCAGACCAGTTTCTTTCTCTAAAATCTGTTGTATTAGCCTTTGTAATTAAGAACATAAGAACATAAGAAGTAGGAGCAGGAGTAGGCCATACGGCCCCTCGGGCCTGCTCCGCCATTCAATAGGATCATGGCTGATCCGAACCTAGACTCACGTCCACTTCCCTGCCCACTCCCCGTAACCCCTAATTCCCTTATCAGCTAGGAAACTGTCTATCTCCGTTTTAAATGTATTTAATGTCGCAGCTTCCACAGCTCTCTGAGGTAGCAAATTCCATAGATTTACTATCCTCTGAGTGAAAACGTTTCTCCTCATCTCAGTTTTGAAAGGGCAACCCCTTATTCTAAGATTATTCCCCCTAGTTCTAGTCTCACCCATCAGTGGAAACATCCTCCCCGCATCCACCCGATCAAGCCCCCTCACAATCTTATATGTTTCAATAAGATCACCTCTCATTCTTCTGAATTCCAATGAGTAGAGTGTAGGAGTCTACGTACTCCTAGCAAAAAATACTGAACTCGGAGAGGTTCAACAGAAAAGGTTTAATTGTTGAGACTGCATGTTGAACACAAAAATGGCGTCAGAGACTACACCAAGTCCGACTGCCTGTCATCAGTCCACAGCTTCGACTGCTCCTCCCCCGCTCTGGGCTTAACTATGTTGCAGATCGAGTTTCTTAAAGGTGTGATCCTTCTTAAAGGCATGACGCCTGATTTATAGTCTACGGACCGAAAAGGCGATTGTGTCCTTTCTGTGATCGGTACGCCACACAGCTCCCCCCAGAATCCGCTAGTAGGGAGTGTACGAATCGGCGTGGCGGCTTGATGGCACGGCTGGAACGGCTCTTGGCGGTTGGTGTCGGGAGCGGGGCGGTCGGACGCGTCGGGCTCTTAGGCGGTCTGCCCCGCGGTGGGGGTTGGCCCACTTGAACGGGTTCGTCGGGCTCTAGGTGCGCCAGCTTGAGCCGGTCGACCGACACCTTGTCAGTTCTGCCGCCCACTTCGAGGAGGAAGAACTTGTTCCCCGTCTGGAGTACCTTGTAGGGTCCATCGTATGGGGACCGTAGAGGTCCTCGGTGGGCGTCATGGCGCACGAAAACAAATTTGGCCATGTGCAGGCTAGGTGGTACGCGGGTTGCTGGTTCGCCGTGCCGGCCGGTGGGTACCAAAGCGAACTGTTGTGCTCGGTTGGCGAAAGCGCGGCGTTGCTGGTCAGCCGACCAGGGGGTCGTGGCGGTGGGCAGGAACTCTCCAGGTACGCACAGTGGCTGGCCGTACACGAGTTCCGCCGCCGAGGCTTGCAGGTCTTCCTTGACCGCGGAGCGTAGGCCAAGTAGCACCCACGGGAGGCGGTCGATCCAAGCCTCATCCTCGAGGCTGGCGTGGAGGGACGCCTTCATGGACCTGTGGAATCGCTCGCACAGTCCGTTGGCTTGGGGGTGGTAAGCTGTGGTGCGGTGAACGGCCACCCCGAGGTTTCGGGCGATGGCGGCCCACAGATCAGAGGTGAACTGTGGGCCTCTATCCGACGTCATGTCGGAGGGGACGCCGAACCGAGCAACCCAGGTACCGATGAACACCCTCGCGATGTCGGCGGTGGTGGTGGACGTCAGTGGAATGGCCTCGGGCCAGCGGGTGGTATGGTCCATGATTGTCAGCAGGTGCGTGTGACCTTGTGATGGCGGCAGGGGGCCGACGAGGTCGATGTGGACATGGTCAAACCTTCTTTCTGGCACGGTGAACTCCTTGAGTGGGGCTTTGACGTGCTGGTGGATTTTGGCACGCTGGCAAGCTATGAAGGATCTGGACCAGATGCGCACATCTTTGCGCAGGCCGCGCCAGACAAATCGGTTGGCCACCAGTCTAATGGACGCACGGGTGCCGGGGTGTGAGAGGTCGTGGACGATGTCGAACACCCGTTTTCGCCAGGACGCCGGGACTACGGGGCGGGGTTGCGCCAAGGAGGTGTCGCATTTGACTGTGACGGCGGACGGGCTGCAGGCGACGTCGGTCAGTCGCAGCCCTGGGAGGGTTGTGGGCGCGGAGAGCAGATCGGGGTCAGTGTGTTGCTCCGCTGCCAGTTGAGCATAGTCCACTGCCAGGTGGGCGCCGTGGACGGCGGGGCGGGATCGGCAGTCGGCCACCACGTTGTCTCGACCGGAGACGTGCCGGATGTCCGTGGTGAATTCGGACACCGCGGCGAGCTGGCGTTGTTGCCTGGCTGACCACGGGTCCGCAGATTTTGCCATCGCGAATGTCAGGGGTTTGTGGTCGACAAACGCGGTGAAGGGGCGGCCCTCCAGAAGAAATCTAAAATGGCGGACTGCCAGGTACAGTGCGAGGAGCTCGCGGTCAAAGGCACTGTATTTGGCCTCCGGGGGGCGCAGTTGGCGGCTGAAAAAGGCCAGCAGTTGCCAGGCCCCGCCGACCCACTGTTCGTACACGGCGCCGACCGCGTGGTCGGAGGCGTCCATGGTGAGGGCCACCCTGGCGTTGGGCTGTGGGTGAGCGAGCATGGTGGCATCGGCGAGCGCCTTTTTGATCGAGTCGAAAGCGGTCAACATGTCCGCCGACCACTCGATCGCCATTCTGTCTTTCTTACCCCGGAGGGCTTCATATAGGGGCCGCATGAGGGAGGCCGCTCCGGGAATGAAGCGGTTGTAAAAGTTGATCATCCCCAAGAACTCCTGGAGGCCTTTGATGGTGGTAGGCCGGGGGAACTGCTGGACGGCTTGCACCTTGGCGGGCAGGGGAATGGCTCCGTCCTGCTTGATGTGGTGGCCGAGGAATTCGATCCTGCTGAGGCCGAATTGGCACTTGGCTGGGCTGATGATGAGCCCGTGCTCACTGAGCCGCTGGAACAGGGTGCGGAGGTGCTCGATGTGTTCCTGCTTGGAGGAACTAGCTACCAGGATGTTATCCAGGTAGACAAAGAGGAACTTCAGGTCCTGGAGGACCGAGTCCATGAGCCGCTGGAAGGCCTGGGCCGTGTTTTTGAGGCCGAAGGGCATTCGGAGGAACTCGAATAGCCCAAAAGGGGTGATTATGGCCGTCTTGGGAATGTCCGTTGGGTGGACTGGCACCTGATGGTAACCGCGCACCAGGTCGACTTTGGAGAAGACTGAGCGGCCGGCCAGTCTAGCCGAGAAGTCTTGAATGTGCAGTGTGGGGTACCGATCCGGCGTGGTGGCGTCGTTTAGGCGCTGGTAGTCCCCGCAGGGGCGCCATCCCCCGTCGGGTTTGGTGACGATGTGGAGTGGGGAGGCCCAGGGGCTGTTGGAGCGGTGGATGATGCCGAGCTGTTCCATTGTGGCGAACTCGGCCCGCGCGATCTCCAGGTTGGCCGGGTCCAGCCTGCGGGCGTTGGCATACACCGGTGGGCCTGTGGTGGGGATGAAGTGTTCTACCCCGTGCTTAGCAACTTTCGCGGAGAAGGTCGGGTTGGTGAGGGCTGGGAACTCAGCCAGGAGTGCTGAGTAGTCGTCCATTGAGCGGGCGCAGCACTGCCACGCCATTTCGGCGGGTTGGGGGGGGCCATGGTGCCCGGGATAGGTGACATGGTGTTCATGTCCACGAGGCGGCGCCGAGCCATGTTGACCAACAGGCCGTGGGCGCACAGGACATCCGCACTGAGGAGCGGGAAGAGCACCTTGGCGGTGATAAACTCCCAGTGGTAGCGGCGGCCTGCGAGGTCGATGGTGACAGTGCGGGTGCCGTACGTCCGGATGTCGGTGCCGTTGGCGGCAGCCAGCGCAGGGCCGCGGCCGCCTAGCTGGATCTCGAGGGTGGACGTGGGGATGATGCTGCGCTGCGCGCCCGTGTCGCATAGGAAACGGCGTCCGGAGGCGCTGTCCGTAACGTACAGCAGCGCAGCTGCTTGCCCCACGGCCATCGCGTAGGCCGGTGTGGGGGCGGTTGGAAATGTGCAGGGATGGCTGCAGCGGCGTGCCCGTGCGCCGAACCAGGTATGGAAGAAGCAGAAGCCCTGGGTCGGAGGGCTTGCGGGACGTGGGGGCCTGGGGGGCCTCGTGGCCGAGCTGTGTGGCCGTGCGACAGAGGGTGGAGCGCGTGCCGACGCTGCGGAGGCCAGGTCGGGGGTGACGGCGTGGTTGGAGCAGGCGGACAGGAGCTTATCGGCTTCGTCGGCCAGGGCCTCGAGGTCCGTGAGGCTGGACGCCATGATCGCCGGGCGGATGCTGGGAGGTAGTTGGCGGATAAAGAGCGTGCGGAAGAGGGAGCCGGGCGGTTTCTCGTCGGTCAGAGCAAGCATGTGTGAGAGCAAGTCTGACGGCGTGGAGTCACCAAGGCCCGGGAGGTCGAGGAGGTGGCAGTTGCTCAAAAATTGGGAGGCTGTGAATTTTTTAAGGAGCGCGGCCTTTAGATATGCGTGCTTGCCTTCCTCCGAAGGGTTTTGTAGTGTTGTCCAGACTTTCGTGGAGCTGCCCAGGGAGGCGAGGAGGTAGTCGCACATCGTTGCGTCGGCGGTGATGCCGCGGAGTCGGAATTGCGATTCGGCTTGAAGGAACCAGGCGGTGGCTAGGTTCTCCCAGAACTCCGGCAGCTTCACAGAAACTGCGTTTGTGTCAACCATGGCTACGCTTAGGAGTCATCCTGAGCGTTGGGGTCACCAATGTAGGAGTCTACGTACTCCTAGCAAAAAATACTGAACTCGGAGAGGTTCAACAGAAAAGGTTTAATTGTTGAGACTGCATGTTGAACACAAAAATGGCGTCAGAGACTACACCAAGTCCGGCTGCCTGTCATCAGTCCACAGCTTCAACTGCTCCTCCCCCGCTCTGGGCTGAACTATGTTGCAGATCGAGTTTCTTAAAGGAGTGATCCTTCTTAAAGGCATGACGCCTGATTTATAGTCTACGGATCAAAAAGCGGATTGTGTCCTTTCTGTGATCGGTACGCCACAAGAGGCCCAACCTACTCAACCTTTCCTCATAAGTCAACCCCCTCATCTCCGGAATCAACCGAGTGAACCTTCTCTGAACTGCCTCGAGAGCAAGTATATCTTTTCTTAAATATGGAAACCAAAACTGCACGCAGTATTCCAGGTGTGGCCTCACCAGTACCCTATATAACGGAAGCAAGACTTCCCTGCTTTTATACTCCATCCCTTTTGCAATAAAAGCCAAGATTCCATTGGCCTTCCTGATCACCTGCTGTACCTGCATACTAACCTTCTGTGTTTCATGGACCAGGACCCCCAGATCCCTTTGTACTGTAGCACTTTGCAGTTTCTCTCCATTTAGATAATAACTTGCTCTTTGATTTTTTCTGCCAACGTGCATAACCTCACACTTTCCAACATTATATTCCATCTGCCAAATTTCTGCCCACTCACTTAGCCTGTCTATGTCCTTTTGCAGGTTTTTTATGTCCTCCTCATCACTGCTTTCCCTCCCATCTTTGTATTGTCAGCAAACTTGGATATGTTGCACTCGGTCCCTTCCACCAAATCGTTAATATAGATTGTAAAGAGTTGGGGTCCCAGCACTGACCCCTGCGGAACACCAACCCGAGAATGAACCATTTATCCCAACTCTCTGTTTTCTGTTAGATAGCCAATCTTCCACCCATGCCAGTATATTACCCCCAATCATGTGATTTTTTATCTTGTGCAGTAATCTTTTGAGTGGCACCTTGTCAAATGCCTTTTGGAAGTCCAAATACACCACATCCACTGGTTCCCCTTTATCCATCCTGTTTGTTACGTCTTCAAAGAATTCGAGCAAATTTGTCAAACATGACTTCCCCTTTATAAAACCATGCTGACTCTGTCCGATTAAATTATGCTTATCCAAATGTCCTGTTACTGCTTCCTTAATAATGGACTCCAACATTTTACCAACCACAGATGTTAGGCTAACTGGTCTATAGTTTCCAGCCTTTTGTCTACTTCCCTTTTTAAATAAGGGTGTTACATTAGCAGTTTTCTAATCTGCTGGGACCTTACCTGA
Source organism: Somniosus microcephalus (assembly GCF_052327205.1). Taxonomy (NCBI): domain Eukaryota; kingdom Metazoa; phylum Chordata; class Chondrichthyes; order Squaliformes; family Somniosidae; genus Somniosus; species Somniosus microcephalus. The sequence goes on from NC_140992.1 coordinate 120,625,381, forward strand.
ATCCAGAGAGTTCTCGAAAATTACCACTAATGCATCCGCAATCCCCACTGCCACTTCTCTCAAGACCCTAGGATGTAAGCCATCAGGTCCAGGGGATTTATCCGCCTTTAGTCCCATTATCTTACCGAGTACCACCTCCTTAGTGATTTTAATCGTGTTTAGCTCCTCCCCCGCTATAGCCCCCTGTTTGTCCAGTGTTGGGATATTTTTAATGTCCTCTACTGTAAAGGCTGATACAAAATATTTGTTCAGCGTTTTTGCCATCTCCACGTTCCCCACCACTAATTTCCCGGTCTCATCCTCTAAGGGACCAACATTCACTTTAGCCACCCTTTTTCTTTTTATACAACTGTAGAAACTCTTGCAATCTGTTTTTATATTTTTTGCTAGTTTACTTTCATAATCTATCTTCCCTTTCTTAATTAATCTTTTAGTTATTCTTTGCTGGCTTTTAAATGCTTCCCAATCTTCTATCCTCCCACTAGATTTGGCTACTTTATATGGCTTTGTTTTCAGTCGGAAACTATCCTTTTATTACTTTACTTAGCCACGGATGGCTGTCTTTTCTTTTATGCCCCTTTTTCCTCAGTGGAATATATTTTTCTTGAAAGTTGTGAAATATATCCTTGAATGTACACCACTGCTCATGTACCGTCTTACACCTTAATCTATTTTCCCAGTCCACTTTAGTCAACTCTGCTCTCATACCTTAATAGTCTCGTTTATTTAAGCTTAGTACGCTGGTTTGAGATCCAACTCTCTCACCCTCCAACTGAATTTGGAATTCAACCATGTTATGGTCACTCATTCCAAGGGGATCCTTTACTAGGACAGTTTTTTATTAATCCTGTCTCATTACACAGGACCAAATCTAAGATTGCCTGCCCCCTGGTTGGTTCAGTAACATACTGCTCAAGGAACCCGTCCCTAATGCACTCTATGAACTCTTCCTCAAGGCTGCCCTGCCCAATTTGATTTGTCCAGTCAATATGAAAGTTAAAATCCCTCATGATTATAGCTGTTCCCTTATTACAAGCCCCAACTATTTCCTAATTTATACTCCGACCAACAGAGTTGCAACTGTTAGGAGGCCTATAGACTATGCCCACTAGTGACTTTTTCCCCTTATTATTCCTTATCTCCACCCAAACCGTTTCACTATCCTGATCCTTTGACCCAATATCATTTCTCACTATTGCAGTGATTCCATCCTTTATTAACATAGCCACCCCACCTCCCTTTCCTTTCTGTCTGTCCTTCCTAATTGTCAAATACCCCTGGATGTTTAGTTCCCAGTCATGGTCACCTTGCAGCCATGTTTCTGTAATGGCCACCAGATCATACCCATGTGTAGTTATTTGTACCGCCAACTCATCTATTTTGTTACGAATGCTGCGTGCATTCAGATAAAGAACTTTTAAATATGTTTTGTGACAATTTATTCCTGCTTTTACCCCCTTTACTACTTTACATTTATCTTTATACATTCTGTCCCTTCCTGACATGCTCTGGTTTTTAATTCCCCCACTGCTACCTTGCTCTATTGCCTTCTCTGCTGACATTTTTATTTTTTGCTCTCTTGAAACCTCCCCCCCCACTAATTAGTTCCATACTACTCTGGACTCCTTGTATATCTAGGATTAATAAAAAATGTCCTAGTAAAGGATCCCCTTGGAAAGAGTGACCATAATATGGTTGAATTCCAAATTCAGTTGGAGGGTGAGAGAGTTGGATCTCAAACCAGCGTACTAAGCTTAAATAAAGGAGACTATGAAGGTATGAGAGTAGAATTGACTAAAGTGGACTGGGAAGACAGATTAAAGTGTAAGACGGTACAAGAGCAGTGGTCTACATTCAAGGAGATATTTCACATCTTTCAAGATAAATATATTCCACTGAGGAAAAAGGGGAGTAAAAGAAAAGACAGCCATCCGTGGCTTAGTAAAGTAATAAAGGATAGTATTCAACTGAAAACAAGGGCATATAAAGTAGCCAAATCTAGTGGGAGGATAGAAGATTGGGAAGCATTTAAAAGCCAGCAAACAATAACTAAAAGATTAATTAAGAAAGGGAAGATAGATTATGAAAGTAAACTAGCAAAAAATATAAAAACAGATAGCAAGAGTTTCTACAGCAATATAAAAAGAAAAGGGGTGGCTAAAGTGAACGTTGGTCCCTTAGAGGATGGGACCGGGAAACTAGTGGTGGGGAACATGGAGATGGCAAAGACGCTGAACAAATATTTTGTATCAGTCTTTACAGTAGAGGACACTAAAAATATCCCAACACTGGACAAACAGGGGGCAATGGGGGGGGAGGAGCTAAACACGATTAAAATCACTAAGGAGATGGTACTCAGTAAAATAATGGGACTTAAGGTGGATAAATCCCCCAGACCTGATGGCCTACATCCTAGGGTCTTGAGAGAAGTGGCGGTAGGGATTATGGATGCATTGGTGATCATTTTCCAGAACTCCCTGGACTCAGGAAAGGTCCCGGCAGATTGGAAAACTGTTAATGTAACACCCTTATTTAAGAAGGGAAGTAGACAAAAAGCTGGAAACTATAGACCAGTTAGCCTAATATCTGTGGTTGACAAAATGTTGGAGTCCATTATTAAGGAAACAGTAACAGAGCATTTGGATAAACATAATTTAATAGGACAGAGTCAGCATGGTTTTACGAAGGGGAAGTCATGTTTGACAAATTTGCTCGAATTCTTTGAGGATGTAACATACAGGGTGGATAAAGGCGAACCAGTGGTTGTAGTGTATTTGGACTTCCAAAAGGCATTTGACTAGGTTCCACACAAAAGATTACTGATCAAGATAAAAAATCACAGGATTGGGGGTAATATACTGGCATGGGTGGAAGATTGGCTATCTAACAGAAAACAAAGAGTTGGGATAAATGGTTCGTTCTCGGGCTGGCAATCAGTAACTAGTGGTGTTCCGCAGGGGTCAGTGCTGGGACCCAACTCTTTACAATCTATATTAATGATTTGGAGGAAGGGACCGAGTGCAACATATCTAAGTTTGCCGACGATACAAAGATGGGAGGGAAAGCAGTGAGTGAGGAGGACATAAAAAACCTGCAAAAGGACATAGACAGGCTAAGTGAGTGGGCAGAGATTTGGCAGATGCAATATAATGTTGGAAAGTGTAAGGTTATGCACTTTGGCAGAAAAAATCAAAGAGCAAGTTATTATCTAAATGGAGAGAAACTGCAAAGTGCTACAGTACAAAGGGACCTGGGGGTCCTGGTGCATGAAACACAAAAAGTTAGTATGCAGGTGCAGCAGGTGATCAGGAAGGCCAATGGAATCTTGGCTTTTATTGCAAGGGGGATGGAGTATAAAAACAGGAAAGTCTTGCTGCAGTTATACAGGGTATTGGTGAGGCCACACCTGGAATACTGCGTGCAGTTTTGGTTTCCATATTTAAGAAAAGATATACTTGCTCTCGAGGCGGTTCAGAGAAGGTTCACTCGGTTGATTCCAGAGATGAGGGGGTTGACGTATGAGGAAAGGTTGAGTAGGTTGGGACTCTACTCATTGGAGTTCAGAAGAATGAGAGGCGATCTTATCGAAACATATAAGATTGTGAGGGGGCTTGATCGGGTGGATGCGGTGAGGATGTTTCCACTGATGGGTGAGACGAGAACTAGGGGGCATAATCTTAGAATAAGGGGCTGCCCTTTCAAAACTGAGATGAGGAGAAACTTCTTCACTCAGAGGGTAGTAAATCTATGGAATTTGCTACCCCAGAGAGCTGTGGAAGCTGCAACATTAAATAAATTTAAAATGGAGATAAACATTTTCTCAGCAGATAAGGGAATTAGGGGTTACGGGAAGAGGGCAGGGAAGTGGACGTGAGTCTAGATTCAGATCAGCCATGATCCTATTGAATGGCGGAGCAGGCCCAAGGGGCCGTATGGCCTACTCCTGCTCCTATTTCTTATGTTCTTATGTTCTTATGTAGGGCATTAATGAATGACGTCCCCGTATTTGTTCCCGTGAGTACATCATTTCCTAAGCCCCTTTTAATTCTTTGGTGGAATGCAGCATGTCCCCTGAAACTCATAGCCCCTGTTGCATCAGCAGCTTGGTTAATTACATTCCTTATCATATATGCATACAACTCTCTAGTTTTAGTAAACCTTTCACGATATCCTGGCCATTGTAGCATGGTTAAGTTCATTAGTACTGGTACAATTTCATGTCTCACATTATCATACAATTGTTCTCCCTTGGTAAATGATACCAGTCCATTCATAGGCCCAGGTTTCATATCTGGACATTGTAGCACCCTCGGTTCGGTTGTCTCTTCCATCTGTGTATTGGGAGCCATGGATGAGACTCCAAATGTGATTGTTCCATTAAAACATGATGCTTCCTCATCATGTACTTGTCGTGTAAGGTGGGATGTCCCTTTGCTTATTTCGTGTCCCAGCAGTATTCCCACCTTCATGGTGAAGTTTCCCAATAAATTAAGCAGAAGCCTGGTCATCACCAGAGGTTAATTTATCTCTGGTGTTTATTCCATTGGGATTTAAGATCAGATGGGTTATTGTCGTACCGTTTTAGCTGACTCCAATGTTTCCCCTCATATCTATACATGCGCACATATCGCTGGTCATGATAACCTCAAATGGTCCAATCCATCTAGGTGAGAATCCCGATCTCTCTGGCAATATTTTAACAAATACCTGCTCGCCCACCTTGGGTAGCGGCTCCAAGACTGCTGCTTTTGTGTAATTTTATCTCTGATGTCTTGTTGTTCTTTAACTTCTTGTTTGAGCTCCTTTAATTGCTTATCCAATGTTTGTACGTATTTCCTAATTTTATCTTTTCAGGGTCCTAGTCCCTCGCTACCAGATACTACTCCTTCCGGCAGACACATTGCTCGTCCAGTCATGAGTTCATATGGTGTGAGTCCGGTCACCCTGTTTGGGGTTGCTCTCAGCCTCATCAGGATACACGGAAGGACATCCCCCCATCCCTGTCCGGTTTCGGCTATGGCCTTGCTTAAGGCTATTTTCAGGGTTCTGTTCATTCGCTCTACCATGCTTTGTGGATGATAGGGGATATGGAACTTCTGTCTTACACCTAGTAGCTTACAAATTTCTTTCATTACCTTTGCTGTAAAGTGGGCACCTTGATCTGAATCTATTTGCAACGGGACCCCTCATCTCGGTTTCACGTCGTATGCAAATATTCAGGCCACAGCCTGAGCACTACAGTCTCTGGTAGGGAATGCTTCCACCCACCTTGTAAACTGGTCTATGATCACTCGGCAGTATTTCTTCCCTCTGCTGTTATTCTACCTATTGTTATTGATGTAGGCACCTCTGTGTCTGCCGCTGCTCTTGCTGCCTGATCAGCTAGCATATTTCCTTTTTGTTGCTCGCTCATTATCTTGCGGTGTGCCTTTATTTTAATCACTGCTACCTCTTCTGCTCCTTTTACCACTTCTACTAGGTCTCTCACTACCTCCTCATGCTGTATTTGTCCTCCTCCGGAGGTTACATATCCTCTCCTATTCCACACTATCATATAATCATGCACTACCCCAAATGCATATCTACTATCTGTGTATATATTTACTCATTTTCCTTTTGCCAATTTCAATGCTTCCGTGAGAGCTACTGGTTCTGCTACCTGTGCTGAGGTTCCTCCTTCAAGCCCTCCCTTTGTGACTATTTCTCCATTCTCGGATACTACTGCCCAACCGCGTGTGGCTCCCCATTTATATATTAGCGAGATCCATCGACATAAAAGGAGTTTTCGAGATTTTCAAGGGGCGATTCTGATACGGTTCCTCTGACCTCTTTTTCGAATACTAACTGACACTCGTGTGCCTCACCCTCCGATAGCATTCCCTCTGCGGGTTTGACTCTATGTTCCCTTATAATCTGGACTGATCTGTCCTTGGGCATCAATACTGCTTCCCAAGCCGCCCTCCTTCTGTCTGATACAGCCTTCATTTTGCCTGTGTTTAGCAGGTCCACACAAATTTACACCAACCAGAATTTCACTGTGGCCACAATAAAAGTCTGGTTTTAATAGTTAATTAGTCTCAATAACTCCAATTCAATCCAGATCAATTTTTTTTTAACTAACCAGTATCACTTGGAAAAGAAAAACCATAGCCACATTAACAAAGAAACAATTACCCATGCCTTGTAAACATTCAAATTCATTTTTTTCCAGGCACATTGACAATTGTGACTTCAAGGCTGAAGCTTATCTTTTGTAAAACAATTAACAAACTTAAAAGAACACACGCTTGTCCATCATTCAAGACAAGTCTTCAAAGGGTTAAACAGCTTTTAGCTCTCTGTACAAAAGAGTGGGTGGAGCTAAAACAAACACAACAGACATTTTTTTTTCAAAGACAGAAACTTCCACACTTTTAACACACACTTTCACACAAACTGAGATTCCAGCATTCCTTTTAAGATTCCTTTCACTCAGCAAATCTTGGATTTTACGTGTTTTGGACAGAAGCTGATAGCATCTGTGTCGATAAAACTTTAATTTTTTTCCTTATTCCCTTTCTTAAGTTACTGGTACTCTGTTACAATTTTGGCACCTGTTTTTGGTCCAAATTCAAGTACGTTTACTCAACTCATAATATGCACGAGCCACTAAAATGATGGCCTTTTCTTCCTTTAATTCTGTTTCCTTAGCCCACCACTCTCTTTGTTTTACCGGTGGGTCATTTGGTTGCCAATCGTTTTTAACCATTTTGTTAATTAATCTTTTATTTTTTGTCCGCTAAATAGCGTGTCAGAGACCCCACTGGTCCCCAGTCGAGTTTTTCACTTCCCATGGTAAATTGTTGTCAGCGGTATAATACTTTACTCTCGCAGAGTGAGACAGTACTTGCAACAATTTTGTTAGGGTAATTTGTTGTCAGAGGTATGCATGCCTATACTTCCGCGTGTTTCACCCTAACCCCAAGACCGCTTGACTTATTGATTCAAACCTTTTAGTTCTTTGATTCCAAAGGGGGCGGTGGACACAAGACGGTGTTGCCTTGCCCTAGCTGTATGTGGTATTTAAAAGTACTGACGTTTTGGGCTCAGCTTCACTCGTCCATGCCTCCCATCCATGTGAATCCTGTTCGTGACGCCAATTGTTGTGGAGTATTTTAAACCAACACTCGACACAAGGTTTTTAGATTGCTAGTCAAGTTGTCTTTATTGCACCGGTGGGGAGACAGCCTGCTTTGTCTTAGCCAGACTTCTCCGTCTCTTGTTACCCAGTTCATGTCCTTATATACGTCCATCATTCCTTCCCACGTACTTCGCGGGCATTGGGCTTTTACTAGGGCGTGTACATCCTTCTCATGCATATTATGCACCTCAATCATCCCTTCTAACTTTGACCAAAATTCTGGGTTTCCATTTTCTGGTTTTAACTGGGCTTCGATACGAGGAGACAATATCTCTACTCAGCCTGTCCGGTAGATCCTGCTAACTACGCCAAGTTGTAAGGGTAACCGGGAGAGCTTCTTCTCCCCGAGACGGACCCTCTGATATAAAGGGTCGACGTCCGCCTTATTCCCAATCAATCACTCAGAATCCGGAGGTTCCTTCAGTAAAGCAACTTTATTTTACAAGTCGACAGGGGAGTCATCCATCCTGGGATGAATGCTCTCTGATCGCTAAGATCCCCTGCCTTATATACAGTTTTTTGTTCTAAGTCGTGGCTTACATCATACAGTTGATTTCGGGTGCAAATTCTTGCGACCCGTGTGCACATTTTGACCATTTACATAGTCCTGTGACCCCATACGTTATATTTACCACATTCCTCAATTAGTAACTAACAGTTTGTGCACTTTATTCAATTAGCACCTGACGGTTTGACCATTTGACCACATTACACCATACTTCCCTATAGGACTTGTACATAACAACTCCTTATATGGTTGGATGTATACTTGGTTCCTCAATTCCCTTATTTTAGCCCTTTTAACTCTTTCAGTAGGCATCCAGGTCAGTATACTGGTTAATAGTTTGTGAATAATCGATGCAAAGACGTTTCTTGTGTTGCTTCAGAGGATTTTTAATAACGGCGACTTGAGCCCGTCAGGAAGATGAACATGGCTCAATGATACCGTCCGCTAGAAGGCGAGAGATTTCTGCCTCGATAAAGGATAGATGATCTTGACTGAAACGTCGTGATTTAGTAACTAGGGGCTTACATCAGGGGGAAAGATTGGTGAACAAGGAAGGCTTGTCGAGCGAAGCCGGCGAAAGCGCACAAAACGGTACTTTGGAAATAATAAGCTCCGGCTTTGACCCTCCAAACTCGAAAGTGAGTCTTTTGTGTTGCTTCTGGAAATCCTGTCCCAGGAGCACATCACTGCATAGGTTTTTGAGCACCCCAAGCCGGGTGGAAAAATAAGTGTGGCCATTGAGAATAAGGTCGACAAGACAAAAGCCGGAAGAATTGGTGGTCAGTGTCATCAGAGCCATTGCAATTTCCCTGTCCGAGGGGTAAATACGCAGTTTTAACTTACTGACAGCCTACTCGCTGATGAAGCTGTCAGAGCTACATGAGTCAATTAGTGCAATCAAAATGTGTCCATTTACCGAAACCTTCGTGGCTGCATGGGGCAGGCTTTGGGGAAAAACAGCTGTGATGGGAGGAGGACAGCTGTAAAATTGGTAGTGGCTCTTGGGGGAGGAGCAGTTTTATAGATGACAGCTGTAACATTAGTAGTGGCTCTTGGGGAAAGAGCAGTTTTATAGATAGCAGCTGTAACCCTAGGAGAGGCTCTTGACTGACATACATCAGAAAAGTGACCTTTCTTACTGCAATGATTGCAGGTTGCATTACGAGCAGGACAACATTTCCTATAGTGAAATGCACCTTCACAGAAGAAACACTTCTTTTTAGGTTGTCAAGATGCCGCTAGGGTAGGGTCGTCATCAGCTAGGATAGAGTCGTCATCAGTGAGGGGTTCCGCCTGAGGCTTATCGGAGGAGTCACTAAAAGTGATAGCAGCAGTCCGTGCACGAGGTAAAAGATAGGCATCTGCATTTTTTTTGCTAAGTCCAGAGAATATGCCTGGTCATAGGCAGCTTGTAACTCGAGGGTTTTATTCTCCAACAGACGCTGGCGTATGAAGGGAGACGCAATTCCATTAATAAAAGAATCATGAATTAATTCCTCCTGGTACTGCTCAGCTGAGACAGCTTTGAGATTGCAGTCTTTGCTGAGCCTGTGAAGCTTTTGAAGGAATTCGTCAAGTGATACCTCGGGTTGTTGTCGAGTTGTGGCCAGTAAATGCCGAGCAAAAATTTTGTTTGGGGCCTTAACATATAGTTGCTGCAGTATTTGGATAGCGGAGTCATAGTCTACACAGTCTTCAATATAGTCAAACACATGAGGAGATACATAATTGGCAAGCATTTGTAACTTATCAAGAACATTCTCACCACAAGCCCCGAGGAAGTTGCTGAAGGTACGATACCAGTGTTTCCATACCTTAGCAGTTGTAGGTTGATGTGCCAAATAACTGCCTGAATCCATGAGGTTAAAGCTTAAAACTAAAGGCTTTTATTAAGTAAGAACATGGCATCAAGTCAACACAGAGCAACCATCATTCATCACCGACCCAGCCCTTGGTAGAACATTCCAGAAGAGGGGCGGGGCTAGGGAGGAGCATTAGTGGTTACACCGGTGGAACATTCCAGACATTAACAAGTACAACAACAACAACAACAATACAAATGCCAGAACACAAAGTTATTTCATCACATAGGTGAATTCGGGTCCAGGTCAAGACGGGCGGGTCTGAGTAGTTTCTCCATGACGGATTGATTACTACGTCTGGTTCCCTTCTACTATTTGAGTCGTAGCCGTCTGTTCCCAAAATCACTCAAGCATGGAGCAAGTTTCAGTTGATTAAATTGACATAAGAAAACTACTAGGCACTTGGGCCTAGAAATTGAGTTTGGGGCGGCCAGCTCGCTCGCGCCCAGAAATTACCATTGCGCGCGGAGCCACTTACGCCCACCGGAAATTCAGTTTCAGTGCCCCAAGTCGAAGCCGGCCGCAAATCAAGGGTTTCAGCGCCCCCGCTTGGGGCGCTGAAACTGAATATCGGCGCGCTAAGTGCCGCAGCGCCACCCGCTGCGGAGCGGCAGGCTGCGGTACTGCAGGCCTTCCTCCCTCTCTTAAGGGGGAGGTGCCTGCAACAGCGAGATCGCCGCTCGCTAGTGCCGGCAAATGAGCCCGGCACCACGGAGAAGTGCCGGGCTCCCGGAAAACAGCCGGCAATGCCACGGGGGGGGGCGTGGAGGAAGCCGGGGAAGGAGGTGCGGGCAGGCGGCCGCCGAAAAAGCGGCCGGCCGCACCTCCGCCTTAACTCGGCCCACTACCGCATCAGTTTGGCCCCGTTTTCTGGTCGCTGTTTGCGGCCGCCGCGGAAGAGGCGGTCGCAACTCAATATGGCGGTCGGGCCGGTAGCGGGGCGGTAGCGGGGCACTGCGCACACCGATGATGTCATCGGTGGCGGCGCAGCACTACTGGCTAACGCCGCCATTACCGCAGCGCTGAATATCGGGGAAAGCTCAGCAAGTGGCGCAAAAGCCCTCTTTGGGCGAAAACTGGGCGCAAAGCCTACTGAATTTCTAGCCCTTGGGCTAAGCGTTAAACAAAGCTTTAATCAACTGTTTTACAACATGGAGGCCGAGTTGTGTCCTTCACTAGTTCCTGTTAAGAATGTCCTGCGCAAACTGGGCCCGTGCCCGAGTACTTATACTCTCCCTGGACAGCACCACCCGTAGGCTGCTCAGTATTATTTCATAAGTCTTTCTTTCATGAATGACTGATTCATGTCAGTATCAATGCTATTCGCCTCAACCACTCCATGTGGTAACAAATTCCACATTCTCACCACCCTCAGAGTACAAAGTTTCTCCTGAATTCCCTATTGGGTTGATTAGTGATCATCTTGTATTTATGGCCCTAGTTTTGGACTCCACCAGAAGTGGAAATAGTTTCTCTGCCTCTACACTATCCAACCCCTTGATAATTTTAAAGGACTCTATTAGGTCACCCGTCAGTCTTCTCCTTTCTAGAGAAGAGCCCCAGCCTGTTCAGCTTTTCCTGATAGTTGTACCCTCAGTGTTCTGGTATCATCATTGTAATTCTTTTTTGCACTTTCTCCAGTGCTTCTTTACCCTTTTTGTAATATAGAGTACAGAACTGTGCACAGTACCCTAAACGTATGTAGAATGCAAGTGTCTTTATAGGTTAGCAATTGGTCAATGTGATCTCCTGCACTGGTTTCGATCGCCTGAGGGGATTAGAGGGGAATTTTAGAGTATTTTGTCCCTTATTGAACATGGGATTAGTCCCTGGTTTTTGCCTCTCCCAGGAGATTACTTGGCTGCTGAGATCGGTGGAGGGAAGAAATCCGGCGATTGATCGTGGTGTGGGGCAGGCTGGTCTTTTCCTGCTCGTCAATTTTGTATGTTCATATCTGCAGGAAGCTAGGAAGAAAGTATACTGGGTGGAGGTGGGCTGGGAAGAGATGATTATGGCCGTGGAAGGAGCATTCACGTTGCGGCCTGTCAGACTGTTAGTCAGCCTGAGAATCCTCCCACTACTTCACACTCCAAGGAAAACAACAACCTCTCAAATTACTGCTTAAGATAATTGCCCTATTCTTGGCTGTTTCTCAACTCACCAAGGCAGTGAACAACATACTTTGGCGATTGATCCACCCTACTTCATTTGGCACGAGCACAGAGCGGTGCTTTGCTTACCTCATCAGGTGATGTGTGTGTGTATGTGTGTGTGTGTGTTCCAGCTGGCTAAAGAACCATCCTTCGGCTCCCCACAATATCTGAGAAGGAATACGGCTTTCACTGCAGTGTTTATCTTTAACCCTTTGTTGAGAGCTACAGTCCCAGACAGCATCTTGCTTAAGGGCCAATGCACACAACAGGTTACATCATGCAGTGATGTGGCCTGGGCTTCTGCCTGCAACTCTCTATAGAGTTAGGCACAGTAAGTGATGTGAGCTCTCTCACTCTGCTCTTTCACTCTGCTCCCTCTCTGTGACGCATCCGCACTGTTCTCCCTCACTGCACTCACTCACTGTCCCTCCTCACTCTGCTCCCTCACTCTGCCCCCTCACTGTCCCTCCTCACTCTGCTCCCTCACTGTCCCTCCTCACTCTGCTCCCTCACTCTGCTCCCTCACTCTGCCCCCTCACTGTCCCTCCTCACTCTGCTCCCTCACTCTGCTCCCTCACTGTCCCTCCTCACTCTGCTCCCTCACTGTCCCTCCTCACTCTGCTCCCTCACTCTGCCCCCTCACTGTCCCTCCTCACTCTGCCCCCTCACTGTCCCTCCTCACTCTGCCCCCTCACTGTCCCTCCTCACTCTGCCCCCTCACTGTCCCTCCTCACTCTGCCCCCTCACTGTCCCTCCTCACTCTGCTCCCTCACTCTGCCCCCTCACTGTCCCTCCTCACTCTGCTCCCTCACTGTCCCTCCTCACTCTTCCCCCTCACTGTCCCTCCTCACTCTGCTCCCTCACTCTGCCCCCTCACTGTCCCTCCTCACTCTGCTCCCTCACTCTGCTCCCTCACTGTCCCTCCTCACTCTGCCCCCTCACTGTCCCTCCTCACTCTGCTCCCTCACTCTGCTCCCTCACTCTGCTCCCTCACTGTCCCTCCTCACTCTGCTCCCTCACTCTGCCCCCTCACTGTCCCTCCTCACTCTGCTCCCTCACTGTCCCTCCTCACTCTGCCCCTCACTGTCCCTCCTCACTCTGCTCCCTCACTGTCCCTCCTCACTCTGCTCCCTCACTCTGCCCCCTCACTGTCCCTCCTCACTCTGCTCCCTCACTCTGCTCCCTCACTGTCCCTCCTCACTCTGCTCCCTCACTCTGTTCCCTCACTGTCCCTCCTCACTCTGCTCACTCACTCTGCCCCCTCACTGTCCCTCCTCACTCTGCTCCCTCACTCTGCTCCCTCACTTTCCCTCCTCACTCTGCTCCCTCACTCTGCTCCCTCACTGTCCCTCCTCACTCTGCTCCCTCACTCTGCCCCCTCACTGTCCCTCCTCACTCTGCTGCCTCACTGTCCCTCCTCACTCTGCCCCTCACTGTCCCTCCTCACTCTGCCCCCTCACTGTCCCTCCTCACTCTGCCCCCTCACTGTCCCTCCTCACTCTGCCCCCTCACTGTCCCTCCTCACTCTGCCCCCTCACTGTCCCTCCTCACTCAGCTCCCTCACTCTGCCCCCTCACTGTCCCTCCTCACTCTGCTCCCTCACTGTCCCTCCCCACTCTTCCCCCTCACTGTCCCTCCTCACTCTGCCCCCTCACTGTCCCTCCTCACTCTGCTCCCTCACTCTGCACCCTCACTGTCCCTCCTCACTCTGCTCCCTCACTCTGCTCCCTCACTGTCCCTCTTCACTCTGCCCCCTCACTGTCCCTCCTCACTCTGCTCCCTCACTCTGCCCCCTCACTGTCCCTCCTCACTCTGCTCCCTCACTGTCCCTCCTCACTCTGCCCCTCACTGTCCCTCCTCACTCTGCTCCCTCACTGTCCCTCCTCACTCTGCTCCCTCACTCTGCCCCCTCACTGTCCCTCCTCACTCTGCCCCTCAATGTCCCTCCTCACTCTGCCCCCTCACTGTCCCTCCTCACTCTGCCCCCTCACTGTCCCTCCTCACTCTGCTCCCTCACTGTCTCTCCTCACTCTGCCCCCTCACTGTCCCTCCTCACTCTGCTCCCTCACTCTGCCCCCTCACTGTCCCTCCTCACTCTGCTCCCTCACTGTCCCTCCTCACTCTGCTCCCTCACTCTGCCCCCTCACTGTCCCTCCTCACTCTGCCCCCTCACTGTCCCTCCTCACTCTGCCCCTCACTGTCCCTCCTCACTCTGCTCCCTCACTCTGCCCCCTCACTGTCCCTCCTCACTCTGCTCCCTCACTCTGCTCCCTCACTGTCCCTCCTCACTCTGCCCCCTCACTGTCCCTCCTCACTCTGCCCCCTCACTGTCCCTCCTCACTCTGCTCCCTCACTCTGCTCCCTCACGGTCCCTCCTCACTCTGCTCCCTCACTCTGCTCCCTCACTGTCCCTCCTCACTCTGCTCCCTCACTCTGCCCCCTCACTGCCCCTCCTCACTCTGCCCCTCACTGTCTCTCCTCACTCTGCTCCCTCACTGTCCCTCCTCACTCTGCTCCCTCACTCTGCCCCCTCACTGTCCCTCCTCACTCTGCTCCCTCACTCTGCCCCCTCACTGTCCCTCCTCACTCTGCTCCCTCACTCTGCCCCCTCACTGTCCCTCCTCACTCTGCCCCCTCACTGTCCCCCCTCACTCTGCCCCCTCACTGTCTCTCCTCACTCTGCTCCCTCACTCTGTCCCCTCACTGTTCCTCCTCACTCTGCCCCCTCACTGTCCCCCCTCACTCTGCCCCCTCACTGTCTCTCGTCACTCTGCTCCCTCACTCTGCCCCCTCACTGTCCCCCCTCACTCTGCCCCCTCACTGTCCCCCCTCACTCTGCCCCCTCACTGTCCCTCCTCACTCTGCCCCCTCACTGTCCCTCCTCACTCTGCTCCCTCACTGTCCCTCCTCACTCTGCCCCCTCACTGTCCCTCCTCACTCTGCTCCCTCACTGTCCCTCCTCACTCTGCCCCCTCACTCTGCTCCCTCACTGTCCCTCCTCACTCTGCTCCCTCACTGCCCCTCCTCACTCTGCTCCCTCACTGTCCCTCCTCACTCTGCCCCCTCACTCTGCTCCCTCACTGTCCCTCCTCACTCTGCTCCCTCACTCTGCCCCCTCTCTGTGGGACACCCTCACTGTGCTCCCTTACTGTGATGAACATTTGTTGTTCCAGGTCGAACGGGACAAGTTGAAATCTGAAGAAGATGCCCTGCGGCTCTCAGCTGAGAAAGGACAGCTGGACCAGTCTCTCAGCGGTGCAGAAATGGATCTCGCAGAAACACAAAGGCAGATTCAGCAGCTGCAGGTCAGCACTAGTTTAAACTGGCCACAGGTATTTAATAACCTGAATGGAAGCAATCCATGCATTCTCTTGCAAATTGTTTGCCGTCGGTACTCATTTAATTTGTGAGCAATGGCAATCAGGTTGAGATGGCACCAAGTCAACAACAGGACCTCAGCACCAAAACAAATATCAAAGCAACGCTTCTCCCTCCTGCCCCTTTGCCCCACTCCACTGCTCTAACACTGGTGGCCTTCTCACTCCCTTGCCCCCTCTGGAACACTGGAACATAGGAACAGGCGTAGTCCATTCAACCCCTTAAGCCTGTTCCGCCATTCAATTAGATCATGGCTGATTTCTATCTTAACTCCATTTACCCGCCTTGGTTCCATATCCCTTAATAACCTTGCCTAACAAAAAAAACTATCAAACTCAGTCTTTAAATTTTAAATTGTCCTAGCATCCACAACCTTTGGGGGAGAGAGTTCCATATTTCCACTGCCATTGTGAGAAGACGTGGTTCCTGGCATCACCCCTGAATGACCTAGCTCTAATTTTAAGGTTATATCCCCGTGCTCTGGACTCACCCACCAGAGGAAATCATTTCTCTCTATCTAACCCTATGAAATCCCTTTAACATTTTAAACACCTCCATTAGATTACCCCTCAACCTTGTAACTCAAGGGAATATAAACCAAGTTTATGCATTCTGGTGAATCTGCGCTGCACCCCTTCCAAGGCCAATATATCTTTCTTGAGGTGCAATGGTCTTCTCCTCACTCACGGACTCCCTCCACTCCTTTATCACTGGAATTCTCCTCGCTCTCTCCACGCCTCTATCACTGGGCTTCTCCTCGCTCCCTCGCTCCCTCCACTCCTCTATCACTGGGCTTCTCCTCACTCCCTCACTCCCTCCACCCCTCTATCACTGGGCTTCTCCTGGCTCCCTCGCTCCCTCCACTCCTCTATCACTGGGCTTCTCCTCGCTCCTTCGGTCTCTCCACTCCTCTATCACTGGGCTTCTCCTCGCTCCCTCGGTCTCTCCACTCCTCTAACACTGGGCTCCTCCTGACTCCCTCGCTCCCTCCACTCCTCTATCACTGGGCTTCTCCTCGCTCCCTCGCTCCCTCCACTCCTCTATCATTGTGCTTCTCCTTGCTC
The DNA here is from genome assembly GCF_052327205.1 of Somniosus microcephalus. Classification (NCBI taxonomy): domain Eukaryota; kingdom Metazoa; phylum Chordata; class Chondrichthyes; order Squaliformes; family Somniosidae; genus Somniosus; species Somniosus microcephalus. Next base: position 120,641,526 of record NC_140992.1, read on the forward strand.
CCTCGCTCCCTCCACTCCTCTATCACTGGGCTTCTCCTCGCTCCCTCGCTCCCTCCACTCCTCTATCACTGGGATTCTCCTCGCTCCCTCCACTCCTCTATCACTGGGCTTCTCCTCGCTCCCTCGCTCCCTCCACTCCTCTAACACTGGGCTTCTCCTCGCTCCCTCGGTCTCTCCACTCCTCTATCACTGGGCTTCTCCTCGCTCCCTCGCTCCCTCCACCCCTCTATCACTGGGCTTCTCCTCGCTCCCTCGCACCCTCCACTCCTCTATCACTGGGCTTCTCCTCGCTCCCTCGCACCCTCCACTCCTCTATCACTGGGCTTCTCCTCGCTCCCTCGCTCCCTCCACTCCTCTATCACTGGGCTTCTCCTCGCTCCCTCACTCCCTCCGCTCCTCTATCACTGGGTTTCTCCTCGCTCCCTCACTCCCTCCACTCCTCTATCACTGGGCTCCTCCTCGCTCCCTCGCTCCCTCCACTCCTCTATCACTGGGCTTCTCCTCGTTCCCTCGCTCCCTCCACTCCTCTATCACTGGGCTTCTCCTCGCTCCCTCGCTCTCTCCACTCCTCTATCACTGGGCTTCTCCTGACTCCCTCACTTCCTCCACTCCTCTATCACTGGGCTTCTCCTCGCTCCCTCGCTCCCTCCACTCCTCTATCACTGGGCTTCTCCTCGCTCCCTCACTCCCTCCACTCCTCTATCACTGGGCTTCTCCTCGCTCCCTCATTCCCTCCACTCCTCTATCACTGGGCTTCTCCTCGCTCCCTCCACTCTTCTATCACTGGGCTTCTCCTCGCTCCCTCGATCTCTCCACTCCTCTATCACTGGGATTCTCCTCGCTCCCTCGCTCCCTCCACTCCTCTATCACTGGGCTTCTCGTCGCTCCCTCATTCCCTCCACTCCTCTATCACTGGGCTTCTGCTCGCTCCCTCGTTCCCTCCACTCTTCTATCACTGGGCTTCTCCTCGCTCCCTCGCTCCCTCCACTCCTCTATCACTGGGCTTCTGCTCGCTCCCTCGTTCCCTCCACTCTTCTATCACTGGGCTTCTCCTCGCTCCCTCGCTCCCTCCACTCCTCTATCACTGGGCTTCTGCTCGCTCCCTCGCTCCCTCCACTCCTCTATCACTGGGCTTCTCCTCGCTCCCTCACTCCCTCCACTCCTCTATCACTGGGCTTCTCCTGACTCCCTCACTTCCTCCACTCCTCTATCACTGGGCTTCTCCTCGCTCCCTCGCTCCCTCCACTCCTCTATCACTGGGCTTCTCCTCGCTCCCTCACTCCCTCCACTCCTCTATCACTGGGCTTCTGCTCGCTCCCTCATTCCCTCCACTCTTCTATCACTGGGCTTCTCCTCGCTCCCTCGCTCCCTCCACTCCTCTATCACTGGGATTCTCCTCGCTCCCTCACTCCCTCCACTCCTCTATCACTGGGCTTCTCCTCTCTCCCTCACTCCCTCCACTCCTCTATCACTGGGCTTCTCCTCGCTCCCTCGCTCCCTCGACTCCTCTATCACTGGGCTTCTCCTCACTCCCTCACTCCCTCCACCCCTCTATCACTGGGCTTCTCCTGGCTCCCTCGCTCCCTCCACTCCTCTATCACTGGGCTTCTCCTCGCTCCCTCGGTCTCTCCACTCCTCTATCACTGGGCTTCTCCTCGCTCCCTCACTCCCTACACTCCTCTATCACTGGGCTTCTGCTCGCTCCCTCATTCCCTCCACTCTTCTATCACTGGGCTTCTCCTCACTCCCTCGCTCCCTCCACTCCTCTATCACTGGGCTTCTCCTCGTTCCCTCGGTCTCTCCACTCCTCTATCACTGGGCTCCTCCTGACTCCCTCGCTCCCTCCACTCCTCTATCACTGGGCTTCTCCTCGCTCCCTCGCTCCCTCCACTCCTCTATCACTATGCTTCTCCTCGCTCCCTCGCTCCCTCCACTTCTCTATCACTGGGATTCTCCTCGCTCCCTCGCTCCCTCCACTCCTCTATCACTGGGCGTCTCCTCGCTCCCTCGCTCCCTCCACTTCTCTATCACTGGGCTTCTCCTCGCTCCCTCGCTCCCTCCACTCCTCTATCACTGGGCTTCTCCTCGCTCCCTCGGTCTCTCCACTCCTCTATCACTGGGCTTCTCCTCGCTCCCTCGCTCCCTCCACTCCTCTATCACTGGGCTTCTCCTCGCTCCCTCGCTCCCTCCACTCCTCTATCACTGGGCTTCTCCTCGCTCCCTCGCACCCTCCACTCCTCTATCACTGGGCTTCTCCTGACTCCCTTGCTCCCTCCACTCCTCTATCACTGGGCTTCTCCTCGCTCCCTCGCTCCCTCCACTCCTCTATCACTGGGCTTCTCCTCGCTCACGCGCTCCCTCCACTCCTCTATCACTGGGCTTCTCCTCGCTCCCTCACTCCCTCCACTCCTCTATCACTGGGCTTCTCCTCGCTCCCTCGCTCTCTCCACTCCTCTATCACTGGGCTTCTCCTCACTCCCTCGCTCCCTCCACTCCTCTATCACTGGGCTTCTCCTCGCTCCCTCACTCTCTCCACTCCTCTATCACTGGGCTTCTCCTCGCTCCCTCGCTCCCTCCACTCCTCTATCACTGGGCTTCTCCTCACTCCCTCGCTCCCTCCACTCCTCTATCACTGGGCTTCTCCTCGCTCCCTCCCTCCCTCCACTCTATCACTGGGCTTCTCCTCGCTCCCTCGCTCTCTCCACTCCTCTATCACTGGGCCTCTGCTCGCTCCCTCACTCCCTGCACTCCTCTATCACTGGGATTCTCCTCGGTCCCTCGCTCCCTCCACTCCTCTATCACTGGGCTTCTCCTCGCTCCCTCGCTCCATCCACTCCTCTATCACTGGGCTTCTCCTCGCTCCCTCGCTCCCTCCACTCCTCTATCACTGGGCTTCTCCTCGCTCCCTCGCTCCCTCCACTCCTCTATCACTGGGCTTCTCCTCGCTCCCTCCGCTCCTCTATCACTGGGCTTCTCCTCGCTCCCTCGCTCCCTCCACTCCTCTATCACTGGGCTTCTCCTCGCTCCCTCGCTCCCTCCACTCCTCTATCACTGGTCTTCTCCTCGCTCCCTCGCTCCCTCCACTCCTCTATCACTGGTCTTCTCCTCGCTCCCTCGCTCCCTCCACTCCTCTATCACTGGGCTTCTCCTCGCTCCCTCACTCCCTCCACTCCTCTATCACTGGGCTTCTCCTCGCTCCCTGGGTCTCTCCACTCCTCTATCACTGGGCTCCTCCTGACTCCCTCGCTCCCTCCACTCCTCTATCACTGGGCTTCTCCTCGCTCCCTCGCTCCCTGCACTCCTCTATCACTGTGCTACTCCTCGCTCCCTCGCTCCCTCCACTCCTCTATCACTGGGATTCTCCTCGCTCCCTCGCTCCCTCCACTCCTCTATCACTGGGCGTCTCCTCGCTCCCTCGCTCCCTCCACTTCTCTACCACTGGGCTTCTCCTCGCTCCCTCGCTCCCTCCACTTCTCTACCACTGGGCTTCTCCTCACTCCCTCACTCCCACTCCTCTATCACTGGCTTCTCCTCGCTCCCTCACTCCCTCCACTCCTCTATCACTGGGCTCCTCCTCGCTCCCTCGCTCCCTCCACTCCTCTATCACTGGGCTTCTCCTCGCTCCCTCACTCCCTCCACTCTATCACTGGGCTTCTCCTGACTCCCTCGCTCCCTCCACTCCTCTATCACTGGGCTTCTCCTGACTCCCTCGCTCCCTCCACTCCTCTATCACTGGCTTCTGCTCGCTCCCTCGCTCTCTCCACTCCTCTATCCCTGGATTCTCCTCGCTCCCCTCGCTCCCTCCACTCCTCTATCACTGGGCTTCTCCTCGCTCTCTCGCTCCCTCCACTCCTCTATCACTCGGCTTCTCCTCGTTCACATTCGCTCCCTCCACTCCTCTATCACTGGGCTTCTCCTCGCTCCCTCCCTCCCACCACTCCTCTATCACTGGGCTTCTCCTCGCTCCCTCCCTCCCTCCACTCCTCTATCACTGGGCTTCTCCTCGCTCCCTCACAGCCTCCACTCCTCTATCACTGGGCTTCTCCTCGCTCCCTCGCTCCCTCCACTCCTCTATCACTGGGCTTCTCCTCGCTCCCTCGCTCTCTCCACTCTATCACTGGGCTTCTCCTCGATCCCTCGCTCCCTCGCTCCCTCCACTCCTCTATCACTGAGCTTCTACTCGCTCCCTCGCTCCTCCACTCCTCTATCACTGGGCTTCTCCTCGCTCCCTCGCTCCCTCCACTCCTCTATCACTGGGCTTCTCCCTCGCTCCCTCACTCCCTCCACTCCTCTATCACTGGGCTTCTCCTCGCTCCCTCGCTCCCTCCACTCCTCTATCAATGTGCTTCTCCTGACTCCCTCGCTCCCTCCACTCCTCTATCACTGGGCTTCTCCTCGCTCCCTCGCTCCCTCCACTCCTCTATCACTGGGCATCTCCTCGCTCCCTCGCTCCCTCCACTCCTCTATCACTGTGCTTCTCCTGACTCCCTCACTCCCTCCCACTTCTCTATCACTGGCTTCTCCTCGCTCCCTCACTCCCTCCACTCCTCTATCACTGGGCTTCTCCTCGCTCCCTCGCTCCCTCCACTCCTCTATCACTGGGCTTCTCCTCGCTCCCTCACTCCCTCCACTCCTCTATCACTGGGCTTCTCCTCGCTCCCTCGCTCCCTCCACTCGTCTATCACTGGGCTTCTCCTCGTTCGCTCGCTCCCTCCACTCCTCTATCACTGGGCTTCTCCTCACTCCCTCCACTCCTCTATCACTGGGCTTCTCCTCACTCCCTCGCTCCCTCCACTCCTCTATCACTGTGATTCTCCTCGCTCCCTCGCTCCCTCCACTCCTCTATCACTGGGCTTCTCCTCGCTCCCTCGCTCCCTCCACTCCTCTATCACTGGGCATCTCCTCGCTCCCTCGCTCCCTCCACTTCTCTATCATAGGGCTTCTCCTCGCTCCCTCGCTCCCTCCACTCCTCTATCACTGGGCTTCTCCTCGCTCCCTCGGTCTCTCCACTCCTCTATCACTGGGCTTCTCCTCGCTCCCTCGCTCCCTCCACTCCTCTATCACTGGGCTTCTCCTCGCTCCCTCGCTCTCTCCACTCCTCTATCACTGGACTTCTCCTCGCTCCCTCGCACCCTCCACTCCTCTATCACTGGGCTTCTCCTCACTCCCTCGCTCCCTCCACTCCTCTATCACTGTGATTCTCCTCGCTCCCTCGCTCCCTCCACTCCTCTATCACTGGGCTTCTCCTCGCTCCCTCGCTCCTCCTCCACTCCTCTATCACTGGGCGTCTCCTCGCTCCCTCGCTCCCTCCACTTCTCTATCATAGGGCTTCTCCTCGCTCCCTCGCTCCCTCCACTCCTCTATCACTGGGGCTTCTCCTCGCTCCCTCGCACCCTCCACTCCTCTATCACTGGGCTTCTCCTCGCTCCCTCGCTCCCTCCACTCCTCTAATACTGGGCTTCTCCTCGCTCCCTCGCTCCCTCCACTCCTCTATCACTGGGCTTCTCCTCACTCCCTCCACTCCTCTATCACTGGGCTTCTCCTCGCTCCCTCACTCCCTCCACTCCTCTATCACTGGGCTCCTCTCGCTCCCTCGCTCCCTCCACTCCTCTATCACTGGGCTTCTCCTCGCTCCCTCACTCCCTCCACTCTATCACTGGGCTTCTCCTGACTCCCTCGCTCCCTCCACTCCTCTATCACTGGGCTTCTCCTGACTCCCTCGCTCCCTCCACTCCTCTATCACTGGGCTTCTGCTCGCTCCCTCGCTCTCTCCACTCCTCTATCCCTGGGATTCTCCTCGCTCCCTCGCTCCCTCCACTCCTCTATCACTGGGCTTCTCCTCGCTCTCTCGCTCCCTCCACTCCTCTATCACTCGGCTTCTCCTCGTTCACAATCGCTCCCTCCACTCCTCTATCACTGGGCTTCTCCTCGCTCCCTCCCTCCCACCACTCCTCTATCACTGGGCTTCTCCTCGCTCCCTCCCTCCCTCCACTCCTCTATCACTGGGCTTCTCCTCGCTCCCTCACAGCCTCCACTCCTCTATCACTGGGCTTCTCCTCGCTCCCTCGCTCCCTCCACTCCTCTATCACTGGGCTTCTCCTCGCTCCCTCGCTCTCTCCACTCTATCACTGGGCTTCTCCTCGATCCCTCGCTCCCTCGCTCCCTCCACTCCTCTATCACTGAGCTTCTACTCGCTCCCTCGCTCCCTCCACTCCTCTATCACTGGGCTTCTCCTCGCTCCCTCACTCCCTCCACTCCTCTATCACTGGGCTTCTCCTCGCTCCCTCGCTCCCTCCACTCCTCTATCAATGTGCTTCTCCTGACTCCCTCGCTCCCTCCACTCCTCTATCACTGGGCTTCTCCTCGCTCCCTCGCTCCTCCACTCCTCTATCACTGGGCATCTCCTCGCTCCCTCGCTCCCTCCACTCCTCTATCACTGTGCTTCTCCTGACTCCCTCACTCCCTCCACTTCTCTATCACTGGGCTTCTCCTCGCTCCCTCACTCCCTCCACTCCTCTATCACTGGGCTTCTCCTCGCTCCCTCGCTCCCTCCACTCCTCTATCACTGGGCTTCTCCTCGCTCCCTCACTCCCTCCACTCCTCTATCACTGGGCTTCTCCTCGCTCCCTCGCTCCCTCCACTCGTCTATCACTGGGCTTCTCCTCGTTCGCATCGCTTCCCTCCACTCCTCTATCACTGGGCTTCTCCTCACTCCCCTCCACTCCTCTATCACTGGGCTTCTCCTCACTCCCTCGCTCCCTCCACTCCTCTATCACTGTGATTCTCCTCGCTCCCTCGCTCCCTCCACTCCTCTATCACTGGGCTTCTCCTCGCTCCCTCGCTCCCTCCACTCCTCTATCACTGGGCGTCTCCTCGCTCCCTCGCTCCCTCCACTTCTCTATCATAGGGCTTCTCCTCGCTCCCTCGCTCCCTCCACTCCTCTATCACTGGGCTTCTCCTCGCTCCCTCGGTCTCTCCACTCCTCTATCACTGGGCTTCTCCTCGCTCCCTCGCTCCCTCCACTCCTCTATCACTGGGCTTCTCCTCGCTCCCTCGCTCTCTCCACTCCTCTATCACTGGGCTTCTCCTCGCTCCCTCGCACCCTCCACTCCTCTATCACTGGGCTTCTCCTGACTCCCTCGCTCCCTCCACTCCTCTATCACTGGGCTTCTCCTCGCTCCCTCGCTCCCTCCACTCCTCTAATACTGGGCTTCTCCTCGCTCCCTCGCTCCCTCCACTCCTCTATCACTGGGCTTCTCCTCGCTCCCGCGCTCCCTCCACTCCTCTATCACTGGGCTTCTCCTCGCTCCCTCACTCGCTCCACTCCTCTATCACTGGGCTTCTCCTCGCTCCCTCGCTCTCTCCACTCCTCTATCACTGGGCTTCTCCTCGCTCCCCTCCACTCCTCTATCACTGGGCTTCTCCTCGCTCCCTCGCTCTCTCCACTCCTCTATCACTGGGCTTCTCATCGCTCCCTCGCTCCCTCCACTCCTCTATCACTGGGCTTCTCCTCACTCCCTCCCTCCCTCCACTCCTCTATCACTGGGCTTCTCCTCGCTCCCTCGCTCCCTCCACTCCTCTATCACTGGGCTTCTGCTCGCTCCCTCACTCCCTCCAGTCCTCTATCACTGGATTCTCCTCGGTCCCTCGCTCCCTCCACTCCTCTATCACTGGGCTTCTCCTCGCTCCCTCGCTCCATCCACTCCTCTATCACTGGGCTTCTCCTCACTCCCTTGCTACCTCCACTCCTCTATCACTGGGCTTCTCCTCGCACCCTTGCTCCCTCACTCCCTCCACTCCTCCATCACTGGGCTTCTCCTCGCTCCCTCACTCCCTCCACTCCTCTATCACTGGGCTTCTCCTGACTCCCTCACTTCCTCCACTCCTCTATCACTGGGCTTCTCCTCGCTCCCTCGCTCCCTCCACTCCTCTATCACTGGGCTTCTGCTCGCTCCCTCGCTCTCTCCACTCCTCTATCACTGGGCTTCTCCTCGCTCCCTCCACTCCTCTATCACTGGGATTCTCCTCGCTCCCTCGCTCCCTCCACTCCTCTATCACTGGGCTTCTCCTCGCTCCCTCACTCCCTCCACTCCTCTATCAATGGGCTTCTCCTCGTTCACTCGCTCCCTCCACTCCTCTAACACTGGGCTTCTCCTCACTCCCTCACTCCCTCCACTCCTATATCACTGGGCTTCTCCTCGCTCCCTCGCACTCTCCACTCTATCACTGGGCTTCTCCTCGCTCCCTCGCTCCCTCCACTCCTCTATCACTGGGCTTCTCCTCGCTCCCTCGCTCCCTCCACTCCTCTATCACTCTGCTTCTCCTCGCTCCCTCACTCCCTCCACTCTATCACTGGGCTTCTCCTGACTCCCTGGCTCCCTCCACTCCTCTATCACTGGGCTTCTCCTCACTCCCTCGCTCCCTCCACTCCTCTTTCACTGGGCTTCTGCTCGCTCCCTCGCTCTCTCCACTCCTCTATCACTGGGATTCTCCTCGCTCCCTCGCTCCCTCCACTCCTCTATCACTGGGCTTCTCCTCGCTCTCTCGCTCCCTCCACTCCTCTATCACTCGGCTTCTCCTCGTTCACTCGCTCCCTCCACTCCTCTATCACTGGGCTTCTCCTCGCTCCCTCCCTCCCTCCTCTCCTCTATCACTGGGCTTCTCCTCGCTCCCTCCCTCCCTCCACTCCTCTATCACTGGGCTTCTCCTCGCTCCCTCACTCCCTCCACTCCTCTATCACTGGGCTTCTCCTCGCTCCCTCGTTCCCTCCACTCCTCTATCACTGGGCTTCTCCTCGCTCCCTCGCTCTCTCCACTCTATCACTGGGCTTCTCCTCGCTCCCTCGCTCCCTCGCTCCCTCCACTCCTCTATCACTGAGCTTCTCCTCGCTCCCTCGCTCCCTCCACTCCTCTATCACTGGGCTTCTCCTCGCTCCCTCGCTCCCTCCACTCCTCTATCACTGGGCTTCTCCTCGCTCCCTCGCTCCCTCCACTCCTCTATCACTGGGTTTCTCCTCGCTCCCTCGCTCCCTCCACTCCTCTATCACTGTGCTTCTCCTGACTCCCTCGCTCCCTCCACTCCTCTATCACTGGGCTTCTCCTCGCTCCCTCGCTCCCTCCACTCCTCTATCACTGGGCATCTCCTCGGTCCCTCGCTCCCTCCACTCCTCTATCACTGTGCTTCTCCTGACTCCCTCACTCCCTCCACTTCTCTATCACTGGGCTTCTCCTCGCTCCCTCACTCCCTCCACTCCTCCATCACTGGGCTTCTCCTCGCTCCCTCGCTCCCTCCACTCCTCTATCACTGGGCTTCTCCTCGCTCCCTCACTCCCTCCACTCCTCTATCACTGGGCTTCTCCTCGCTCCCTCGCTCCCTCCACTCGTCTATCACTGGGCTTCTCCTCGCTCTCTCGCTCCCTCCACTCCTCTATCACTCGGCTTCTCCTCGTTCACTTGCTCCCTCCACTCCTCTATCACTGGGCTTCTCCTCGCTCCCTCCCTCCCTCCACTCCTCTATCACTGGGCTTCTCCTCGCTCCCTCCCTCCCGCCACTCCTCTATCACTGGGCTTCTCCTCGCTCCCTCACTCCCTCCACTCCTCTATCACTGGGCTTCTCCTCGCTCCCTCGCTCTCTCCACTCCTCTACCACTGGGCTTCTCCTCGCTCCCTCACAGCCTCCACTCCTCTATCACTGGGCTTCTCCTCGCTCCCTCGCTCCCTCCACTCCTCTATCACTGGGCTTCTCCTCGCTCCCTCGCTCTCTCCACTCTATCACTGGGCTTCTCCTCGATCCCTCGCTCCCTCGCTCCCTCCACTCCTCTATCACTGAGCTTCTACTCGCTCCCTCGCTCCCTCCACTCCTCTATCACTGGGCTTCTCCTCGCTCCCTCCACTCCTCTATCACTGGGCTTCTCCTCGCTCCCTCGCTCCCTCCACTCCTCTATCACTGGGCTTCTCCTCGCTCCCTCGCTCCCTCCACTCCTCTATCACTGTGCTTCTCCTGGCTCCCTCGCTCCCTCCACTCCTCTATCACTGGGCTTCTCCTCGCTCCCTCGCACCCTCCACTCCTCTATCACTGGGCATCTCCTCGCTCCCTCGCTCCCTCCACTCCTCTATCACTGTGCTTCTCCTGACTCCCTCACTCCCTCCACTTCTCTATCACTGGGCTTCTCCTCGCTCCCTCACTCCCTCCACTCCTCTATCACTGGGCTTCTCCTCGCTCCCTCGCTCCCTCCACTCCTCTATCACTGGGCTTCTCCTCGCTCCCTCACTCCCTCCACTCCTCTATCACTGGGCTTCTCCTCGCTCCCTCGCTCCCTCCACTCGTCTATCACTGGGCTTCTCCTCGTTCGCTCGCTCCCTCCACTCCTCTATCATTGGGCTTCTCCTCACTCCCTCCACTCCTCTATCACTGGGCTTCTCCTCACTCCCTCGCTCCCTCCACTCCTCTATCACTGTGATTCTCCTCGCTCCCTCGCTCCCTCCACTCCTCTATCACTGGGCTTCTCCTCGCTCCCTCGCTCCCTCCACTCCTCTATCACTGGGCGTCTCCTCGCTCCCTCGCTCCCTCCACTTCTCTATCATAGGGCTTCTCCTCGCTCCCTCGCTCCCTCCACTCCTCTATCACTGGGCTTCTCCTCGCTCCCTCGGTCTCTCCACTCCTCTATCACTGGGCTTCTCCTCGCTCCCTCGCTCCCTCCACTCCTCTATCACTGGGCTTCTCCTCGCTCCCTCGCTCCCTCCACTCCTCTATCACTGGGCTTCTCCTCGCTCCCTCGCACCCTCCACTCCTCTATCACTGGGCTTCTCCTGACTCCCTCGCTCCCTCCACTCCTCTATCACTGGGCTTCTCCTCGCTCCCTCGCTCCCTCCACTCCTCTAATACTGGGCTTCTCCTCGCTCCCTCCACTCCTCTATCACTGGGCTTCTCCTCGCTCCCGCGCTCCCTCCACTCCTCTATCACTGGGCTTCTCCTCGCTCCCTCACTCCCTCCACTCCTCTATCACTGGGCTTCTCCTCGCTCCCTCGCTCTCTCCACTCCTCTATCACTGGGCTTCTCCTCGCTCCCTCCACTCCTCTATCACTGGGCTTCTCCTCGCTCCCTCGCTCTCTCCACTCCTCTATCACTGGGCTTCTCCTCGCTCCCTCGCTCCCTCCACTCCTCTATCACTGGGCTTCTCCTCACTCCCTCCCTCCCTCCACTCCTCTATCACTGGGCTTCTCCTCGCTCCCTCGCTTCCTCCACTCCTCCATCACTGGGCTTCTGCTCGCTCCCTCACTCACTCCAGTCCTCTATCACTGGGATTCTCCTCGGTCCCTCGCTCCCTCCACTCCTCTATCACTGGGCTTCTCCTCGCTCCCTCGCTCCATCCACTCCTCTATCACTGGGCTTCTCCTCACTCCCTTGCTTCCTCCACTCCTCTATCACTGGGCTTCTCCTCGCACCCTCGCTCCCTCACTCCCTCCACTCCTCTATCACTGGGCTTCTCCTCGCTCCCTCACTCCCTCCACTCCTCTATCACTGGGCTTCTCCTGACTCCCTCACTTCCTCCACTCCTCTATCACTGGGCTTCTCCTCGCTCCCTCGCTCCCTCCACTCCTCTATCACTGGGCTTCTGCTCGCTCCCTCGCTCTCTCCACTCCTCTATCACTGGGCTTCTCCTCGCTCCCTCCACTCCTCTATCACTGGGATTCTCCTCGCTCCCTCGCTCCCTCCACTCCTCTATCACTGGCCTTCTCCTCGCTCCCTCACTCCCTCCACTCCTCTATCAATGGGCTTCTCCTCGTTCACTTCGCTCCCTCCACTCCTCTAACACTGGGCTTCTCCTCACTCCCTCACTCCCTCCACTCCTATATCACTGGGCTTCTCCTCGCTCCCTCGCACTCTCCACTCTATCACTGGGCTTCTCCTCGCTCCCTCGCTCCCTCCACTCCTCTATCACTGGGCTTCTCCTCGCTCCCTCGCTCCCTCCACTCCTCTATCACTGGGCTTCTCCTCGCTCCCTCACTCCCTCCACTCTATCACTGGGCTTCTCCTGACTCCCTCGCTCCCTCCACTCCTCTATCACTGGGCTTCTCCTCACTCCCTCGCTCCCTCCACTCCTCTTTCACTGGGCTTCTGCTCGCTCCCTCGCTCTCTCCACTCCTCTATCACTGGGATTCTCCTCGCTCCCTCGCTCCCTCCACTCCTCTATCACTGGGCTTCTCCTCGCTCTCTCGCTCCCTCCACTCCTCTATCACTCGGCTTCTCCTCGTTCACTCGCTCCCTCCACTCCTCTATCACTGGGCTTCTCCTCGCTCCCTCCCTCCCTCCTCTCCTCTATCACTGGGCTTCTCCTCGCTCCCTCCCTCCCTCCACTCCTCTATCACTGGGCTTCTCCTCGCTCCCTCACTCCCTCCACTCCTCCATCACTGGGCTTCTCCTCGCTCCCTCACTCCCTCCACTCCTCTATCACTGTGCTTCTCCTCGCTCCCTCGCTCCCTCCACTCGTCTATCACTGGGCTTCTCCTCGCTCTCTCGCTCCCTCCACTCCTCTATCACTCGGCTTCTCCTCGTTCACTCGCTCCCTCCACTCCTCTATCACTGGGCTTCTCCTCGCTCCCTCCCTCCCTCCACTCCTCTATCACTGGGCTTCTCCTCGCTCCCTCCCTCCCTCCACTCCTCTATCACTGGGCTTCTCCTCGCTCCCTCACTCCCTCCACTCCTCTATCACTGGGCTTCTCCTCGCTCCCTCGCTCTCTCCACTCCTCTACCACTGGGCTTCTCCTCGCTCCCTCACAGCCTCCACTCCTCTGTCACTGGGCTTCTCCTCGCTCCCTCGCTCCCTCCACTCCTCTATCACTGGGCTTCTCCTCGCTCCCTCGCTCTCTCCACTCTATCACTGGGCTTCTCCTCGATCCCTCGCTCCCTCGCTCCCTCCACTCCTCTATCACTGAGCTTCTACTCGCTCCCTCGCTCCCTCCACTCCTCCATCACTGGGCTTCTCCTCGCTCCCTCGCTCCCTCCACTCCTCTATCACTGGGCTTCTCCTCGCTCCCTCGCTCCCTCCACTCCTCTATCACTGGGCTTCTCCTCGCTCCCTCGCTCCCTCCACTCCTCTATCACTGTGCTTCTCCTGACTCCCTCGCTCCCTCCACTCCTCTATCACTGGGCTTCTCCTCGCTCCCTCGCACCCTCCACTCCTCTATCACTGGGCATCTCCTCGCTCCCTCGCTCCCTCCACTCCTCTATCACTGTGCTTCTCCTGACTCCCTCACTCCCTCCACTTCTCTATCACTGGGCTTATCCTCGCTCCCTCACTTCCTCCACTCCTCTATCACTGGGCTTTTCCTCGCTCCCTCGCTCCCTCCACTCCTCTATCACTGGGCTTCTCCTCGCTCCCTCACTCCCTCCACTCCTCTATCACTGGGCTTCTCCTCGCTCCCTCGCTCCCTCCACTCGTCTATCACTGGGCTTCTCCTCGTTCGCTCGCTCCCTCCACTCCTCTATCACTGGGCTTCTCCTCACTCCCTCCACTCCTCTATCACTGGGCTTCTCCTCACTCCCTCGCTCCCTCCACTCCTCTATCACTGTGACTCTCCTCGCTCCCTCGCTCCCTCCACTCCTCTATCACTGGGCTTCTCCTCGCTCCCTCGCTCCCTCCACTCCTCTATCACTGGGCGTCTCCTCGCTCCCTCGCTCCCTCCACTTCTCTATCATAGGGCTTCTCCTCGCTCCCTCGCTCCCTCCACTCCTCTATCACTGGGCTTCTCCTCGCTCCCTCGGTCTCTCCACTCCTCTATCACTGGGCTTCTCCTCGCTCCCTCGCTCCCTCCACTCCTCTATCACTGGGCTTCTCCTCGCTCCCTCGCTCCCTCCACTCCTCTATCACTGGGCTTCTCCTCGCTCCCTCGCACCCTCCACTCCTCTATCACTGGGCTTCTCCTGACTCCCTCGCTCCCTCCACTCCTCTATCACTGGGCTTCTCCTCGCTCCCTCGCTCCCTCCACTCCTCTAATACTGGGCTTCTCCTCGCTCCCTCGCTCCCTCCACTCCTCTATCACTGGGCTTCTCCTCGCTCCCGCGCTCCCTCCACTCCTCTATCACTGGGCTTCTCCTCGCTCCCTCACTCCCTCCACTCCTCTATCACTGGGCTTCTCCTCGCTCCCTCGCTCTCTCCACTCCTCTATCACTGGGCTTCTCCTCGCTCCCTCCACTCCTCTATCACTGGGCTTCTCCTCGCTCCCTCGCTCTCTCCACTCCTCTATCACTGGGCTTCTCCTCGCTCCCTCGCTCCCTCCACTCCTCTATCACTGGGCTTCTCCTCACTCCCTCCCTCCCTCCACTCCTCTATCACTGGGCTTCTCCTCGCTCCCTCGCTCCCTCCACTCCTCTATCACTGGGCTTCTGCTCGCTCCCTCACTCCCTCCAGTCCTCTATCACTGGGATTCTCCTCGGTCCCTCGCTCCCTCCACTCCTCTATCACTGGGCTTCTCCTCGCTCCCTCGCTCCATCCACTCCTCTATCACTGGGCTTCTCCTCACTCCCTTGCTACCTCCACTCCTCTATCACTGGGCTTCTCCTCGCTCCCTTGCTCCCTCACTCCCTCCACTCCTCTATCACTGGGCTTCTCCTCGCTCCCTCACTCCCTCCACTCCTCTATCACTGGGCTTCTCCTGACTCCCTCACTTCCTCCACTCCTCTATCACTGGGCTTCTCCTCGCTCCCTCGCTCCCTCCACTCCTCTATCACTGGGCTTCTGCTCGCTCCCTCGCTCTCTCCACTCCTCTATCACTGGGCTTCTCCTCGCTCCCTCCACTCCTCTATCACTGGGATTCTCCTCGCTCCCTCGCTCCCTCCACTCCTCTATCACTGGGCTTCTCCTCGCTCCCTCACTCCCTCCACTCCTCTATCAATGGGCTTCTCCTCGTTCAATCGCTCCCTCCACTCCTCTAACACTGGGCTTCTCCTCACTCCCTCACTCCCTCCACTCCTATATCACTGGGCTTCTCCTCGCTCCCTCGCACTCTCCACTCTATCACTGGGCTTCTCCTCGCTCCCTCGCTCCCTCCACTCCTCTATCACTGGGCTTCTCCTCGCTCCCTCGCTCCCTCCACTCCTCTATCACTGGGCTTCTCCTCGCTCCCTCACTCCCTCCACTCTATCACTGGGCTTCTCCTGACTCCCTCGCTCCCTCCACTCCTCTATCACTGGGCTTCTCCTCACTCCCTCGCTCCCTCCACTCCTCTTTCACTGGGCTTCTGCTCGCTCCCTCGCTCTCTCCACTCCTCTATCACTGGGATTCTCCTCGCTCCCTCGCTCCCTCCACTCCTCTATCACTGGGCTTCTCCTCGCTCTCTCGCTCCCTCCACTCCTCTATCACTCGGCTTCTCCTCGTTCACTCGCTCCCTCCACTCCTCTATCACTGGGCTTCTCCTCGCTTCCTCCCTCCCTCCTCTCCTCTATCACTGGGCTTCTCCTCGCTCCCTCCCTCCCTCCACTCCTCTATCACTGGGCTTCTCCTCGCTCCCTCACTCCCTCCACTCCTCTATCACTGGGCTTCTCCTCGCTCCCTCGCTCCCTCCACTCCTCTATCACTGGGCTTCTCCTCGCTCCCTCGCTCTCTCCACTCTATCACTGGGCTTCTCCTCACTCCCTCGCTCCCTCGCTCCCTCCACTCCTCTATCACTGAGCTTCTCCTCGCTCCCTCGCTCCCTCCACTCCTCTATCACTGGGCTTCTCCTCGCTCCCTCGCTCCCTCCACTCCTCTATCACTGGGCTTCTCCTCGCTCCCTCGCTCCCTCCACTCCTCTATCACTGGGCTTCTCCTCGCTCCCTCGCTCCCTCCACTCCTCTATCACTGTGCTTCTCCTGACTCCCTCGCTCCCTCCACTCCTCTATCACTGGGCTTCTCCTCGCTCCCTCGCTCCCTCCACTCCTCTATCACTGGGCATCTCCTCGCTCCCTCGCTCCCTCCACTCCTCTATCACTGTGCTTCTCCTGACTCCCTCACTCCCTCCACTTCTCTATCACTGGGCTTCTCCTCGCTCCCTCACTCCCTCCACTCCTCTATCACTGGGCTTCTCCTCGCTCCCTCGCTCCCTCCACTCCTCTATCACTGGGCTTCTCCTCGCTCCCTCACTCCCTCCACTCCTCTATCACTGGGCTTCTCCTCGCTCCCTCGCTCCCTCCACTCGTCTATCACTGGGCTTCTCCTCGTTCACTCGCTCCCTCCACTCCTCTATCACTGGGCTTCTCCTCACTCCCTCCACTCCTCTATCACTGGGATTCTCCTCGCTCCCTCGCTCCCTCCACTCCTCTATCACTGGGCATCTCCTCGCTCCCTTGCTCCCTCCACTCGTCTATCACTGGGCTTCTCCTCGCTCCCTCGCTCCCTCCACTCCTCTATCACTGGGCTTCTCCTCGCTCCCTCCACTCCTCTATCACTGGGCTTCTCCTCGCTCCCTCGCTCCCTCCACTCCTCTATCACTGGGCTTCTGCTCGCTCCCTCGCTCTCTCCACTCCTCTATCACTGGGCTTCTCCTCGCTCCCTCCACTCCTCTATCACTGGGATTCTCCTCGCTCCCTCGCTCCCTCCACTCCTCTATCACTGGGCTTCTCCTCGCTCCCTCACTCCCTCCACTCCTCTATCACTGGACTTCTCCTCGTTCACTCGCTCCCTCCACTCCTCTACCACTGGGCTTCTCCTCACTCCCTCACTCCCTCCACTCCTATGTCACTTGGCTTCTCCTCGCTCCCTCGCACTCTCCACTCTATCACTGGGCTTCTCCTCACTCCCTCGCTCCCTCCACTCCTCTATCACTGGGCTTCTCCTCGCTCCCTCCACTCCTCTATCACTGGGCTTCTCCTCGCTCTCTCGCTCCCTCCACTCCTCTATCACTCGGCTTCTCCTCGTTCACTCGCTCCCTCCACTCCTCTATCACTGGGCTTCTCCTCGCTCCCTCCCTCCCTCCACTCCTCTATCACTGGGCTTCTCCTCGCTCCCTCTCTCCCTCCACTCCTCTATCACTGGGCTTCTCCTCGCTCCCTCACTCCCTCCACTCCTCTATCACTGGGCTTCTCCTCGCTCCCTCGCTCTCTCCACTCTATCACTGGGCTTCTCCTCGCTCCCTCGCTCCCTCCACTCCTCCATCACTGGGCTTCTCCTCGCTCCCTTGCTCCCTCCACTCCTCTATCACTGGGCTTCTCCTCGCTCCCTCGCTCCCTCCACTCCTCTATCACTGGGCTTCTCCTCGCTCCCTCGCTCCCTCCACTCCTCTATCACTGTGCTTCTCCTGACTCCCTCGCTCCCTCCACTCCTCTATCACTGGGATTCTCCTCGCTCCCTCGCTCCCTCCACTCCTCTATCACTGGGCATCTCCTCGCTCCCTCCACTCCTCTATCACTGTGCTTCTCCTGACTCCCTCACTCCCTCCACTTCTCTATCACTGGGCTTCTCCTCGCTCCCTCACTCCCTCCACTCCTCTATCACTGGGCTTCTCCTCGCTCCCTCCACTCCTCTATCACTGGGCTTCTCCTCGCTCCCTCACTCCCTCCACTCCTCTATCACTGGGCTTCTCCTCGTTCACTCGCTCCCTCCACTCCTCTATCACTGGGCTTCTCCTCACTCCCTCCACTCCTCTATCACTGGGATTCTCCTCGCTCCCTCGCTCCCTCCACTCCTCTATCACTGGGCTTCTCCTCGCTCCCTCCACTCCTCTATCACTGGGCTTCTCCTCGCTCCCTCGCTCCCTCCACTCCTCTATCACTGGGCTTCTCCTCGCTCCCTCGCTCCCTCCACTCCTCTATCACTGGGCTTGTCCTCGCTCCCTCGCTCCCTCCACTCCTCTATCTCTGGTCTTCTCCTCGCTCCCTCGCTCCCTCCACTCCTCTATCACTGGGCTTCTCCTCGCTCCCTCACTCCCTCCACTCCTCTATCACTGGGCTTCTCCTCGCTCCCTCGCTCCCTCCACTCCTCTATCACTGGGATTCTCCTCGCTCCCTCACTCCCTCCAGTCCTCTATCACTGGGCTTCTCCTCGCTCCCTTGCTCTCTCCACTCCTCTATCACTGGGATTCTCCTCGCTCCCTCGCTCCCTCCACTCCTCTATCACTGGGCTTCTCCTCGATCACTCACTCCCTCCACTCCTCTATCACTGGGCTTCTCCTGACTCATTCGCTCCCTCCACTCCTCTACCACTGGGATTCTCCTCGCTCGCTCGCTCCCTCCACTCCTCAATCACTGGGCTTCTCCTCGCTCCCTCACTCCCTCCACTCCTCTATCACTGGGCTTCTCCTCGCTCCCTCGCTCCCTCACTCCCTCCACTCCTCTATCACTGGGCTTCTCCTCGCTCGCTCGCTCACTCCACTCCTCTACCACTGGGCTTCTCCTCGCTCCCTCCACTGCTCTATCACTGGGCTTCTCCTCGTTCAGTCGCTCCCTCCACTCCTCTATCACTGGGCTTCTCCTCGCACCCTCGCTCCCTCCACTCCTCTATCACTGGGCTTCTCCTCGCTCCCTCGCTCCCTCCACTCCTCTATCACTGGGCTTCTCCTCGCTTCCTCGCACCCTCCACTCCTCTATCACTGGGCTTCTCCTCGCTCCCTCCACTCCTCTATCACTGGGCTTCTCCTCGCTCCCTCACTCCCTCCACTCCTCTATCACTGGGCTTCTCCTCGCTCCCTCGCTCCCTCCTCTCCTCTATCACTGGGCTTCTCCTCACTCCCTTGCTACCTCCACTCCTCTATCACAGGGCTTCTCCTCGCTCCCTCACTCCATCCACTCCTCTATCACTGGGCTTCTCCTGACTCCCTCACTTCCTCCACTCCTCTATCACTGGGCTTCTCCTCGCTCCCTCGCTCCCTCCACTCCTCTATCACTGGGCTTCTCCTCGCTCCCTCGCTCCCTCCACTCCTCTATCACTGGGCTTCTGCTCGCTCCCTTGCGCCCTCGACTCCTCTATCACTGGGCTTCTCCTCGCTCCCTCACTCCCTCCACTCCTCTATCACTGGGCTTCTCCTCGCTCCCTCACTCCCTCCACTCCTCTATCACTGGGCTTCCCCTCGTTCACTCGCTCCCTCCACTCCTCTATCACTGGGCTTCTCCTCGCTCCCTCGCTCCCTCCACTCCTCTATCACTGGGCATCTCCTCGCTCCCTCGCTCCCTCCACTCCTCTATCACTGGGCTTCTCCTCGCTCCCTCGCTCCCTCCCCTCCTCTATCACTGGGCTTCTCCTCGCTCCCTCGCTCCCTCCACTCCTCTATCACTGGGCTTCTCCTCGCTCCCTCGCTCCCTCTCTCCCTCCACTCCTCTATCACTGGGCTTCTCCTCGTTCCCTCGCTCCCTCCACTCCTCTATCACTGGGCTTCTCCTCGCTCCCTCACTCCCTCCACTCCTCTATCACTGGGCTTCTCCTCGCTCCCTCGCTCTCTCCACTCCTCTATCACTGGGCTTCTCCTCGCTCCCTCGCTCCCTCCATCTCCTTTATCACTGGGCTTCTCCTCGCTCCCTCGGTCTCTCCACTCCTCTATCACTGGGCTTCTCCTCGCTCCCTCGCTCCCTCCACTCCTCTATCACTGGGCTTCTCCTCACTCCTTCGCTCCCTCCACTCCTCTATCACTGGGTTTCTCCATACTCCCTCGCTCCCTCCACTCCTCTATCACTGGGCTTCTCCTCGCTCCCTCCACTCCTCTATCACTGGGCTTCTCCTCGCTCCCTCCACTCCTCTATCACTGGGCTTCTCCTCGCTCCCTCGCTCCCTCCACTCCTCTATCACTGGGCTTCTCCTCGCTCCCTCACTCCCTCCACTCCTCTATCACTGGGCTTCTCCTCGCTCCCTCGCTCCCTCACTCCCTCCACTCCTCTATCATTGGGCTTCTCCTCGCTCCCTCGTGCCCTCCACTCCTCTATCACTGTGCTTCTCCTCGCTCCCTCGCTCCCTCCACTCCTCTATCACTGGGCTTCTCCTCGCTCCCTCGCTCTCTCACTCCCTCCACTCCTCTATCACTGGGCTCCTCCTCGCTCCCTTGCTCCCTTGCTCCCTCCACTCCTCTATCACTGGGCTTCTCCTCGCTCCCTCGCTCCCGCCACTCCTCTATCACTGGGCTTCTCCTCGCTCCCTCGCTGCCTCCACTTCTCTATCACTGGGCTTCTGCTCGCTCCCTCGCACTCTCCACTCCTCTATCACTGGGATTCTCCTCGCTCCCTCGCTCCCTCCACTCCTTTATCACTGGGCTTCTCCTCGCTCCCTCGCTCCCTCCACTCCTCTATCACTGGGCTTCTCCTCGCTCCCTCGCACCCTCCACTCCTCTATCACTGGGCTTCTGCTCGCTCGCTCGCTCTCTCCACTCCTCTATCACTGGGCTTCTCCTCGCTCCCTCGCTCCCTCCACTCCTCTATCACTGGACTTCTCCTCGCTCCATCGCTCCCTCCACTCCTCTATCACTGGGCTTCTCCTCGCTCCCTCGCTCCCTCCACTCTATCACTGGGCTTCTCCTCGCTCCCTCACTCCCTCCACTCTATCACTGGGCTTCTCCTGACTCCCTGGCTCCCTCCACTCCTCTATCACTGGGCTTCTCCTCACTCCCTCGCTCCCTCCACTCCTCTTTCACTGGGCTTCTGCTCGCTCCCTCGCTCTCTCCACTCCTCTATCACTGGGATTCTCCTCGCTCCCTCGCTCCCTCCACTCCTCTATCACTGGGCTTCTCCTCGCTCTCTCGCTCCCTCCGCTCCTCTATCACTCGGCTTCTCCTCGTTCACTCGCTCCCTCCACTCCTCTATCACTGGGCTTCTCCTCGCTCCCTCCCTCCCTCCTCTCCTCTATCACTGGGCTTCTCCTCGCTCCCTCCCTCCCTCCACTCCTCTATCACTGGGCTTCTCCTCGCTCCCTCACTCCCTCCACTCCTCTATCACTGGGCTTCTCCTCGCTCCCTCGTTCCCTCCACTCCTCTATCACTGGGCTTCTCCTCGCTCCCTCGCTCCCTCCATCTCCTTTATCACTGGGCTTCTCCTCGCTCCCTCGGTCTCTCCACTCCTCTATCACTGGGCTTCTCCTCGCTCCCTCGCTCCCTCCACTCCTCTATCACTGGGCTTCTCCTCACTCCTTCGCTCCCTCCACTCCTCTATCACTGGGTTTCTCCATACTCCCTCGCTCCCTCCACTCCTCTATCACTGGGCTTCTCCTCGCTCCCTCCACTCCTCTATCACTGGGCTTCTCCTCGCTCCCTCCACTCCTCTATCACTGGGCTTCTCCTCGCTCCCTCGCTCCCTCCACTCCTCTATCACTGGGCTTCTCCTCGCTCCCTCACTCCCTCCACTCCTCTATCACTGGGCTTCTCCTCGCTCCCTCGCTCCCTCACTCCCTCCACTCCTCTATCATTGGGCTTCTCCTCGCTCCCTCGTGCCCTCCACTCCTCTATCACTGTGCTTCTCCTCGCTCCCTCGCTCCCTCCACTCCTCTATCACTGGGCTTCTCCTCGCTCCCTCGCTCTCTCACTCCCTCCACTCCTCTATCACTGGGCTCCTCCTCGCTCCCTTGCTCCCTTGCTCCCTCCACTCCTCTATCACTGGGCTTCTCCTCGCTCCCTCGCTCCCGCCACTCCTCTATCACTGGGCTTCTCCTCGCTCCCTCGCTGCCTCCACTCCTCTATCACTGGGCTTCTGCTCGCTCCCTCGCACTCTCCACTCCTCTATCACTGGGATTCTCCTCGCTCCCTCGCTCCCTCCACTCCTTTATCACTGGGCTTCTCCTCGCTCCCTCGCTCCCTCCACTCCTCTATCACTGGGCTTCTCCTCGCTCCCTCGCACCCTCCACTCCTCTATCACTGGGCTTCTGCTCGCTCCCTCGCTCTCTCCACTCCTCTATCACTGGGCTTCTCCTCGCTCCCTCGCTCCCTCCACTCCTCTATCACTGGACTTCTCCTCGCTCCATCGCTCCCTCCACTCCTCTATCACTGGGCTTCTCCTCGCTCCCTTGCTCCCTCCACTCTATCACTGGGCTTCTCCTCGCTCCCTCACTCCCTCCACTCTATCACTGGGCTTCTCCTGACTCCCTGGCTCCCTCCACTCCTCTATCACTGGGCTTCTCCTCACTCCCTCGCTCCCTCCACTCCTCTTTCACTGGGCTTCTGCTCGCTCCCTCGCTCTCTCCACTCCTCTATCACTGGGATACTCCTCGCTCCCTCGCTCCCTCCACTCCTCTATCACTGGGCTTCTCCTCGCTCTCTCGCTCCCTCCACTCCTCTATCACTCGGCTTCTCCTCGTTCACTCGCTCCCTCCACTCCTCTATCACTGGGCTTCTCCTCGCTCCCTCCCTCCCTCCTCTCCTCTATCACTGGGCTTCTCCTCGCTCCCTCCCTCCCTCCACTCCTCTATCACTGGGCTTCTCCTCGCTCCCTCACTCCCTCCACTCCTCTATCACTGGGCTTCTCCTCGCTCCCTCGTTCCCTCCACTCCTCTATCACTGGGCTTCTCCTCGCTCCCTCGCTCTCTCCACTCTATCACTGGGCTTCTCCTCGCTCCCTCGCTCCCTCGCTCCCTCCACTCCTCTATCACTGAGCTTCTCCTCGCTCCCTCGCTCCCTCCACTCCTCTATCACTGGGCTTCTCCTCGCTCCCTCGCTCCCTCCACTCCTCTATCACTGGGCTTCTCCTCGCTCCCTCGCTCCCTCCACTCCTCTATCACTGGGTTTCTCCTCGCTCCCTCGCTCCCTCCACTCCTCTATCACTGTGCTTCTCCTGACTCCCTCGCTCCCTCCACTCCTCTATCACTGGGCTTCTCCTCGCTCCCTCGCTCCCTCCACTCCTCTATCACTGGGCATCTCCTCGGTCCCTCGCTCCCTCCACTCCTCTATCACTGTGCTTCTCCTGACTCCCTCACTCCCTCCACTTCTCTATCACTGGGCTTCTCCTCGCTCCCTCACTCCCTCCACTCCTCCATCACTGGGCTTCTCCTCGCTCCCTCGCTCCCTCCACTCCTCTATCACTGGGCTTCTCCTCGCTCCCTCACTCCCTCCACTCCTCTATCACTGGGCTTCTCCTCGCTCCCTCGCTCCCTCCACTCGTCTATCACTGGGCTTCTCCTCGCTCTCTCGCTCCCTCCACTCCTCTATCACTCGGCTTCTCCTCGTTCACTCGCTCCCTCCACTCCTCTATCACTGGGCTTCTCCTCGCTCCCTCCCTCCCTCCACTCCTCTATCACTGGGCTTCTCCTCGCTCCCTCCCTCCCTCCACTCCTCTATCACTGGGCTTCTCCTCGCTCCCTCACTCCCTCCACTCCTCTATCACTGGGCTTCTCCTCGCTCCCTCGCTCTCTCCACTCCTCTACCACTGGGCTTCTCCTCGCTCCCTCACAGCCTCCACTCCTCTATCACTGGGCTTCTCCTCGCTCCCTCGCTCCCTCCACTCCTCTATCACTGGGCTTCTCCTCGCTCCCTCGCTCTCTCCACTCTATCACTGGGCTTCTCCTCGATCCCTCGCTCCCTCGCTCCCTCCACTCCTCTATCACTGAGCTTCTACTCGCTCCCTCGCTCCCTCCACTCCTCTATCACTGGGCTTCTCCTCGCTCCCTCCACTCCTCTATCACTGGGCTTCTCCTCGCTCCCTCGCTCCCTCCACTCCTCTATCACTGGGCTTCTCCTCGCTCCCTCGCTCCCTCCACTCCTCTATCACTGTGCTTCTCCTGACTCCCTCGCTCCCTCCACTCCTCTATCACTGGGCTTCTCCTCGCTCCCTCGCACCCTCCACTCCTCTATCACTGGGCATCTCCTCGCTCCCTCGCTCCCTCCACTCCTCTATCACTGTGCTTCTCCTGACTCCCTCACTCCCTCCACTTCTCTATCACTGGGCTTCTCCTCGCTCCCTCACTCCCTCCACTCCTCTATCACTGGGCTTCTCCTCGCTCCCTCGCTCCCTCCACTCCTCTATCACTGGGCTTCTCCTCGTTCGCTCGCTCCCTCCACTCCTCTATCACTGGGCTTCTCCTCACTCCCTCCACTCCTCTATCACTGGGCTTCTCCTCACTCCCTCGCTCCCTCCACTCCTCTATCACTGTGATTCTCCTCGCTCCCTCGCTCCCTCCACTCCTCTATCACTGGGCTTCTCCTCGCTCCCTCGCTCCCTCCACTCCTCTATCACTGGGCGTCTCCTCGCTCCCTCGCTCCCTCCACTTCTCTATCATAGGGCTTCTCCTCGCTCCCTCGCTCCCTCCACTCCTCTATCACTGGGCTTCTCCTCGCTCCCTCGGTCTCTCCACTCCTCTATCACTGGGCTTCTCCTCGCTCCCTCGCTCCCTCCACTCCTCTATCACTGGGCTTCTCCTCGCTCCCTCGCTCCCTCCACTCCTCTATCACTGGGCTTCTCCTCGCTCCCTCGCACCCTCCACTCCTCTATCACTGGGCTTCTCCTGACTCCCTCGCTCCCTCCACTCCTCTATCACTGGGCTTCTCCTCGCTCCCTCGCTCCCTCCACTCCTCTAATACTGGGCTTCTCCTCGCTCCCTCGCTCCCTCCACTCCTCTATCACTGGGCTTCTCCTCGCTCCCGCGCTCCCTCCACTCCTCTATCACTGGGCTTCTCCTCGCTCCCTCACTCCCTCCACTCCTCTATCACTGGGCTTCTCCTCGCTCCCTCGCTCTCTCCACTCCTCTATCACTGGGCTTCTCCTCGCTCCCTCCACTCCTCTATCACTGGGCTTCTCCTCGCTCCCTCGCTCTCTCCACTCCTCTATCACTGGGCTTCTCCTCGCTCCCTCGCTCCCTCCACTCCTCTATCACTGGGCTTCTCCTCACTCCCTCCCTCCCTCCACTCCTCTATCACTGGGCTTCTCCTCGCTCCCTCGCTCCCTCCACTCCTCCATCACTGGGCTTCTGCTCGCTCCCTCACTCCCTCCAGTCCTCTATCACTGGGATTCTCCTCGGTCCCTCGCTCCCTCCACTCCTCTATCACTGGGCTTCTCCTCGCTCCCTCGCTCCATCCACTCCTCTATCACTGGGCTTCTCCTCACTCCCTTGCTACCTCCACTCCTCTATCACTGGGCTTCTCCTCGCACCCTCGCTCCCTCACTCCCTCCACTCCTCTATCACTGGGCTTCTCCTCGCTCCCTCACTCCCTCCACTCCTCTATCACTGGGCTTCTCCTGACTCCCTCACTTCCTCCACTCCTCTATCACTGGGCTTCTCCTCGCTCCCTCGCTCCCTCCACTCCTCTATCACTGGGCTTCTGCTCGCTCCCTCGCTCTCTCCACTCCTCTATCACTGGGCTTCTCCTCGCTCCCTCCACTCCTCTATCACTGGGATTCTCCTCGCTCCCTCGCTCCCTCCACTCCTCTATCACTGGGCTTCTCCTCGCTCCCTCACTCCCTCCACTCCTCTATCAATGGGCTTCTCCTCGTTCACTCGCTCCCTCCACTCCTCTAACACTGGGCTTCTCCTCACTCCCTCACTCCCTCCACTCCTATATCACTGGGCTTCTCCTCGCTCCCTCGCACTCTCCACTCTATCACTGGGCTTCTCCTCGCTCCCTCGCTCCCTCCACTCCTCTATCACTGGGCTTCTCCTCGCTCCCTCGCTCCCTCCACTCCTCTATCACTGGGCTTCTCCTCGCTCCCTCACTCCCTCCACTCTATCACTGGGCTTCTCCTGACTCCCTCGCTCCCTCCACTCCTCTATCACTGGGCTTCTCCTCACTCCCTCGCTCCCTCCACTCCTCTTTCACTGGGCTTCTGCTCGCTCCCTCGCTCTCTCCACTCCTCTATCACTGGGATTCTCCTCGCTCCCTCGCTCCCTCCACTCCTCTATCACTGGGCTTCTCCTCGCTCTCTCGCTCCCTCCACTCCTCTATCACTCGGCTTCTCCTCGTTCACTCGCTCCCTCCACTCCTCTATCACTGGGCTTCTCCTCGCTCCCTCCCTCCCTCCTCTCCTCTATCACTGGGCTTCTCCTCGCTCCCTCCCTCCCTCCACTCCTCTATCACTGGGCTTCTCCTCGCTCCCTCACTCCCTCCACTCCTCCATCACTGGGCTTCTCCTCGCTCCCTCACTCCCTCCACTCCTCTATCACTGTGCTTCTCCTCGCTCCCTCGCTCCCTCCACTCGTCTATCACTGGGCTTCTCCTCGCTCTCTCGCTCCCTCCACTCCTCTATCACTCGGCTTCTCCTCGTTCACTCGCTCCCTCCACTCCTCTATCACTGGGCTTCTCCTCGCTCCCTCCCTCCCTCCACTCCTCTATCACTGGGCTTCTCCTCGCTCCCTCCCTCCCTCCACTCCTCTATCACTGGGCTTCTCCTCGCTCCCTCACTCCCTCCACTCCTCTGTCACTGGGCTTCTCCTCGCTCCCTCGCTCTCTCCACTCCTCTACCACTGGGCTTCTCCTCGCTCCCTCACAGCCTCCACTCCTCTGTCACTGGGCTTCTCCTCGCTCCCTCGCTCCCTCCACTCCTCTATCACTGGGCTTCTCCTCGCTCCCTCGCTCTCTCCACTCTATCACTGGGCTTCTCCTCGATCCCTCGCTCCCTCGCTCCCTCCACTCCTCTATCACTGAGCTTCTACTCGCTCCCTCGCTCCCTCCACTCCTCCATCACTGGGCTTCTCCTCGCTCCCTCGCTCCCTCCACTCCTCTATCACTGGGCTTCTCCTCGCTCCCTCGCTCCCTCCACTCCTCTATCACTGGGCTTCTCCTCGCTCCCTCGCTCCCTCCACTCCTCTATCACTGTGCTTCTCCTGACTCCCTCGCTCCCTCCACTCCTCTATCACTGGGCTTCTCCTCGCTCCCTCGCACCCTCCACTCCTCTATCACTGGGCATCTCCTCGCTCCCTCGCTCCCTCCACTCCTCTATCACTGTGCTTCTCCTGACTCCCTCACTCCCTCCACTTCTCTATCACTGGGCTTCTCCTCGCTCCCTCACTTCCTCCACTCCTCTATCACTGGGCTTCTCCTCGCTCCCTCGCTCCCTCCACTCCTCTATCACTGGGCTTCTCCTCGCTCCCTCACTCCCTCCACTCCTCTATCACTGGGCTTCTCCTCGCTCCCTCGCTCCCTCCACTCGTCTATCACTGGGCTTCTCCTCGTTCGCTCGCTCCCTCCACTCCTCTATCACTGGGCTTCTCCTCACTCCCTCCACTCCTCTATCACTGGGCTTCTCCTCACTCCCTCGCTCCCTCCACTCCTCTATCACTGTGACTCTCCTCGCTCCCTCGCTCCCTCCACTCCTCTATCACTGGGCTTCTCCTCGCTCCCTCGCTCCCTCCACTCCTCTATCACTGGGCGTCTCCTCGCTCCCTCGCTCCCTCCACTTCTCTATCATAGGGCTTCTCCTCGCTCCCTCGCTCCCTCCACTCCTCTATCACTGGGCTTCTCCTCGCTCCCTCGGTCTCTCCACTCCTCTATCACTGGGCTTCTCCTCGCTCCCTCGCTCCCTCCACTCCTCTATCACTGGGCTTCTCCTCGCTCCCTCGCTCCCTCCACTCCTCTATCACTGGGCTTCTCCTCGCTCCCTCGCACCCTCCACTCCTCTATCACTGGGCTTCTCCTGACTCCCTCGCTCCCTCCACTCCTCTATCACTGGGCTTCTCCTCGCTCCCTCGCTCCCTCCACTCCTCTAATACTGGGCTTCTCCTCGCTCCCTCGCTCCCTCCACTCCTCTATCACTGGGCTTCTCCTCGCTGCCGCGCTCCCTCCACTCCTCTATCACTGGGCTTCTCCTCGCTCCCTCACTCCCTCCACTCCCTTATCACTGGGCTTCTCCTCGCTCCCTCGCTCTCTCCACTCCTCTATCACTGGGCTTCTCCTCGCTCCCTCCACTCCTCTATCACTGGGCTTCTCCTCGCTCCCTCGCTCTCTCCACTCCTCTATCACTGGGCTTCTCCTCGCTCCCTCGCTCCCTCCACTCCTCTATCACTGGGCTTCTCCTCACTCCCTCCCTCCCTCCACTCCTCTATCACTGGGCTTCTCCTCGCTCCCTCGCTCCCTCCACTCCTCTATCACTGGGCTTCTGCTCGCTCCCTCACTCCCTCCAGTCCTCTATCACTGGGATTCTCCTCGGTCCCTCGCTCCCTCCACTCCTCTATCACTGGGCTTCTCCTCGCTCCCTCGCTCCATCCACTCCTCTATCACTGGGCTTCTGCTCGCTCCCTCGCTCTCTCCACTCCTCTATCACTGGGCTTCTCCTCGCTCCCTCACTCCCTCCACTCCTCTATCACTGGGCTTCTCCTGACTCCCTCACTTCCTCCACTCCTCTATCACTGGGCTTCTCCTCGCTCCCTCGCTCCCTCCACTCCTCTATCACTGGGCTTCTGCTCGCTCCCTCGCTCTCTCCACTCCTCTATCACTGGGCTTCTCCTCGCTCCCTCCACTCCTCTATCACTGGGATTCTCCTCGCTCCCTCGCTCCCTCCACTCCTCTATCACTGGGCTTCTCCTCGCTCCCTCACTCCCTCCACTCCTCTATCAATGGGCTTCTCCTCGTTCACTCGCTCCCTCCACTCCTCTAACACTGGGCTTCTCCTCACTCCCTCACTCCCTCCACTCCTATATCACTGGGCTTCTCCTCGCTCCCTCGCACTCTCCACTCTATCACTGGGCTTCTCCTCGCTCCCTCGCTCCCTCCACTCCTCTATCACTGGGCTTCTCCTCGCTCCCTCGCTCCCTCCACTCCTCTATCACTGGGCTTCTCCTCGCTCCCTCACTCCCTCCACTCTATCACTGGGCTTCTCCTGACTCACTCGCTCCCTCCACTCCTCTATCACTGGGCTTCTCCTCACTCCCTCGCTCCCTCCACTCCTCTTTCACTGGGCTTCTGCTCGCTCCCTCGCTCTCTCCACTCCTCTATCACTGGGATTCTCCTCGCTCCCTCGCTCCCTCCACTCCTCTATCACTGGGCTTCTCCTCGCTCTCTCGCTCCCTCCACTCCTCTATCACTCGGCTTCTCCTCGTTCACTCGCTCCCTCCACTCCTCTATCACTGGGCTTCTCCTCGCTTCCTCCCTCCCTCCTCTCCTCTATCACTGGGCTTCTCCTCGCTCCCTCCCTCCCTCCACTCCTCTATCACTGGGCTTCTCCTCGCTCCCTCACTCCCTCCACTCCTCTATCACTGGGCTTCTCCTCGCTCCCTCGCTCCCTCCACTCCTCTATCACTGGGCTTCTCCTCGCTCCCTCGCTCTCTCCACTCTATCACTGGGCTTCTCCTCACTCCCTCGCTCCCTCGCTCCCTCCACTCCTCTATCACTGAGCTTC
The DNA here is from genome assembly GCF_052327205.1 of Somniosus microcephalus. Lineage (NCBI taxonomy): Eukaryota > Metazoa > Chordata > Chondrichthyes > Squaliformes > Somniosidae > Somniosus > Somniosus microcephalus. The sequence goes on from NC_140992.1 coordinate 120,670,728, forward strand.
TCCTCGCTCCCTCGCTCCCTCCACTCCTCTATCACTGGGCTTCTCCTCGCTCCCTCGCTCCCTCCACTCCTCTATCACTGGGCTTCTCCTCGCTCCCTCGCTCCCTCCACTCCTCTATCACTGGGCTTCTCCTCGCTCCCTCGCTCCCTCCACTCCTCTATCACTGTGCTTCTCCTGACTCCCTCGCTCCCTCCACTCCTCTATCACTGGGCTTCTCCTCGCTCCCTCGCTCCCTCCACTCCTCTATCACTGGGCATCTCCTCGCTCCCTCGCTCCCTCCACTCCTCTCTCACTGTGCTTCTCCTGACTCCCTCACTCCCTCCACTTCTCTATCACTGGGCTTCTCCTCGCTCCCTCACTCCCTCCACTCCTCTATCACTGGGCTTCTCCTCGCTCCCTCGCTCCCTCCACTCCTCTATCACTGGGCTTCTCCTCGCTCCCTCACTCCCTCCACTCCTCTATCACTGGGCTTCTCCTCGCTCCCTCGCTCCCTCCACTCGTCTATCACTGGGCTTCTCCTCGTTCACTCGCTCCCTCCACTCCTCTATCACTGGGCTTCTCCTCGCTCCCTCCACTCCTCTATCACTGGGATTCTCCTCGCTCCCTCGCTCCCTCCACTCCTCTATCACTGGGCTTCTCCTCGCTCCCTCACTCCCTCCACTCCTCTATCAATGGGCTTCTCCTCTTTCACTCGCTCCCTCCACTCCTCTAACACTGGGCTTCTCCTCACTCCCTCACTCCCTCCACTCCTATATCACTGGGCTTCTCCTCGCTCCCTCGCACTCTCCACTCTATCACTGGGCTTCTCCTCGCTCCCTCGCTCCCTCCACTCCTCTATCACTGGGCTTCTCCTCGCTCCCTCGCTCCCTCCACTCCTCTATCACTGGGCTTCTCCTCGCTCCCTCACTCCCTCCACTCTATCACTGGGCTTCTCCTGACTCCCTCGCTCCCTCCACTCCTCTATCACTGGGCTTCTCCTCACTCCCTCGCTCCCTCCACTCCTCTTTCACTGGGCTTCTGCTCGCTCCCTCGCTCTCTCCACTCCTCTATCACTGGGATTCTCCTCGCTCCCTCGCTCCCTCCACTCCTCTATCACTGGGCTTCTCCTCGCTCTCTCGCTCCCTCCACTCCTCTATCACTCGGCTTCTCCTCGTTCACTCGCTCACTCCACTCCTCTATCACTGGGCTTCTCCTCGCTCCCTCCCTCCCTCCTCTCCTCTATCACTGGGCTTCTCCTCGCTCCCTCCCTCCCTCCACTCCTCTATCACTGGGCTTCTCCTCGCTCCCTCACTCCCTCCACTCCTCCATCACTGGGCTTCTCCTCGCTCCCTCACTCCCTCCACTCCTCTATCACTGTGCTTCTCCTCGCTCCCTCGCTCCCTCCACTCGTCTATCACTGGGCTTCTCCTCGCTCTCTCGCTCCCTCCACTCCTCTATCACTCGGCTTCTCCTCGTTCACTCGCTCCCTCCACTCCTCTATCACTGGGCTTCTCCTCGCTCCCTCCCTCCCTCCACTCCTCTATCACTGGGCTTCTCCTCGCTCCCTCCCTCCCTCCACTCCTCTATCACTGGGCTTCTCCTCGCTCCCTCACTCCCTCCACTCCTCTATCACTGGGCTTCTCCTCGCTCCCTCGCTCTCTCCACTCCTCTACCACTGGGCTTCTCCTCGCTCCCTCACAGCCTCCACTCCTCTGTCACTGGGCTTCTCCTCGCTCCCTCGCTCCCTCCACTCCTCTATCACTGGGCTTCTCCTCGCTCCCTCGCTCTCTCCACTCTATCACTGGGCTTCTCCTCGATCCCTCGCTCCCTCGCTCCCTCCACTCCTCTATCACTGAGCTTCTACTCGCTCCCTCGCTCCCTCCACTCCTCCATCACTGGGCTTCTCCTCGCTCCCTCGCTCCCTCCACTCCTCTATCACTGGGCTTCTCCTCGCTCCCTCGCTCCCTCCACTCCTCTATCACTGGGCTTCTCCTCGCTCCCTCGCTCCCTCCACTCCTCTATCACTGTGCTTCTCCTGACTCCCTCGCTCCCTCCACTCCTCTATCACTGGGCTTCTCCTCGCTCCCTCGCACCCTCCACTCCTCTATCACTGGGCATCTCCTCGCTCCCTCGCTCCCTCCACTCCTCTATCACTGTGCTTCTCCTGACTCCCTCACTCCCTCCACTTCTCTATCACTGGGCTTCTCCTCGCTCCCTCACTCCCTCCACTCCTCTATCACTGGGCTTCTCCTCGCTCCCTCGCTCCCTCCACTCCTCTATCACTGGGCTTCTCCTCGCTCCCTCACTCCCTCCACTCCTCTATCACTGGGCTTCTCCTCGCTCCCTCGCTCCCTCCACTCGTCTATCACTGGGCTTCTCCTCGTTCGCTCGCTCCCTCCACTCCTCTATCACTGGGCTTCTCCTCACTCCCTCCACTCCTCTATCACTGGGCTTCTCCTCACTCCCTCGCTCCCTCCACTCCTCTATCACTGTGACTCTCCTCGCTCCCTCGCTCCCTCCACTCCTCTATCACTGGGCTTCTCCTCGCTCCCTCGCTCCCTCCACTCCTCTATCACTGGGCGTCTCCTCGCTCCCTCGCTCCCTCCACTTCTCTATCATAGGGCTTCTCCTCGCTCCCTCGCTCCCTCCACTCCTCTATCACTGGGCTTCTCCTCGCTCCCTCGGTCTCTCCACTCCTCTATCACTGGGCTTCTCCTCGCTCCCTCGCTCCCTCCACTCCTCTATCACTGGGCTTCTCCTCGCTCCCTCGCTCCCTCCACTCCTCTATCACTGGGCTTCTCCTCGCTCCCTCGCACCCTCCACTCCTCTATCACTGGGCTTCTCCTGACTCCCTCGCTCCCTCCACTCCTCTATCACTGGGCTTCTCCTCGCTCCCTCGCTCCCTCCACTCCTCTAATACTGGGCTTCTCCTCGCTCCCTCGCTCCCTCCACTCCTCTATCACTGGGCTTCTCCTCGCTGCCGCGCTCCCTCCACTCCTCTATCACTGGGCTTCTCCTCGCTCCCTCACTCCCTCCACTCCCCTATCACTGGGCTTCTCCTCGCTCCCTCGCTCTCTCCACTCCTCTATCACTGGGCTTCTCCTCGCTCCCTCCACTCCTCTATCACTGGGCTTCTCCTCGCTCCCTCGCTCTCTCCACTCCTCTATCACTGGGCTTCTCCTCGCTCCCTCGCTCCCTCCACTCCTCTATCACTGGGCTTCTCCTCACTCCCTCCCTCCCTCCATTCCTCTATCACTGGGCTTCTCCTCGCTCCCTCGCTCCCTCCACTCCTCTATCACTGGGCTTCTGCTCGCTCCCTCACTCCCTCCAGTCCTCTATCACTGGGATTCTCCTCGGTCCCTCGCTCCCTCCACTCCTCTATCACTGGGCTTCTCCTCGCTCCCTCGCTCCATCCACTCCTCTATCACTGGGCTTCTGCTCGCTCCCTCGCTCTCTCCACTCCTCTATCACTGGGCTTCTCCTCGCTCCCTCACTCCCTCCACTCCTCTATCACTGGGCTTCTCCTGACTCCCTCACTTCCTCCACTCCTCTATCACTGGGCTTCTCCTCGCTCCCTCGCTCCCTCCACTCCTCTATCACTGGGCTTCTGCTCGCTCCCTCGCTCTCTCCACTCCTCTATCACTGGGCTTCTCCTCGCTCCCTCCACTCCTCTATCACTGGGATTCTCCTCGCTCCCTCGCTCCCTCCACTCCTCTATCACTGGGCTTCTCCTCGCTCCCTCACTCCCTCCACTCCTCTATCAATGGGCTTCTCCTCGTTCACTCGCTCCCTCCACTCCTCTAACACTGGGCTTCTCCTCACTCCCTCACTCCCTCCACTCCTATATCACTGGGCTTCTCCTCGCTCCCTCGCACTCTCCACTCTATCACTGGGCTTCTCCTCGCTCCCTCGCTCCCTCCACTCCTCTATCACTGGGCTTCTCCTCGCTCCCTCGCTCCCTCCACTCCTCTATCACTGGGCTTCTCCTCGCTCCCTCACTCCCTCCACTCTATCACTGGGCTTCTCCTGACTCCCTCGCTCCCTCCACTCCTCTATCACTGGGCTTCTCCTCACTCCCTCGCTCCCTCCACTCCTCTTTCACTGGGCTTCTGCTCGCTCCCTCGCTCTCTCCACTCCTCTATCACTGGGATTCTCCTCGCTCCCTCGCTCCCTCCACTCCTCTATCACTGGGCTTCTCCTCGCTCTCTCGCTCCCTCCACTCCTCTATCACTCGGCTTCTCCTCGTTCACTCGCTCCCTCCACTCCTCTATCACTGGGCTTCTCCTCGCTTCCTCCCTCCCTCCTCTCCTCTATCACTGGGCTTCTCCTCGCTCCCTCCCTCCCTCCACTCCTCTATCACTGGGCTTCTCCTCGCTCCCTCACTCCCTCCACTCCTCTATCACTGGGCTTCTCCTCGCTCCCTCGCTCCCTCCACTCCTCTATCACTGGGCTTCTCCTCGCTCCCTCGCTCTCTCCACTCTATCACTGGGCTTCTCCTCACTCCCTCGCTCCCTCGCTCCCTCCACTCCTCTATCACTGAGCTTCTCCTCGCTCCCTCGCTCCCTCCACTCCTCTATCACTGGGCTTCTCCTCGCTCCCTCGCTCCCTCCACTCCTCTATCACTGGACTTCTCCTCGCTCCCTCGCTCCCTCCACTCCTCTATCACTGGGCTTCTCCTCGCTCCCTCGCTCCCTCCACTCCTCTATCACTGTGCTTCTCCTGACTCCCTCGCTCCCTCCACTCCTCTATCACTGGGCTTCTCCTCGCTCCCTCGCTCCCTCCACTCCTCTATCACTGGGCATCTCCTCGCTCCCTCGCTCCCTCCACTCCTCTATCACTGTGCTTCTCCTGACTCCCTCACTCCCTCCACTTCTCTATCACTGGGCTTCTCCTCGCTCCCTCACTCCCTCCACTCCTCTATCACTGGGCTTCTCCTCGCTCCCTCGCTCCCTCCACTCCTCTATCACTGGGCTTCTCCTCGCTCCCTCACTCCCTCCACTCCTCTATCACTGGGCTTCTCCTCGCTCCCTCGCTCCCTCCACTCGTCTATCACTGGGCTTCTCCTCGTTCACTCGCTCCCTCCACTCCTCTATCACTGGGCTTCTCCTCACTCCCTCCACTCCTCTATCACTGGGATTCTCCTCGCTCCCTCGCTCCCTCCACTCCTCTATCACTGGACATCTCCTCGCTCCCTTGCTCCCTCCACTCGTCTATCACTGGGCTTCTCCTCGCTCCCTCGCTCCCTCCACTCCTCTATCACTGGGCTTCTCCTCGCTCCCTCCACTCCTCTATCACTGGGCTTCTCCTCGCTCCCTCGCTCCCTCCACTCCTCTATCACTGGGCTTCTGCTCGCTCCCTCGCTCTCTCCACTCCTCTATCACTGGGCTTCTCCTCGCTCCCTCCACTCCTCTATCACTGGGATTCTCCTCGCTCCCTCGCTCCCTCCACTCCTCTATCACTGGGCTTCTCCTCGCTCCCTCACTCCCTCCACTCCTCTATCACTGGACTTCTCCTCGTTCACTCGCTCCCTCCACTCCTCTATCACTGGGCTTCTCCTCACTCCCTCACTCCCTCCACTCCTATGTCACTTGGCTTCTCCTCGCTCCCTCGCACTCTCCACTCTATCACTGGGCTTCTCCTCGCTCCCTCGCTCCCTCCACTCCTCTATCACTGGGCTTCTCCTCGCTCCCTCCACTCCTCTATCACTGGGCTTCTCCTCGCTCTCTCGCTCCCTCCACTCCTCTATCACTCGGCTTCTCCTCGTTCACTCGCTCCCTCCACTCCTCTATCACTGGGCTTCTCCTCGCTCCCTCCCTCCCTCCACTCCTCTATCACTGGGCTTCTCCTCGCTCCCTCTCTCCCTCCACTCCTCTATCACTGGGCTTCTCCTCGCTCCCTCACTCCCTCCACTCCTCTATCACTGGGCTTCTCCTCGCTCCCTCGCTCTCTCCACTCTATCACTGGGCTTCTCCTCGCTCCCTCGCTCCCTCCACTCCTCCATCACTGGGCTTCTCCTCGCTCCCTTGCTCCCTCCACTCCTCTATCACTGGGCTTCTCCTCGCTCCCTCGCTCCCTCCACTCGTCTATCACTGGGCTTCTCCTCGTTCGCTCGCTCCCTCCACTCCTCTATCACTGGGCTTCTCCTCACTCCCTCCACTCCTCTATCACTGGGCTTCTCCTCACTCCCTCGCTCCCTCCACTCCTCTATCACTGTGACTCTCCTCGCTCCCTCGCTCCCTCCACTCCTCTATCACTGGGCTTCTCCTCGCTCCCTCGCTCCCTCCACTCCTCTATCACTGGGCGTCTCCTCGCTCCCTCGCTCCCTCCACTTCTCTATCATAGGGCTTCTCCTCGCTCCCTCGCTCCCTCCACTCCTCTATCACTGGGCTTCTCCTCGCTCCCTCGGTCTCTCCACTCCTCTATCACTGGGCTTCTCCTCGCTCCCTCGCTCCCTCCACTCCTCTATCACTGGGCTTCTCCTCGCTCCCTCGCTCCCTCCACTCCTCTATCACTGGGCTTCTCCTCGCTCCCTCGCACCCTCCACTCCTCTATCACTGGGCTTCTCCTGACTCCCTCGCTCCCTCCACTCCTCTATCACTGGGCTTCTCCTCGCTCCCTCGCTCCCTCCACTCCTCTAATACTGGGCTTCTCCTCGCTCCCTCGCTCCCTCCACTCCTCTATCACTGGGCTTCTCCTCGCTGCCGCGCTCCCTCCACTCCTCTATCACTGGGCTTCTCCTCGCTCCCTCACTCCCTCCACTCCCCTATCACTGGGCTTCTCCTCGCTCCCTCGCTCTCTCCACTCCTCTATCACTGGGCTTCTCCTCGCTCCCTCCACTCCTCTATCACTGGGCTTCTCCTCGCTCCCTCGCTCTCTCCACTCCTCTATCACTGGGCTTCTCCTCGCTCCCTCGCTCCCTCCACTCCTCTATCACTGGGCTTCTCCTCACTCCCTCCCTCCCTCCATTCCTCTATCACTGGGCTTCTCCTCGCTCCCTCGCTCCCTCCACTCCTCTATCACTGGGCTTCTGCTCGCTCCCTCACTCCCTCCAGTCCTCTATCACTGGGATTCTCCTCGGTCCCTCGCTCCCTCCACTCCTCTATCACTGGGCTTCTCCTCGCTCCCTCGCTCCATCCACTCCTCTATCACTGGGCTTCTGCTCGCTCCCTCGCTCTCTCCACTCCTCTATCACTGGGCTTCTCCTCGCTCCCTCACTCCCTCCACTCCTCTATCACTGGGCTTCTCCTGACTCCCTCACTTCCTCCACTCCTCTATCACTGGGCTTCTCCTCGCTCCCTCGCTCCCTCCACTCCTCTATCACTGGGCTTCTGCTCGCTCCCTCGCTCTCTCCACTCCTCTATCACTGGGCTTCTCCTCGCTCCCTCCACTCCTCTATCACTGGGATTCTCCTCGCTCCCTCGCTCCCTCCACTCCTCTATCACTGGGCTTCTCCTCGCTCCCTCACTCCCTCCACTCCTCTATCAATGGGCTTCTCCTCGTTCACTCGCTCCCTCCACTCCTCTAACACTGGGCTTCTCCTCACTCCCTCACTCCCTCCACTCCTATATCACTGGGCTTCTCCTCGCTCCCTCGCACTCTCCACTCTATCACTGGGCTTCTCCTCGCTCCCTCGCTCCCTCCACTCCTCTATCACTGGGCTTCTCCTCGCTCCCTCGCTCCCTCCACTCCTCTATCACTGGGCTTCTCCTCGCTCCCTCACTCCCTCCACTCTATCACTGGGCTTCTCCTGACTCCCTCGCTCCCTCCACTCCTCTATCACTGGGCTTCTCCTCACTCCCTCGCTCCCTCCACTCCTCTTTCACTGGGCTTCTGCTCGCTCCCTCGCTCTCTCCACTCCTCTATCACTGGGATTCTCCTCGCTCCCTCGCTCCCTCCACTCCTCTATCACTGGGCTTCTCCTCGCTCTCTCGCTCCCTCCACTCCTCTATCACTCGGCTTCTCCTCGTTCACTCGCTCCCTCCACTCCTCTATCACTGGGCTTCTCCTCGCTTCCTCCCTCCCTCCTCTCCTCTATCACTGGGCTTCTCCTCGCTCCCTCCCTCCCTCCACTCCTCTATCACTGGGCTTCTCCTCGCTCCCTCACTCCCTCCACTCCTCTATCACTGGGCTTCTCCTCGCTCCCTCGCTCCCTCCACTCCTCTATCACTGGGCTTCTCCTCGCTCCCTCGCTCTCTCCACTCTATCACTGGGCTTCTCCTCACTCCCTCGCTCCCTCGCTCCCTCCACTCCTCTATCACTGAGCTTCTCCTCGCTCCCTCGCTCCCTCCACTCCTCTATCACTGGGCTTCTCCTCGCTCCCTCGCTCCCTCCACTCCTCTATCACTGGACTTCTCCTCGCTCCCTCGCTCCCTCCACTCCTCTATCACTGGGCTTCTCCTCGCTCCCTCGCTCCCTCCACTCCTCTATCACTGTGCTTCTCCTGACTCCCTCGCTCCCTCCACTCCTCTATCACTGGGCTTCTCCTCGCTCCCTCGCTCCCTCCACTCCTCTATCACTGGGCATCTCCTCGCTCCCTCGCTCCCTCCACTCCTCTATCACTATGCTTCTCCTGACTCCCTCACTCCCTCCACTTCTCTATCACTGGGCTTCTCCTCGCTCCCTCACTCCCTCCACTCCTCTATCACTGGGCTTCTCCTCGCTCCCTCGCTCCCTCCACTCCTCTATCACTGGGCTTCTCCTCGCTCCCTCACTCCCTCCACTCCTCTATCACTGGGCTTCTCCTCGCTCCCTCGCTCCCTCCACTCGTCTATCACTGGGCTTCTCCTCGTTCACTCGCTCCCTCCACTCCTCTATCACTGGGCTTCTCCTCACTCCCTCCACTCCTCTATCACTGGGATTCTCCTCGCTCCCTCGCTCCCTCCACTCCTCTATCACTGGACATCTCCTCGCTCCCTTGCTCCCTCCACTCGTCTATCACTGGGCTTCTCCTCGCTCCCTCGCTCCCTCCACTCCTCTATCACTGGGCTTCTCCTCGCTCCCTCCACTCCTCTATCACTGGGCTTCTCCTCGCTCCCTCGCTCCCTCCACTCCTCTATCACTGGGCTTCTGCTCGCTCCCTCGCTCTCTCCACTCCTCTATCACTGGGCTTCTCCTCGCTCCCTCCACTCCTCTATCACTGGGATTCTCCTCGCTCCCTCGCTCCCTCCACTCCTCTATCACTGGGCTTCTCCTCGCTCCCTCACTCCCTCCACTCCTCTATCACTGGACTTCTCCTCGTTCACTCGCTCCCTCCACTCCTCTATCACTGGGCTTCTCCTCACTCCCTCACTCCCTCCACTCCTATGTCACTTGGCTTCTCCTCGCTCCCTCGCACTCTCCACTCTATCACTGGGCTTCTCCTCGCTCCCTCGCTCCCTCCACTCCTCTATCACTGGGCTTCTCCTCGCTCCCTCCACTCCTCTATCACTGGGCTTCTCCTCGCTCTCTCGCTCCCTCCACTCCTCTATCACTCGGCTTCTCCTCGTTCACTCGCTCCCTCCACTCCTCTATCACTGGGCTTCTCCTCGCTCCCTCCCTCCCTCCACTCCTCTATCACTGGGCTTCTCCTCGCTCCCTCTCTCCCTCCACTCCTCTATCACTGGGCTTCTCCTCGCTCCCTCACTCCCTCCACTCCTCTATCACTGGGCTTCTCCTCGCTCCCTCGCTCTCTCCACTCTATCACTGGGCTTCTCCTCGCTCCCTCGCTCCCTCCACTCCTCCATCACTGGGCTTCTCCTCGCTCCCTTGCTCCCTCCACTCCTCTATCACTGGGCTTCTCCTCGCTCCCTCGCTCCCTCCACTACTCTATCACTGGGCTTCTCCTCGCTCCCTCGCTCCCTCCACTCCTCTATCACTGTGCTTCTCCTGACTCCCTCGCTCCCTCCACTTCTCTATCACTGGGATTCTCCTCGCTCCCTCGCTCCCTCCACTCCTCTATCACTGGGCATCTCCTCGCTCCCTCCACTCCTCTATCACTGTGCTTCTCCTGACTCCCTCACTCCCTCCACTTCTCTATCACTGGGCTTCTCCTCGCTCCCTCACTCCCTCCACTCCTCTATCACTGGGCTTCTCCTCGCTCCCTCCACTCCTCTATCACTGGGCTTCTCCTCGCTCCCTCACTCCCTCCACTCCTCTATCACTGGGCTTCTCCTCGCTCCCTCGCTCCCTCCACTCGTCTATCACTGGGCTTCTCCTCGTTCACTCGCTCCCTCCACTCCTCTATCACTGGGCTTCTCCTCACTCCCTCCACTCCTCTATCACTGGGATTCTCCTCGCTCCCTCGCTCCCTCCACTCCTCTATCACTGGGCTTCTCCTCGCTCCCTCCACTCCTCTATCACTGGGCTTCTCCTCGCTCCCTCGCTCCCTCCACTCCTCTATCACTGGGCTTCTCCTCGCTCCCTCGCTCCCTCCACTCCTCTATCACTGGGCTTGTCCTCGCTCCCTCGCTCCCTCCACTCCTCTATCTCTGGTCTTCTCCTCGCTCCCTCGCTCCCTCCACTCCTCTATCACTGGGCTTCTCCTCGCTCCCTCACTCCCTCCACTCCTCTATCACTGGGCTTCTCCTCGCTCCCTCGCTCCCTCCACTCCTCTATCACTGGGATTCTCCTCGCTCCCTCACTCCCTCCACTCCTCTATCACTGGGCTTCTCCTCGCTCCCTTGCTCTCTCCACTCCTCTATCACTGGGATTCTCCTCGCTCCCTCGCTCCCTCCACTCCTCTATCACTGGGCTTCTCCTCGATCCCTCACTCCCTCCACTCCTCTATCACTGGGCTTCTCCTGACTCATTCGCTCCCTCCACTCCTCTACCACTGGGATTCTCCTCGCTCGCTCGCTCCCTCCACTCCTCAATCACTGGGCTTCTCCTCGCTCCCTCACTCCCTCCACTCCTCTATCACTGGGCTTCTCCTCGCTCCCTCGCTCCCTCACTCCCTCCACTCCTCTATCACTGGGCTTCTCCTCGCTCGCTCGCTCACTCCACTCCTCTACCACTGGGCTTCTCCTCGCTCCCTCCACTGCTCTATCACTGGGCTTCTCCTCGTTCAGTCGCTCCCTCCAATCCTCTATCACTGGGCTTCTCCTCGCACCCTCGCTCCCTCCACTCCTCTATCACTGGGCTTCTCCTCGCTCCCTCGCTCCCTCCACTCCTCTATCACTGGGCTTCTCCTCGCTTCCTCGCACCCTCCACTCCTCTATCACTGGGCTTCTCCTCGCTCCCTCCACTCCTCTATCACTGGGCTTCTCCTCGCTCCCTCACTCCCTCCACTCCTCTATCACTGGGCTTCTCCTCGTTCCCTCGCTCCCTCCTCTCCTCTATCACTGGGCTTCTCCTCACTCCCTTGCTACCTCCACTCCTCTATCACAGGGCTTCTCCTCGCTCCCTCACTCCATCCACTCCTCTATCACTGGGCTTCTCCTGACTCCCTCACTTCCTCCACTCCTCTATCACTGGGCTTCTCCTCGCTCCCTCGCTCCCTCCACTCCTCTATCACTGGGCTTCTCCTCGCTCCCTCGCTCCCTCCACTCCTCTATCACTGGGCTTCTGCTCGCTCCCTTGCGCCCTCGACTCCTCTATCACTGGGCTTCTCCTCGCTCCCTCACTCCCTCCACTCCTCTATCACTGGGCTTCTCCTCGCTCCCTCGCTCCCTCCACTCCTCTATCACTGGGCTTCTCCTCGCTCCCTCGCTCTCTCCACTCTATCACTGGGCTTCTCCTCACTCCCTCGCTCCCTCGCTCCCTCCACTCCTCTATCACTGAGCTTCTCCTCGCTCCCTCGCTCCCTCCACTCCTCTATCACTGGGCTTCTCCTCGCTCCCTCGCTCCCTCCACTCCTCTATCACTGGACTTCTCCTCGCTCCCTCGCTCCCTCCACTCCTCTATCACTGGGCTTCTCCTCGCTCCCTCGCTCCCTCCACTCCTCTATCACTGTGCTTCTCCTGACTCCCTCGCTCCCTCCACTCCTCTATCACTGGGCTTCTCCTCGCTCCCTCGCTCCCTCCACTCCTCTATCACTGGGCATCTCCTCGCTCCCTCGCTCCCTCCACTCCTCTATCACTGTGCTTCTCCTGACTCCCTCACTCCCTCCACTTCTCTATCACTGGGCTTCTCCTCGCTCCCTCACTCCCTCCACTCCTCTATCACTGGGCTTCTCCTCGCTCCCTCGCTCCCTCCACTCCTCTATCACTGGGCTTCTCCTCGCTCCCTCACTCCCTCCACTCCTCTATCACTGGGCTTCTCCTCGCTCCCTCGCTCCCTCCACTCGTCTATCACTGGGCTTCTCCTCGTTCACTCGCTCCCTCCACTCCTCTATCACTGGGCTTCTCCTCACTCCCTCCACTCCTCTATCACTGGGATTCTCCTCGCTCCCTCGCTCCATCCACTCCTCTATCACTGGACATCTCCTCGCTCCCTTGCTCCCTCCACTCGTCTATCACTGGGCTTCTCCTCGCTCCCTCGCTCCCTCCACTCCTCTATCACTGGGCTTCTCCTCGCTCCCTCCACTCCTCTATCACTGGGCTTCTCCTCGCTCCCTCGCTCCCTCCACTCCTCTATCACTGGGCTTCTGCTCGCTCCCTCGCTCTCTCCACTCCTCTATCACTGGGCTTCTCCTCGCTCCCTCCACTCCTCTATCACTGGGATTCTCCTCGCTCCCTCGCTCCCTCCACTCCTCTATCACTGGGCTTCTCCTCGCTCCCTCACTCCCTCCACTCCTCTATCACTGGACTTCTCCTCGTTCACTCGCTCCCTCCACTCCTCTATCACTGGGCTTCTCCTCACTCCCTCACTCCCTCCACTCCTATGTCACTTGGCTTCTCCTCGCTCCCTCGCACTCTCCACTCTATCACTGGGCTTCTCCTCGCTCCCTCGCTCCCTCCACTCCTCTATCACTGGGCTTCTCCTCGCTCCCTCCACTCCTCTATCACTGGGCTTCTCCTCGCTCTCTCGCTCCCTCCACTCCTCTATCACTCGGCTTCTCCTCGTTCACTCGCTCCCTCCACTCCTCTATCACTGGGCTTCTCCTCGCTCCCTCCCTCCCTCCACTCCTCTATCACTGGGCTTCTCCTCGCTCCCTCTCTCCCTCCACTCCTCTATCACTGGGCTTCTCCTCGCTCCCTCACTCCCTCCACTCCTCTATCACTGGGCTTCTCCTCGCTCCCTCGCTCTCTCCACTCTATCACTGGGCTTCTCCTCGCTCCCTCGCTCCCTCCACTCCTCCATCACTGGGCTTCTCCTCGCTCCCTTGCTCCCTCCACTCCTCTATCACTGGGCTTCTCCTCGCTCCCTCGCTCCCTCCACTACTCTATCACTGGGCTTCTCCTCGCTCCCTCGCTCCCTCCACTCCTCTATCACTGTGCTTCTCCTGACTCCCTCGCTCCCTCCACTTCTCTATCACTGGGATTCTCCTCGCTCCCTCGCTCCCTCCACTCCTCTATCACTGGGCATCTCCTCGCTCCCTCCACTCCTCTATCACTGTGCTTCTCCTGACTCCCTCACTCCCTCCACTTCTCTATCACTGGGCTTCTCCTCGCTCCCTCACTCCCTCCACTCCTCTATCACTGGGCTTCTCCTCGCTCCCTCCACTCCTCTATCACTGGGCTTCTCCTCGCTCCCTCACTCCCTCCACTCCTCTATCACTGGGCTTCTCCTCGCTCCCTCGCTCCCTCCACTCGTCTATCACTGGGCTTCTCCTCGTTCACTCGCTCCCTCCACTCCTCTATCACTGGGCTTCTCCTCACTCCCTGCACTCCTCTATCACTGGGATTCTCCTCGCTCCCTCGCTCCCTCCACTCCTCTATCACTGGGCTTCTCCTCGCTCCCTCCACTCCTCTATCACTGGGCTTCTCCTCGCTCCCTCGCTCCCTCCACTCCTCTATCACTGGGCTTCTCCTCGCTCCCTCGCTCCCTCCACTCCTCTATCACTGGGCTTGTCCTCGCTCCCTCGCTCCCTCCACTCCTCTATCTCTGGTCTTCTCCTCGCTCCCTCGCTCCCTCCACTCCTCTATCACTGGGCTTCTCCTCGCTCCCTCACTCCCTCCACTCCTCTATCACTGGGCTTCTCCTCGCTCCCTCGCTCCCTCCACTCCTCTATCACTGGGATTCTCCTCGCTCCCTCACTCCCTCCACTCCTCTATCACTGGGCTTCTCCTCGCTCCCTTGCTCTCTCCACTCCTCTATCACTGGGATTCTCCTCGCTCCCTCGCTCCCTCCACTCCTCTATCACTGGGCTTCTCCTCGATCCCTCACTCCCTCCACTCCTCTATCACTGGGCTTCTCCTGACTCATTCGCTCCCTCCACTCCTCTACCACTGGGATTCTCCTCGCTCGCTCGCTCCCTCCACTCCTCAATCACTGGGCTTCTCCTCGCTCCCTCACTCCCTCCACTCCTCTATCACTGGGCTTCTCCTCGCTCCCTCGCTCCCTCACTCCCTCCACTCCTCTATCACTGGGCTTCTCCTCGCTCGCTCGCTCACTCCACTCCTCTACCACTGGGCTTCTCCTCGCTCCCTCCACTGCTCTATCACTGGGCTTCTCCTCGTTCAGTCGCTCCCTCCACTCCTCTATCACTGGGCTTCTCCTCGCACCCTCGCTCCCTCCACTCCTCTATCACTGGGCTTCTCCTCGCTCCCTCGCTCCCTCCACTCCTCTATCACTGGGCTTCTCCTCGCTTCCTCGCACCCTCCACTCCTCTATCACTGGGCTTCTCCTCGCTCCCTCCACTCCTCTATCACTGGGCTTCTCCTCGCTCCCTCACTCCCTCCACTCCTCTATCACTGGGCTTCTCCTCGTTCCCTCGCTCCCTCCTCTCCTCTATCACTGGGCTTCTCCTCACTCCCTTGCTACCTCCACTCCTCTATCACAGGGCTTCTCCTCGCTCCCTCACTCCATCCACTCCTCTATCACTGGGCTTCTCCTGACTCCCTCACTTCCTCCACTCCTCTATCACTGGGCTTCTCCTCGCTCCCTCGCTCCCTCCACTCCTCTATCACTGGGCTTCTCCTCGCTCCCTCGCTCCCTCCACTCCTCTATCACTGGGCTTCTGCTCGCTCCCTTGCGCCCTCGACTCCTCTATCACTGGGCTTCTCCTCGCTCCCTCACTCCCTCCACTCCTCTATCACTGGGCTTCTCCTCGCTCCCTCACTCCCTCCACTCCTCTATCACTGGGCTTCCCCTCGTTCACTCGCTCCCTCCACTCCTCTATCACTGGGCTTCTCCTCGCTCCCTCGCTCCCTCCACTCCTCTATCACTGGGCTTCTCCTCGCTCCCTCGCTCCCTCCACTCCTCTATCACTGGGCTTCTCCTCGCTCCCTCGCTCCCTCCACTCCTTTATCACTGGGCTTCTCCTCGCTCCCTCGCTCCCTCCACTCCTCTATCACTGGGCTTCTCCTCGCTCCCTCGCTCCCTCTCTCCCTCCACTCCTCTATCACTGGGCTTCTCCTCGTTCCCTCGCTCCCTCCACTCCTCTATCACTGGGCTTCTCCTCGCTCCCTCACTCCCTCCACTCCTCTATCACTGGGCTTCTCCTCGCTCCCTCGCTCTCTCCACTCCTCTATCACTGGGCTTCTCCTCGCTCCCTCGCTCCCTCCATCTCCTTTATCACTGGGCTTCTCCTCGCTCCCTCGGTCTCTCCACTCCTCTATCACTGGGCTTCTCCTCGCTCCCTCGCTCCCTCCACTCCTCTATCACTGGGCTTCTCCTCACTCCTTCGCTCCCTCCACTCCTCTATCACTGGGTTTCTCCATACTCCCTCGCTCCCTCCACTCCTCTATCACTGGGCTTCTCCTCGCTCCCTCCACTCCTCTATCACTGGGCTTCTCCTCGCTCCCTCCACTCCTCTATCACTGGGCTTCTCCTCGCTCCCTCGCTCCCTCCACTCCTCTATCACTGGGCTTCTCCTCGCTCCCTCACTCCCTCCACTCCTCTATCACTGGGCTTCTCCTCGCTCCCTCGCTCCCTCACTCCCTCCACTCCTCTATCATTGGGCTTCTCCTCGCTCCCTCGTGCCCTCCACTCCTCTATCACTGTGCTTCTCCTCGCTCCCTCGCTCCCTCCACTCCTCTATCACTGGGCTTCTCCTCGCTCCCTCGCTCTCTCACTCCCTCCACTCCTCTATCACTGGGCTCCTCCTCGCTCCCTTGCTCCCTTGCTCCCTCCACTCCTCTATCACTGGGCTTCTCCTCGCTCCCTCGCTCCCGCCACTCCTCTATCACTGGGCTTCTCCTCGCTCCCTCGCTGCCTCCACTCCTCTATCACTGGGCTTCTGCTCGCTCCCTCGCACTCTCCACTCCTCTATCACTGGGATTCTCCTCGCTCCCTCGCTCCCTCCACTCCTTTATCACTGGGCTTCTCCTCGCTCCCTCGCTCCCTCCACTCCTCTATCACTGGGCTTCTCCTCGCTCCCTCGCACCCTCCACTCCTCTATCACTGGGCTTCTGCTCGCTCCCTCGCTCTCTCCACTCCTCTATCACTGGGCTTCTCCTCGCTCCCTCGCTCCCTCCACTCCTCTATCACTGGACTTCTCCTCGCTCCATCGCTCCCTCCACTCCTCTATCACTGGGCTTCTCCTCGCTCCCTCGCTCCCTCCACTCCTCTATCACTCGGCTTCTCCTCGCTCCCTCGCTCCCTCCACTCCTCTATCACTGGTCTTCTCCTCGCTCCCTCGCTCCCTCCACTCCTCTATCACTGGGCTTCTCCTCGCTCCCTCACTCCCTCCACTCCTCTATCACTGGGCTTCTCCTCACTCCCTTGCTCCCTCCACTCCTCTATCACTGGGCTTCTCCTTACTCCCTCACTCCCTCCACTCCTCTATCACTGGGCTTCTCCTCGCTCCCTCCCTCCCTCCACTCCTCTGTCACTGGGATTCTCCCCGCTCCCTCGCTCCCTCCACTCCTCTATCACTAGTCTTCTCCTCGCTCTCTCGCTCCCTCCACTCCTCTATCACTGGGCTTCTCCTCGTTAATTCGCTCACTCCACTCCTCTATCACTGGGCTTCTCCTCGCTCCCTCGCTCCCTCCACTCCTCTATCACTGGGCTTCTCCTCGCTCCCTCACTCCCTCCACTCCTCTATCATTGGGCTTCTCCTCGCTCCCTCACTCCCTTCCCTCGTCTATCACTGGGCTTCTCCTCGTTCACTCACTCCCTCCACTCCTCTATCACTGGGCTTCTCCTCGCTCCCTCGCTCCCTCCACTCCTCTTTCACTGGGCTTCTCCTCGTTCACTCGCTCCCTCCACTCCTCTATCACTGGGCTTCTCCTCACTCCCTCGCTCCCTCCACTCCTCTATCACTGGGATTCTCCTCGCTCCCTCACTCCCTCCACTCCTCTATCACTGGGCTTCTCCTCGCTCCCTCGCTCCCTCCACTCCTCTATCACTGGGCTTCTCCTCGCTCCCTCACTTCCTCCACTCCTCTATCACTGCGCTTCTCCTCGCTCCCTCGCTCCCTCCACTCCTCTATCACTGGGATTCTCCTCGCTCCCTCGCTCCTTCCACTCCTCTATCACAGGGCTTCTCCTGACTCCCTCGCTCTCTCCACTCCTCTATCACTGGGCTTCTCCTCACTCCCTCGCTCCCTCCAATCCTCTATCACTGGGCATCTCCTCGCTCCCTCGCTCCCTCACTCCCTCCACTCCTCTATCACTGGGTTTCTCCTCGCTCCCTCGTGCCCTCCACTCCTCTATCACTGGGCATCTCCTCGCTCCCTCGCTCCCTCCACTCCTCTATCACTGGGCTTCTCCTCGCTCCCTCGCTCCCTCGCTCCCTCCACTCCTCTATCACTGGGCTTCTCCTCGTTCCCTCGCTCCCTCCACTCCTCTATCACTGGGCTTCTCCTCGCTCCCTCACTCCCTCCACTCCTCTATCACTGGGCTTCTCCTCGCTCCCTCGCTCTCTCCACTCCTCTATCACTGGGCTTCTCCTCGCTCCCTCGCTCCCTCCACTCCTTTATGACTGGGCTTCTCCTCGCTCCCTCGGTCTCTCCACTCCTCTATCACTCGGCTTCTCCTCGCTCCCTCGCTCCCTCCACTCCTCTATCACTGGGCTTCTCCTCACTCCTTCGCTCCCTCCACTCCTCTATCACTGGGTTTCTCCATACTCCCTCGCTCCCTCCACTCCTCTATCACTGGGCTTCTCCTCGCTCCCTCCACTCCTCTATCACTGGGCTTCTCCTCGCTCCCTCCACTCCTCTATCACTGGGCTTCTCCTCGCTCCCTCGCTCCCTCCACTCCTCTATCACTGGGCTTCTCCTCGCTCCCTCACTCCCTCCACTCCTCTATCACTGGGCTTCTCCTCGCTCCCTCGCTCCCTCACTCCCTCCACTCCTCTATCATTGGGCTTCTCCTCGCTCCCTCGTGCCCTCCACTCCTCTATCACTGGGCTTCTCCTCGCTCCCTCGCTCCCTCCACTCCTCTATCACTGGGCTTCTCCTCGCTCCCTCGCTCTCTCACTCCCTCCACTCCTCTATCACTGGGCTTCTCCTCGCTCCCTTGCTCCCTTGCTCCCTCCACTCCTCTATCACTGGGCTTCTCCTCGCTCCCTCGCTCCCGCCACTCCTCTATCACTGGGCTTCTCCTCGCTCCCTCGCTGCCTCCACTCCTCTATCACTGGGCTTCTGCTCGCTCCCTCGCACTCTCCACTCCTCTATCACTGGGATTCTCCTCGCTCCCTCGCTCCCTCCACTCCTTTATCACTGGGCTTCTCCTCGCTCCCTCGCTCCCTCCACTCCTCTATCACTGGGCTTCTCCTCGCTCCCTCGCTCCCTCCACTCCTCTATCACTGGGCTTCTGCTCGCTCCCTCGCTCTCTCCACTCCTCTATCACTGGGCTTCTCCTCGCTCCCTCGCTCCCTCCACTCCTCTATCACTGGGCTTCTCCTCGCTCCCTCGCTCCCTCCACTCCTCTATCACTGGACTTCTCCTCGCTCCCTCGCTCCCTCCACTCCTCTATCACTGGGCTTCTCCTCGCTCCCTCGCTCCCTCCACTCCTCTATCACTGGGCTTCTCCTCGCTCCCTCGCTCCCTCCACTCCTCCATCACTGGTCTTCTCCTCGCTCCCTCGCTCCCTCCACTCCTCTATCACTGGGCTTCTCCTCGCTCCCTCACTCCCTCCACTCCTCTATCACTGGGCTTCTCCTCACTCCCTTGCTCCCTCCACTCCTCTATCACTGGGCTTCTCCTCACTCCCTCACTCCCTCCACTCCTCTATCACTGGGCTTCTCCTCGCTCCCTCCCTCCCTCCACTCCTCTGTCACTGGGATTCTCCGCGCTCCCTCGCTCCCTCCACTCCTCTATCACTAGTCTTCTCCTCGCTCTCTCGCTCCCTCCACTCCTCTATCACTGGGCTTCTCCTCGTTAATTCGCTCACTCCACTCCTCTATCACTGGGCTTCTCCTCGCTCCCTCGCTCCCTCCACTCCTCTATCACTGGGCTTCTCCTCGCTCCCTCACTCCCTCCACTCCTCTATCACTGGGCTTCTCCTCGCTCCCTCACTCCCTTCCCTCGTCTATCACTGGGCTTCTCCTCGTTCACTCACACCCTCCACTCCTCTATCACTGGGCTTCTCCTCGCTCCCTCGCTCCCTCCACTCCTCTTTCACTGGGCTTCTCCTCGTTCACTCGCTCCCTCCACTCCTCTATCACTGGGCTTCTCCTCACTCCCTCGCTCCCTCCACTTCTCTATCTCTGGGCTTCTCCTCACTCCCTCCACTCCTCTATCACTGGGATTCTCCTCGCTCCCTCACTCCCTCCACTCCTCTATCACTGGGCTTCTCCTCGCTCCCTCGCTCCCTCCACTCCTCTATCACTGGGCTTCTCCTCGCTCCCTCACTCCCTCCACTCCTCTATCACTGGGCTTCTCCTCGCTCCCTCGCTCCCTCCACTCCTCTGTCACTGGGATTCTCCTCTCTCCCTCGCTCCTTCCACTGCTCTATCACAGGTCTTCTCCTGACTCCCTCGCTCCCTCCACTCCTCTATCACTGGGCTTCTCCTCACTCCCTCGCTCCCTCCAATCCTCTATCACTGGGCTTCTCCTCGCTCCCTCGCTCCCTCACTCCCTCCACTCCTCTATCACTGGGTTTCTCCTCGCTCCCTCGTGCCCTCCACTCCTCTATCACTGGGCTTCCCCTCGCTCCCTCGCTCCCTCCACTCCTCTATCACTGGGCTTCTCCTCGCTCGCTCGCTCTCTCACTCCCTCCACTCCTCTATCACTGGGCTTCTCCTCGCTCCCTCGCTCTCTCACTCCCTCCACTCCTCTATCACTGGGCTTCTCCTCGCTCCCTCGCTCCCTCGCTCCCTCCACTCCTCCATCACTGGGCTTCTCCTCGCTCCCTTGCTCCCTCCACTCCTCTATCACTGGGCTTCTCCTGACTCCCTCACTTCCTACACTTCTCTATCACTGGGATTCTCCTCGCTCCCTCGCTGCCTCCACTCCTCTATAACTGGGCTTCTGCTCGCTCCCTCGCTCTCTCCACTCCTCTATCACTGGGCTTCTCCTCGCTCCCTCGCTCCCTCCACTCCTCTATCACTGGGCTTCTGCTCGCTCCCTCACTCCCTCCAGTCCTCTATCACTGGGATTCTCCTCGGTCCCTCGCTCCCTCCACTCCTCTATCACTGGGCTTCTCCTCGCTCCCTCGCTCCATCCACTCCTCTATCACTGGGCTTCTGCTCGCTCCCTCGCTCTCTCCACTCCTCTATCACTGGGCTTCTCCTCGCTCCCTCACTCCCTCCACTCCTCTATCACTGGGCTTCTCCTGACTCCCTCACTTCCTCCACTCCTCTATCACTGGGCTTCTCCTCGCTCCCTCGCTCCCTCCACTCCTCTATCACTGGGCTTCTGCTCGCTCCCTCGCTCTCTCCACTCCTCTATCACTGGGCTTCTCCTCGCTCCCTCCACTCCTCTATCACTGGGATTCTCCTCGCTCCCTCGCTCCCTCCACTCCTCTATCACTGGGCTTCTCCTCGCTCCCTCACTCCCTCCACTCCTCTATCAATGGGCTTCTCCTCGTTCACTCGCTCCCTCCACTCCTCTAACACTGGGCTTCTCCTCACTCCCTCACTCCCTCCACTCCTATATCACTGGGCTTCTCCTCGCTCCCTCGCACTCTCCACTCTATCACTGGGCTTCTCCTCGCTCCCTCGCTCCCTCCACTCCTCTATCACTGGGCTTCTCCTCGCTCCCTCGCTCCCTCCACTCCTCTATCACTGGGCTTCTCCTCGCTCCCTCACTCCCTCCACTCTATCACTGGGCTTCTCCTGACTCCCTCGCTCCCTCCACTCCTCTATCACTGGGCTTCTCCTCACTCCCTCGCTCCCTCCACTCCTCTTTCACTGGGCTTCTGCTCGCTCCCTCGCTCTCTCCACTCCTCTATCACTGGGATTCTCCTCGCTCCCTCGCTCCCTCCACTCCTCTATCACTGGGCTTCTCCTCGCTCTCTCGCTCCCTCCACTCCTCTATCACTCGGCTTCTCCTCGCTCCCTCACTCCCTCCACTCCTCTATCACTGGGCTTCTCCTCACTCCCTTGCTCCCTCCACTCCTCTATCACTGGGCTTCTCCTTACTCCCTCACTCCCTCCACTCCTCTATCACTGGGCTTCTCCTCGCTCCCTCCCTCCCTCCACTCCTCTGTCACTGGGATTCTCCCCGCTCCCTCGCTCCCTCCACTCCTCTATCACTAGTCTTCTCCTCGCTCTCTCGCTCCCTCCACTCCTCTATCACTGGGCTTCTCCTCGTTAATTCGCTCACTCCACTCCTCTATCACTGGGCTTCTCCTCGCTCCCTCGCTCCCTCCACTCCTCTATCACTGGGCTTCTCCTCGCTCCCTCACTCCCTCCACTCCTCTATCATTGGGCTTCTCCTCGCTCCCTCACTCCCTTCCCTCGTCTATCACTGGGCTTCTCCTCGTTCACTCACTCCCTCCACTCCTCTATCACTGGGCTTCTCCTCGCTCCCTCGCTCCCTCCACTCCTCTTTCACTGGGCTTCTCCTCGTTCACTCGCTCCCTCCACTCCTCTATCACTGGGCTTCTCCTCACTCCCTCGCTCCCTCCACTCCTCTATCACTGGGATTCTCCTCGCTCCCTCACTCCCTCCACTCCTCTATCACTGGGCTTCTCCTCGCTCCCTCGCTCCCTCCACTCCTCTATCACTGGGCTTCTCCTCGCTCCCTCACTTCCTCCACTCCTCTATCACTGCGCTTCTCCTCGCTCCCTCGCTCCCTCCACTCCTCTATCACTGGGATTCTCCTCGCTCCCTCGCTCCTTCCACTCCTCTATCACAGGGCTTCTCCTGACTCCCTCGCTCTCTCCACTCCTCTATCACTGGGCTTCTCCTCACTCCCTCGCTCCCTCCAATCCTCTATCACTGGGCATCTCCTCGCTCCCTCGCTCCCTCACTCCCTCCACTCCTCTATCACTGGGTTTCTCCTCGCTCCCTCGTGCCCTCCACTCCTCTATCACTGGGCATCTCCTCGCTCCCTCGCTCCCTCCACTCCTCTATCACTGGGCTTCTCCTCGCTCCCTCGCTCCCTCGCTCCCTCCACTCCTCTATCACTGGGCTTCTCCTCGTTCCCTCGCTCCCTCCACTCCTCTATCACTGGGCTTCTCCTCGCTCCCTCACTCCCTCCACTCCTCTATCACTGGGCTTCTCCTCGCTCCCTCGCTCTCTCCACTCCTCTATCACTGGGCTTCTCCTCGCTCCCTCGCTCCCTCCACTCCTTTATGACTGGGCTTCTCCTCGCTCCCTCGGTCTCTCCACTCCTCTATCACTCGGCTTCTCCTCGCTCCCTCGCTCCCTCCACTCCTCTATCACTGGGCTTCTCCTCACTCCTTCGCTCCCTCCACTCCTCTATCACTGGGTTTCTCCATACTCCCTCGCTCCCTCCACTCCTCTATCACTGGGCTTCTCCTCGCTCCCTCCACTCCTCTATCACTGGGCTTCTCCTCGCTCCCTCCACTCCTCTATCACTGGGCTTCTCCTCGCTCCCTCGCTCCCTCCACTCCTCTATCACTGGGCTTCACCTCGCTCCCTCACTCCCTCCACTCCTCTATCACTGGGCTTCTCCTCGCTCCCTCGCTCCCTCACTCCCTCCACTCCTCTATCATTGGGCTTCTCCTCGCTCCCTCGTGCCCTCCACTCCTCTATCACTGGGCTTCTCCTCGCTCCCTCGCTCCCTCCACTCCTCTATCACTGGGCTTCTCCTCGCTCCCTCGCTCTCTCACTCCCTCCACTCCTCTATCACTGGGCTTCTCCTCGCTCCCTTGCTCCCTTGCTCCCTCCACTCCTCTATCACTGGGCTTCTCCTCGCTCCCTCGCTCCCGCCACTCCTCTATCACTGGGCTTCTCCTCGCTCCCTCGCTGCCTCCACTCCTCTATCACTGGGCTTCTGCTCGCTCCCTCGCACTCTCCACTCCTCTATCACTGGGATTCTCCTCGCTCCCTCGCTCCCTCCACTCCTTTATCACTGGGCTTCTCCTCGCTCCCTCGCTCCCTCCACTCCTCTATCACTGGGCTTCTCCTCGCTCCCTCGCTCCCTCCACTCCTCTATCACTGGGCTTCTGCTCGCTCCCTCGCTCTCTCCACTCCTCTATCACTGGGCTTCTCCTCGCTCCCTCGCTCCCTCCACTCCTCTATCACTGGGCTTCTCCTCGCTCCCTCGCTCCCTCCACTCCTCTATCACTGGACTTCTCCTCGCTCCCTCGCTCCCTCCACTCCTCTATCACTGGGCTTCTCCTCGCTCCCTCGCTCCCTCCACTCCTCTATCACTGGGCTTCTCCTCGCTCCCTCGCTCCCTCCACTCCTCCATCACTGGTCTTCTCCTCGCTCCCTCGCTCCCTCCACTCCTCTATCACTGGGCTTCTCCTCGCTCCCTCACTCCCTCCACTCCTCTATCACTGGGCTTCTCCTCACTCCCTTGCTCCCTCCACTCCTCTATCACTGGGCTTCTCCTCACTCCCTCACTCCCTCCACTCCTCTATCACTGGGCTTCTCCTCGCTCCCTCCCTCCCTCCACTCCTCTGTCACTGGGATTCTCCGCGCTCCCTCGCTCCCTCCACTCCTCTATCACTAGTCTTCTCCTCGCTCTCTCGCTCCCTCCACTCCTCTATCACTGGGCTTCTCCTCGTTAATTCGCTCACTCCACTCCTCTATCACTGGGCTTCTCCTCGCTCCCTCGCTCCCTCCACTCCTCTATCACTGGGCTTCTCCTCGCTCCCTCACTCCCTCCACTCCTCTATCACTGGGCTTCTCCTCGCTCCCTCACTCCCTTCCCTCGTCTATCACTGGGCTTCTCCTCGTTCACTCACACCCTCCACTCCTCTATCACTGGGCTTCTCCTCGCTCCCTCGCTCCCTCCACTCCTCTTTCACTGGGCTTCTCCTCGTTCACTCGCTCCCTCCACTCCTCTATCACTGGGCTTCTCCTCACTCCCTCGCTCCCTCCACTTCTCTATCTCTGGGCTTCTCCTCACTCCCTCCACTCCTCTATCACTGGGATTCTCCTCGCTCCCTCACTCCCTCCACTCCTCTATCACTGGGCTTCTCCTCGCTCCCTCGCTCCCTCCACTCCTCTATCACTGGGCTTCTCCTCGCTCCCTCACTCCCTCCACTCCTCTATCACTGGGCTTCTCCTCGCTCCCTCGCTCCCTCCACTCCTCTGTCACTGGGATTCTCCTCTCTCCCTCGCTCCTTCCACTGCTCTATCACAGGTCTTCTCCTGACTCCCTCGCTCCCTCCACTCCTCTATCACTGGGCTTCTCCTCACTCCCTCGCTCCCTCCAATCCTCTATCACTGGGCTTCTCCTCGCTCCCTCGCTCCCTCACTCCCTCCACTCCTCTATCACTGGGTTTCTCCTCGCTCCCTCGTGCCCTCCACTCCTCTATCACTGGGCTTCCCCTCGCTCCCTCGCTCCCTCCACTCCTCTATCACTGGGCTTCTCCTCGCTCGCTCGCTCTCTCACTCCCTCCACTCCTCTATCACTGGGCTTCTCCTCGCTCCCTCGCTCTCTCACTCCCTCCACTCCTCTATCACTGGGCTTCTCCTCGCTCCCTCGCTCCCTCGCTCCCTCCACTCCTCCATCACTGGGCTTCTCCTCGCTCCCTTGCTCCCTCCACTCCTCTATCACTGGGCTTCTCCTGACTCCCTCACTTCCTACACTTCTCTATCACTGGGATTCTCCTCGCTCCCTCGCTGCCTCCACTCCTCTATAACTGGGCTTCTGCTCGCTCCCTCGCTCTCTCCACTCCTCTATCACTGGGCTTCTCCTCGCTCCCTCGCTCTCTCCACTCTATCACTGGGCTTCTCCTCGCTCCCTCGCTCCCTCCACTCCTCTATCACTGGGCTTCTCCTCGCTCCCTTGCTCCCTCCACTCCTCTTTCACTGGGCTTCTCCTCGCTCCCTCACTCCCTCCACTCCTCTATCACTGGGATTCTCCTCGCTCCCTCGCTCCCTCCACTCCTCTATCACTGTGCTTCTCCTGACTCCCTCGCTCCCTCCACTCCTCTATCACTGGGCTTCTCCTCGCTCCCTCGCTCCCTCCACTCCTCTATCACTGGGCATCTCCTCGCTCCCTCCACTCCTCTATCACTGTGCTTCTCCTGACTCCCTCACTCCCTCCACTTCTCTATCACTGGGCTTCACCTCGCTCCCTCACTCCCTCCACTCCTCTATCACTGGTCTTCTCCTCGCTCCCTCGCTCCCTCCACTCCTCTATCACTGGGCTTCTCCTCGCTCCCTCACTCCCTCCACTCCTCTATCACTGGGCTTCTCCTCGCTCCCTCGCTCCCTCCACTCGTCTATCACTGGGCTTCTCCTCGTTCACTCGCTCCCTCCACTCCTCTATCACTGGGCTTCTCCTCACTCCCTCCACTCCTCTATCACTGGGATTCTCCTCGCTCCCTCGCTCCCTCCACTCCTCTATCACTGGGCTTCTCCTCGCTCCCTCGCTCCCTCCACTCCTCTATCACTGGGCTTCTCCTCGCTCCCTCGCTCCCTCCACTCCTCTATCACTGGGCTTCTCCTCGCTCCCTCGCTCCCTCCACTCCTCTTTCACTGGGCTTCTCCTCGCTCCCTCGCTCCCTCCACTCCTCTATCTCTGGTCTTCTCCTCGCTCCCTCGCTCCCTCCACTCCTCTATCACTGGGCTTCTCCTCGCTCCCTCACTCCCTCCAGTCCTCTATCACTGGGCTTCTCCTCGCTCCCACGCTCCCTCCACTCCTCTATCACTGGGATTCTCCTCGCTCCCTCACTCCCTCCACTCCTCTATCACTGGGCTTCTCCTCGCTCCCTTGCTCTCTCCACTCCTCTATCACTGGGATTCTCCTCGCTCCCTCGCTCCCTCCACTCCTCTATCACTGGGCTTCTCCTCGCTCCCTCACTCCCTCCACTCCTCTATCACTGGGCTACTCCTGACTCATTCGCTCCCTCCACTCCTCTACCACTGGGATTCTCCTCGCTCGCTCGCTCCCTCCACTCCTCTATCACTGGGCTTCTCCTCGCTCCCTCACTCCCTCCACTCCTCTATCACTGGGCTTCTCCTCGCTCCCTCGCTCCCTCACACCCTCCGCTCCTCTATCACTGGGCTTCTCCTCGCCCCCTCACTCCCTCCACTCCTCTATCACTGGGCTTCTCCTCGCTCCCTCCACTGCTCTATCACTGGGCTTCTCCTCGTTCAGTTGCTCCCTCCACTCCTCTATCACTGGGCTTCTCCTCGCTCCCTCGCTCCCTCCACTCCTCTATCACTGGGCTTCTCCTCGCTCCCTCACTCCCTCCACTCCTCTATCACTGGGCTTCTCCTCACACCCTTGCTCCCTCCACTCCTCTATCACTGGGCTTCTCCTCACTCCCTCACTCCCTCCACTCCTCTATCACTGGGCTTCTCCTCGCTCCCTCCCTCCCTCCACTCCTCTGTCACTGGGATTCTCCGCGCTCCCTCGCTCCCTCCACTCCTCTATCACTAGTCTTCTCCTCGCTCTCTCGCTCCCTCCACTCCTCTATCACTGGGCTTCTCCTCGTTAATTCGCTCACTCCACTCCTCTATCACTGGGCTTCTCCTCGCTCCCTCGCTCCCTCCACTCCTCTATCACTGGGCTTCTCCTCGCTCCCTCACTCCCTCCACTCCTCTATCACTGGGCTTCTCCTCGCTCCCTCACTCCCTTCCCTCGTCTATCACTGGGCTTCTCCTCGTTCACTCACACCCTCCACTCCTCTATCACTGGGCTTCTCCTCGCTCCCTCGCTCCCTCCACTCCTCTTTCACTGGGCTTCTCCTCGTTCACTCGCTCCCTCCACTCCTCTATCACTGGGCTTCTCCTCACTCCCTCGCTCCCTCCACTTCTCTATCTCTGGGCTTCTCCTCACTCCCTCCACTCCTCTATCACTGGGATTCTCCTCGCTCCCTCACTCCCTCCACTCCTCTATCACTGGGCTTCTCCTCGCTCCCTCGCTCCCTCCACTCCTCTATCACTGGGCTTCTCCTCGCTCCCTCACTCCCTCCACTCCTCTATCACTGGGCTTCTCCTCGCTCCCTCGCTCCCTCCACTCCTCTGTCACTGGGATTCTCCTCTCTCCCTCGCTCCTTCCACTGCTCTATCACAGGTCTTCTCCTGACTCCCTCGCTCCCTCCACTCCTCTATCACTGGGCTTCTCCTCACTCCCTCGCTCCCTCCAATCCTCTATCACTGGGCTTCTCCTCGCTCCCTCGCTCCCTCACTCCCTCCACTCCTCTATCACTGGGTTTCTCCTCGCTCCCTCGTGCCCTCCACTCCTCTATCACTGGGCTTCCCCTCGCTCCCTCGCTCCCTCCACTCCTCTATCACTGGGCTTCTCCTCGCTCGCTCGCTCTCTCACTCCCTCCACTCCTCTATCACTGGGCTTCTCCTCGCTCCCTCGCTCTCTCACTCCCTCCACTCCTCTATCACTGGGCTTCTCCTCGCTCCCTCGCTCCCTCGCTCCCTCCACTCCTCCATCACTGGGCTTCTCCTCGCTCCCTTGCTCCCTCCACTCCTCTATCACTGGGCTTCTCCTGACTCCCTCACTTCCTACACTTCTCTATCACTGGGATTCTCCTCGCTCCCTCGCTGCCTCCACTCCTCTATAACTGGGCTTCTGCTCGCTCCCTCGCTCTCTCCACTCCTCTATCACTGGGCTTCTCCTCGCTCCCTCGCTCTCTCCACTCTATCACTGGGCTTCTCCTCGCTCCCTCGCTCCCTCCACTCCTCTATCACTGGGCTTCTCCTCGCTCCCTTGCTCCCTCCACTCCTCTTTCACTGGGCTTCTCCTCGCTCCCTCACTCCCTCCACTCCTCTATCACTGGGATTCTCCTCGCTCCCTCGCTCCCTCCACTCCTCTATCACTGTGCTTCTCCTGACTCCCTCGCTCCCTCCACTCCTCTATCACTGGGCTTCTCCTCGCTCCCTCGCTCCCTCCACTCCTCTATCACTGGGCATCTCCTCGCTCCCTCCACTCCTCTATCACTGTGCTTTTCCTGACTCCCTCACTCCCTCCACTTCTCTATCACTGGGCTTCACCTCGCTCCCTCACTCCCTCCACTCCTCTATCACTGGTCTTCTCCTCGCTCCCTCGCTCCCTCCACTCCTCTATCACTGGGCTTCTCCTCGCTCCCTCACTCCCTCCACTCCTCTATCACTGGGCTTCTCCTCGCTCCCTCGCTCCCTCCACTCGTCTATCACTGGGCTTCTCCTCGTTCACTTCGCTCCCTCCACTCCTCTATCACTGGGCTTCTCCTCACTCCCTCCACTCCTCTATCACTGGGATTCTCCTCGCTCCCTCGCTCCCTCCACTCCTCTATCACTGGGCTTCTCCTCGCTCCCTCGCTCCCTCCACTCCTCTATCACTGGGCTTCTCCTCGCTCCCTCGCTCCCTCCACTCCTCTATCACTGGGCTTCTCCTCGCTCCCTCGCTCCCTCCACTCCTCTTTCACTGGGCTTCTCCCCGCTCCCTCGCTCCCTCCACTCCTCTATCTCTGGTTTTCTCCTCGCTCCCTCGCTCCCTCCACTCCTCTATCACTGGGCTTCTCCTCGCTCCCTCACTCCCTCCAGTCCTCTATCACTGGGCTTCTCCTCGCTCCCACGCTCCCTCCACTCCTCTATCACTGGGATTCTCCTCGCTCCCTCACTCCCTCCACTCCTCTATCACTGGGCTTCTCCTCGCTCCCTTGCTCTCTCCACTCCTCTATAACTGGGATTCTCCTCGCTCCCTCGCTCCCTCCACTCCTCTATCACTGGGCTTCTCCTCGCTCCCTCACTCCCTCCACTCCTCTATCACTGGGCTACTCCTGACTCATTCGCTCCCTCCACTCCTCTACCACTGGGATTCTCCTCGCTCGCTCGCTCCCTCCACTCCTCTATCACTGGGCTTCTCCTCGCTCCCTCACTCCCTCCACTCCTCTATCACTGGGCTTCTCCTCGCTCCCTCGCTCCCTCACACCCTCCGCTCCTCTATCACTGGGCTTCTCCTCGCTCCCTCACTCCCTCCACTCCTCTATCACTGGGCTGCTCCTCGCTCCCTCACTCCCTCGCTCCCTCCACTCCTCCATCACTGGGCTTCTCCTCGCTCGCTCGCTCACTCCACTCCTCTACCACTGGGCTTCTCCTCGCTCCCTCCACTGCTCTATCACTGGGCTTCTCCTCGTTCAGTTGCTCCCTCCACTCCTCTATCACTGGGCTTCTCCTCGCTCCCTCGCTCCCTCCACTCCTCTATCACTGGGCTTCTCCTCGCTCCCTCGCTCCCTCCACTCCTCTATCACTGGACTTCTCCTCGCTTCCTCGCACCCTCCACTCCTCTATCACTGGGCTTCTCCTCGCTCCCTCCACTCCTCTATCACTGGGCTTCTCCTCGCTCCCTCACTCCCTCCACTCCTCTATCACTGGGCTTCTCCTCGCTCCCTCGCTCCCTCCTCTCCTCTATCACTGGGCTTCTCCTCACTCCCTTGCTACCTCCACTCCTCTATCACAGGGCTTCTCCTCGCTCCCTCACTCCATCCACTCCTCTATCACTGGGCTTCTCCTGACTCCCTCACTTCCTCCACTCCTCTATCACTGGGCTTCTCCTCGCTCCCTCGCTCCCTCCACTCCTCTATCACTGGGCTTCTCCTCGCTCCCTCGCTCCCTCCACTCCTCTATCACTGGGCTTCTGCTCGCTCCCTCGCGCCCTCCACTCCTCTATCACTGGGCTTCTCCTCGCTCCCTCACTCCCTCCACTCCTCTATCACTGGGCTTCTCCTCGCTCCCTCACTCCCTCCACTCCTCTATCACTGGGCTTCTCCTCGCTCCCTCTCTCCCTCCACTCCTCTATCACTGGGCTTCTCCTCGCTCCCTCGCTCCCTCCACTCCTCTATCACTGGGATTCTCCTCGCTCCCTCGCTCCCTCAACTCCTCTATCACTGGGCTTCTCCTCGCTCCCTCGCTCCCTCCACTCCTCTATCACTGGGCTTCTCCTCGCTCCCTCGCTCCCTCGCTCCCTCCACTCCTCTATCACTGGGCTTCTCCTCGTTCCCTCGCTCCCTCCACTCCTCTATCACTGGGCTTCTCCTCGCTCCCTCACTCCCTCCACTCCTCTATCACTGGGCTTCTCCTCGCTCCCTCGCTCTCTCCACTCCTCTATCACTGGGCTTCTCCTCGTTTCCTCGCTCCCTCCACTCCTTTATCACTGGGCTTCTCCTCGCTCCCTCGGTCTCTCCACTCCTCTATCACTGGGCTTCTCCTCACTCCTTCGCTCCCTCCACTCCTCTATCACTGGGTTTCTCCATACTCCCTCGCTCCCTCCACTCCTCTATCACTGGGCTTCTCCTCGCTCCCTCCACTCCTCTATCACTGGGCTTCACCTCGCTCCCTCCACTCTATCACTGGGCTTCTCCTCGCTCCCTCGCTCCCTCCACTCCTCTATCACTGGGCTTCTCCTCGCTCCCTCACTCCCTCCACTCCTCTATCACTGGGCTTCTCCTCGCTCCCTCGCTCCCTCACTCCCTCCACTCCTCTATCATTGGGCTTCTCCTCGCTCCCTCGTGCCCTCAACTCTATCACTGGGCTTCTCCTCGCTCCCTCGCTCCCTCCACTCCTCTACCACTGGGCTTCTCCTCGCTCCCTCGCTCTCTCACTCCCTCCACTCCTCTATCACTGGGCTTCTCCTCGCTCCCTTGCTCCCTTGCTCCCTCCACTCCTCTATCACTGGGCTTCTCCTCGCTCCCTCGCTCCCGCCACTCCTCTATCACTGGGCTTCTCCTCGCTCCCTCGCTGCCTCCACTCCTCTATCACTGGGCTTCTGCTCGCTCCCTCGCACTCTCCACTCCTCTATCACTGGGATTCTCCTCGCTCCCTCGCTCCCTCCACTCCTTTATCACTGGGCATCTCCTCGCTCCCTCGCTCCCTCCACTCCTCTATCACTGGGCTTCTCCTCGCTCCCTCGCACCCTCCACTCCTCTATCACTGGGCTTCTGCTTGCTCCCTCGCTCTCTCCGCTCCTCTATCACTGGGCTTCTCCTCACTCCCTCGCTCCCTCCACTCCTCTATCACTGGGCTTCTCCTCGCTCCCTCGCTCCCTCCACTCCTCTATCACTGGACTTCTCCTCGCTCCCTCGCTCCCTCCACTCCTCTATCACTGGGCTTCTCCTCGCTCCCTCGCTCCCTCCACTCCTCTATCACTGGGCTTCTCCTCGCTCCCTCGCTCCCTCCACTCCTCTATCACTGATCTTCTCCTCGCTCCCTCGCTCCCTCCACTCCTCTATCACTGGGCTTCTCCTCGCTCCCTCACTCCCTCCACTCCTCTATCACTGGGCTTCTCCTCACTCCCTTGCTCCCTCCACTCCTCTATCACTGGGCTTCTCCTCACTCCCTCACTCCCTCCACTCCTCTATCACTGGGCTTCTCCTCGCTCCCTCCCTCCCTCCACTCCTCTGTCACTGGGATTCTCCGCGCTCCCTCGCTCCCTCCACTCCTCTATCACTAGTCTTCTCCTCGCTCTCTCGCTCCCTCCACTCCTCTATCACTGGGCTTCTCCTCGTTAATTCGCTCACTCCACTCCTCTATCACTGGGCTTCTCCTCGCTCCCTCGCTCCCTCCACTCCTCTATCACTGGGCTTCTCCTCGCTCCCTCACTCCCTTCCCTCGTCTATCACTGGGCTTCTCCTCGTTCACTCACTCCCTCCACTCCTCTATCAATGGGCTTCTCCTCGCTCCCTCGCTCCCTCCACTCCACTTTCACTGGGCTTCTCCTCGTTCACTCGCTCCCTCCACTCCTCTATGACTGGGCTTCTCCTCACTCCCTCGCTCCCTCCACTTCTCTATCTCTGGGCTTCTCCTCACTCCCTCCACTCCTCTATCACTGGGATTCTCCTCGCTCCCTCACTCCCTCCACTCCTCTATCACTGGGCTTCTCCTCGCTCCCTCGCTCCCTCCACTCCTCTATCACTGGGCTTCTCCTCGCTCCCTCACTCCCTCCACTCCTCTATCACTGGGCTTCTCCTCGTTCCCTCGCTCCCTCCACTCCTCTATCACTGGGATTCTCCTCGCTCCCTCGCTCCTTCCACTCCTCTATCACAGGGCTTCTCCTGACTCCCTCGCTCCCTCCACTCCTCTATCACTGGGCTTCTCCTCACTCCCTCACTCCCTCCAATCCTCTATCACTGGGCTTCTCCTCGCTCCCTCGCTCCCTCACTCCCTCCACTCCTCTATCACTGGGTTTCTCCTCGCTCCCTCGTGCCCTCCACTCCTCTATCACTGGGCTTCTCCTCGCTCCCTCGCTCCCTCCACTCCTCTATCCCTGGGCTTCTCCTCGCTCGCTCGCTCTCTCACTCCCTCCACTCCTCTATCACTGGGCTTCTCCTCGCTCCCTCGCTCTCTCACTCCCTCCACTCCTCTATCACTGGGCTTCTCCTCGCTCCCTCGCTCCCTCGCTCCCTCCACTCCTCCATCACTGGGCTTCTCCTCGCTCCCTTGCTCCCTCCACTCCTCTATCACTGGGCTTCTCCTGAATCCCTCACTTCCTACACTCCTCTATCACTGGGCTTCTCCTCGCTTACTCGCTGCCTCCACTCCTCTATAACTGGGCTTCTGCTCGCTCCCTCGCTCTCTCCACTCCTCTATCACTGGGATTCTCCTCGCTCGCTCGCTCCCTCCACTCCTTTATCACTGGGCTTCTCCTCGCTCCCTCGCTCCCTCCACTCCTCTATCACTGGGCTTCTCCTCACTCCCTCGCTCCCTCCACTCCTCTATCACTGGGCTTCTCCTCGCTCCCTCGCTCTCTCCACTCCTCTATCACTGAGCCTCTCCTCGCTCCCTCGCTCGCTCCACTCCTCTATCACTGGGCTTCTCCTCACTCCCTCGCTCCCTCCACTCCTCTATCACTGGGCTTCTCCTCGCTCCCTCGCACCCTCCACTCATCTATCACTGGGCTTCTCCTGACTCCCTCGCTCCCTCCACTCCTCTTTCACTGGGCTTCTCATCGCTCCCTCGCTCCCTCCACTCCTCTATCACTGGGCTTGTCCTCGCTCCCTCACTCCCTCCACTCCTCTATCACTGGGCTTCTCCTCGCTCCCTCCACTCCTCTATCACTGGGCTTCTCCTCGCTCCCTCGCTCCCTCCACTCCTCTATCACTGGGCTTCTCCTCGCTCCCTCACTACCTCCACTCCTCTATCACTGGGCTTCTCCTCGTTCACTCGCTCCCTCCACTCCTCTATCTCTGGGCTTCTCCTCGCTCCCTCGCTCCCTCAACTCCTCTATCACTGGGCTTCTCCTCGCTCTCTCGCTCCCTCCACTCGTCTATCACTGGGCTTCTCCTCGCTCCCTCGCTCTCTCCACTCCACTATCACTGGGATTCTCCTCGCTCCATCGCTCCCTCCACTCCTCTATCACTGGGCTTCTCCTCGCTCCCTCCACTCCTCTATCACTGGGCTTCTCCTCGCTCCCTCACTCCCTCCACTCCTCTATCACTGGGCTTCTCCTCGCTCCCTCACTCCCACCATTCCTCTATCACTGGGCTTCTCCTCGCTCCCTCGCTCCCTCCATTCCTCTATCACTGGGCTTCTCCTGACTTCCTCGCTCCCTCCACTCCTCTACCACTGGGCTTCTCCTTGCTCCCTCGCTCCCTCCACTCCTCTATCACTGGGATTCTCCTCGCTCCCTCGCTCCCACCACTCCTCTATCACTGGGCTTCTCATCGCTCCCTCGCTCCCTCCACTCCTCCATCACTGGGCTTCTCCTGGCTCCCTCGCTCCCTCCACTCCTCTATCACTGGGCTTCTCTTCACTCCCTCGCTCCCTCCACTCCTCTATCACTGGGCTTCTCCTCGCTCCCTCACTCCCTCCACTCCTCTATCACTGGGCTTCTCCTCGCTCCCTCGCTCCCTCCACTCCTCTATCACTGGGCTTCTCCTCGCTCCCTCGCTCCCTCCACTCCACTATCACTGGGCTTCTGCTCGCTCCCTCGCTCCCTCCACTCCGCTATCACTGGGCTTCTCCTCGCTCCCTCGCTCCCTTCACTCCTCCATCACTGGGCTTCTCCTCGCTCCCTCGCTCCCTCGCTCCCTCCACTCCTCTATCACTGGGCTTCTCCTCGCTCCCTCGCTCCCTCCACTCTATCACTGGGCTTCTCCTCACTCCCTCACAGCCTCCACTCCACTATCACTTGGCTTCTCCTCGCTCGCTCGCTCCCTCCACTCCTCTATCACTGGGCTTCTCCTCGCTCCCTCCACTCCTCTATCACTGGGCTTCTCCTCATTCACTCGCTCCCTCCACTTCTCTATCACTGGGCTTCTCCTCGCTCCCTCGCTCCCTCCACTCCTCTATCACTGGACTTCTCCTCGCTTCCTCGCACCCTCCACTCCTCTATCACTGGGCTTCTCCTCGCTCCCTCCACTCCTCTATCACTGGGCTTCTCCTCGCTCCCTCACTCCCTCCACTCCTCTATCACTGGGCTTCTCCTCGCTCCCTCGCTCCCTCCTCTCCTCTATCACTGGGCTTCTCCTCACTCCCTTGCTACCTCCACTCCTCTATCACAGGGCTTCTCCTCGCTCCCTCACTCCATCCACTCCTCTATCACTGGGCTTCTCCTGACTCCCTCACTTCCTCCACTCATCTATCACTGGGCTTCTCCTCGCTCCCTCGCTCCCTCCACTCCTCTATCACTGGGCTTCTCCTCGCTCCCTCGCTCCCTCCACTCCTCTATCACTGGGCTTCTGCTCGCTCCCTCGCGCCCTCCACTCCTCTATCACTGGGCTTCTCCTCGCTCCCTCACTCCCTCCACTCCTCTATCACTGGGCTTCTCCTCGCTCCCTCGCACCCTCCACTCCTCTATCACTGGGCTTCTGCTCGCTCCCTCGCTCTCTCCGCTCCTCTATCACTGGGCTTCTCCTCACTCCCTCGCTCCCTCCACTCCTCTATCACTGGGCTTCTCCTCGCTCCCTCGCTCCCTCCACTCCTCTATCACTGGACTTCTCCTCGCTCCCTCGCTCCCTCCACTCCTCTATCACTGGGCTTCTCCTCGCTCCCTCGCTCCCTCCACTCCTCTATCACTGGGCTTCTCCTCGCTCCCTCGCTCCCTCCACTCCTCTATCACTGATCTTCTCCTCGCTCCCTCGCTCCCTCCACTCCTCTATCACTGGGCTTCTCCTCGCTCCCTCACTCCCTCCACTCCTCTATCACTGGGCTTCTCCTCACTCCCTTGCTCCCTCCACTCCTCTATCACTGGGCTTCTCCTCACTCCCTCACTCCCTCCACTCCTCTATCACTGGGCTTCTCCTCGCTCCCTCCCTCCCTCCACTCCTCTGTCACTGGGATTCTCCGCGCTCCCTCGCTCCCTCCACTCCTCTATCACTAGTCTTCTCCTCGCTCTCTCGCTCCCTCCACTCCTCTATCACTGGGCTTCTCCTCGTTAATTCGCTCACTCCACTCCTCTATCACTGGGCTTCTCCTCGCTCCCTCGCTCCCTCCACTCCTCTATCACTGGGCTTCTCCTCGCTCCCTCACTCCCTTCCCTCGTCTATCACTGGGCTTCTCCTCATTCACTCACTCCCTCCACTCCTCTATCAATGGGCTTCTCCTCGCTCCCTCGCTCCCTCCACTCCACTTTCACTGGGCTTCTCCTCGTTCACTCGCTCCCTCCACTCCTCTATGACTGGGCTTCTCCTCACTCCCTCGCTCCCTCCACTTCTCTATCTCTGGGCTTCTCCTCACTCCCTCCACTCCTCTATCACTGGGATTCTCCTCGCTCCCTCACTCCCTCCACTCCTCTATCACTGGGCTTCTCCTCGCTCCCTCGCTCCCTCCACTCCTCTATCACTGGGCTTCTCCTCGCTCCCTCACTCCCTCCACTCCTCTATCACTGGGCTTCTCCTCGTTCCCTCGCTCCCTCCACTCCTCTATCACTGGGATTCTCCTCGCTCCCTCGCTCCTTCCACTCCTCTATCACAGGGCTTCTCCTGACTCCCTCGCTCCCTCCACTCCTCTATCACTGGGCTTCTCCTCACTCCCTCACTCCCTCCAATCCTCTATCACTGGGCTTCTCCTCGCTCCCTCACTCCCTCCACTCCTCTATCACTGGGTTTCTCCTCGCTCCCTCGTGCCCTCCACTCCTCTATCACTGGGCTTCTCCTCGCTCCCTCGCTCCCTCCACTCCTCTATCACTGGGCTTCTCCTCGCTCGCTCGCTCTCTCACTCCCTCCACTCCTCTATCACTGGGCTTCTCCTCGCTCCCTCGCTCTCTCACTCCCTCCACTCCTCTATCACTGGGCTTCTCCTCGCTCCCTCGCTCCCTCGCTCCCTCCACTCCTCCATCACTGGGCTTCTCCTCGCTCCCTTGCTCCCTCCACTCCTCTATCACTGGGCTTCTCCTGAATCCCTCACTTCCTACACTCCTCTATCACTGGGCTTCTCCTCGCTTACTCGCTGCCTCCACTCCTCTATAACTGGGCTTCTGCTCGCTCCCTCGCTCTCTCCACTCCTCTATCACTGGGATTCTCCTCGCTCGCTCGCTCCCTCCACTCCTTTATCACTGGGCTTCTCCTCGCTCCCTCGCTCCCTCCACTCCTCTATCACTGGGCTTCTCCTCACTCCCTCGCTCCCTCCACTCCTCTATCACTGGGCTTCTCCTCGCTCCCTCGCTCTCTCCACTCCTCTATCACTGAGCCTCTCCTCGCTCCCTCGCTCGCTCCACTCCTCTATCACTGGGCTTCTCCTCACTCCCTCGCTCCCTCCACTCCTCTATCACTGGGCTTCTCCTCGCTCCCTCGCACCCTCCACTCATCTATCACTGGGCTTCTCCTGACTCCCTCGCTCCCTCCACTCCTCTTTCACTGGGCTTCTCATCGCTCCCTCGCTCCCTCCACTCCTCTATCACTGGGCTTGTCCTCGCTCCCTCACTCCCTCCACTCCTCTATCACTGGGCTTCTCCTCGCTCCCTCCACTCCTCTATCACTGGGCTTCTCCTCGCTCCCTCGCTCCCTCCACTCCTCTATCACTGGGCTTCTCCTCGCTCCCTCACTACCTCCACTCCTCTATCACTGGGCTTCTCCTCGTTCACTCGCTCCCTCCACTCCTCTATCTCTGGGCTTCTCCTCGCTCCCTCGCTCCCTCAACTCCTCTATCACTGGGCTTCTCCTCGCTCTCTCGCTCCCTCCACTCGTCTATCACTGGGCTTCTCCTCGCTCCCTCGCTCTCTCCACTCCACTATCACTGGGATTCTCCTCGCTCCATCGCTCCCTCCACTCCTCTATCACTGGGCTTCTCCTCGCTCCCTCCACTCCTCTATCACTGGGCTTCTCCTCGCTCCCTCACTCCCTCCACTCCTCTATCACTGGGCTTCTCCTCGCTCCCTCACTCCCACCATTCCTCTATCACTGGGCTTCTCCTCGCTCCCTCGCTCCCTCCATTCCTCTATCACTGGGCTTCTCCTGACTTCCTCGCTCCCTCCACTCCTCTACCACTGGGCTTCTCCTTGCTCCCTCGCTCCCTCCACTCCTCTATCACTGGGATTCTCCTCGCTCCCTCGCTCCCACCACTCCTCTATCACTGGGCTTCTCATCGCTCCCTCGCTCCCTCCACTCCTCCATCACTGGGCTTCTCCTGGCTCCCTCGCTCCCTCCACTCCTCTATCACTGGGCTTCTCTTCACTCCCTCGCTCCCTCCACTCCTCTATCACTGGGCTTCTCCTCGCTCCCTCACTCCCTCCACTCCTCTATCACTGGGCTTCTCCTCGCTCCCTCGCTCCCTCCACTCCTCTATCACTGGGCTTCTCCTCGCTCCCTCGCTCCCTCCACTCCACTATCACTGGGCTTCTGCTCGCTCCCTCGCTCCCTCCACTCCGCTATCACTGGGCTTCTCCTCGCTCCCTCGCTCCCTCCACTCCTCCATCACTGGGCTTCTCCTCGCTCCCTCGCTCCCTCGCTCCCTCCACTCCTCTATCACTGGGCTTCTCCTCGCTCCCTCGCTCCCTCCACTCTATCACTGGGCTTCTCCTCACTCCCTCACAGCCTCCACTCCACTATCACTCGGCTTCTCCTCGCTCGCTCGCTCCCTCCACTCCTCTATCACTGGGCTTCTCCTCGCTCCCTCCACTCCTCTATCACTGGGCTTCTCCTCATTCACTCGCTCCCTCCACTTCTCTATCACTGGGCTTCTCCTCGCTCCCTCGCTCCCTCCACTCCTCTATCACTGGACTTCTCCTCGCTTCCTCGCACCCTCCACTCCTCTATCACTGGGCTTCTCCTCGCTCCCTCCACTCCTCTATCACTGGGCTTCTCCTCGCTCCCTCACTCCCTCCACTCCTCTATCACTGGGCTTCTCCTCGCTCCCTCGCTCCCTCCTCTCCTCTATCACTGGGCTTCTCCTCACTCCCTTGCTACCTCCACTCCTCTATCACAGGGCTTCTCCTCGCTCCCTCACTCCATCCACTCCTCTATCACTGGGCTTCTCCTGACTCCCTCACTTCCTCCACTCATCTATCACTGGGCTTCTCCTCGCTCCCTCGCTCCCTCCACTCCTCTATCACTGGGCTTCTCCTCGCTCCCTCGCTCCCTCCACTCCTCTATCACTGGGCTTCTGCTCGCTCCCTCGCGCCCTCCACTCCTCTATCACTGGGCTTCTCCTCGCTCCCTCACTCCCTCCACTCCTCTATCACTGGGCTTCTCCTCGCTCCCTCACTCCCTCCACTCCTCTATCACTGGGCTTCTCCTCGCTCCCTCTCTCCCTCCACTCCTCTATCACTGGGCTTCTCCTCGCTCCCTCGCTCCCTCCACTCCTCTATCACTGGGATTCTCCTCGCTCCCTCGCTCCCTCCACTCCTCTATCACTGGGCTTCTCCTCGCTCCCTCGCTCCCTCCACTCCTCTATCACTGGGCTTCTCCTCGCTCCCTCGCTCCCTCGCTCCCTCCACTCCTCTATCACTGGGCTTCTCCTCGTTCCATCGCTCCCTCCACTCCTCTATCACTGGGCTTCTCCTCGCTCCCTCACTCCCTCCACTCCTCTATCACTGGGCTTCTCCTCGCTCCCTCGCTCTCTCCACTCCTCTATCACTGGGCTTCTCCTCGTTTCCTCGCTCCCTCCACTCCTTTACCACTGGGCTTCTCCTCGCTCCCTCGGTCTCTCCACTCCTCTATCACTGGGCTTCTCCTCGCTCCCTCGCTCCCTCCACTCCTCTATCACTGGGCTTCTCCTCACTCCTTCGCTCCCTCCACTCCTCTATCACTGAGTTTCTCTATACTCCCTCGCTCCCTCCACTCCTCTATCACTGGGCTTCTCCTCGCTCCCTCCACTCCTCTATCACTGGGCTTCACCTCGCTCCCTCCACTCCTCTATCACTGGGCTTCTCCTCGCTCCCTCGCTCCCTCCACTCCTCTATCACTGGGCTTCTCCTCGCTCCCTCACTCCCTCCACTCCTCTATCACTGGGCTTCTCCTCGCTCCCTCGCTCCCTCACTCCCTCCACTCCTCTATCATTGGGCTTCTCCTCGCTCCTTCGTGCCCTCCACTCCTCTATCACTGGGCTTCTCCTCGCTCCCTCGCTCCCTCCACTCCTCTACCACTGGGCTTCTCCTCGCTCCCTCGCTCTCTCACTCCCTCCACTCCTCTATCACTGGGCTTCTCCTCGCTCCCTTGCTCCCTTGCTCCCTCCACTCCTCTATTACTGGGCTTCTCCTCGCTCCCTCACTCCCGCCACTCCTCTATCACTGGGCTTCTCCTCGCTCCCTCGCTGCCTCCACTCCTCTATCACTGGGCTTCTGCTCGCTCCCTCGCACTCTCCACTCCTCTATCACTGGGATTCTCCTCGCTCCCTCGCTCCCTCCACTCCTTTATCACTGGGCTTCTCCTCGCTCCCTCGCTCCCTCCACTCCTCTATCACTGGGCTTCTCCTCGCTCCCTCGCACCCTCCACTCCTCTATCACTGGGCTTCTGCTCGCTCCCTCGCTCTCTCCGCTCCTCTATCACTGGGCTTCTCCTCGCTCCCTCGCTCCCTCCACTCCTCTATCACTGGGCTTCTCCTCGCTCCCTCGCTCCCTCCACTCCTCTATCACTGGACTTCTCCTCGCTCCCTCGCTCCCTCCACTCCTCTATCACTGGGCTTCTCCTCGCTCCCTCGCTCCCTCCACTCCTCTATCACTGGGCTTCTCCTCGCTCCCTCGCTCCCTCCACTCCTCTATCACTGATCTTCTCCTCGCTCCCTCGCTCCCTCCACTCCTCTATCACTGGGCTTCTCCTCGCTCCCTCACTCCCTCCACTCCTCTATCACTGGGCTTCTCCTCACTCCCTTGCTCCCTCCACTCCTCTATCACTGGGCTTCTCCTCACTCCCTCACTCCCTCCACTCCTCTATCACTGGGCTTCTCCTCGCTCCCTCCCTCCCTCCACTCCTCTGTCACTGGGATTCTCCGCGCTCCCTCGCTCCCTCCACTCCACTTTCACTGGGCTTCTCCTCGTTCACTCGCTCCCTCCACTCCTCTATCACTGGGCTTCTCCTCGCTCCCTCGCTCCCTCCACTCCTCTATCACTAGTCTTCTCCTCGTTCTCTCGCTCCCTCCACTCCTCTATCACTGGGCTTCTCCTCGTTAATTCGCTCACTCCACTCCTCTATCACTGGGCTTCTCCTCGCTCCCTCGCTCCCTCCACTCCTCTATCACTGGGCTTCTCCTCGCTCCCTCACTCCCTTCCCTCGTCTATCACTGGGCTTCTCCTCGTTCACTCACTCCCTCCACTCCTCTATCACTGGGCTTCTCCTCGCTCCCTCGCTCCCTCCACTCCACTTTCACTGGGCTTCTCCTCGTTCACTCGCTCCCTCCACTCCTCTATCACTGGGCTTCTCCTCACTCCCTCGCTCCCTCCACTTCTCTATCTCTGGGCTTCTCCTCACTCCCTCCACTCCTCTATCACTGGGATTCTCCTCGCTCCCTCACTCCCTCCACTCCTCTATCACTGGGCTTCTCCTCGCTCCCTCGCTCCCTCCACTCCTCTATCACTGGGCTTCTCCTCGCTCCCTCACTCCCTCCACTCCTCTATCACTGGGCTTCTCCTCGTTCCCTCGCTCCCTCCACTCCTCTATCACTGGGATTCTCCTCGCTCCCTCGCTCCTTCCACTCCTCTATCACAGGGCTTCTCCTGACTCCCTCGCTCCCTCCACTCCTCTATCACTGGGCTTCTCCTCACTCCCTCACTCCCTCCAATCCTCTATCACTGGGCTTCTCCTCGCTCCCTCGCTCCCTCACTCCCTCCACTCCTCTATCACTGGGTTTCTCCTCGCTCCCTTGTGCCCTCCACTCCTCTATCACTGGGCTTCTCCTCGCTCCCTCACTCCCTCCACTCCTCTATCACTGGGCTTCTCCTCGCTCGCTCGCTCTCTCACTCCCTCCACTCCTCTATCACTGGGCTTCTCCTCGCTCCCTCGCTCTCTCACTCCCTCCACTCCTCTATCACTGGGCTTCTCCTCGCTCCCTCGCTCCCTCGCTCCCTCCACTCCTCCATCACTGGGCTTCTCCTCACTCCCTTGCTCCCTCCACTCCTCTCTCACTGGGCTTCTCCTGAATCCCTCACTTCCTACACTCCTCTATCACTGGGCTTCTCCTCGCTTACTCGCTGCCTCCACTCCTCTATAACTGGGCTTCTGCTCGCTCCCTCGCTCTCTCCACTCCTCTATCACTGGGATTCTCCTCGCTCGCTCGCTCCCTCCACTCCTTTATCACTGGGCTTCTCCTCGCTCCCTCGCTCCCTCCACTCCTCTATCACTGGGCTTCTCCTCACTCCCTCGCTCCCTCCACTCCTCTATCACTGGGCTTGTCCTCGCTCCCTCACTCACTCCACTCCTCTATCACTGGGCTTCTCCTCGCTCCCTCGCTCTCTCCACTCCTCTATCACTGAGCCTCTCCTCGCTCCCTCGCTCGCTCCACTCCTCTATCACTGGGCTTCTCCTCACTCCCTCGCTCCCTCCACTCCTCTATCACTGGGCTTCTCCTCGCTCCCTCGCACCCTCCACTCATCTATCACTGGGCTTCTCCTGACTCCCTCGCTCCCTCCACTCCTCTTTCACTGGGCTTCTCATCGCTCCCTCGCTCCCTCCACTCCTCTATCACTGGGCTTGTCCTCGCTCCCTCACTCCCTCCACTCCTCTATCACTGGGCTTCTCCTCGCTCCCTCCACTCCTCTATCACTGGGTTCTCCTCGCTCCCTCGCTCCCTCCACTCCTCTATCACTGGGCTTCTCCTCGCTCCCTCACTACCTCCACTCCTCTATCACTGGGCTTCTCCTCGTTCACTCGCTCCCTCCACTCCTCTATCTCTGGGCTTCTCCTCGCTCCCTCGCTCCCTCAACTCCTCTATCACTGGGCTTCTCCTCGCTCTCTCGCTCCCTCCACTCGTCTATCACTGGGCTTCTCCTCGCTCCCTCGCTCTCTCCACTCCACTATCACTGGGATTCTCCTCGCTCCATCGCTCCCTCCACTCCTCTATCACTGGGCTTCTCCTCGCTCCCTCCACTCCTCTATCACTGGGCTTCTCCTCGCTCCCTCACTCCCTCCACCAGTCTATCACTGGGCTTCTCCTCGCTCCCTCACTCCCTCCACTCCTCTATCACTGGGCTTCTCCTCGCTCCCTCGCTCCCTCCACTCCTCTATCACTGGGCTTCTCCTCGCTCCCTCACTCCCTCCACTCCTCTATCACTGGGCTTCTCCTCACTC
Organism: Somniosus microcephalus; assembly: GCF_052327205.1. Classification (NCBI taxonomy): domain Eukaryota; kingdom Metazoa; phylum Chordata; class Chondrichthyes; order Squaliformes; family Somniosidae; genus Somniosus; species Somniosus microcephalus. The sequence continues at coordinate 120,713,852 of NC_140992.1, forward strand.
CCTCACTCCCTCCACTCCTCTATCACTGGGCTTCTCCTCGCTCCCTCCCTCCCTCCACTCCTCTGTCACTGGGATTCTCCGCGCTCCCTCGCTCCCTCCACTCCTCTATCACTAGTCTTCTCCTCGTTCTCTCGCTCCCTCCACTCCTCTATCACTGGGCTTCTCCTCGTTAATTCGCTCACTCCACTCCTCTATCACTGGGCTTCTCCTCGCTCCCTCGCTCCCTCCACTCCTCTATCACTGGGCTTCTCCTCGCTCCCTCACTCCCTTCCCTCGTCTATCACTGGGCTTCTCCTCGTTCACTCACTCCCTCCACTCCTCTATCACTGGGCTTCTCCTCGCTCCCTCGCTCCCTCCACTCCACTTTCACTGGGCTTCTCCTCGTTCACTCGCTCCCTCCACTCCTCTATCACTGGGCTTCTCCTCACTCCCTCGCTCCCTCCACTTCTCTATCTCTGGGCTTCTCCTCACTCCCTCCACTCCTCTATCACTGGGATTCTCCTCGCTCCCTCACTCCCTCCACTCCTCTATCACTGGGCTTCTCCTCGCTCCCTCGCTCCCTCCACTCCTCTATCACTGGGCTTCTCCTCGCTCCCTCACTCCCTCCACTCCTCTATCACTGGGCTTCTCCTCGTTCCCTCGCTCCCTCCACTCCTCTGTCACTGGGATTCTCCTCGCTCCCTCGCTCCTTCCACTCCTCTATCACAGGGCTTCTCCTGACTCCCTCGCTCCCTCCACTCCTCTATCACTGGGCTTCTCCTCACTCCCTCACTCCCTCCAATCCTCTATCACTGGGCTTCTCCTCGCTCCCTCGCTCCCTCACTCCCTCCACTCCTCTATCACTGGGTTTCTCCTCGCTCCCTTGTGCCCTCCACTCCTCTATCACTGGGCTTCTCCTCGCTCCCTCACTCCCTCCACTCCTCTATCACTGGGCTTCTCCTCGCTCGCTCGCTCTCTCACTCCCTCCACTCCTCTATCACTGGGCTTCTCCTCGCTCCCTCGCTCTCTCACTCCCTCCACTCCTCTATCACTGGGCTTCTCCTCGCTCCCTCGCTCCCTCGCTCCCTCCACTCCTCCATCACTGGGCTTCTCCTCGCTCCCTTGCTCCCTCCACTCCTCTCTCACTGGGCTTCTCCTGAATCCCTCACTTCCTACACTCCTCTATCACTGGGCTTCTCCTCGCTTACTCGCTGCCTCCACTCCTCTATAACTGGGCTTCTGCTCGCTCCCTCGCTCTCTCCACTCCTCTATCACTGGGATTCTCCTCGCTCGCTCGCTCCCTCCACTCCTTTATCACTGGGCTTCTCCTCGCTCCCTCGCTCCCTCCACTCCTCTATCACTGGGCTTCTCCTCACTCCCTCGCTCCCTCCACTCCTCTATCACTGGGCTTGTCCTCGCTCCCTCACTCACTCCACTCCTCTATCACTGGGCTTCTCCTCGCTCCCTCGCTCTCTCCACTCCTCTATCACTGAGCCTCTCCTCGCTCCCTCGCTCGCTCCACTCCTCTATCACTGGGCTTCTCCTCACTCCCTCGCTCCCTCCACTCCTCTATCACTGGGCTTCTCCTCGCTCCCTCGCACCCTCCACTCATCTATCACTGGGCTTCTCCTGACTCCCTCGCTCCCTCCACTCCTCTTTCACTGGGCTTCTCATCGCTCCCTCGCTCCCTCCACTCCTCTATCACTGGGCTTGTCCTCGCTCCCTCACTCCCTCCACTCCTCTATCACTGGGCTTCTCCTCGCTCCCTCCACTCCTCTATCACTGGGCTTCTCCTCGCTCCCTCGCTCCCTCCACTCCTCTATCACTGGGCTTCTCCTCGCTCCCTCACTACCTCCACTCCTCTATCACTGGGCTTCTCCTCGTTCACTCGCTCCCTCCACTCCTCTATCTCTGGGCTTCTCCTCGCTCCCTCGCTCCCTCAACTCCTCTATCACTGGGCTTCTCCTCGCTCTCTCGCTCCCTCCACTCGTCTATCACTGGGCTTCTCCTCGCTCCCTCGCTCTCTCCACTCCACTATCATTGGGATTCTCCTCGCTCCATCGCTCCCTCCACTCCTCTATCACTGGGCTTCTCCTCGCTCCCTCCACTCCTCTATCACTGGGCTTCTCCTCGCTCCCTCACTCCCTCCACTCCTCTATCACTGGGCTTCTCCTCGCTCCCTCACTCCCACCATTCCTCTATCACTGGGCTTCTCCTCGCTCCCTCGCTCCCTCCATTCCTCTATCACTGGGCTTCTCCTGACTTCCTCGCTCCCTCCACTCCTCTACCACTGGGCTTCTCCTTGCTCCCTCGCTCCCTCCACTCCTCTATCACTGGGATTCTCCTCGCTCCCTCGCTCCCACCACTCCTCTATCACTGGGCTTCTCATCGCTCCCTCGCTCCCTCCACTCCTCTATCACTGGGCTTCTCCTGGCTCCCTCGCTCCCTCCACTCCTCTATCACTGGGCTTCTCTTCACTCCCTCGCTCCCTCCACTCCTCTATCACTGGGCTTCTCCTCGCTCCCTCACTCCCTCCACTCCTCTATCACTGGGCTTCTCCTCGCTCCCTCGCTCCCTCCACTCCTCTATCACTGGGCTTCTCCTCGCTCCCTCGCTCCCTCCACTCCACTATCACTGGGCTTCTGCTCGCTCCCTCGCTCCCTCCACTCCGCTATCACTGGGCTTCTCCTCGCTCCCTCGCTCCCTCCACTCCTCCATCACTGGGCTTCTCCTCGCTCCCTCGCTCCCTCGCTCCCTCCACTCCTCTATCACTGGGCTTCTCCTCGCTCCCTCGCTCCCTCCACTCTATCACTGGGCTTCTCCTCACTCCCTCACAGCCTCCACTCCACTATCACTTGGCTTCTCCTCGCTCGCTCGCTCCCTCCACTCCTCTATCACTGGGCTTCTCCTCGCTCCCTCCACTCCTCTATCACTGGGCTTCTCCTCATTCACTCGCTCCCTCCACTTCTCTATCACTGGGCTTCTCCTCGCTCCCTCTCTCCCTCCACACCTCTATCACTGGGCTTCTCCTCGCTCCCTCGCTCCCTCCACTCCTCTATCACTGGGCTTCTCCTCGCTCCCTCACTCCCTCCACTCCTCTATCACTGGGCTTCTCCTCGCTCACTGACTCCCTCCACTCCTCTATCACTGGGCTTCTCCTCGCTCCCTCGCTCCCTCCACTCCTCTATGACTGGGCTTCTCCTCGCTCCCTCGCTCCCACCACTCCTCTATCACAGGGCTTCTCCTCGCTCCCTCGCTCCCTCCACTCCTCTATCACTGGGCTTCTCCTGGCTCCCTCGCTCCCTCCACTCCTCTATCACTGGGCTTCTCCTTACTCCCTCGCTCCCTCCACTCCTCTATCACTGGACTTCTCCTCGCTGCCTCACTCCCTCCACTCCTCTATCACTGGGCTTCTCCTCGCTCCCTCGCTCCCTCCACTCCTCTATCACTGGGCTTCTCCTCGCTCCCTCGCTCCCTCCACTCCTCTATCACTGGGCTTCTCCTCGCTCCCTCGCTCCCTCCACTCCTCTATCACTGGGCTTCTGCTCGCTCCCTCGCTCCCTCCACTCCTCTATCACTGGGCTTCTCCTCGCTCCCTTGCTACCTCCACTCCTCCATCACTGGGCTTCTCCTCGCTCCCTCGCTCCCTCGCTCCCTCCACTCCTCTATCACTGGGCTTCTCCTCGCTCTCTCGCTCCCTCCACTCTATCACTGGGCTTCTCCTCACTCCCTCACAGCCTCCACTCCTCTATCACTCGGCTTCTCCTCGCTCGCTCGCTCCCTCCACTCCTCTATCACTGGGCTTCTCCTCGCTCCCTCACTCCCTCCACTCCTCTATCACTGGGCTTCTCCTCGTTCACTCGCTCCCTCCACTTCTCTATCACTGGGTTTCTCCTCGCTCCCTCGCTCCCTCCACTCCTCTATCACTGGGCTTCTCCTCGCTCCCTCACTCCCTCCACTCCTCTATCACTGGGCTTCTCCTCGCGCCCTCGCTCTCTCCACTCCTCTATCACTGGGCTTCTCCTCGCTCCCTCACTCCCTCCACTCCTCTATCACTGGGCTTCTCCTCGCTCCCTTGCTCCCTCCACTCATCTATCACTGGGCTTCTCTTCGCTCCCTCGCTCCCTCCACTCCTCTATCACTGGGCTTCTCCTCGTTCACTCACTCCCTCCACTCCTCTAGCACTGGGCTTCTCCTCGCTCCAACGCTCCCTCCACTCCTCTATCACTGGGCTTCTCCTCGTTCACTCGCTCCCTCCACTCCTCTATCACTGGGCTTCTCCTCGCTCCCTCGCTCCCTCCACTCCTCTACCACTGGGCTTCTCCTCGCTCCCTCACTCCCTCCACTCCTCTATCACTGGGCTTCTCCTCACTCCCTCGCCCCCTCCTCTCCTCTATCACTGGGCTTCTCCTCGCTCCCTCGCTCCCTCCACTCCTCTATCACTGGGCTTCTCCTCACTCCCTCGCTCCCTCCTCTCCTCGATCACCGGGCTTCTCCTCACTCCCTCGCTCCCTCCACTCCTCTATCACTGGGCTTCACCTCGTTCCCTCGCTCCCTCCACTCCTATATCACTGGGCTTCTCCTCGGTCTCTCGCTCCCTCCACTCCTCTATCACTGGGCTTCTCTCGCTCCCTCGCTCCCTCCACTCCTCTATCACTGGGCTTCTACTCGTTCACTCGGTCCCTCCACTTATCTATCACTGGGCTTCTCCTCGCTCCCTCGCTCCCTCCACTCCTCTATCACTGGGCTTCTCCTCGCTCCCTCGCTCCCTCTACTCCTCTATCACTGGGCTTCTCCTCGCTCCCTCACTCCCTCCATTCCTCTATCACTGGGCTTCTCCTCGCTCCCTCACTCCCTCCACTCCTCTATCACTGGGCTTCTCCTCGTTCACTCGCTCCCTCCACTTCTCTATCACTGGGCTTCTCCTCGCTCCCTCGCTCCCTCCACTCCTCTATCACTGGGCTTCTCCTCGCTCCCTCACAGCCTCCACTCCTCTATCACTCGGCTTCTCCTCACTCGCTCGCTCCCTCCACTCCTCTATCACTGGGCTTCTCCTCGCTCCCTCACTCCCTCCACTCCTCTATCACTGGGCTTCTCCTCGTTCACTCGCTCCCTCCACTTCTCTATCACTGGGCTTCTCCTCGCTCCCTCGCTCCCTCCACTCCTCTATCACTGGGCTTCTCCTCTCTCCCTCACTCCCTCCACTCCTCTATCACTGGGCTTCTCCTCGCGCCCTCGCTCTCTCCACTCCTCTATCACTGGGCTTCTCCTCGCTCCCTCACTCCCTCCACTCCTCTATCACTGGGCTTCTCCTCGCTCCCTCGCTCCCTCCACTCCTCTATCACTGGGCTTCTCCTCGCTCCCTCACTCCCTCCACTCCTCTATCACTGGGCTTCTCCTCGCTCACTGACTCCCTCCACTCCTCTATCACTGGGCTTCTCCTCGCTCCCTCGCTCCCTCCACTCCTCTATCACTGGGCTTCTCCTGGCTCCCTCGCTCCCTCCACTCCTCTATCACTGGGCTTCTCCTGGCCCCCTCGCTCCCTCCACTCCTCTATCACTGGGCTTCTCCTCACTCCCTCGCTCCCTCCACTCCTCTATCACTGGGCTTCTCCTCGCTCCTTCACTCCCTCCACTCCTCTATCACTGGGCTTCTGCTCGCTCCCTCGCTCCCTCCACTCCTCTATCACTGGGCTTCTCCTCGCTCCCTCGCTCCCTCCACTCCTCTATCACTGGGCTTCTCCTCGCTCCCTCGCTCCCTCCACTCCTCTATCACTGGGCTTCTCCTCGCTCCCTCGCTCCCTGCACTCCTCCATCACTGGGCTTCTCCTCGCTCCCTCGCTCCCTCGCTCCCTCCACTCCTCTATCACTGGGCTTCTCCTCGCTCCCTCGCTCCCTCCACTCTATCACTGGGCTTCTCCTCACTCCCTCACAGCCTCCACTCCTCTATCACTCGGCTTCTCCTCGCTCGCTCGGTCCCTCCACTTCTCTATCACTGGGCTTCTCCTCGCTCCCTCGCTCCCTCCACTCCTCTATCACTGGGCTTCTCCTCACTCTCTCACTCCCTCCACTCCTCTATCACAGGGCTTCTCCTCGCGCCCTCGCTCTCTCCACTCCTCTATCACTGGGCTTCTCCTCGCTCCCTCACTCCCTCCACTCCTCTATCACTGGGCTTCTCCTCGCTCCCTCACTCCCTCCACTCCTCTATCACTGGGCTTCTCCTCGCTCCCTCACTCACTCCACTCCTCTATCACTGGGCTTCTCCTCGCTCCCTCGCTCCCTCCACTCCTCTATCACTGGGCTTCTCCTCGCGCCCTCGCTCTCTCCACTCCTCTATCACTGGGCTTCTCCTCGCTCCCTCACTCCCTCCACTCCTCTATCACTGGGCTTCTCCTCGCTCCCTCGCTCCCTCCACTCCTCTATCACTGGGCTTCTCCTCGCTCCCTCACTCCCTCCACTCCTCTATCACAGGGCTTCTCCTCGCTCACTGACTCCCTCCACTCCTCTATCACTGGGTTTCTCCTCGCTCCCTCGCTCCCTCCACTCCTCTATCACTGGGCTTCTCCTCGCTCCCCCGCTCCCACCACTCCTCTATCACTGCGCTTCTCCTCGCTCCCTCGCTCCCTCCACTCCTCTATCACTGGGCTTCTCCTCGCTCACTGACTCCCTCCACTCCTCTATCACTGGGCTTCTCCTCGCTCCCTCGCTCCCTCCACTCCTCTACCACTGGGCTTCTCCTCGCTCCCTCTCTCCCTCCACTCCTCTATCACTGGGCTTCTCCTCACTCCCTCGCCCCCTCCTCTCCTCTATCACTGGGCTTCTCCTCGCTCCCTCGCTCCCTCCACTCCTCTATCACTGGGCTTCTCCTCACTCCCTCCCTCCCTCCTCTCCTCGATCACCGGGCTTCTCCTCACTCCCTCGCTCCCTCCACTCCTCTATCACTGGGCTTCTCCTCGTTCCCTCGCTCCCTCCACTCCTATATCACTGGGCTTCTCCTCGGTCTCTCGCTCCCTCCACTCCTCTATCACTGGGCTTCTCTCGCTCCCTCGCTCCCTCCACTCCTCTATCACTGGGCTTCTCCTCGTTCACTCGGTCCCTCCACTTATCTATCACTGGGCTTCTCCTCGCTCCCTCGCTCCCTCCACTCCTCTATCACTGGGCTTCTCCTCGCTCCCTCACTCCCTCCACTCCTCTATCATTGGGATTCTCCTCGCTCCCTCACTCCCTCCACTCCTCTATCACTGGGCTTCTCCTCGCTCCCTCGCTCCCTCCACTCCTCTATCACTGCGCTTCTCCTCGCTCCCTCGCTCCCTCCACTCCTCTATCACTGGGCTTCTCCTCGCTCCCTCACTCCCTCCACTCCTCTATCACTGGGCTTCTCCTCGCTCCCTCGCTCCCTCCACTCCTCTATCACTGGGCTTCACCTCGCTCTCTCGCTCCCTACACTCCTCTATCACTGGGCTTCTCCTCGCTCCCTCACTCCCTCCACTCCTCTATCACTGGGCTTCTCCTCGCTCCCTCACTCCCTCCACTCCTCTATCACTGGGCTTCTCCTCGCTCTCTCGCTCCCTCCACTCTATCACTGGGCTTCTCCTCACTCCCTCACAGCCTCCACTCCTCTATCACTCGGCTTCTCCTCGCTCGCTCGCTCCCTCCACTCCTCTATCACTGGGCTTCTCCTCGCTCCCTCACTCCCTCCACTCCTCTATCACTGGGCTTCTCCTCGTTCACTCGCTCCCTCCACTTCTCTATCACTGGGCTTCTCCTCGCTCCCTCGCTCCCTCCACTCCTCTATCACTGGGATTCTCCTCTCTCCCTCACTCCCTCCACTCCTCTATCACTGGGCTTCTCCTCGCGCCCTCGCTCTCTCCACTCCTCTATCACTGGGCTCCTCCTCGCTCCCTCACTCCCTCCACTCCTCTATCACTGGGCTTCTCCTCGCTCCCTCGCTCCCTCCACTCCTCTATCACTGGGCTTCTCCTCGCTCCCTCACTCCTTCCACTCCTCTATCACTGGGCTTCTCCTCGCTCACTGACTCCCTCCACTCCTCTATCACTGGGCTTCTCCTCGCTCCCTCGCTCCCTCCACTCCTCTATCACTGGGCTTCTCCTCACTCCCTCGCTCCCTCCACTCCTCTACCACTGGGCTTCTCCTCGCTCCCTCGCTCCCTCCACTCCTCTATCACTGGGCTCCTCATCGCTCCCTCGCTCCCTCCACTCCTCTATCACTGGGCTTCTCCTGGCTCCCTCGCTCCCTCCACTCCTCTGTCACTGGGCTTCTCCTGGCCCCCTCGCTCCCTCCACTCCTCTATCACTGGGCTTCTCCTCACTCCCTCGCTCCCTCCACTCCTCTATCACTGGGCTTCTCCTCGCTCCCTCACTCCCTCCACTCCTCTATCACTGGCCTTCTGCTCGCTCCCTCGCTCACTCCACTCCACTATCACTGGGCTTCTCCTCGCTCCCTCGCTCCCTCCACTCCTCTATCACTGGGCTTCTCCTCGCTCCCTCGCTCCCTCCACTCCTCTATCACTGGGCTTCTGCTCGCTCCCTCGCTCCCTCCACTCCGCTATCACTGGGCTTCTCCTCGCTCCCTTGCTCCCTGCACTCCTCCATCACTGGGCTTCTCCTCGCTCCCTCGCTCCCTCGCTCCCTCCACTCCTCTATCACTGGGCTTCTCCTCGCTCACTCGCTCCCTCCACTCTATCACTGGGCTTCTCCTCACTCCCTCACAGCCTCCACTCCTCTATCACTCGGCTTCTCCTCGCTCGCTCGGTCCCTCCACTTCTCTATCACTGGGCTTCTCCTCGCTCCCTCGCTCCCTCCACTCCTCTATCACTGGGCTTCTCCTCGCTCTCTCACTCCTTCCACTCCTCTATCACAGGGCTTCTCCTCGCGCCCTCGCTCTCTCCACTCCTCTATCACTGGGCTTCTCCTCGCTCCCTCACTCCCTCCACTCCTCTATCACTGGGCTTCTCCTCGCTCCCTCGCTCCCTCCTCTCCTCTATCACTGTGCTTCTCCTCGCTCCCTCACTCCCTCCACTCCTCTATCACTGGGCTTCTCCTCGCTCCCTCGCTCCCTCCACTCCTCTATCACTGGGCTTCTCCTCGCGCCCTCGCTCTCTCCACTCCTCTATCATTGGGCTTCTCCTCGCTCCCTCACTCCCTCCACTCCTCTATCACTGGGCTTCTCCTCGCTCCCTCGCTCCCTCCACTCCTCTATCACTGGGCTTCTCCTCGCTCCCTCACTCCCTCCACTCCTCTATCACAGGGCTTCTCCTCGCTCACTGACTCCCTCCACTCCTCTATCACTGGGTTTCTCCTCGCTCCCTCCACTCCTCTATCACTGGGCTTCTCCTCGCTCCCTCGCTCCCACCACTCCTCTATCACTGCGCTTCTCCTCGCTCCCTCGCTCCCTCCACTCCTCTATCACTGGGCTTCTCCTGGCTCCCTCGCTCCCTCCACTCCTCTATCACTGGGCTTCTCCTGGCTCCCTCGCTCCCTCCACTCCTCTATCACTGGGCTTCTCCTCACTCCCTCGCTCCCTCCACTCCTCTATCACTGGGCTTCTCCTCGCTCCCTCGCTCCCTCCACTCCTCTATTACTGGGCTTCTCCTCGCTCCCTCGCTCCCTCCACTCCTCTATCACTGGGCTTCTCCTCGCTCCCTCGCTCCCTCCACTCCTATATCACTGGGCTTCTGCTCGCTCCCTCGCTCCCTCCACTCCGCTATCTCTGGGCTTCTCCTCGCTCCCTCGCTCCCTCCACTCCTCTATCACTGGGCTTCTCCTCGCTCCCTCCACTCCTCTATCACTGGGCTTCTCCTCGCTCCCTCACTCCCTCCACCAGTCTATCACTGGGCTTCTCCTCGCTCCCTCACTCCCTCCACTCCTCTATCACTGGGCTTCTCCTCGCTCCCTCGCTCCCTCCACTCCTCTATCACTGGGCTTCTCCTCGCTCCCTCACTCCCTCCACTCCTCTATCACTGGGCTTCTCCTCACTCCCTCACTCCCTCCACTCCTCTATCACTGGGCTTCTCCTCGCTCCCTCCCTCCCTCCACTCCTCTGTCACTGGGATTCTCCGCGCTCCCTCGCTCCCTCCACTCCTCTATCACTAGTCTTCTCCTCGTTCTCTCGCTCCCTCCACTCCTCTATCACTGGGCTTCTCCTCGTTAATTCGCTCACTCCACTCCTCTATCACTGGGCTTCTCCTCGCTCCCTCGCTCCCTCCACTCCTCTATCACTGGGCTTCTCCTCGCTCCCTCACTCCCTTCCCTCGTCTATCACTGGGCTTCTCCTCGTTCACTCACTCCCTCCACTCCTCTAACACTGGGCTTCTCCTCGCTCCCTCGCTCCCTCCACTCCACTTTCACTGGGCTTCTCCTCGTTCACTCGCTCCCTCCACTCCTCTATCACTGGGCTTCTCCTCACTCCCTCGCTCCCTCCACTTCTCTATCTCTGGGCTTCTCCTCACTCCCTCCACTCCTCTATCACTGGGATTCTCCTCGCTCCCTCACTCCCTCCACTCCTCTATCACTGGGCTTCTCCTCGCTCCCTCGCTCCCTCCACTCCTCTATCACTGGGCTTCTCCTCGCTCCCTCACTCCCTCCACTCCTCTATCACTGGGCTTCTCCTCGTTCCCTCGCTCCCTCCACTCCTCTGTCACTGGGATTCTCCTCGCTCCCTCGCTCCTTCCACTCCTCTATCACAGGGCTTCTCCTGACTCCCTCGCTCCCTCCACTCCTCTATCACTGGGCTTCTCCTCACTCCCTCACTCCCTCCAATCCTCTATCACTGGGCTTCTCCTCGCTCCCTCGCTCCCTCACTCCCTCCACTCCTCTATCACTGGGTTTCTCCTCGCTCCCTTGTGCCCTCCACTCCTCTATCACTGGGCTTCTCCTCGCTCCCTCACTCCCTCCACTCCTCTATCACTGGGCTTCTCCTCGCTCGCTCGCTCTCTCACTCCCTCCACTCCTCTATCACTGGGCTTCTCCTCGCTCCCTCGCTCTCTCACTCCCTCCACTCCTCTATCACTGGGCTTCTCCTCGCTCCCTCGCTCCCTCGCTCCCTCCACTCCTCCATCACTGGGCTTCTCCTCGCTCCCTTGCTCCCTCCACTCCTCTCTCACTGGGCTTCTCCTGAATCCCTCACTTCCTACACTCCTCTATCACTGGGCTTCTCCTCGCTTACTCGCTGCCTCCACTCCTCTATAACTGGGCTTCTGCTCGCTCCCTCGCTCTCTCCACTCCTCTATCACTGGGATTCTCCTCGCTCGCTCGCTCCCTCCACTCCTTTATCACTGGGCTTCTCCTCGCTCCCTCGCTCCCTCCACTCCTCTATCACTGGGCTTCTCCTCACTCCCTCGCTCCCTCCACTCCTCTATCACTGGGCTTGTCCTCGCTCCCTCACTCACTCCACTCCTCTATCACTGGGCTTCTCCTCGCTCCCTCGCTCTCTCCACTCCTCTATCACTGAGCCTCTCCTCGCTCCCTCGCTCGCTCCACTCCTCTATCACTGGGCTTCTCCTCACTCCCTCGCTCCCTCCACTCCTCTATCACTGGGCTTCTCCTCGCTCCCTCGCACCCTCCACTCATCTATCACTGGGCTTCTCCTGACTCCCTCGCTCCCTCCACTCCTCTTTCACTGGGCTTCTCATCGCTCCCTCGCTCCCTCCACTCCTCTATCACTGGGCTTGTCCTCGCTCCCTCACTCCCTCCACTCCTCTATCACTGGGCTTCTCCTCGCTCCCTCCACTCCTCTATCACTGGGCTTCTCCTCGCTCCCTCGCTCCCTCCACTCCTCTATCACTGGGCTTCTCCTCGCTCCCTCACTACCTCCACTCCTCTATCACTGGGCTTCTCCTCGTTCACTCGCTCCCTCCACTCCTCTATCTCTGGGCTTCTCCTCGCTCCCTCGCTCCCTCAACTCCTCTATCACTGGGCTTCTCCTCGCTCTCTCGCTCCCTCCACTCGTCTATCACTGGGCTTCTCCTCGCTCCCTCGCTCTCTCCACTCCACTATCATTGGGATTCTCCTCGCTCCATCGCTCCCTCCACTCCTCTATCACTGGGCTTCTCCTCGCTCCCTCCACTCCTCTATCACTGGGCTTCTCCTCGCTCCCTCACTCCCTCCACTCCTCTATCACTGGGCTTCTCCTCGCTCCCTCACTCCCACCATTCCTCTATCACTGGGCTTCTCCTCGCTCCCTCGCTCCCTCCATTCCTCTATCACTGGGCTTCTCCTGACTTCCTCGCTCCCTCCACTCCTCTACCACTGGGCTTCTCCTTGCTCCCTCGCTCCCTCCACTCCTCTATCACTGGGATTCTCCTCGCTCCCTCGCTCCCACCACTCCTCTATCACTGGGCTTCTCATCGCTCCCTCGCTCCCTCCACTCCTCTATCACTGGGCTTCTCCTGGCTCCCTCGCTCCCTCCACTCCTCTATCACTGGGCTTCTCTTCACTCCCTCGCTCCCTCCACTCCTCTATCACTGGGCTTCTCCTCGCTCCCTCACTCCCTCCACTCCTCTATCACTGGGCTTCTCCTCGCTCCCTCGCTCCCTCCACTCCTCTATCACTGGGCTTCTCCTCGCTCCCTCGCTCCCTCCACTCCACTATCACTGGGCTTCTGCTCGCTCCCTCGCTCCCTCCACTCCGCTATCACTGGGCTTCTCCTCGCTCCCTCGCTCCCTCCACTCCTCCATCACTGGGCTTCTCCTCGCTCCCTCGCTCCCTCGCTCCCTCCACTCCTCTATCACTGGGCTTCTCCTCGCTCCCTCGCTCCCTCCACTCTATCACTGGGCTTCTCCTCACTCCCTCACAGCCTCCACTCCACTATCACTTGGCTTCTCCTCGCTCGCTCGCTCCCTCCACTCCTCTATCACTGGGCTTCTCCTCGCTCCCTCCACTCCTCTATCACTGGGCTTCTCCTCATTCACTCGCTCCCTCCACTTCTCTATCACTGGGCTTCTCCTCGCTCCCTCTCTCCCTCCACACCTCTATCACTGGGCTTCTCCTCGCTCCCTCGCTCCCTCCACTCCTCTATCACTGGGCTTCTCCTCGCTCCCTCACTCCCTCCACTCCTCTATCACTGGGCTTCTCCTCGCTCACTGACTCCCTCCACTCCTCTATCACTGGGCTTCTCCTCGCTCCCTCGCTCCCTCCACTCCTCTATGACTGGGCTTCTCCTCGCTCCCTCGCTCCCACCACTCCTCTATCACAGGGCTTCTCCTCGCTCCCTCGCTCCCTCCACTCCTCTATCACTGGGCTTCTCCTGGCTCCCTCGCTCCCTCCACTCCTCTATCACTGGGCTTCTCCTTACTCCCTCGCTCCCTCCACTCCTCTATCACTGGACTTCTCCTCGCTGCCTCACTCCCTCCACTCCTCTATCACTGGGCTTCTCCTCGCTCCCTCGCTCCCTCCACTCCTCTATCACTGGGCTTCTCCTCGCTCCCTCGCTCCCTCCACTCCTCTATCACTGGGCTTCTCCTCGCTCCCTCGCTCCCTCCACTCCTCTATCACTGGGCTTCTGCTCGCTCCCTCGCTCCCTCCACTCCTCTATCACTGGGCTTCTCCTCGCTCCCTTGCTACCTCCACTCCTCCATCACTGGGCTTCTCCTCGCTCCCTCGCTCCCTCGCTCCCTCCACTCCTCTATCACTGGGCTTCTCCTCGCTCTCTCGCTCCCTCCACTCTATCACTGGGCTTCTCCTCACTCCCTCACAGCCTCCACTCCTCTATCACTCGGCTTCTCCTCGCTCGCTCGCTCCCTCCACTCCTCTATCACTGGGCTTCTCCTCGCTCCCTCACTCCCTCCACTCCTCTATCACTGGGCTTCTCCTCGTTCACTCGCTCCCTCCACTTCTCTATCACTGGGTTTCTCCTCGCTCCCTCGCTCCCTCCACTCCTCTATCACTGGGCTTCTCCTCGCTCCCTCACTCCCTCCACTCCTCTATCACTGGGCTTCTCCTCGCGCCCTCGCTCTCTCCACTCCTCTATCACTGGGCTTCTCCTCGCTCCCTCACTCCCTCCACTCCTCTATCACTGGGCTTCTCCTCGCTCCCTTGCTCCCTCCACTCATCTATCACTGGGCTTCTCTTCGCTCCCTCGCTCCCTCCACTCCTCTATCACTGGGCTTCTCCTCGTTCACTCACTCCCTCCACTCCTCTAGCACTGGGCTTCTCCTCGCTCCAACGCTCCCTCCACTCCTCTATCACTGGGCTTCTCCTCGTTCACTCGCTCCCTCCACTCCTCTATCACTGGGCTTCTCCTCGCTCCCTCGCTCCCTCCACTCCTCTACCACTGGGCTTCTCCTCGCTCCCTCACTCCCTCCACTCCTCTATCACTGGGCTTCTCCTCACTCCCTCGCCCCCTCCTCTCCTCTATCACTGGGCTTCTCCTCGCTCCCTCGCTCCCTCCACTCCTCTATCACTGGGCTTCTCCTCACTCCCTCGCTCCCTCCTCTCCTCGATCACCGGGCTTCTCCTCACTCCCTCGCTCCCTCCACTCCTCTATCACTGGGCTTCACCTCGTTCCCTCGCTCCCTCCACTCCTATATCACTGGGCTTCTCCTCGGTCTCTCGCTCCCTCCACTCCTCTATCACTGGGCTTCTCTCGCTCCCTCGCTCCCTCCACTCCTCTATCACTGGGCTTCTACTCGTTCACTCGGTCCCTCCACTTATCTATCACTGGGCTTCTCCTCGCTCCCTCGCTCCCTCCACTCCTCTATCACTGGGCTTCTCCTCGCTCCCTCGCTCCCTCTACTCCTCTATCACTGGGCTTCTCCTCGCTCCCTCACTCCCTCCATTCCTCTATCACTGGGCTTCTCCTCGCTCCCTCACTCCCTCCACTCCTCTATCACTGGGCTTCTCCTCGTTCACTCGCTCCCTCCACTTCTCTATCACTGGGCTTCTCCTCGCTCCCTCGCTCCCTCCACTCCTCTATCACTGGGCTTCTCCTCGCTCCCTCACAGCCTCCACTCCTCTATCACTCGGCTTCTCCTCACTCGCTCGCTCCCTCCACTCCTCTATCACTGGGCTTCTCCTCGCTCCCTCACTCCCTCCACTCCTCTATCACTGGGCTTCTCCTCGTTCACTCGCTCCCTCCACTTCTCTATCACTGGGCTTCTCCTCGCTCCCTCGCTCCCTCCACTCCTCTATCACTGGGCTTCTCCTCTCTCCCTCACTCCCTCCACTCCTCTATCACTGGGCTTCTCCTCGCGCCCTCGCTCTCTCCACTCCTCTATCACTGGGCTTCTCCTCGCTCCCTCACTCCCTCCACTCCTCTATCACTGGGCTTCTCCTCGCTCCCTCGCTCCCTCCACTCCTCTATCACTGGGCTTCTCCTCGCTCCCTCACTCCCTCCACTCCTCTATCACTGGGCTTCTCCTCGCTCACTGACTCCCTCCACTCCTCTATCACTGGGCTTCTCCTCGCTCCCTCGCTCCCTCCACTCCTCTATCACTGGGCTTCTCCTGGCTCCCTCGCTCCCTCCACTCCTCTATCACTGGGCTTCTCCTGGCCCCCTCGCTCCCTCCACTCCTCTATCACTGGGCTTCTCCTCACTCCCTCGCTCCCTCCACTCCTCTATCACTGGGCTTCTCCTCGCTCCTTCACTCCCTCCACTCCTCTATCACTGGGCTTCTGCTCGCTCCCTCGCTCCCTCCACTCCTCTATCACTGGGCTTCTCCTCGCTCCCTCGCTCCCTCCACTCCTCTATCACTGGGCTTCTCCTCGCTCCCTCGCTCCCTCCACTCCTCTATCACTGGGCTTCTCCTCGCTCCCTCGCTCCCTGCACTCCTCCATCACTGGGCTTCTCCTCGCTCCCTCGCTCCCTCGCTCCCTCCACTCCTCTATCACTGGGCTTCTCCTCGCTCCCTCGCTCCCTCCACTCTATCACTGGGCTTCTCCTCACTCCCTCACAGCCTCCACTCCTCTATCACTCGGCTTCTCCTCGCTCGCTCGGTCCCTCCACTTCTCTATCACTGGGCTTCTCCTCGCTCCCTCGCTCCCTCCACTCCTCTATCACTGGGCTTCTCCTCACTCTCTCACTCCCTCCACTCCTCTATCACAGGGCTTCTCCTCGCGCCCTCGCTCTCTCCACTCCTCTATCACTGGGCTTCTCCTCGCTCCCTCACTCCCTCCACTCCTCTATCACTGGGCTTCTCCTCGCTCCCTCACTCCCTCCACTCCTCTATCACT
Source organism: Somniosus microcephalus (assembly GCF_052327205.1). Taxonomy (NCBI): domain Eukaryota; kingdom Metazoa; phylum Chordata; class Chondrichthyes; order Squaliformes; family Somniosidae; genus Somniosus; species Somniosus microcephalus. The sequence continues at coordinate 120,730,017 of NC_140992.1, forward strand.
GGGCTTCTCCTCGCTCCCTCACTCCCTCCACTCCTCTATCACTGGGCTTCTCCTCGCTCCCTCGCTCCCTCCACTCCTCTATCACTGGGCTTCTCCTCGCGCCCTCGCTCTCTCCACTCCTCTATCACTGGGCTTCTCCTCGCTCCCTCACTCCCTCCACTCCTCTATCACTGGGCTTCTCCTCGCTCCCTCGCTCCCTCCACTCCTCTATCACTGGGCTTCTCCTCGCTCCCTCACTCCCTCCACTCCTCTATCACAGGGCTTCTCCTCGCTCACTGACTCCCTCCACTCCTCTATCACTGGGTTTCTCCTCGCTCCCTCGCTCCCTCCACTCCTCTATCACTGGGCTTCTCCTCGCTCCCCCGCTCCCACCACTCCTCTATCACTGCGCTTCTCCTCGCTCCCTCGCTCCCTCCACTCCTCTATCACTGGGCTTCTCCTCGCTCACTGACTCCCTCCACTCCTCTATCACTGGGCTTCTCCTCGCTCCCTCGCTCCCTCCACTCCTCTACCACTGGGCTTCTCCTCGCTCCCTCTCTCCCTCCACTCCTCTATCACTGGGCTTCTCCTCACTCCCTCGCCCCCTCCTCTCCTCTATCACTGGGCTTCTCCTCGCTCCCTCGCTCCCTCCACTCCTCTATCACTGGGCTTCTCCTCACTCCCTCCCTCCCTCCTCTCCTCGATCACCGGGCTTCTCCTCACTCCCTCGCTCCCTCCACTCCTCTATCACTGGGCTTCTCCTCGTTCCCTCGCTCCCTCCACTCCTATATCACTGGGCTTCTCCTCGGTCTCTCGCTCCCTCCACTCCTCTATCACTGGGCTTCTCTCGCTCCCTCGCTCCCTCCACTCCTCTATCACTGGGCTTCTCCTCGTTCACTCGGTCCCTCCACTTATCTATCACTGGGCTTCTCCTCGCTCCCTCGCTCCCTCCACTCCTCTATCACTGGGCTTCTCCTCGCTCCCTCACTCCCTCCACTCCTCTATCATTGGGATTCTCCTCGCTCCCTCACTCCCTCCACTCCTCTATCACTGGGCTTCTCCTCGCTCCCTCGCTCCCTCCACTCCTCTATCACTGCGCTTCTCCTCGCTCCCTCGCTCCCTCCACTCCTCTATCACTGGGCTTCTCCTCGCTCCCTCACTCCCTCCACTCCTCTATCACTGGGCTTCTCCTCGCTCCCTCGCTCCCTCCACTCCTCTATCACTGGGCTTCACCTCGCTCTCTCGCTCCCTACACTCCTCTATCACTGGGCTTCTCCTCGCTCCCTCACTCCCTCCACTCCTCTATCACTGGGCTTCTCCTCGCTCCCTCACTCCCTCCACTCCTCTATCACTGGGCTTCTCCTCGCTCTCTCGCTCCCTCCACTCTATCACTGGGCTTCTCCTCACTCCCTCACAGCCTCCACTCCTCTATCACTCGGCTTCTCCTCGCTCGCTCGCTCCCTCCACTCCTCTATCACTGGGCTTCTCCTCGCTCCCTCACTCCCTCCACTCCTCTATCACTGGGCTTCTCCTCGTTCACTCGCTCCCTCCACTTCTCTATCACTGGGCTTCTCCTCGCTCCCTCGCTCCCTCCACTCCTCTATCACTGGGATTCTCCTCTCTCCCTCACTCCCTCCACTCCTCTATCACTGGGCTTCTCCTCGCGCCCTCGCTCTCTCCACTCCTCTATCACTGGGCTCCTCCTCGCTCCCTCACTCCCTCCACTCCTCTATCACTGGGCTTCTCCTCGCTCCCTCGCTCCCTCCACTCCTCTATCACTGGGCTTCTCCTCGCTCCCTCACTCCTTCCACTCCTCTATCACTGGGCTTCTCCTCGCTCACTGACTCCCTCCACTCCTCTATCACTGGGCTTCTCCTCGCTCCCTCGCTCCCTCCACTCCTCTATCACTGGGCTTCTCCTCACTCCCTCGCTCCCTCCACTCCTCTACCACTGGGCTTCTCCTCGCTCCCTCGCTCCCTCCACTCCTCTATCACTGGGCTCCTCATCGCTCCCTCGCTCCCTCCACTCCTCTATCACTGGGCTTCTCCTGGCTCCCTCGCTCCCTCCACTCCTCTGTCACTGGGTTTCTCCTGGCCCCCTCGCTCCCTCCACTCCTCTATCACTGGGCTTCTCCTCACTCCCTCGCTCCCTCCACTCCTCTATCACTGGGCTTCTCCTCGCTCCCTCACTCCCTCCACTCCTCTATCACTGGCCTTCTGCTCGCTCCCTCGCTCACTCCACTCCACTATCACTGGGCTTCTCCTCGCTCCCTCGCTCCCTCCACTCCTCTATCACTGGGCTTCTCCTCGCTCCCTCGCTCCCTCCACTCCTCTATCACTGGGCTTCTGCTCGCTCCCTCGCTCCCTCCACTCCGCTATCACTGGGCTTCTCCTCGCTCCCTTGCTCCCTGCACTCCTCCATCACTGGGCTTCTCCTCGCTCCCTCGCTCCCTCGCTCCCTCCACTCCTCTATCACTGGGCTTCTCCTCGCTCACTCGCTCCCTCCACTCTATCACTGGGCTTCTCCTCACTCCCTCACAGCCTCCACTCCTCTATCACTCGGCTTCTCCTCGCTCGCTCGGTCCCTCCACTTCTCTATCACTGGGCTTCTCCTCGCTCCCTCGCTCCCTCCACTCCTCTATCACTGGGCTTCTCCTCGCTCTCTCACTCCTTCCACTCCTCTATCACAGGGCTTCTCCTCGCGCCCTCGCTCTCTCCACTCCTCTATCACTGGGCTTCTCCTCGCTCCCTCACTCCCTCCACTCCTCTATCACTGGGCTTCTCCTCGCTCCCTCGCTCCCTCCTCTCCTCTATCACTGTGCTTCTCCTCGCTCCCTCACTCCCTCCACTCCTCTATCACTGGGCTTCTCCTCGCTCCCTCGCTCCCTCCACTCCTCTATCACTGGGCTTCTCCTCGCGCCCTCGCTCTCTCCACTCCTCTATCATTGGGCTTCTCCTCGCTCCCTCACTCCCTCCACTCCTCTATCACTGGGCTTCTCCTCGCTCCCTCGCTCCCTCCACTCCTCTATCACTGGGCTTCTCCTCGCTCCCTCACTCCCTCCACTCCTCTATCACAGGGCTTCTCCTCGCTCACTGACTCCCTCCACTCCTCTATCACTGGGTTTCTCCTCGCTCCCTCCACTCCTCTATCACTGGGCTTCTCCTCGCTCCCTCGCTCCCACCACTCCTCTATCACTGCGCTTCTCCTCGCTCCCTCGCTCCCTCCACTCCTCTATCACTGGGCTTCTCCTGGCTCCCTCGCTCCCTCCACTCCTCTATCACTGGGCTTCTCCTGGCTCCCTCGCTCCCTCCACTCCTCTATCACTGGGCTTCTCCTCACTCCCTCGCTCCCTCCACTCCTCTATCACTGGGCTTCTCCTCGCTCCCTCGCTCCCTCCACTCCTCTATTACTGGGCTTCTCCTCGCTCCCTCGCTCCCTCCACTCCTCTATCACTGGGCTTCTCCTCGCTCCCTCGCTCCCTCCACTCCTATATCACTGGGCTTCTGCTCGCTCCCTCGCTCCCTCCACTCCGCTATCTCTGGGCTTCTCCTCGCTCCCTCGCTCCCTCCACTCCTCCATCACTGGGCCTCTCGTCGCTCCCTCGCTCCCTCGCTCCCTCCACTCCTCTATCACTGGGCTTCTCCTCGCTCCCTCGCTCCCTCCACTCTATCACTGGGCTTCTCCTCACTCCCTCACAGCCTCCACTCCTCTATCACTCGGCTTCTCCTCGCTCGCTCGCTCTCTCCACTCCTCTATCACTGGGCTTCTCCTCGCTCCCTCACTCCCTCCACTCCTCTATCACTGGGCTTCTCCTCGTTCACTCGCTCCCTCCACTTCTCTATCACTGGGCTTCTCCTCGCTCCCTCGCTCCCTCCACTCCTCTATCACTGGGCTTCCCCTCGCTCCCTCGCTCCCTCCACTCCTCTATCACTGGGCTTCTCCTCGCGCCCTCGCTCTCTCCACTCCTCTATCACTGGGCTTCTCCTCGCTCCCTCACTCCCTCCACTCCTCTATCACTGGGCTTCTCCTCGCTCCCTCGCTCCCTCCACTCCTCTAGCACTGGGCTTCTCCTCGCTCCCTCACTCCCTCCACTCCTCTATCACTGGGCTTCTCCTCGCTCACTGACTCCCTCCACTCCTCTATCCCTGAGCATCTCCTCGCTCCCTCGCTCCCTCCACTCATCTATCACTGGGCTTCTCCTCGCTCCATCGCTCCCTCCACTCCTCTATCACTGGGCTTGTCCTCGCTCCCTCACTCCCTCCACTCCTCTGTCACTGGGCTTCTCCTCGCTCTCTCGCACCCTCCACTCCTCTATCACTGGGCTTCTCCTCACTCCCTCGCTCCCTCCACTCCTCTATCACTGGGCTTCTCCTCGCTCCCTCACTCCCTCCACTCCTCTATCACTGGCCTTCTGCTCGCTCCCTCGCTCCCTCCACTCCACTATCACTGGGCTTCTCCTCGCTCCCTCGCTCCCTCCACTCCTCTATCACTGGGCTTCTCCTCGCTCCCTCGCTCCCTCCACTCCTCTATCACTGGGCTTCTGCTCGCTCCCTCGCTCCCTCCACTCCGCTATCACTGGGCTTCTCCTCGCTCCCTCGCTCCCTGCACTCCTCCATCACTGGGCTTCTCCTCGCTCCCTCGCTCCCTCGCTCCCTCCACTCCTCTATCACTGGGCTTCTCCTCGCTCACTCGCTCCCTCCACTCTATCACTGGGCTTCTCCTCACTCCCTCACAGCCTCCACTCCTCTATCACTCGGCTTCTCCTCGCTCGCTCGGTCCCTCCACTTCTCTATCACTGGGCTTCTCCTAGCTCCCTCGCTGCCTCCACTCCTCTATCACTGGGCTTCTCCTCGCTCTCTCACTCCTTCCACTCCTCTATCACAGGGCTTCTCCTCGCGCCCTCGCTCTCTCCACTCCTCTATCACTGGGCTTCTCCTCGCTCCCTCACTCCCTCCACTCCTCTATCACTGGGCTTCTCCTCGCTCCCTCGCTCCCTCCTCTCCTCTATCACTGTGCTTCTCCTCGCTCCCTCACTCCCTCCACTCCTCTATCACTGGGCTTCTCCTCGCTCCCTCGCTCCCTCCACTCCTCTATCACTGGGCTTCTCCTCGCGCCCTCGCTCTCTCCACTCCTCTATCACTGGGCTTCTCCTCGCTCCCTCACTCCCTCCACTCCTCTATCACTGGGCTTCTCCTCGCTCCCTCGCTCCCTCCACTCCTCTATCACTGGGCTTCTCCTCGCTCCCTCACTCCCTCCACTCCTCTATCACAGGGCTTCTCCTCGCTCACTGACTCCCTCCACTCCTCTATCACTGGGTTTCTCCTCGCTCCCTCGCTCCCTCCACTCCTCTATCACTGGGCTCCTCCTCGCTCCCTCGCTCCCACCACTCCTCTATCACTGCGCTTCTCCTCGCTCCCTCGCTCCCTCCACTCCTCTATCACTGGGCTTCTCCTGGCTCCCTCGCTCCCTCCACTCCTCTATCACTGGGCTTCTCCTGGCTCCCTCGCTCCCTCCACTCCTCTATCACTGGGCTTCTCCTCACTCCCTCGCTCCCTCCACTCCTCTATCACTGGGCTTCTCCTCGCTGCCTCACTCCCTCCACTCCTCTGTCACTGGGCTTCTCCTCGCTCCCTCGCTCCCTCCACTCCTCTATCACTGGGCTTCTCCTCGCTCCCTCGCTCCCTCCACTCCTCTATCACTGGGCTTCTCCTCGCTCCCTCGCTCCCTCCACTCCTATATCACTGGGCTTCTGCTCGCTCCCTCGCTCCCTCCACTCCGCTATCTCTGGGCTTCTCCTCGCTCCCTCGCTCCCTCCACTCCTCCATCACTGGGCTTCTCCTCGCTCCCTCGCTCCCTCGCTCCCTCCACTCCTCTATCACTGGGCTTCTCCTCGCTCCCTCGCTCCCTCCACTCTATCACTGGGCTTCTCCTCACTCCCTCACAGCCTCCACTCCTCTATCACTCGGCTTCTCCTCGCTCGCTCGCTCCCTCCACTCCTCTATCACTGGGCTTCTCCTCGCTCCCTCACTCCCTCCACTCCTCTATCACTGGGCTTCTCCTCGTTCACTCGCTCCCTCCACTTCTCTATCACTGGGCTTCTCCTCGCTCCCTCGCTCCCCCCACTCCTCTATCACTGGGCTTCCCCTCGCTCCCTCGCTCCCTCCACTCCTCTATCACTGGGCTTCTCCTCGCGCCCTCGCTCTCTCCACTCCTCTATCACTGGGCTTCTCCTCGCTCCCTCACTCCCTCCACTCCTCTATCACTGGGCTTCTCCTCGCTCCCTCGCTCCCTCCACTCCTCTATCACTGGGCTTCTCCTCGCTCCCTCACTCCCTCCACTCCTCTATCACTGGGCTTCTCCTCGCTCACTGACTCCCTCCACTCCTCTATCCCTGAGCATCTCCTCGCTCCCTCGCTCCCTCCACTCATCTATCACTGGGCTTCTCCTCGCTCCATCGCTCCCTCCACTCCTCTATCACTGGGCTTGTCCTCGCTCCCTCACTCCCTCCACTCCTCTGTCACTGGGCTTCTCCTCGCTCTCTCGCACCCTCCACTCCTCTATCACTGGGCTTCTCCTCGTTCACTCACTCCCTCCACTCCTCTATCACTGGGCTTCTCCTCGCTCCATCGCTCCCTCCACTCCTCTATCACTGGGCTTCTCCTCGTTCACTCGCTCCCTCCACTCCTCTATCACTGGGCTTCTCCTCGCTCCCTCGCTCCCTCCACTCCTCTACCACTGGGCTTCTCCTCGCTCCCTCACTTCCTCCACTCCTCTATCACTGGGCTTCTCCTCACTCCCTCGCTCCCTCCTCTCCTCTATCACTGGGCTTCTCCTCGCTCCCTCACTCCCTCCACTCCTCTATCACTGGGCTTCTCCTCACTCCCTCGCTCCCTCCACTCCTCGATCACTGGGCTTCTCCTCACTCCCTCGTTCCCTCCACTCCTCTATCACTGGGCTTCTCCTCACTCCCTCGCTGCCTCCACTCCTATATCACTGGGCTTCTCCTCGGTCTCTCGCTCCCTCCACTCCTCTATCACTGGGCTTCTCTCGCTCCCTCGCTCCCTCCACTCCTCTATCACTGGGCTTCTCCTCGTTCACTCGGTCCCTCCACTTATCTATCACTGGGCTTCTCCTCGCTCCCTCGCTCCCTCCACTCCTCTATCACTGGGCTTCTCCTCGCTCCCTCGCTCCCTCTACTCCTCTATCACTGGCCTTCTCCTCGCTCCCTCACTCCCTCCACTCCTCTATCACTGGGATTCTCCTCGCTCCCTCACTCCCTCCACTCCTCTATCACTGGGCTTCTCCTCGCTCCCTCGCTCCCTCCACTCCTCTATCACTGGGCTTCTCCTCGCTCCCTCGCTCCCTCACTCCTCTATCACTGGGCTTCTCCTCGCTCCCTCACTCCCTCCACTCCTCTATCACTGGGCTTCTCCTCGTTCCCTCGCTCCCTCCACTCCTCTATCACTGGGCTTCACCTCGCTCTCTCGCTCCCTCCACTCCTCTATCACTGGGCTTCTCCTCGCTCCCTCATTCCCTCCACTCCTCTATCACTGGGCTTCTCCTCGCTCCCTCACTCCCTCCACTCCTCTATCACTGGGCTTCTCCTCGCTCCCTCGCACCCTCCACTCTATCACTGGGCTTCTCCTCACTCCCTCACAGCCTCCACTCCTCTATCACTCGGCTTCTCCTCGCTCGCTCGCTCCCTCCACTCCTCTATCACTGGGCTTCTCCTCACTCCCTCGCTCCCTCCACTCCTCTACCACTGGGCTTCTCCTCGCTCCCTCGCTCCCACCACTCCTCTATCACTGGGCTTCTCATCGCTCACTCGCTCCCTCCACTCCTCTGTCACTTGGCTTCTCCTGGCTCCCTCGCTCCCTCCACTCCTCTATCACTGGGCTTCTCCTGGCTCCCTCGCTCCCCCAACTCCTCTATCACTGGGCTTCTCCTCACTCCCTCGCTCCCTCCACTCCTCTATCACTGGGCTTCTCCTCGCTCCCTCACTCCCTCCACTCCTCTATCACTGGGCTGCTCCTCGCTCCCTCGCTCCCTCCGCTCCTTTATCACTGGGCTTCTCCTCGCTCCCTCGCTCCCTCCACTCCTCTATCACTGGGCTTCTCCTCGCTCACTGACTCCCTCCACTCCTCTATCCCTGAGCATCTCCTCGCTCCCTCGCTCCCTCCACTCATCTATCACTGGGCTTCTCCTCGCTCCATCGCTCCCTCCACTCCTCTATCACTGGGCTTGTCCTCGCTCCCTCACTCCCTCCACTCCTCTGTCACTGGGCTTCTCCTCGCTCTCTCGCACCCTCCACTCCTCTATCACTGGGCTTCTCCTCGTTCACTCACTCCCTCCACTCCTCTATCACTGGGCTTCTCCTCGCTCCATCGCTCCCTCCACTCCTCTATCACTGGGCTTCTCCTCGTTCACTCGCTCCCTCCACTCCTCTATCACTGGGCTTCTCCTCGCTCCCTCGCTCCCTCCACTCCTCTACCACTGGGCTTCTCCTCGCTCCCTCACTTCCTCCACTCCTCTATCACTGGGCTTCTCCTCACTCCCTCGCTCCCTCCTCTCCTCTATCACTGGGCTTCTCCTCGCTCCCTCACTCCCTCCACTCCTCTATCACTGGGCTTCTCCTCACTCCCTCGCTCCCTCCACTCCTCGATCACTGGGCTTCTCCTCACTCCCTCGTTCCCTCCACTCCTCTATCACTGGGCTTCTCCTCACTCCCTCGCTGCCTCCACTCCTATATCACTGGGCTTCTCCTCGGTCTCTCGCTCCCTCCACTCCTCTATCACTGGGCTTCTCTCGCTCCCTCGCTCCCTCCACTCCTCTATCACTGGGCTTCTCCTCGTTCACTCGGTCCCTCCACTTATCTATCACTGGGCTTCTCCTCGCTCCCTCGCTCCCTCCACTCCTCTATCACTGGGCTTCTCCTCGCTCCCTCGCTCCCTCTACTCCTCTATCACTGGCCTTCTCCTCGCTCCCTCACTCCCTCCACTCCTCTATCACTGGGATTCTCCTCGCTCCCTCACTCCCTCCACTCCTCTATCACTGGGCTTCTCCTCGCTCCCTCGCTCCCTCCACTCCTCTATCACTGGGCTTCTCCTCGCTCCCTCGCTCCCTCACTCCTCTATCACTGGGCTTCTCCTCGCTCCCTCACTCCCTCCACTCCTCTATCACTGGGCTTCTCCTCGTTCCCTCGCTCCCTCCACTCCTCTATCACTGGGCTTCACCTCGCTCTCTCGCTCCCTCCACTCCTCTATCACTGGGCTTCTCCTCGCTCCCTCATTCCCTCCACTCCTCTATCACTGGGCTTCTCCTCGCTCCCTCACTCCCTCCACTCCTCTATCACTGGGCTTCTCCTCGCTCCCTCGCACCCTCCACTCTATCACTGGGCTTCTCCTCACTCCCTCACAGCCTCCACTCCTCTATCACTCGGCTTCTCCTCGCTCGCTCGCTCCCTCCACTCCTCTATCACTGGGCTTCTCCTCACTCCCTCGCTCCCTCCACTCCTCTACCACTGGGCTTCTGCTCGCTCCCTCGCTCCCACCACTCCTCTATCACTGGGCTTCTCATCGCTCACTCGCTCCCTCCACTCCTCTGTCACTTGGCTTCTCCTGGCTCCCTCGCTCCCTCCACTCCTCTATCACTGGGCTTCTCCTGGCTCCCTCGCTCCCCCAACTCCTCTATCACTGGGCTTCTCCTCACTCCCTCGCTCCCTCCACTCCTCTATCACTGGGCTTCTCCTCGCTCCCTCACTCCCTCCACTCCTCTATCACTGGGCTGCTCCTCGCTCCCTCGCTCCCTCCGCTCCTTTATCACTGGGCTTCTCCTCGCTCCCTCGCTCCCTCCACTCCTCTATCACTGGGCTTCTCCTCGCTCCCTCGCTCCCTCCACCCCTCTATCACTGGGCTTCTGCTCGCTCCCTCGCTCCCTCCACTCCGCTATCACTGGGCTTCTCCTCGCTCCCTCGCTCCCTCCCCTCCTCCATCACAGGGCTTCTCCTCGCTCCCTCGCTCCCTCGCTCCCTCCACTCCTCTATCACTGGGCTTCTCCTCGCTCCCTCGCTCCCTCCACTCTATCACTGGGCTTCTCCTCACTCCCTCACAGCCTCCACTCCTCTATCACTCGGCTTCTCCTCGCTCGATCGGTCCCTCCACTCCTCTATCACTGGGCTTCTCCTCGCTCCCTCACTCCCTCCACTCCTCTATCACTGGGCTTCTCCTCGTTCACTCGCTCCCTCCACTTCTCTATCACTGGGCTTCTCCTCACTCCCTCGCTCCCTCCACTCCTCTTTCACTGGGCTTCTCCTCGCTCCCTCGCTCCCTCCACTCCTATATCACTGGGCTTCTCCTCGGTCTCTCGCTCCCTCCACTCCTCTATCACTGGGCTTCTCTCGCTCCCTCGCTCCCTCCACTCCTCTATCACTGGGCTTCTCCTCGTTCACTCGGTCCCTCCACGTATCTATCACTGGGCTTCTCCTCGCTCCCTCGCTCCCTCCACTCCTCTATCACTGGGCTTCTCCTCGCTCCCTCGCTCCCTGTACTCCTCTATCACTGGGCTTCTCCTCGCTCCCTCACTCCCTCCACTCCTCTATCACTGGGCTTCTCCTCGCTCCCTCGCACCCTCCACTCTATCACTGGGCTTCTCCTCACTCCCTCACAGCCTCCACTCCTCTATCACTCGGCTTCTCCTCGCTCGCTCGCTCCCTCCACTCCTCTATCACTGGGCTTCTCCTCTCTCCCTCGCTCCCTCCACTCCTCTACCACTGGGCTTCTCCTCGCTCCCTCGCTCCCACCACTCCTCTATCACTGGGCTTCTCATCGCTCACTCGCTCCCTCCACTCCTCTGTCACTTGGCTTCTCCTGGCTCCCTCGCTCCCTCCACTCCTCTATCACTGGGCTTCTCCTGGCTCCCTCGCTCCCCCAACTCCTCTATCACTGGGCTTCTCCTCACTCCCTCGCTCCCTCCACTCCTCTATCACTGGGCTTCTCCTCGCTCCCTCACTCCCTCCACTCCTCTATCACTGGGCTGCTCCTCGCTCCCTCGCTCCCTCCGCTCCTTTATCACTGGGCTTCTCCTCGCTCCCTCGCTCCCTCCACTCCTCTATCACTGGGCTTCTCCTCGCTCCCTCGCTCCCTCCACCCCTCTATCACTGGGCTTCTGCTCGCTCCCTCGCTCCCTCCACTCCGCTATCACTGGGCTTCTCCTCGCTCCCTCGCTCCCTCCCCTCCTCCATCACTGGGCTTCTCCTCGCTCCCTCGCTCCCTCGCTCCCTCCACTCCTCTATCACTGGGCTTCTCCTCGCTCCCTCGCTCCCTCCACTCTATCACTGGGCTTCTCCTCACTCCCTCACAGCCTCCACTCCTCTATCACTCGGCTTCTCCTCGCTCGCTCGGTCCCTCCACTCCTCTATCACTGGGCTTCTCCTCGCTCCCTCACTCCCTCCACTCCTCTATCACTGGGCTTCTCCTCGTTCACTCGCTCCCTCCACTTCTCTATCACTGGGCTTCTCCTCACTCCCTCGCTCCCTCCACTCCTCTTTCACTGGGCTTCTCCTCGCTCCCTCGCTCCCTCCACTCCTATATCACTGAGCTTCTCCTCGGTCTCTCGCTCCCTCCACTCCTCTATCACTGGGCTTCTCTCGCTCCCTCGCTCCCTCCACTCCTCTATCACTGGGCTTCTCCTCGTTCACTCGGTCCCTCCACTTATCTATCACTGGGCTTCTCCTCGCTCCCTCGCTCCCTCCACTCCTCTATCACTGGGCTTCTCCTCGCTCCCTCGCTCCCTGTACTCCTCTATCACTGGGCTTCTCCTCGCTCCCTCACTCCCTCCACTCCTCTATCACTGGGCTTCTCCTCGCTCCCTCGCTCCCTCCACTCCTCTATCACTGGGCTTCTCCTCGCTCTCTCGCTCCCTCCACTCCTCTATCACTGGGCTTCCCCTCGCTCCCTCGCTCCCTCCACTCCTCTATCACTGGGCTTCTCCTCGCGCCCTCGCTCTCTCCACTCCTCTATCACTGGGCTTCTCCTCGCTCCCTCACTCCCTCCACTCCTCTATCACTGGGCTTCTCCTCGCTCCCTCGCTCCCTCCACTCCTCTATCACTGGGCTTCTCCTCGCTCCCTCACTCCCTCCACTCCTCTATCACTGGGCTTCTCCTCGCTCACTGACTCCCTCCACTCCTCTATCCCTGAGCACCTCCTCGCTCCCTCGCTCCCTCCACTCATCTATCACTGGGCTTCTCCTCGCTCCATCGCTCCCTCCACTCCTCTATCACTGGGCTTGTCCTCGCTCCCTCACTCCCACCACTCCTCTGTCACTGGGCTTCTCCTCGTTCACTCACTCCCTCCACTCCTCTATCACTGGGCTTCTCCTCGCTCCATCGCTCCCTCCACTCCTCTATCACTGGGCTTCTCCTCGTTCACTCGCTCCCTCCACTCCTCTATCACTGGGCTTCTCCTCACTCCCTCGCTCCCTCCTCTCCTCTATCACTGGGCTTCTCCTCGCTCCCTCGCTCCCTCCACTCCTCTATCACTGGGCTTCTCCTCACTCCCTCGCTCCCTCCACTCCTCGATCACTGGGCTTCTCCTCACTCCCTCGTTCCCTCCACTCCTCTATCACTGGGCTTCTCCTCACTCCCTCGCTGCCTCCACTCCTATATCACTGGGCTTCTCCTCGGTCTCTCGCTCCCTCCACTCCTCTATCACTGGGCTTCTGTCGCTCCCTCGCTCCCTCCACTCCTCTATCACTGGGCTTCTCCTCGCTCCCTCACTCCCTCCACTCCTCTATCACTGGACTTCTCCTCGCTCCCTCGCACCCTCCACTCTATCACTGGGCTTCTCCTCACTCCCTCACAGCCTCCACTCCTCTATCACTGGGCTTCTCCTCGCTCGCTCGCTCCCTCCACTCCTCTATCACTGGGCTTCTCCTCACTCCCTCGCTTCCTCCACTCCTCTACCACTGGGCTTCTCCTCGCTCCCTCGCTCCCACCACTCCTCTATCACTGGGCTTCTCATCGCTCACTCGCTCCCTCCACTCCTCTGTCACTTGGCTTCTCCTGGCTCCCTCGCTCCCTCCACTCCTCTATCACTGGGCTTCTCCTGGCTCCCTCGCTCCCCCAACTCCTCTATCACTGGGCTTCTCCTCACTCCCTCGCTCCCTCCACTCCTCTATCACTGGGCTTCTCCTCGCTCCCTCGCTCCCTCCACTCCTATATCACTGGGCTTCTCCTCGGTCTCTCGCTCCCTCCACTCCTCTATCACTGGGCTTCTCTCGCTCCCTCGCTCCCTCCACTCCTCTATCACTGGGCTTCTCCTCGTTCACTCGGTCCCTCCACTTATCTATCACTGGGCTTCTCCTCGCTCCCTCGCTCCCTCCACTCCTCTATCACTGGGCTTCTCCTCGCTCCCTCGCTCCCTGTACTCCTCTATCACTGGGTTTCTCCTCGCTCCCTCACTCCCTCCACTCCTCTATCACTGGGATTCTCCTCGCTCCCTCCTTCCCTCCACTCCTCTATCACTGGGCTTCTCCTCGCTCCCTCGCTCCCTCCACTCCTCTATCACTGGGCTTCTCCTCGCTCTCTCGCTCCCTCCACTCCTCTATCACTGGGCTTGTCCTCGCTTCCTCACTCCCTCCACTCCTCTATCACTGGGCTTCTCCTCGTTCACTCGGTCCCTCCACTTATCTATCACTGGGCTTCTCCTCGCTCCCTCGCTCCCTCCACTCCTCTATCACTGGGCTTCTCCTCGCTCCCTCGCTCCCTCTACTCCTCTATCACTGGCCTTCTCCTCGCTCCCTCACTCCCTCCACTCCTCTATCACTGGGATTCTCCTCGCTCCCTCACTCCCTCCACTCCTCTATCACTGGGCTTCTCCTCGCTCCCTCGCTCCCTCCACTCCTCTATCACTGGGCTTCTCCTCGCTCCCTCGTTCCCTCCACTCCTCTATCACTGGGCTTCTCCTCGCTCCCTCACTCCCTCCACTCCTCTATCACTGGGCTTCTCCTCGCTCCCTCGCTCCCTCCACTCCTCTATCACTGGGCTTCACCTCGCTCTCTCGCTCCCTCCACTCCTCTATCACTGGGCTTCTCCTCGCTCCCTCACTCCCTCCACTCCTCTATCACTGGGCTTCTCCTCGCTCCCTCACTCCCTCCACTCCTCTATCACTGGGCTTCTCCTCGCTCCCTCGCTCCCTCCACTCTATCACTGGGCTTCTCCTCACTCCCTCACAGCCTCCACTCCTCTATCACTCGGCTTCTCCTCGCTCGCTCGCTCCCTCCACTCCTCTATCACTGGGCTTCTCCTCACTCCCTCGCTCCCGCCACTCCTCTACCACTGGGCTTCTCCTCGCTCCCTCGCTCCCACCACTCCTCTATCACTGGGCTTCTCCTCGCTCCCTCGCTCCCTCCCCTCCTCCATCACTGGGCTTCTCCTCGCTCCCTCGCTCCCTCGCTCCCTCCACTCCTCTATCACTGGGCTTCTCCTCGCTCCCTCGCTCCCTCCACTCTATCACTGGGCTTCTCCTCACTCCCTCACAGCCTCCACTCCTCTATCACTCGGCTTCTCCTCGCTCGCTCGGTCCCTCCACTCCTCTATCACTGGGCTTCTCCTCGCTCCCTCACTCCCTCCACTCCTCTATCACTGGGCTTCTCCTCGTTCACTCGCTCCCTCCACTTCTCTATCACAGGGCTTCTACTCGATCCCTCGCTCCCTCCACTCCTCTATCACTGGGCTTCTCCTCGCTCCCTCACTCCCTCCACTCCTCTATCACAGGGCTTCTCCTCGCGCCCTCGCCCTCTCCACTCCTCTATCACTGGGCTTCTCCTCGCTCCCTCACTCCCTCCACTCCTCTATCACTGGGCTTCTCCTCGCTCCCTCGCTCCCTCCACTCCTCTATCACTGGGCTTCTCCTCGCTCCCTCGCTCCCTCCACTCCTCTATCACTGGGCTTCTCCTCGCTCCCTCGCTCCCTCCACTTCTCTATCACTGGGCTTCTACTCGCTCCCTCGCTCCCTCCACTCCTCTATCACTGGGCTTGTCCTCGCTCCCTCACTCCCTCCACTCCTCTGTCACTGGGCTTCTCCTCGCTCTCTCGCACCCACCACTCCTCTATCACTGGGCTTCTCCTCGTTCACTCACTCCCTCCACTCCTCTATCACTGGGCTTCTCCTCGCTCCATCGCTCCCTCCACTCCTCTATCACTGGGCTTCTCCTCGTTCACCTCGCTCCCTCCACTCCTCTATCACTGTGCTTCTCCTCGCTCCCTCGCTCCCTCCACTCCTCTACCACTGGGCTTCTCCTCGCTCCCTCACTCCCTCCACTCCTCTATCACTGGGCTTCTCCTCACTCCCTCGCTCCCTCCTCTCCTCTATCACTGGGCTTCTCCTCGCTCCCTCGCTCCCTCCACTCCTCTATCACTGGGCTTCTCCTCACTCCCTCGCTCCCTCCACTCCTCGATCACTGGGCTTCTCCTCACTCCCTCGCTCCCTCCACACCTCTATCACTGGGCTTCTCCTCGCTCCCTCGCTCCCTCCACTCCTATATCACTGGGCTTCTCCTCGGTCTCTCGCTCCCTCCACTCCTCTATCACTGGGCTTCTCTCGCTCCCTCGCTCCCTCCACTCCTCTATCACTGGGCTTCTCCTCGTTCACTTGGTCCCTCCACTTATCTATCACTGGGCTTCTCCTCGTTCCCTCGCTCCCTCCACTCCTCTATCACTGGGCTTCTCCTCGCTCCCTCGCTCCCTCTACTCCTCTATCACTGGGCTTCTCCTCGCTCCCTCACTCCCTCCACTCCTCTATCACTGGGATTCTCCTCGCTCCCTCCCTCCCTCCACTCCTGTATCACTGGGCTTCTCCTCGCTCCCTCGCTCCCTCCACTCCTCTATCACTGGGCTTCTCCTCGCTCTCTCGCTCCCTCCACTCCTCTATCACTGGGCTTCTCCTCGCTTCCTCACTCCCTCCACTCCTCTATCACTGAGCTTCTCCTCGCTCGCTCACTCCCTCCACTCCTCTATCACTGGGCTTCTCCTCGGTCCCTCACTCCCTCCACTCCTCTATCACTGGGCTTCTCCTCGCTCCCTCGTTCCCTCCACTCCTCTATCACTGGGCTTCTCCTCACTCCCTCGCTCCCTCCACTCCTCTATCACTGGGCTTCTCCTCGCTCCCTCGCTCCCTCCACTCCTATATCACTGGGCTTCTCCTCGCTCTCTCGCTCCCTCCACTCCTCTATCACTGGGCTTCTCTCGCTCCCTCGCTCCCTCCACTCCTCTATCACTGGGCTTCTCCTCGTTCACTCGCTCCCTCCACTTATCTATCACTGGGCTTCTCCTCGCTCCCTCGCTCCCTCCACTCCTCTATCACTGGGCTTCTCCTCGCTCCCTCGCTCCCTGCACTCCTCTATCACTGGGCTTCTCCTCGCTCCCTCGCTCCCTCCACTCCTCTATCACTGGACTTCTCCTGACTCCCTCTCTTCCTCCACTCCTCTATCACTGGGCTTCTCCTCGCTCCCTCACTCTCTCTACTCCTCTATCACTGGGCTTCTCCTCACTCCCTCGCTCCCTCCACTCCTCTATCACTGGGATTCTCCTCGCTCCCTCGCTCCCTCCAATCCTCTATCACTGGGCTTCTCCTCGCTCCCTCGCTCCCTCCACTCCTCTATCACTGGTCTTCTCCTCGCTCCCTCGCTCCCTCCACTCCTCTATCACTGGGCTTCTCCTCGCTCCCTCGCTCCCTCCACTCCTCTATCACTGGGCTTCTCCTCGCTCCCTCGCTCCCTCCACTCCTCTATCACTGGGCTTCTCCTCGCTCCCTCGCTCCCTCGCTCCCTCCACTCCTCTATCACTGGGCTTCACCTCGCTCCCTCACTCCCTCCACTCCTCTATCACTGGGCTTCTCCTCGCTCCCCTGCTCCCTCCACTCCTCTATCACTGGGCTTCTCCTCAATCCCTCACAGCCTCCACTCCTCTACCACTCGGCTTCTCCTCGCTCCCCCGCTCCCTCCACTCCTCTATCACTGGGCTTCTCCTGACTCCCTCACTCCCTCCACTCCTCTATCACTGGGCTTCTCCTCGCTCCCCCGCTCCCTCCACTCCTCTATCACTGGGCTTCTCCTCACTCCCTCACAGCCTCCACTCCTCTATCACTGGGCTTCTCCTCGCTCCCTCACTCCCTCCACTCCTCTATCACTGGGCTTCTCCTGGCTCCCTCGCTCCCTCCACTCCTCTATCACTGGGCTTCTCCTCGCTCCCTCGCTCCCTCCACTCCTCTGTCACTGGGCTTCTCCTCGCTCCCTCACTCCCTCCACTCCTCTATCTCTGGGCTTCTCCTCGTTCACTCGCTCCCTCCACTCCTCTATCACCGGGCTTCTCCTTGCTCCCTCGCGCCCTCTACTCCTCTATAACTGGGCTTCTCCTCGCTACCTCGCTCTCTCCACTCCTCTATCACTGGGCTTCTCCTCGCTCCCTCACTCCCTCCACTCCTCTATCACTGGGCTTCTCCTCGCTCCCTCACACTCCATTCCTCTATCACTGGGCTTCTCCTCGCTCCCTCGCTCCCTCCACTCCTCTATCACTGGGCTTCTCCTCGCTCGCTCGCTCCCTGCACTCCTCTATCACTGGGCTTCTCCTCGCTCCATCGCTCCCTCCACTCATCTATCACTGGACTTCTCCTGACTCCCTCTCTTCCTCCACTCCTCTATCACTGGGCATCTCCTCGCTCCCTCACTCCCTCCACTCTATCACTGGAATTCTCCTCGCTCCCTCACTCCCTCCACTCCTCTATCACTGGGCTTCTCCTCGCTCCCTCGCTCCCTTCACTCCTCTATCACTGGGCTTCTCCTCGCTCCCTCACTCCCTCCACTCCTCTATCACTGGGCTTCACCTCGCTCTCTCGTTCCCTCAACTTCTCTATCACTGGGCTTCTCCTCGCTCCCTCACTCCCTCCACTCCTCTATCACTGGGCTTCTCCTCGCTCCCTCGCTCCCTCCACTCCTATATCACTGGGCTTCTCCTCGCTCTCTCGCTCCCTCCACTCCTCTATCACTGGGCTTCTCTCGCTCCCTCGCTCCCTCCACTCCTCTATCACTGGGCTTCTCCTCGTTCACTCGCTCCCTCCACTTATCTATCACTGGGCTTCTCCTCGCTCCCTCGCTCCCTCCACTCCTCTATCACTGGGCTTCTTCTCGCTCCCTCGCTCCCTCCACTCCTCTATCACTGGGCTTCTCCTCGCTCCCTCTCGCCCTCCACTCCTCTATCACTGGGCTTCTCCTCGCTCCCTCCACTCCTCTATCACTGGACTTCTCCTGACTCCCTCTCTTCCTCCACTCCTCTATCACTGGGCTTCTCCTCGCTCCCTCACTCCCTCTACTCCTCTATCACTGGGCTTCTCCTCACTCCCTCGCTCCCTCCACTCCTCTATCACTGGGATTCTCCTCGCTCCCTCGCTCCCTCCAATCCTCTATCACTGGGCTTCTCCTCGCTCCCTCGCTCCCTCCACTCCTCTATCACTGGGCTTCTCCACGCTCCCTCGCTCCCTCCACTCCTCTATCACTGGGCTTCTCCTCGCTCCCTCGCTCCCTCCACTCCTCTATCACTGGGCTTCTCCTCGCTCCCTCGCTCCCTCGCTCCCTCCACTCCTCTATCACTGGGCTTCACCTCGCTCCCTCACTCCCTCCACTCCT
Source organism: Somniosus microcephalus (assembly GCF_052327205.1). Taxonomy (NCBI): domain Eukaryota; kingdom Metazoa; phylum Chordata; class Chondrichthyes; order Squaliformes; family Somniosidae; genus Somniosus; species Somniosus microcephalus. The sequence goes on from NC_140992.1 coordinate 120,748,672, forward strand.
CTATCACTGGGCTTCTCCTCGCTCCCCCGCTCCCTCCACTCCTCTATCACTGGGCTTCTCCTCAATCCCTCACAGCCTCCACTCCTCTATCACTCGGCTTCTCCTCGCTCCCCCGCTCCCTCCACTCCTCTATCACTGGGCTTCTCCTGACTCCCTCACTCCCTCCACTCCTCTATCACTGGGCTTCTCCTCGCTCCCCCGCTCCCTCCACTCCTCTATCACTGGGCTTCTCCTCACTCCCTCACAGCCTCCACTCCTCTATCACTGGGCTTCTCCTCGCTCCCTCACTCCCTCCACTCCTCTATCACTGGGCTTCTCCTGGCTCCCTCGCTCCCTCCACTCATCTATCACTGGGCTTCTCCTCGCTCCCTCGCTCCCTCCACTCCTCTGTCACTGGGCTTCTCCTCGCTCCCTCACTCCCTCCACTTCTCTATCACTGGGCTTCTCCTCGTTCACTCGCTCCCTCCACTCTATCACCGGGCTTCTCCTCGCTCCCTAGCGCCCTCCACTCCTCTATCACTGGGCTTCTCCTCGCTACCTCGCTCTCTCCACTCCTCTATCACTGGGCTTCTCCTCGCTCCCTCACTCCCTCCACTCCTCTATCACTGGGCTTCTCCTCGCTCCCTCACACTCCATTCCTCTATCCCTGGGCTTCTCCTCGCTCCCTCGCTCCCTCCACTCCTCTATCACTGGGCTTCTCCTCGCTCCCTCACTCACTCCACTCCTCTATCACTGGGCTTCTCCTCGCTCCCTCGCTCCCTCCACTCTTCTATCACTGGGATTCTCCTCGCTCACTCCACTCCTCTATCACTGGGCTTCTCCTCGCTCCCTCGCTCGCTCCACTCCTCTATCACTGGGCTTCTCCTCGCTTCCTCACTCCCTCCACTCCTCTATCAGTGGGCTTCTCCTCGCTTCCTCGCTCCCTCCACTCCTCTATCACTGGGCTTCTCCTTGCTCCCTCACTCCCTCCACTCCTCTATCACTGGGCTTCTCCTCGCTCCCTCGCTCCCTCCACTCCTCTATCTCTGGTCTTCTCCTCGCTCCCTCGCTCCCTCCACTCATCTATCACTGGGCTTCTCCTCGCTCTCTCGCTCCCTCCACTCCTCTATCACTGGGCTTCTCCTCGCTCCCTCGCTCCCTCCACTCCTCTATCACTGGGCTTCTCCTCGTTCACTCGATCCCTCCACTCCTCTATCACTGGACTTCTCCTCGCTCCCTCACTCCCTCCACTCCTCTATCACTGGGCTTCTCCTCGCTCCCTCACTCACTCCACTCCTCTATCACTGGGCTGCTCCTCGCTCCCTCACTCCCTCCATTCCTCTACCACTGGGATCCTCCTCGCTCCCTCGCTCCCTCCACTCCTCTATCACTGGGCTTCTCCTCGCTCCCTCGCTCTCTCCACTCCTCTATCACTGGGCTTCTCCTCGCTCCCTCGTTCCCTCCACTCCTTTATCGCTGGGCTTCTCCTCGCTCCCTCGCTCCCTCCACTCCTCTATCACTGGGCTTCTCCTCGCTCCCTCGCTCCCTCCACTCCTCTATCACTGGGCTTCTCCTCGCTCCCTCGCTCCCTCCACTCCTCTTTCACTGGGCTTCTCCTGGCTCCCTCGCTCCCTCCACTCCTCTATCACTGGGCTTCTCCTCACTCCCTCGCTCCCTCCACTCCTCTATCACTGGGCTTCTCCTCGGTCCCTCACTCCCTCCGCTCCTCTATCACTGGGCTTCTCCTCGCTCCCTCGCTCCCTCCACTCCTCTATCACTGGGCTTCTCCTCGCTCCCTCGCTCCCTCCACTCCTCTATCACTGGGCTTCTGCTCGCTCCCTCGCTCCCTCCACTCCGCTATCACTGGGCTTCTCCTCGCTCCCTCGCTCCCTCCACTCCTCCATCACTGGGCTTCTCCTCGCTCCCTCGCTCCCTCCACTCCTCTATCACTGGGCTTCTCCTCGCTCCCTCGCTCCCTCCACTCTATCACTGGGCTTCTCCTCACTCCCTCACAGCCTCCACTCCTCTATCACTCGGCTTCTCCTCGCTCGCTCGCTCCCTCCACTCCTCTATCACTGGGCTTCTCCTCGCTCCCTCGCTCCGTCCACTCCTCTATCACTGGGCTTCTCCTCGCTCCCTCGCTCCCTCCACTCCTCTATCACTGGGCTTCTCCTCGCTCCCTCGCTCCCTCCACTCCTCTATCACTGGGCTTCTCCTCGCTCCCTCGCTCCCTCCACTCCTCTATCACTGGGCTTCACCTCGCTCCCTCACTCCCTCCACTCCTCTATCACTGGGCTTCTCCTCGCTCCGCCGCTCCCTCCACTCCTCTATCACTGGGCTTCTCCTCAATCCCTCACAGCCTCCACTCCTCTATCACTCGGCTTCTCCTCGCTCCCCCGCTCCCTCCACTCCTCTATCACTGGGCTTCTCCTGACTCCCTCACTCCCTCCACTCCTCTATCACTGGGCTTCTCCTCGCTCCCCCGCTCCCTCCACTCCTCTATCACTGGGCTTCTCCTCACTCCCTCACAGCCTCCACTCCTCTATCACTGGGCTTCTCTTCGCTCCCTCACTCCCTCCACTCCTCTATCACTGGGCTTCTCCTGGCTCCCTCGCTCCCTCCACTCCTCTATCACTGGGCTTCTCCTCGCTCCCTCGCTCCCTCCACTCCTCTGTCACTGGGCTTCTCCTCGCTCCCTCACTCCCTCCACTCCTCTATCACTGGGCTTCTCCTCGTTCACTCGCTCCCTCCACTCCTCTATCACCGGGCTTCTCCTCGCTCCCTCGCGCCCTCCACTCCTCTATCACTGGGCTTCTCCTCGCTACCTCGCTCTCTCCACTCCTCTATCACTGGGCTTCTCCTCGCTCCCTCACTCCCTCCACTCCTCTATCACTGTGCTTCTCCTCGCTCCCTCACACTCCATTCCTCTATCACTGGGCTTCTCCTCGCTCCCTCGCTCCCTCCACTCCTCTATCACTGGGCTTCTCCTCGCTCCCTCGCTCCCTGCACTCCTCTATCACTGGGCTTCTCCTCGCTCCCTCGCTCCCTCCACTCCTCTATCACTGGACTTCTCCTGACTCCCTCTCTTCCTCCACTCCTCTATCACTGGGCTTCTCCTCGCTCCCTCACTCCCTCCACTCCTCTATCACTGGAATTCTCCTCGGTCCCTCACTCCCTCCACTCCTCTATCACTGGGCTTCTCCTCGCTCCCTCGCTCCCTCCACTCCTCTATCACTGGGCTTCTCCTCGCTCCCTCACTCCCTCCACTCCTCTATCACTGGGCTTCACCTCGCTCTCTCGCTCCCTCAACTCCTCTATCACTGGGCTTCTCCTCGCTCCCTCACTCCCTCCACTCCTCTATCACTGGGCTTCTCCTCGCTCCCTCACTCCCTCCACTCCTCTATCACTGGGCTTCTCCTCGGTCCCTCACTCCCTCCACTCCTCTATCACTGGGCTTCTCCTCGCTCCCTCGTTCCCTCCACTCCTCCATCACTGGGCTTCTCCTCGCTCCCTCGCTCCCTCGCTCCCTCCACTCCTCTATCACTGGGCTTCTCCTCGCTCCCTCGCTCCCTCCACTCTATCACTGGGCTTCTCCTCACTCCCTCACAGCCTCCACTCCTCTATCACTCAGCTTCTCCTCGCTCGCTCGCTCCCTCCACTCCTCTATCACTGGGCTTCTCCTCGCTCCCTCGCTCCGTCCACTCCTCTATCACTGGGCTTCTCCTCGCTCCCTCGCTCCCTCCACTCCTCTATCACTGGGCTTCTCCTCGCTCCCTCGCTCCCTCCACTCCTCTATCACTGGGCTTCTCCTCGCTCCCTCGCTCCCTCCACTCCTCTATCACTGGGCTTCACCTCGCTCCCTCACTCCCTCCACTCCTCTATCACTGGGCTTCTCCTCGCTCCCCCGCTCCCTCCACTCCTCTATCACTGGGCTTCTCCTCAATCCCTCACAGCCTCCACTCCTCTATCACTCGGCTTCTCCTCGCTCCCCCCGCTCCCTCCACTCCTCTATCACTGGGCTTCTCCTGACTCCCTCACTCCCTCCACTCCTCTATCACTGGGCTTCTCCTCGCTCCCCCGCTCCCTCCACTCCTCTATCACTGGGCTTCTCCTCACTCCCTCACAGCCTCCACTCCTCTATCACTGGGCTTCTCTTCGCTCCCTCACTCCCTCCACCCCTCTATCACTGGGCTTCTCCTGGCTCCCTCGCTCCCTCCACTCCTCTATCACTGGGCTTCTCCTCGCTCCCTCGCTCCCTCAACTCCTCTGTCACTGGGCTTCTCCTCGCTCCCTCACTCCCTCCACTCCTCTATCACTGGGCTTCTCCTCGTTCACTCGCTCCCTCCACTCCTCTATCACCGGGCTTCTCCTCGCTCCCTCGCGCCCTCCACTCCTCTATCACTGGGCTTCTCCTCGCTACCTCGCTCTCTCCACTCCTCTATCACTGGGCTTCTCCTCGCTCCCTCACTCCCTCCACTCCTCTATCACTGTGCTTCTCCTCGCTCCCTCACACTCCATTCCTCTATCACTGGGCTTCTCCTCGCTCCCTCGCTCCCTCCACTCCTCTATCACTGGGCTTCTCCTCGCTCCCTCGCTCCCTGCACTCCTCTATCACTGGGCTTCTCCTCGCTCCCTCGCTCCCTCCACTCCTCTATCACTGGACTTCTCCTGACTCCCTCTCTTCCTCCACTCCTCTATCACTGGGCTTCTCCTCGCTCCCTCACTCCCTCCACTCCTCTATCACTGGAATTCTCCTCGGTCCCTCACTCCCTCCACTCCTCTATCACTGGGCTTCTCCTCGCTCCCTCGCTCCCTCCACTCCTCTATCACTGGGCTTCTCCTCGCTCCCTCACTCCCTCCACTCCTCTATCACTGGGCTTCACCTCGCTCTCTCGCTCCCTCAACTCCTCTATCACTGGGCTTCTCCTCGCTCCCTCACTCCCTCCACTCCTCTATCACTGGGCTTCTCCTCGCTCCCTCACTCCCTCCACTCCTCTATCACTGGGCTTCTCCTCGGTCCCTCACTCCCTCCACTCCTCTATCACTGGGCTTCTCCTCGCTCCCTCGTTCCCTCCACTCCTCTATCACTGGGCTTCTCCTCACTCCCTCGCTCCCTCCACTCCTCTATCACTGGGCTTCTCCTCGCTCCCTCGCTCCCTCCACTCCTATATCACTGGGCTTCTCCTCGCTCTCTCGCTCCCTCCACTCCTCTATCACTGGGCTTCTCTCGCTCCCTCGCTCCCTCCACTCCTCTATCACTGGGCTTCTCCTCGTTCACTCGCTCCCTCCACTTATCTATCACTGGGCTTCTCCTCGCTCCCTCGCTCCCTCCACTCCTCTATCACTGGGCTTCTCCTCGCTCCCTCCACTCCTCTATCACTGGGCTTCTCCTCGCTCCCTCTCGCCCTCCACTCCTCTATCAATGGGCTTCTCCTCGCTCCCTCGCTCCCTCCACTCCTCTATCACTGGACTTCTCCTGACTCCCTCTCTTCCTCCACTCCTCTATCACTGGGCTTCTCCTCGCTCCCTCACTCCCTCTACTCCTCTATCACTGAGCTTCTCCTCACTCCCTCGCTCCCTCCACTCCTCTATCACTGGGCTTCTGCTCACTCCCTCGCTCCCTCCACTCCGCTATCACTGGGCTTCTCCTCGCTCCCTCGCTCCCTCCACTCCTCCATCACTGGGCTTCTCCTCGCTCCCTCGCTCCCTCGCTCCCTCCACTCCTCTATCACTGGGCTTCTCCTCGCTCCCTCGCTCCCTCCACTCTATCACTGGGCTTCTCCTCACTCCCTCACAGCCTCCACTCCTCTATCACTCGGCTTCTCCTCGCTCGCTCGCTCCCTCCACTCCTCTATCACTGGGCTTCTCCTCGCTCCCTCGCTCCGTCCACTCCTCTATCACTGGGCTTCTCCTCGCTCCCTCGCTCCCTCCACTCCTCTATCACTGGGCTTCTCCTCGCTCCCTCGCTCCCTCCACTCCTCTATCACTGGGCTTCTCCTCGCTCCCTCGCTCCCTCCACTCCTCTATCACTGGGCTTCACCTCGCTCCCTCACTCCCTCCACTCCTCTATCACTGGGCTTCTCCTCGCTCCCCCGCTCCCTTCACTCCTCTATCACTGGGCTTCTCCTCAATCCCTCACAGCCTCCACTCCTCTATCACTCGGCTTCTCCTCGCTCCCCCGCTCCCTCCACTCCTCTATCACTGGGCTTCTCCTGACTCCCTCACTCCCTCCACTCCTCTATCACTGGGCTTCTCCTCGCTCCCCCGCTCCCTCCACTCCTCTATCACTGGGCTTCTCCTCACTCCCTCACAGCCTCCACTCCTCTATCACTGGGCTTCTCTTCGCTCCCTCACTCCCTCCACTCCTCTATCACTGGGCTTCTCCTGGCTCCCTCGCTCCCTCCACTCCTCTATCACTGGGCTTCTCCTCGCTCCCTCGCTCCCTCCACTCCTCTGTCACTGGGCTTCTCCTCGCTCCCTCACTCCCTCCACTCCTCTATCACTGGGCTTCTCCTCGTTCACTCGCTCCCTCCACTCCTCTATCACCGGGCTTCTCCTCGCTCCCTCGCGCCCTCCACTTCTCTATCACTGGGCTTCTCCTCGCTACCTCGCTCTCTCCACTCCTCTATCACTGGGCTTCTCCTCGCTCCCTCACTCCCTCCACTCCTCTATCACTGTGCTTCTCCTCGCTCCCTCACACTCCATTCCTCTATCACTGGGCTTCTCCTCGCTCCCTCGCTCCCTCCACTCCTCTATCACTGGGCTTCTCCTCGCTCCCTCGCTCCCTGCACTCCTCTATCACTGGGCTTCTCCTCGCTCCCTCGCTCCCTCCACTCCTCTATCACTGGACTTCTCCTGACTCCCTCTCTTCCTCCACTCCTCTATCACTGGGCTTCTCCTCGCTCCCTCACTCCCTCCACTCCTCTATCACTGGAATTCTCCTCGGTCCCTCACTCCCTCCACTCCTCTATCACTGGGCTTCTCCTCGCTCCCTCGCTCCCTCCACTCCTCTATCACTGGGCTTCTCCTCGCTCCCTCACTCCCTCCACTCCTCTATCACTGGGCTTCACCTCGCTCTCTCGCTCCCTCAACTCCTCTATCACTGGGCTTCTCCTCGCTCCCTCACTCCCTCCACTCCTCTATCACAGGGCTTCTCCTCGCTCCCTCACTCCCTCCACTCCTCTATCACTGGGCTTCTCCTCGGTCCCTCACTCCCTCCACTCCTCTATCACTGGGCTTCTCCTCGCTCCCTCGTTCCCTCCACTCCTCCATCACTGGGCTTCTCCTCGCTCCCTCGCTCCCTCGCTCCCTCCACTCCTCTATCACTGGGCTTCTCCTCGCTCCCTCGCTCCTTCCACTCTATCACTGGGCTTCTCCTCACTCCCTCACAGCCTCCACTCCTCTATCACTCAGCTTGTCCTCGCTCGCTCGCTCCCTCCACTCCTCTATCACTGGGCTTCTCCTCGCTCCCTCGCTCCGTCCACTCCTCTATCACTGGGCTTCTCCTCGCTCCCTCGCTCCCTCCACTCCTCTATCACTGGGCTTCTCCTCGCTCCCTCGCTCCCTCCACTCCTCTATCACTGGGCTTCTCCTCGCTCCCTCGCTCCCTCCACTCCTCTATCACTGGGCTTCACCTCGCTCCCTCACTCCCTCCACTCCTCTATCACTGGGCTTCTCCTCGCTCCCCCGCTCCCTCCACTCCTCTATCACTGGGCTTCTCCTCAATCCCTCACAGCCTCCACTCCTCTATCACTCGGCTTCTCCTCGCTCCCCCGCTCCCTCCACTCCTCTATCACTGGGCTTCTCCTGACTCCCTCACTCCCTCCACTCCTCTATCACTGGGCTTCTCCTCGCTCCCCCGCTCCCTCCACTCCTCTATCACTGGGCTTCTCCTCACTCCCTCACAGCCTCCACTCCTCTATCACTGGGCTTCTCTTCGCTCCCTCACTCCCTCCACTCCTCTATCACTGGGCTTCTCCTGGCTCCCTCGCTCCCTCCACTCCTCTATCACTGGGCTTCTCCTCGCTCCCTCGCTCCCTCCACTCCTCTGTCACTGGGCTTCTCCTCGCTCCCTCACTCCCTCCACTCCTCTATCACTGGGCTTCTCCTCGTTCACTCGCTCCCTCCACTCCTCTATCACCGGGCTTCTCCTCGCTCCCTCGCGCCCTCCACTCCTCTATCACTGGGCTTCTCCTCGCTACCTCGCTCTCTCCACTCCTCTATCACTGGGCTTCTCCTCGCTCCCTCACTCCCTCCACTCCTCTATCACTGTGCTTCTCCTCGCTCCCTCACACTCCATTCCTCTATCACTGGGCTTCTCCTCGCTCCCTCGCTCCCTCCACTCCTCTATCACTGGGCTTCTCCTCGCTCCCTCGCTCCCTGCACTCCTCTATCACTGGGCTTCTCCTCGCTCCCTCGCTCCCTCCACTCCTCTATCACTGGACTTCTCCTGACTCCCTCTCTTCCTCCACTCCTCTATCACTGGGCTTCTCCTCGCTCCCTCACTCCCTCCACTCCTCTATCACTGGGCTTCTCCTCGCTCCCTCACTCCCTCCACTCCTCTATCACTGGGCTTCACCTCGCTCTCTCGCTCCCTCAACTCCTCTATCACTGGGCTTCTCCTCGCTCCCTCACTCCCTCCACTCCTCTATCACTGGGCTTCTCCTCGCTCCCTCACTCCCTCCACTCCTCTATCACTGGGCTTCTCCTCGGTCCCTCACTCCCTCCACTCCTCTATCACTGGGCTTCTCCTCGCTCCCTCGTTCCCTCCACTCCTCTATCACTGGGCTTCTCCTCACTCCCTCGCTCCCTCCACTCCTCTATCACTGGGCTTCTCCTCACTCCCTCGCTCCCTCCACTCCTCTATCACTGGGCTTCTCCTCGCTCCCTCACTCCCTCTACTCCTCTATCACTGGGCTTCTCCTCACTCCCTCGCTCCCTCCACTCCTCTATCACTGGGATTCTCCTCGCTCCCTCGCTCCCTCCAATCCTCTATCACTGGGCTTCTCCTCGCTCCCTCGATTCCTCCACTCCTCTATCACTGGGCTTCTCCTCGCTCCCTCGCTCCCTCCACTCCTCTATCACTGGGCTTCTCCACGCTCCCTCGCTCCCTCCACTCCTCTATCACTGGGCTACTCCTCGCTCCCTCGCTCCCTCCACTCCTCTATCACTGGGCTTCTCCTCGCTCCCTCGCTCCCTCCACTCCTCTATCACTGGGCTTCACCTCGCTCCCTCACAGCCTCCACTCCTCTATCACTCGGCTTCTCCTCGCTCCCCCGCTCCCTCCACTCCTCTATCACTGGGCTTCTCCTGACTCCCTCACTCCCTCCACTCCTCTATCACTGGGCTTCTCCTCGCTCCCCCGCTCCCTCCACTCCTCTATCCCTGGGCTTCTCCTCACTCCCGCACAGCCTCCACTCCTCTATCACTGGGCTTCTCCTCGTTCACTCGCTCCCTCCACTCCTCTATCACCGGGCTTCTCCTCGCTCCCTCGCGCCCTCCACTCCGCTATCACTGGGCTTCTCCTCGCTACCTCGCTCTCTCCACTCCTCTATCACTGGGCTTCTCCTCGCTCCCTCACTCCCTCCACTCCTCTATCACTGGGCTTCTCCTCGCTCCCTCACACTCCATTCCTCTATCACTGGGCTTCTCCTCGCTCCCTCGCTCCCTCCACTCCTCTATCACTGGGCTTCTCCTCGCTCCCTCGCTCCCTCCACTCCTCTATCACTGGGCTTCTCCTCGCTCCCTCGCTCCCTCCACTCCTCTATCACTGGGCTTCACCTCGCTCCCTCACAGCCTCCACTCCTCTATCACTCGGCTTCTCCTCGCTCCCCCGCTCCCTCCACTCCTCTATCACTGGGCTTCTCCTGACTCCCTCACTCCCTCCACTCCTCTATCACTGGGCTTCTCCTCGCTCCCCCGCTCCCTCCACTCCTCTATCACTGGGCTTCTCCTCACTCCCGCACAGCCTCCACTCCTCTATCACTGGGCTTCTCCTCGTTCACTCGCGCCCTCCACTCCTCTATCACCGGGCTTCTCCTCGCTCCCTCGCGCCCTCCACTCCGCTATCACTGGGCTTCTCCTCGCTACCTCGCTCTCTCCACTCCTCTATCACTGGGCTTCTCCTCGCTCCCTCACTCCCTCCACTCCTCTATCACTGGGCTTCTCCTCGCTAACTCACACTCCATTCCTCTATCACTGGGCTTCTCCTCGCTCCCTCGCTCCCTCCACTCCTCTATCACTGGGCTTCTCCTCGCTCCCTCACTCACTCCACTCCTCTATCACTGGGCTTCTCCTCGCTCCCTCGCTCCCTCCACTCCTCTATCACTGCGCTTCTCCTCGCTCCCTCGCTCACTCCACTCCTCTATCACTGGGCTTCTCCTCGCTCCCTCGCTCCCTCCACTCCTCTATCACTGGGCTTCTCCTCGCTTCCTCGCTCCCTCCACTCCTCTATTACTGGGCTTCTCCTTGCTCCCTCACTCCCTCCACTCCTCTATCTCTGGTCTTCTCCTCGCTCCCTCGCTCCCTCCACTCATCTATCACTGGGCTTCTCCTCGCTCTCTCGCTCCCTCCACTCCTCTATCTCTGGTCTTCTCCTCGCTCCCTCGCTCCCTCCACTCATCTATCACTGGGCTTCTCCTCGCTCTCTCGCTCCCTCCACTCCTCTATCACTGGGCTTCTCCTCGCTCCCTCGCTCCCTCCACTTCTCTATCACTGGGCTTCTCCTCGTTCACTCGCTCCCTCCACTCATCTATCACTGGACTTCTCCTCGCTCCCTCACTCCCTCCACTCCTCTATCACTGGGCTTCTCCTCGCTCCCTCACTCACTCCACTCCTCTATCACTGGGCTTCTCCTCGCTCCCTCACTCCCTCCACTCCTCTATCTCTGGGATCCTCCTCGCTCCCTCGCTCCCTCCACTCCTCTATCACTGGGCTTCTCCTCGCTCCCTCGCTCTCTCCACTCCTCTATCACTGGGCTTCTCCTCGCTCCCTCGCTCCCTCCACTCCTTTATCGCTGGGCTTCTCCTCGCTCCCTCGCTCCCTCCACTCCTCTATCACTGGGCTTCTCCTCGCTCCCTCACTCACTCCACTCCTCTATCACTGGGCTTCTCCTCGCTACCTCGCTCTCTCCACTCCTCTATCACTGAGCTTCTCCTCGCTCCCTCGCTCGCTCCACTCCTCTATCACTGGGCTTCTCCTCACTCCCTCGCTCCCTCCACTCCTCTATCACTGGGCTTCTCCTCGCTCCCTCGCACCCTCCACTCCTCTATCACTGGGCTTCTCCTGACTCCCTCGCTCCCTCCACTCCTCTATCACTGGGCTTCTCATCGCTCCCTCGCTCCCTCCACTCCTCTATCACTGGGCTTGTCCTCGCTCCCTCACTCCCTCCACTCCTCTATCACTGGGCTTCTCCTCGCTCTCTCGCTCCCTCCACTCCTCTATCACTGGGCTTCTCCTCGCTCCCTCGCTCCCTCCACTCCTCTATCACTGTGCTTCTCCTCACTCCCTCACTACCTCCACTCCTCTATCACTGGGCTTCTCCTCGTTCACTCGCTCCCTCCACTCCTCTATCTCTGGGCTTCTCCTCGCTCCCTCGCTCCCTCAACTCCTCTATCACTGGGCTTCTCCTCGCTCTCTCGCTCCCTCCACTCCTCTATCACTGGGCTTCTCCTCGCTCCCTCGCTCCCTCCACTCCTCTATCACTGGGCTTCTCCTCGCTCCCTCGCTCCCTCCACTCTATCACTGGGCTTCTCCTCACTCCCTCACAGCCTCCACTCCTCTATCACTCAGCTTCTCCTCGCTCGCTCGCTCCCTCCACTCCTCTATCACTGGGCTTCTCCTCGCTCCCTCGCTCCGTCCACTCCTCTATCACTGGGCTTCTCCTCGCTCCCTCGCTCCCTCCACTCCTCTATCACTGGGCTTCTCCTCGCTCCCTCGCTCCCTCCACTCCTCTATCACTGGGCTTCTCCTCGCTCCCTCGCTCCCTCCACTCCTCTATCACTGGGCTTCACCTCGCTCCCTCACTCCCTCCACTCCTCTATCACTGGGCTTCTCCTCGCTCCCCCGCTCCCTCCACTCCTCTATCACTGGGCTTCTCCTCAATCCCTCACAGCCTCCACTCCTCTATCACTCGGCTTCTCCTCGCTCCCCCGCTCCCTCCACTCCTCTATCACTGGGCTTCTCCTGACTCCCTCACTCCCTCCACTCCTCTATCACTGGGCTTCTCCTCGCTCCCCCGCTCCCTCCACTCCTCTGTCACTGGGCTTCTCCTCGCTCCCTCACTCCCTCCACTCCTCTATCACTGGGCTTCTCCTCGTTCACTCGCTCCCTCCACTCCTCTATCACCGGGCTTCTCCTCGCTCCCTCGCGCCCTCCACTCCTCTATCACTGGGCTTCTCCTCGCTACCTCGCTCTCTCCACTCCTCTATCACTGGGCTTCTCCTCGCTCCCTCACTCCCTCCACTCCTCTATCACTGTGCTTCTCCTCGCTCCCTCACACTCCATTCCTCTATCACTGGGCTTCTCCTCGCTCCCTCGCTCCCTCCACTCCTCTATCACTGGGCTTCTCCTCGCTCCCTCGCTCCCTGCACTCCTCTATCACTGGGCTTCTCCTCGCTCCCTCGCTCCCTCCACTCCTCTATCACTGGACTTCTCCTGACTCCCTCTCTTCCTCCACTCCTCTATCACTGGGCTTCTCCTCGCTCCCTCACTCCCTCCACTCCTCTATCACTGGAATTCTCCTCGGTCCCTCACTCCCTCCACTCCTCTATCACTGGGCTTCTCCTCGCTCCCTCGCTCCCTCCACTCCTCTATCACTGGGCTTCTCCTCGCTCCCTCACTCCCTCCACTCCTCTATCACTGGGCTTCACCTCGCTCTCTCGCTCCCTCAACTCCTCTATCACTGGGCTTCTCCTCGCTCCCTCACTCCCTCCACTCCTCTATCACTGGGCTTCTCCTCGCTCCCTCACTCCCTCCACTCCTCTATCACTGGGCTTCTCCTCGGTCCCTCACTCCCTCCACTCCTCTATCACTGGGCTTCTCCTCGCTCCCTCGTTCCCTCCACTCCTCTATCACTGGGCTTCTCCTCACTCCCTCGCTCCCTCCACTCCTCTATCACTGGGCTTCTCCTCGCTCCCTCGCTCCCTCCACTCCTATATCACTGGGCTTCTCCTCGCTCTCTCGCTCCCTCCACTCCTCTATCACTGGGCTTCTCTCGCTCCCTCGCTCCCTCCACTCCTCTATCACTGGGCTTCTCCTCGTTCACTCGCTCCCTCCACTTATCTATCACTGGGCTTCTCCTCGCTCCCTCGCTCCCTCCACTCCTCTATCACTGGGCTTCTCCTCGCTCCCTCCACTCCTCTATCACTGGGCTTCTCCTCGCTCCCTCTCGCCCTCCACTCCTCTATCAATGGGCTTCTCCTCGCTCCCTCGCTCCCTCCACTCCTCTATCACTGGACTTCTCCTGACTCCCTCTCTTCCTCCACTCCTCTATCACTGGGCTTCTCCTCGCTCCCTCACTCCCTCTACTCCTCTATCACTGGGCTTCTCCTCACTCCCTCGCTCCCTCCACTCCTCTATCACTGGGATTCTCCTCGCTCCCTCGCTCCCTCCAATCCTCTATCACTGGGCTTCTCCTCGCTCCCTCGATTCCTCCACTCCTCTATCACTGGGCTTCTCCTCGCTCCCTCGCTCCCTCCACTCCTCTATCACTGGGCTTCTCCACGCTCCCTCGCTCCCTCCACTCCTCTATCACTGGGCTTCTCCTCGCTCCCTCGCTCCCTCCACTCCTCTATCACTGGGCTTCTCCTCGCTCCCTCGCTCCCTCCACTCCTTTATCGCTGGGCTTCTCCTCGCTCCCTCGCTCCCTCCACTCCTCTATCACTGGGCTTCTCCTCGCTCCCTCACTCACTCCACTCCTCTATCACTGGGCTTCTCCTCGCTACCTCGCTCTCTCCACTCCTCTATCACTGAGCTTCTCCTCGCTCCCTCGCTCGCTCCACTCCTCTATCACTGGGCTTCTCCTCACTCCCTCGCTCCCTCCACTCCTCTATCACTGGGCTTCTCCTCGCTCCCTCGCACCCTCCACTCCTCTATCACTGGGCTTCTCCTGACTCCCTCGCTCCCTCCACTCCTCTATCACTGGGCTTCTCATCGCTCCCTCGCTCCCTCCACTCCTCTATCACTGGGCTTGTCCTCGCTCCCTCACTCCCTCCACTCCTCTATCACTGGGCTTCTCCTCGCTCTCTCGCTCCCTCCACTCCTCTATCACTGGGCTTCTCCTCGCTCCCTCGCTCCCTCCACTCCTCTATCACTGTGCTTCTCCTCACTCCCTCACTACCTCCACTCCTCTATCACTGGGCTTCTCCTCGTTCACTCGCTCCCTCCACTCCTCTATCTCTGGGCTTCTCCTCGCTCCCTCGCTCCCTCAACTCCTCTAACACTGGGCTTCTCCTCGCTCTCTCGCTCCCTCCACTCCTCTATCACTGGGCTTCTCCTCGCTCCCTCGCTCCCTCCACTCCTCTATCACTGGGCTTCTCCTCGCTCCCTCGCTCCCTCCACTCTATCACTGGGCTTCTCCTCACTCCCTCACAGCCTCCACTCCTCTATCACTCAGCTTCTCCTCGCTCGCTCGCTCCCTCCACTCCTCTATCACTGGGCTTCTCCTCGCTCCCTCGCTCCGTCCACTCCTCTATCACTGGGCTTCTCCTCGCTCCCTCGCTCCCTCCACTCCTCTATCACTGGGCTTCTCCTCGCTCCCTCGCTCCCTCCACTCCTCTATCACTGGGCTTCTCCTCGCTCCCTCGCTCCCTCCACTCCTCTATCACTGGGCTTCACCTCGCTCCCTCACTCCCTCCACTCCTCTATCACTGGGCTTCTCCTCGCTCCCCCGCTCCCTCCACTCCTCTATCACTGGGCTTCTCCTCAATCCCTCACAGCCTCCACTCCTCTATCACTCGGCTTCTCCTCGCTCCCCCGCTCCCTCCACTCCTCTATCACTGGGCTTCTCCTGACTCCCTCACTCCCTCCACTCCTCTATCACTGGGCTTCTCCTCGCTCCCCCGCTCCCTCCACTCCTCTATCACTGGGCTTCTCCTCACTCCCTCACAGCCTCCACTCCTCTATCACTGGGCTTCTCTTCGCTCCCTCACTCCCTCCACTCCTCTATCACTGGGCTTCTCCTGGCTCCCTCGCTCCCTCCACTCCTCTATCACTGGGCTTCTCCTCGCTCCCTCGCTCCCTCCACTCCTCTGTCACTGGGCTTCTCCTCGCTCCCTCACTCCCTCCACTCCTCTATCACTGGGCTTCTCCTCGTTCACTCGCTCCCTCCACTCCTCTATCACCGGGCTTCTCCTCGCTCCCTCGCGCCCTCCACTCCTCTATCACTGGGCTTCTCCTCGCTACCTCGCTCTCTCCACTCCTCTATCACTGGGCTTCTCCTCGCTCCCTCACTCCCTCCACTCCTCTATCACTGTGCTTCTCCTCGCTCCCTCACACTCCATTCCTCTATCACTGGGCTTCTCCTCGCTCCCTCGCTCCCTCCACTCCTCTATCACTGGGCTTCTCCTCGCTCCCTCGCTCCCTGCACTCCTCTATCACTGGGCTTCTCCTCGCTCCCTCGCTCCCTCCACTCCTCTATCACTGGACTTCTCCTGACTCCCTCTCTTCCTCCACTCCTCTATCACTGGGCTTCTCCTCGCTCCCTCACTCCCTCCACTCCTCTATCACTGGAATTCTCCTCGGTCCCTCACTCCCTCCACTCCTCTATCACTGGGCTTCTCCTCGCTCCCTCGCTCCCTCCACTCCTCTATCACTGGGCTTCTCCTCGCTCCCTCACTCCCTCCACTCCTCTATCACTGGGCTTCACCTCGCTCTCTCGCTCCCTCAACTCCTCTATCACTGGGCTTCTCCTCGCTCCCTCACTCCCTCCACTCCTCTATCACTGGGCTTCTCCTCGCTCCCTCACTCCCTCCACTCCTCTATCACTGGGCTTCTCCTCGGTCCCTCACTCCCTCCACTCCTCTATCACTGGGCTTCTCCTCGCTCCCTCGTTCCCTCCACTCCTCTATCACTGGGCTTCTCCTCACTCCCTCGCTCCCTCCACTCCTCTATCACTGGGCTTCTCCTCGCTCCCTCGCTCCCTCCACTCCTATATCACTGGGCTTCTCCTCGCTCTCTCGCTCCCTCCACTCCTCTATCACTGGGCTTCTCTCGCTCCCTCGCTCCCTCCACTCCTCTATCACTGGGCTTCTCCTCGTTCACTCGCTCCCTCCACTTATCTATCACTGGGCTTCTCCTCGCTCCCTCGCTCCCTCCACTCCTCTATCACTGGGCTTCTCCTCGCTCCCTCCACTCCTCTATCACTGGGCTTCTCCTCGCTCCCTCTCGCCCTCCACTCCTCTATCAATGGGCTTCTCCTCGCTCCCTCGCTCCCTCCACTCCTCTATCACTGGACTTCTCCTGACTCCCTCTCTTCCTCCACTCCTCTATCACTGGGCTTCTCCTCGCTCCCTCACTCCCTCTACTCCTCTATCACTGGGCTTCTCCTCACTCCCTCGCTCCCTCCACTCCTCTATCACTGGGATTCTCCTCGCTCCCTCGCTCCCTCCAATCCTCTATCACTGGGCTTCTCCTCGCTCCCTCGATTCCTCCACTCCTCTATCACTGGGCTTCTCCTCGCTCCCTCGCTCCCTCCACTCCTCTATCACTGGGCTTCTCCACGCTCCCTCGCTCCCTCCACTCCTCTATCACTGGGCTTCTCCTCACTCCCTCGCTCCCTCCACTCCTCTATCACTGGGCTTCTCCTCGCTCCCTCGCTCCCTCCACTCCTCTATCACTGGGCTTCACCTCGCTCCCTCACAGCCTCCACTCCTCTATCACTCGGCTTCTCCTCGCTCCCCCGCTCCCTCCACTCCTCTATCACTGGGCTTCTCCTGACTCCCTCACTCTCTCCACTCCTCTATCACTGGGCTTCTCCTCGCTCCCCCGCTCCCTCCACTCCTCTATCACTGGGCTTCTCCTCACTCCCGCACAGCCTCCACTCCTCTATCACTGGGCTTCTCCTCGTTCACTCGCTCCCTCCACTCCTCTATCACCGGGCTTCTCCTCGCTCCCTCGCGCCCTCCACTCCGCTATCACTGGGCTTCTCCTCGCTACCTCGCTCTCTCCACTCCTCTATCACTGGGCTTCTCCTCGCTCCCTCACTCCCTCCACTCCTCTATCACTGGGCTTCTCCTCGCTCCCTCACACTCCATTCCTCTATCACTGGGCTTCTCCTCGCTCCCTCGCTCCCTCCACTCCTCTATCACTGGGCTTCTCCTCGCTCCTTCACTCACTCCACTCCTCTATCACTGGGCTTCTCCTCGCTCCCTCGCTCCCTCCACTCCTCTATCACTGCGCTTCTCCTCGCTCCCTCGCTCACTCCACTCCTCTATCACTGGGCTTCTCCTCGCTCCCTCGCTCCCTCCACTCCTCTATCACTGGGCTTCTCCTCGCTTCCTCGCTCCCTCCACTCCTCTATCACTGGGCTTCTCCTTGCTCCCTCACTCCCTCCACTCCTCTATCACTGGGCTTCTCCTCGCTCCCTCGCTCCCTCCACTCCTCTATCTCTGGTCTTCTCCTCGCTCCCTCGCTCCCTCCACTCATCTATCACTGGGCTTCTCCTCGCTCTCTCGCTCCCTCCACTCCTCTATCTCTGGTCTTCTCCTCGCTCCCTCGCTCCCTCCACTCATCTATCACTGGGCTTCTCCTCGCTCTCTCGCTCCCTCCACTCCTCTATCACTGGGCTTCTCCTCGCTCCCTCGCTCCCTCCACTCCTCTATCACTGGGCTTCTCCTCGTTCACTCGCTCCCTCCACTCATCTATCACTGGACTTCTCCTCGCTCCCTCACTTCCTCCACTCCTCTATCACTGGGCTTCTCCTCGCTCCCTCACTCACTCCACTCCTCTATCACTGGGCTTCTCCTCGCTCCCTCACTCCCTCCACTCCTCTATCTCTGGGATCCTCCTCGCTCCCTCGCTCCCTCCACTCCTCTATCACTGGGCTTCTCCTCGCTCCCTCGCTCTCTCCACTCCTCTATCACTGGGCTTCTCCTCGCTCCCTCGCTCCCTCCACTCCTTTATCGCTGGGCTTCTCCTCGCTCCCTCGCTCCCTCCACTCCTCTATCACTGGGCTTCTCCTCGCTCCCTCACTCACTCCACTCCTCTATCACTGGGCTTCTCCTCGCTACCTCGCTCTCTCCACTCCTCTATCACTGAGCTTCTCCTCGCTCCCTCGCTCGCTCCACTCCTCTATCACTGGGCTTCTCCTCACTCCCTCGCTCCCTCCACTCCTCTATCACTGGGCTTCTCCTCGCTCCCTCGCACCCTCCACTCCTCTATCACTGGGCTTCTCCTGACTCCCTCGCTCCCTCCACTCCTCTATCACTGGGCTTCTCATCGCTCCCTCGCTCCCTCCACTCCTCTATCACTGGGCTTGTCCTCGCTCCCTCACTCCCTCCACTCCTCTATCACTGGGCTTCTCCTCGCTCTCTCGCTCCCTCCACTCCTCTATCACTGGGCTTCTCCTCGCTCCCTCGCTCCCTCCACTCCTCTATCACTGTGCTTCTCCTCACTCCCTCACTACCTCCACTCCTCTATCACTGGGCTTCTCCTCGTTCACTCGCTCCCTCCACTCCTCTATCTCTGGGCTTCTCCTCGCTCCCTCGCTCCCTCAACTCCTCTATCACTGGGCTTCTCCTCGCTCTCTCGCTCCCTCCACTCCTCTATCACTGGGCTTCTCCTCGCTCCCTCGCTCTCTCCACTCCACTATCACTGGGATTCTCCTTGCTCCATCGCTCCCTCCACTCCTCTATCACTGGGCTTCTCCTCGCTCCCTCGCTCCCTCGCTCCCTCCACTCCTCTATCACTGGGCTTCTCCTCGCTCCCTCACTCCCTTCACTCCTCTATCACTGGGCTTCTCCTCGCTCCCTCACTCCCTCCATTTCTCTATCACTGGGCTTCTCCTCGCTCCCTCGCTCCCTCCATTCCTCTATCACTGGGCTTCTCCTGACTTCCTCGCTCCCTCCACTCCTCTACCACTGGGCTTCTCCTTGCTCCCTCACTCCCTCCACTCCTCTATCACTGGGATTCTCCTCGCTCCCTCGCTCCCACCACTCCTCTATCACTGGGCTTCTCCTCGCTCCCTCGCTCCCTCCACTCCTCTATCACTGGGCTTCTCCTCACTCCCTCGCTCCCTCCACTCCTCTATCACTGGGCTTCTCCTCGCTCCCTCGCTCCCTCCACTCCTATATCACTGGGCTTCTCCTCGCTCTCTCGCTCCCTCCACTCCTCTATCACTGGGCTTCTCTCGCTCCCTCGCTCCCTCCACTCCTCTATCACTGGGCTTCTCCTCGTTCACTCGCTCCCTCCACTTATCTATCACTGGGCTTCTCCTCGCTCCCTCGCTCCCTCCACTCCTCTATCACTGGGCTTCTCCTCGCTCCCTCCACTCCTCTATCACTGGGCTTCTCCTCGCTCCCTCTCGCCCTCCACTCCTCTATCAATGGGCTTCTCCTCGCTCCCTCGCTCCCTCCACTCCTCTATCACTGGACTTCTCCTGACTCCCTCTCTTCCTCCACTCCTCTATCACTGGGCTTCTCCTCGCTCCCTCACTCCCTCTACTCCTCTATCACTGGGCTTCTCCTCACTCCCTCGCTCCCTCCACTCCTCTATCACTGGGATTCTCCTCGCTCCCTCGCTCCCTCCAATCCTCTATCACTGGGCTTCTCCTCGCTCCCTCGATTCCTCCACTCCTCTATCACTGGGCTTCTCCTCGCTCCCTCGCTCCCTCCACTCCTCTATCACTGGGCTTCTCCACGCTCCCTCGCTCCCTCCACTCCTCTATCACTGGGCTTCTCCTCGCTCCCTCGCTCCCTCCACTCCTCTATCACTGGGCTTCTCCTCGCTCCCTCGCTCCCTCCACTCCTCTATCACTGGGCTTCACCTCGCTCCCTCACAGCCTCCACTCCTCTATCACTCGGCTTCTCCTCGCTCCCCCGCTCCCTCCACTCCTCTATCACTGGGCTTCTCCTGACTCCCTCACTCCCTCCACTCCTCTATCACTGGGCTTCTCCTCGCTCCCCCGCTCCCTCCACTCCTCTATCACTGGGCTTCTCCTCACTCCCGCACAGCCTCCACTCCTCTATCACTGGGCTTCTCCTCGTTCATCGCTCCCTCCACTCCTCTATCACCGGGCTTCTCCTCGCTCCCTCGCGCCCTCCACTCCGCTATCACTGGGCTTCTCCTCGCTACCTCGCTCTCTCCACTCCTCTATCACTGGGCTTCTCCTCGCTCCCTCACTCCCTCCACTCCTCTATCACTGGGCTTCTCCTCGCTCCCTCACACTCCATTCCTCTATCACTGGGCTTCTCCTCGCTCCCTCGCTCCCTTCTCTCCTCTATCACTGGGCTTCTCCTCGCTCCCTCACTCACTCCACTCCTCTATCACTGGGCTTCTCCTCGCTCCCTCGCTCCCTCCACTCCTCTATCACTGCGCTTCTCCTCGCTCCCTCGCTCACTCCACTCCTCTATCACTGGGCTTCTCCTCGCTCCCTCGCTCCCTCCACTCCTCTATCACTGGGCTTCTCCTCGCTTCCTCGCTCCCTCCACTCCTCTATCACTGGGCTTCTCCTTGCTCCCTCACTCCCTCCACTCCTCTATCACTGGGCTTCTCCTCGCTCCCTCGCTCCCTCCACTCCTCTATCTCTGGTCTTCTCCTCGCTCCCTCGCTCCCTCCACTCATCTATCACTGGGCTTCTCCTCGCTCTCTCGCTCCCTCCACTCCTCTATCTCTGGTCTTCTCCTCGCTCCCTCGCTCCCTCCACTCATCTATCACTGGGCTTCTCCTCGCTCTCTCGCTCCCTCCACTCCTCTATCACTGGGCTTCTCCTCGCTCCCTCGCTCCCTCCACTCCTCTATCACTGGGCTTCTCCTCGTTCACTCGCTCCCTCCACTCATCTATCACTGGACTTCTCCTCGCTCCCTCACTCCCTCCACTCCTCTATCACTGGGCTTCTCCTCGCTCCCTCACTCACTCCACTCCTCTATCACTGGGCTTCTCCTCGCTCCCTCACTCCCTCCACTCCTCTATCTCTGGGATCCTCGTCGCTCCCTCGCTCCCTCCACTCCTCTATCACTGGGCTTCTCCTCGCTCCCTCGCTCTCTCCACTCCTCTATCACTGGGCTTCTCCTCGCTCCCTCGCTCCCTCCACTCCTTTATCGCTGGGCTTCTCCTCGCTCCCTCGCTCCCTCCACTCCTCTATCACTGGGCTTCTCCTCGCTCCCTCACTCACTCCACTCCTCTATCACTGGGCTTCTCCTCGCTACCTCGCTCTCTCCACTCCTCTATCACTGAGCTTCTCCTCGCTCCCTCGCTCGCTCCACTCCTCTATCACTGGGCTTCTCCTCACTCCCTCGCTCCCTCCACTCCTCTATCACTGGGCTTCTCCTCGCTCCCTCGCACCCTCCACTCCTCTATCACTGGGCTTCTCCTGACTCCCTCGCTCCCTCCACTCCTCTATCACTGGGCTTCTCATCGCTCCCTCGCTCCCTCCACTCCTCTATCACTGGGCTTGTCCTCGCTCCCTCACTCCCTCCACTCCTCTATCACTGGGCTTCTCCTCGCTCTCTCGCTCCCTCCACTCCTCTATCACTGGGCTTCTCCTCGCTCCCTCGCTCCCTCCACTCCTCTATCACTGTGCTTCTCCTCACTCCCTCACTACCTCCACTCCTCTATCACTGGGCTTCTCCTCGTTCACTCGCTCCCTCCACTCCTCTATCACTGGGCTTCTCCTCGCTCTCTCGCTCCCTCCACTCCTCTATCACTGGGCTTCTCCTCGCTCCCTCGCTCTCTCCACTCCACTATCACTGGGATTCTCCTCGCTCCATCGCTCCCTCCACTCCTCTATCACTGGGCTTCTCCTCGCTCCCTCGCTCCCTCGCTCCCTCCACTCCTCTATCACTGGGCTTCTCCTCGCTCCCTCACTCCCTTCACTCCTCTATCACTGGGCTTCTCCTCGCTCCCTCACTCCCTCCATTTCTCTATCACTGGGCTTCTCCTCGCTCCCTCGCTCCCTCCATTCCTCTATCACTGGGCTTCTCCTGACTTCCTCGCTCCCTCCACTCCTCTACCACTGGGCTTCTCCTTGCTCCCTCACTCCCTCCACTCCTCTATCACTGGGATTCTCCTCGCTCCCTCGCTCCCACCACTCCTCTATCACTGGGCTTCTCCTCGCTCCCTCGCTCCCTCCACTCCTCTATCACTGGGCTTCTCTTCGCTCCCTCGCTCCCTCCACTCCTCTATCACTGGGCTTCTCCTGGCTCCCCCGCTCCCTCCACTCCTCTATCACTGGGCTTCTCCTCACTCCCTCGCTCCCTCCACTCCTCTATCACTGGGCTTCTCCTCGCTCCCTCACTCCCTCCACTCCTCTATCACTGGGCTTCTCCTCGCTCCCTCGCTCCCTCCACTCCTCTATCACTGGGCTTCTCCTCGCTCCCTCGCTCCCTCCACTCCTCTATCACTGGGCTTCTGCTCGCTCCCTCGCTCCCTCCACTCCGCTATCACTGGGCTTCTCCTCGCTCCCTCGCTCCCTCCACTCCTCCATCACTGGGCTTCTCCTCGCTCCCTCGCTCCCTCGCTCCCTCCGCTCCTCTATCACTGGGTTTCTCCTCGCTCCCTCGCTCCCTCCACTCTATCACTGGGCTTCTCCTCACTCCCTCACAGCCTCCACTCCTCTATCACTGGGCTTCTCCTCGTTCACTCGCTCCCTCCACTCCTCTATCACTGGGCATCTCCTCGCTCCCTCGCTCCCTCCACTCCTCTATCACTGGGCTTCTCCTCGCTCCCTCACTCCCTCCACTCCTCTATCACTGGGCTTCTCCTCGCGCCCTCGCTCTCTCCACTCCTCTATCACTGGGCTTCTCCTCGCTCCCTCACTCCCTCCACTCCTCTATCACTGGGCTTCTCCTCGCTCCCTCGCTCCCTCCACTCCTCTATCACTGGGCTTCTCCTCGCTCCCTCACTCCCTCCACTCCTCTATCACTGGGCTTCTCCTCGCTCACTGACTCCCTCCACTCCTCTATCACTGGGCTTCTCCTCGCTCCCTCGCTCCCTCCACTCCTCTATCACTGGGCTTCTCCTCGCTCCCTCGCTCCCTCCACTCCTCTATCACTGTGCTTGTCCTCGCTCCCGCACTCCCTCCACTCCTCTGTCACTGGGCTTCTCCTCGCTCTCTCGCACCCTCCACTACTCTATCACTGGGCTTCTCCTCGTTCACTCACTCCCTCCACTCCTCTATCACTGGGCTTCTCCTCGCTCCATCGCTCCCTCCACTCCTCTATCACTGGGCTTCTCCTCGTTCACTCGCTCCCTCCACTCCTCTATCACTGGGCTTCTCCTCGCTCCCTCGCTCCCTCCACTCCTCTACCACTGGGCTTCTCCTCGCTCCCTCACTCCCTCCACTCCTCTATCACTGGGCTTCTCCTCACTCCCTCGCTCCCTCCACTCCTCTACCACTGGGCTTCTCCTCGCTCCCTCACTCCCTCCACTCCTCTATCACTGGGCTTCTCCTCACTCCCTCGCTCCCTCCTCTCCTCTATCACTGGGCTTCTCCTCGCTCCCTCGCTCCCTCCACTCCTCTATCACTGGCTTCTCCTCGCTCCCTCGCTCCCTCCACTCCTATATCGCTGGGCTTCTCCTCGGTCTCTCGCTCCCTCCACTCCTCTATCACTGGGCTTCTCTCGCTCCCTCGCTCCCTCCACTCCTCTATCACTGGGCTTCTCCTCGTTCACTCGGTCCCTCCACTTATCTATCACTGGGCTTCTCCTCGCTCCCTCGCTCCCTCCACTCCTCTATCACTGGGCTTCTCCTCGCTCCCTCGCTCCCTCTACTCCTCTATCACTGGACTTCTCCTCGCTCCCTCACTCCCTCCACTCCTCTATCACTGGGATTCTCCTCGCTCCCTCACTCCCTCCACTCCTCTATCACTGGGCTTCTCCTCGCTCCCTCGCTCCCTCCACTCCTCTATCACTGGGCTTCTCCTCGCTCCCTCGCTCCCTCCACTCCTCTATCACTGGGCTTCTCCTCGCTCCCTCACTCACTCCACTCCTCTATCACTGGGCTTCTCCTCGCTCCCTCGCTCCCTCCACTCCTCTATCACTGGGCTTCACCTCGCTCTCTCGCTCCCTCCACTCCTCTATCACTGGGCTTCTCCTCGCTCCCTCACTCCCTCCACTCCTCTATCACTGGGCTTCTCCTCGCTCCCTCACTCCCTCCACTCCTCTATCACTGGGCTTCTCCTCGGCCCCTCACTCCCTCCACTCCTCTATCACTGGGCTTCTCCTCGCTCCCTCGTTCCCTCCACTCCTCTATCACTGGGCTTCTCCTCACTCCCTCGCTCCCTCCACTCCTCTATCACTGGGCTGCTCCTCGCTCCCTCGCTCCCTCCACTCCTATATCACTGGGCTTCTCCTCGCTCTCTCGCTCCCTCCACTCCTCTATCACTGGGCTTCTCTCGCTCCCTCGCTCCCTCCACTCCTCTATCACTGGGCTTCTCCTCGTTCACTCGCTCCCTCCACTTATCTATCACTGGACTTCTCCTCGCTCCCTCGCTCCCTCCACTCCTCTATCACTGGGCTTCTCCTCGCTCCCTCGCTCCCTCCACTCCTCTATCACTGGGCTTCTCCTCGCTCCCTCACTCCCTCCACTCCTCTATCACTGGGATTCTCCTCGCTCCCTCGCTCCCTCCACTCCTCTATCACTGGGCTTCTACTCGCTCCCTCGCTCCCTCCACTCCTCTATCACTGGGCTTCTCCTCGCTCCCTCGCTCCCTCCACTCCTCTATCACTGGCCTTCTCCTCGCTCCCTCCCTCCCTCCACTCCTCTATCACTGGGCTTCTCCACGCTCCCTCGCTCCCTCCACGCCTCTATCACTGGGCTTCACCTCGCTCTCTCGCTCCCTCCACTCCTCTATCACTGGGTTTCTCCTCGCTCCCTCACTCCCTCCACTCCTCTATCACTGGACTTCTCCTCGCTCCGTCACTCCCTCCACTCCTCTATCACTGGGCTTCTCCTCGGTCCCTCACTCCCTCCACTCCTCTATCACTGGGCTTCTCCTCGCTCCCTCGCTCCCTCCACTCATCTATCACTGTGCTTCTCCTCGCTCCCTCACTCCCTCCACTCCTCTATCACTGGGCTTCTCCTCGCTCCCTCGGTCTGTCCACTCCTCTATCACTGGGCTTCTCCTCGCTCCCTCACTCCCTCCACTCCTCTATCACTGGGCTTCTCCTCGCTCCCTCGGTCTCTCCACTCCTCTATCACTGGGCTTCTCCTCGCTCCCTCATTCCCATCACTCCTCTATCACTGGGCTTCTCCTCGCTCCCTCGCTCCCTCCACTCCTATATCACTGGGCTTCTCCTCGCTCTCTCGCTCCCTCCACTCCTCTATCACTGGGCTTCTCTCGCTCCCTCGCTCCCTCCACTCCTCTATCACTGGGCTTCTCTCGCTCCCTCACTCCCTCCACTCCTCTATCACTGGGATTCTCCTCGCTCCCTCACTCCCTCCACTCCTCTATCACTGGGCTTCTACTCGCTCCCTCGCTCCCTCCACTCCTCTATCACTGGGCTTCTCCTCGCTCCCTCGCTCCCTCCACTCCTCTATCACTGGCCTTCTCCTCGCTCCCTCCCTCCCTCCACTCCTCTATCACTGGGCTTCTCCACGCTCCCTCGCTCCCTCCACGCCTCTATCACTGGGCTTCACCTCGCTCTCTCGCTCCCTCCACTCCTCTATCACTGGGTTTCTCCTCGCTCCCTCACTCCCTCCACTCCTCTATCACTGGACTTCTCCTCGCTCCGTCACTCCCTCCACTCCTCTATCACTGGGCTTCTCCTCGGTCCCTCACTCCCTCCACTCCTCTATCACTGGGCTTCTCCTCGCTCCCTCGCTCCCTCCACTCATCTATCACTGTGCTTCTCCTCGCTCCCTCACTCCCTCCACTCCTCTATCACTGGGCTTCTCCTCGCTCCCTCGGTCTGTCCACTCCTCTATCACTGGGCTTCTCCTCGCTCCCTCACTCCCTCCACTCCTCTATCACTGGGCTTCTCCTCGCTCCCTCGGTCTCTCCACTCCTCTATCACTGGGCTTCTCCTCGCTCCCTCATTCCCATCACTCCTCTATCACTGGGCTTCTCCTCGCTCCCTCGCTCCCTCCACTCCTATATCACTGGGCTTCTCCTCGCTCTCTCGCTCCCTCCACTCCTCTATCACTGGGCTTCTCTCGCTCCCTCGCTCCCTCCACTCCTCTATCACTGGGCTTCTCCTCGCTCCCTCGCCCTCTCCACTCCTCTATCACTGGGCTTCTCCTCGCTCCCTCGCTCCCTCCACTCCTCTATCACTGGGCTTCTCCTCGCTCCCTCGCTCCCTCCACTCCTCTATCACTGGGCTTCTCCTCGCTCGCTCGCTCCCTCCACTCCTCTATCACTGGGATTCTCCTCGCTCCCTCACTCCCTCCACTCCTCTATCACTGGGCTTCTCCTCGCTCCCTCACTCCCTCCACTCCTCTATCACTGGGCTTCTCCTCGCTCCCTCGCTCCCTCCACTCCTCCATCACTGGGGTTCTCCTCGCTCCCTCGCTCCCTCCACTCCTCTATCTGTGGGCTTCACCTCGCTCCCTCGCTCTCTCCACTCCCCTATCACTGGGCTTCACTTCGCTCCCTCGCTCCCTCCACTCCTCTATCACTGTGCTTCTCCTTGCTCCCTCACTCCCTCCACTCCTCTATCACTGGGCTTCTCCTCGCTCCCTCGGTCTCTCCACTCCTCTATCACTGGGCTTCTCCTCGCTCCCTCACTCCCTCCACTCCTCTATCACTGGGCTTCTCCTCGCTCCCTCGGTCTCTCCACTCCTCTATCACTGGGCTTCTCCTCGCTCCCTCATTCCCTCCACTCCTCTATCACTGGGCTTCACCTCGCTCTCTTGCTCCCATCACTCCTCTATCACTGGGCTTCTCCTCGCTCCCTCACTCCCTGCACTCCTCTATCACTGAGCTTCTCCTCGCTCCCTCACTCCCTCCACTCCTCTATCACTGGGTTCTCCTCGCTCCCTCACTCCCTCCACTCCTCTATCACTGGGCTTCTCCTCGCTCCCTCACTCCCTCCACTGCTCTATCACTGGGCTTCTCCTCGCTCCCTCGCTCCCTCCACTCCTCTATCACTGGGCTTCTCCTCGCTCACTCGCTCTCTCCACTCCTCTATCACTGGGCTTCTCCTCGCTCCCTCGCTCCCTCCACTCCTTTTTCACTGGGCTTCTCCTGACTCCCTCACTCCTTCCACTTCTCTATCACTGGGCTTCTCCTCGCTCCCTCGCTCCCTCCACTCCTCTATCACTGGGCTTCTCCTCGCTCCCTCTCCCCTCCACTCCTCTATCACTGGGCTTCTCCTCGTTCCCTCGCTCCCCCGCACCCTCCACTCCTCTATCACTGGGCTTCTCCTCGCTCCCTCGCTCGCTCGCACCCTCCGCTCCACTATCACTGGGATTCTGCTCGCTCCCTCGCTCCCTCCACTCGTCCATCACTGGGCTTCTCCTCGCTCCCTCACTCCCTCCACTCCTCTATCACTGGGCTTCTCCTCGCTCCCTCACTCCCTCCAATCCTCAATCACTGGGCTTCTCCTCGCTCCCTCGCTCCCTCCACTCCTCTATCACTGGGCTTCTCCTCGCTCCCTCGCTCCCTCGCTCCCTCCACTCCTCTATCACTGGGCTTCTCCTCGCTCCCTTGCTCCCTCGCTCCCTCCACTCCTCTATCACTGGGCTTCTCCTCGCTCCCTCACTCCCTCCACTCCTCTATCACTGGGCTTCTCCTCGCTCCCTCACTCCCTCCACTCCTCTATCACTGGGATTCTCCTCGTTCACTCGCTCCCTCCACGCCTCTCTCACTGGGCTTCTCCTCGCTCCCTCGCTCCCCCGCACCCTCCACTCCTCTATCACTGGGATTCTCCTCGCTCCCTCGCTCCCTCCACTCCTCTATCACTGGGCTTCTCCTCGCTCCCTCACTCCCTCCACTCCTTTATCACTGGGCTTCTCCTCGCTCCCTCACTCCCTCCACTCCTCTATCACTGGGCTTCTCCTCGCTCCCTCACTCCCTCCACTCCTCTATCACTGGGCTTCTGCTCGCTCCCTCGCTCACTCCACTCCTCTATCACTGGGCTTCTCCTCACTCCCTCGCTCTCTCCACTCCTCTATCACTGGGGTTCTCCTCTCTCCCTCACTCCCTCCATTCCTCTATCACTGGGCTTCTCCTGACGCCCTCACTCCCTCCACTCCTCTACCACTGGGCTTCTGCTTGCTCCCTCGCTCCCTCCACTCCTCTATCACTGGGCTTCTCCTCGCTCCCTCGCTCCCTCCACTCCTCTATCACTGGGCTTCTCCTCGCTCCCTCGCTCCCTCCACTCCTCTATCACTGGGCTTGTCCTTGCTCCCTCGCTCCCTCCACTCCTCTATCACTGGGCTTCTCCTCGCTCCCTCACTCCCTCCACTCCTCTATCACTGGGCCTCTCCTCGCTCCCTCGCTCCCTCCACTCCTCTATCACTGGGCTTCTCCTCGCTCCCACACTCCCTCCACTCCTCTATCACTGGGCTTCTCCTCGCTCCCTCGCTCTCTCCTCTCTATCACTGGGCTTCTCCTCGCTCCCTCACTCCCTCTACTCCTCTATCACTGGGCTTCTCCTCGCTCCCTCTCGCCCTCCACTCCTCTATCACTGGGCTTCTCCTCGCTCCCTCGCTCCCTCCACTCCTCTATCACTGGGCTTCTCCTCGCTCACTCGCTCCCTCCACTCCTTTATCTCTGGGTTTCTGCTGACTCCCTCGCTCCCTCCACTCCTCTATCACTGGACTTCTCCTCGCTCCCTCGCTCCCTCCACTCCTCTATCACTGGGCTTCTCCTCGCTCCCTCACTCCCTCCACTCCTCTATCACTGGGCTTCTCCTCGCTCCCTCCACTCCTCTATCACTGGGCTTCTCCTCGCTCCCTCGCTCCCTCCACTCCTATATCACTGGGCTTCTCCTCACTCCCTCACTCCCTCTACTCCTCTATCACTGGGCTTCTCCTCGCTCCCTCCAGTCATCTATCACTGGACTTCTCCTCGCTCCCTCGCACACTCCACCCCTCTATCACTGGGCTTCTCCTCGCTCCCTCGCTCCCTCCACTCCTCTATCACTGGGCTTCTCCTCGCTCCCTCACTCCCTCCACTCCTTTGTCACTGGGCTTCTCCTCGCTCCCTCACTCCCTCCACTCCTCTATCACTGGGCTTCTCCTCGCTCCCTCACTCCCTCCACTCCTCTATCACTGGGCTTCTGCTCGCTCCCTCGCTCACTCCACTCCTCTATCACTGGGCTTCTCCTCACTCCCTCGCTCTCTCCACTCCTCTATCACTGGGGTTCTCCTCTCTCCCTCACTCCCTCCATTCCTCTATCACTGGGCTTCTCCTGACGCCCTCACTCCCTCCACTCCTCTACCACTGGGCTTCTGCTTGCTCCCTCGCTCCCTCCACTCCTCTATCACTGGGCTTCTCCTCGCTCCCTCGCTCCCTCCACTCCTCTATCACTGGGCTTCTCCTCGCTCCCTCGCTCCCTCCACTCCTCTATCACTGGGCTTGTCCTTGCTCCCTCGCTCCCTCCACTCCTCTATCACTGGGCTTCTCCTCGCTCCCTCACTCCCTCCACTCCTCTATCACTGGGCCTCTCCTCGCTCCCTCGCTCCCTCCACTCCTCTATCACTGGGCTTCTCCTCGCTCCCACACTCCCTCCACTCCTCTATCACTGGGCTTCTCCTCGCTCCCTCGCTCTCTCCTCTCTATCACTGGGCTTCTCCTCGCTCCCTCGCTCCCTCTACTCCTCTATCACTGGGCTTCTCCTCGCTCCCTCTCGCCCTCCACTCCTCTATCACTGGGCTTCTCCTCGCTCCCTCGCTCCCTCCACTCCTCTATCACTGGGCTTCTCCTCGCTCACTCGCTCCCTCCACTCCTCTATCTCTGGGTTTCTGCTGACTCCCTCGCTCCCTCCACTCCTCTATCACTGGACTTCTCCTCGCTCCCTCGCTCCCTCCACTCCTCTATCACTGGGCTTCTCCTCGCTCCCTCACTCCCTCCACTCCTCTATCACTGGGCTTCTCCTCGCTCCCTCGCTCCCTCCACTCCTCTATCACTGGGCTTCTCCTCGCTCCCTCGCTCCCTCCACTCCTATATCACTGGGCTTCTCCTCACTCCCTCACTACCTCTACTCCTCTATCACTGGGCTTCTCCTCGCTCCCTCCAGTCATCTATCACTGGACTTCTCCTCGCTCCCTCGCTCCCTCGACTCCTCTATCACTGGGCTTCTCCTCGCTCCCTCACTCCCTCCACTCCTCTATCACTGGGCTTCTCCTCGCTCCCTCGCTCCCTCCACTCCTCTATCACAGGGCTTGTCCTCGCTCCCTCGCTCCCTCCACTCCTCTATCACTGGGCTTCTCCTCGCTCCCTCGCTCCCTCCACTCCTCTATCACTGGGCTTCTCCTCGCTCCCTCACTCCCTCTACTCCTCTATCACTGGGCTTCTCCTCGCTCCCTCGCTCCCTCCACTCCTCTATCACTGGGCTTCTCCTCGCTCCCTCACTCCCTGCACTCCTCTATCACTGAGCTTCTCCTCGCTCCCTCACTCCCTCCACTCCTCTATCACTGGGTTCTCCTCGCTCCCTCACTCCCTCCACTCCTCTATCACTGGGCTTCTCCTCGCTCCCTCACTCCCTCCACTGCTCTATCACTGGGCTTCTCCTCGCTCCCTCGCTCCCTCCACTCCTCTATCACTGGGCTTCTCCTCGCTCACTCGCTCTCTCCACTCCTCTATCACTGGGATTCTCCTCGCTCCCTCGCTCCCTCCACTCCTTTTTCACTGGGCTTCTCCTGACTCCCTCACTCCTTCCACTTCTCTATCACTGGGCTTCTCCTCGCTCCCTCGCTCCCTCCACTCCTCTATCACTGGGCTTCTCCTCGCTCCCTCTCCCCTCCACTCCTCTATCACTGGGCTTCTCCTCGTTCCCTCGCTCCCCCGCACCCTCCACTCCTCTATCACTGGGCTTCTCCTCGCTCCCTCGCTCGCTCGCACCCTCCGCTCCACTATCACTGGGATTCTGCTCGCTCCCTCGCTCCCTCCACTCGTCCATCACTGGGCTTCTCCTCGCTCCCTCACTCCCTCCACTCCTCTATCACTGGGCTTCTCCTCGCTCCCTCACTCCCTCCAATCCTCAATCACTGGGCTTCTCCTCGCTCCCTCACTCCCTCCACTCCTCTATCACTGGGCTTCTCCTCGCTCCCTCGCTCGCTCGCACCCTCCGCTCCACTATCACTGGGATTCTGCTCGCTCCCTCGCTCCCTCCACTCGTCCATCACTGGGCTTCTCCTCGCTCCCTCACTCCCTCCACTCCTCTATCACTGGGCTTCTCCTCGCTCCCTCACTCCCTCCAATCCTCAATCACTGGGCTTCTCCTCGCTCCCTCGCTCCCTCCACTCCTCTATCACTGGGCTTCTCCTCGCTCCCTCGCTCCCTCCACTCCTCTATCACTGGGCTTCTCCTCGCTCCCTTGCTCCCTCGCTCCCTCCACTCCTCTATCACTGGGCTTCTCCTCGCTCCCTCACTCCCTCCACTCCTCTATCACTGGGCTTCTCCTCGCTCCCTCACTCCCTCCACTCCTCTATCACTGGGCTTCTCCTCGTTCACTCGCTCCCTCCACGCCTCTCTCACTGGGCTTCTCCTCGCTCCCTCGCTCCCCCGCACCCTCCACTCCTCTATCACTGGGATTCTCCTCGCTCCCTCGCTCCCTCCACTCCTCTATCACTGGGCTTCTCCTCGCTCCCTCACTCCCTCCACTCCTTTATCACTGGGCTTCTCCTCGCTCCCTCACTCCCTCCACTCCTCTATCACTGGGCTTCTCCTCGCTCCCTCACTCCCTCCACTCCTCTATCACTGGGCTTCTGCTCGCTCCCTCGCTCACTCCACTCCTCTATCACTGGGCTTCTCCTCACTCCCTCGCTCTCTCCACTCCTCTATCACTGGGGTTCTCCTCTCTCCCTCACTCCCTCCATTCCTCTATCACTGGGCTTCTCCTGACGCCCTCACTCCCTCCACTCCTCTACCACTGGGCTTCTGCTTGCTCCCTCGCTCCCTCCACTCCTCTATCACTGGGCTTCTCCTCGCTCCCTCGCTCCTTCCACTCCTCTATCACTGGGCTTCTCCTCGCTCCCTCGCTCCCTCCACTCCTCTATCACTGGGCTTGTCCTTGCTCCCTCGCTCCCTCCACTCCTCTATCACTGGGCTTCTCCTCGCTCCCTCACTCCCTCCACTCCTCTATCACTGGGCCTCTCCTCGCTCCCTCGCTCCCTCCACTCCTCTATCACTGGGCTTCTCCTCGCTCCCACACTCCCTCCACTCCTCTATCACTGGGCTTCTCCTCGCTCCCTCGCTCTCTCCTCTCTATCACTGGGCTTCTCCTCGCTCCCTCACTCCCTCTACTCCTCTATCACTGGGCTTCTCCTCGCTCCCTCTCGCCCTCCACTCCTCTATCACTGGGCTTCTCCTCGCTCCCTCGCTCCCTCCACTCCTCTATCACTGGGCTTCTCCTCGCTCACTCGCTCCCTCCACTCCTCTATCTCTGGGTTTCTGCTGACTCCCTCGCTCCCTCCACTCCTCTATCACTGGACTTCTCCTCGCTCCCTCGCTCCCTCCACTCCTCTATCACTGGGCTTCTCCTCGCTCCCTCACTCCCTCCACTCCTCTATCACTGGGCTTCTCCTCGCTCCCTCCACTCCTCTATCACTGGGCTTCTCCTCGCTCCCTCGCTCCCTCCACTCCTATATCACTGGGCTTCTCCTCACTCCCTCACTCCCTCTACTCCTCTATCACTGGGCTTCTCCTCGCTCCCTCCAGTCATCTATCACTGGACTTCTCCTCGCTCCCTCGCACCCTCCACCCCTCTATCACTGGGCTTCTCCTCGCTCCCTCGCTCCCTCCACTCCTCTATCACTGGGCTTCTCCTCGCTCCCTCACTCCCTCCACTCCTTTGTCACTGGGCTTCTCCTCGCTCCCTCACTCCCTCCACTCCTCTATCACTGGGCTTCTCCTCGCTCCCTCACTCCCTCCACTCCTCTATCACTGGGCTTCTGCTCGCTCCCTCGCTCACTCCACTCCTCTATCACTGGGCTTCTCCTCACTCCCTCGCTCTCTCCACTCCTCTATCACTGGGGTTCTCCTCTCTCCCTCACTCCCTCCATTCCTCTATCACTGGGCTTCTCCTGACGCCCTCACTCCCTCCACTCCTCTACCACTGGGCTTCTGCTTGCTCCCTCGCTCCCTCCACTCCTCTATCACTGGGCTTCTCCTCGCTCCCTCGCTCCCTCCACTCCTCTATCACTGGGCTTCTCCTCGCTCCCTCGCTCCCTCCACTCCTCTATCACTGGGCTTGTCCTTGCTCCCTCGCTCCCTCCACTCCTCTATCACTGGGCTTCTCCTCGCTCCCTCACTCCCTCCACTCCTCTATCACTGGGCCTCTCCTCGCTCCCTCGCTCCCTCCACTCCTCTATCACTGGGCTTCTCCTCGCTCCCACACTCCCTCCACTCCTCTATCACTGGGCTTCTCCTCGCTCCCTCGCTCTCTCCTCTCTATCACTGGGCTTCTCCTCGCTCCCTCGCTCCCTCTACTCCTCTATCACTGGGCTTCTCCTCGCTCCCTCTCGCCCTCCACTCCTCTATCACTGGGCTTCTCCTCGCTCCCTCGCTCCCTCCACTCCTCTATCACTGGGCTTCTCCTCGCTCACTCGCTCCCTCCACTCCTCTATCTCTGGGTTTCTGCTGACTCCCTCGCTCCCTCCACTCCTCTATCACTGGACTTCTCCTCGCTCCCTCGCTCCCTCCACTCCTCTATCACTGGGCTTCTCCTCGCTCCCTCACTCCCTCCACTCCTCTATCACTGGGCTTCTCCTCGCTCCCTCGCTCCCTCCACTCCTCTATCACTGGGCTTCTCCTCGCTCCCTCGCTCCCTCCACTCCTATATCACTGGGCTTCTCCTCACTCCCTCACTACCTCTACTCCTCTATCACTGGGCTTCTCCTCGCTCCCTCCAGTCATCTATCACTGGACTTCTCCTCGCTCCCTCGCTCCCTCGACTCCTCTATCACTGGGCTTCTCCTCGCTCCCTCACTCCCTCCACTCCTCTATCACTGGGCTTCTCCTCGCTCCCTCGCTCCCTCCACTCCTCTATCACAGGGCTTGTCCTCGCTCCCTCACTCCCTCCACTCCTCTATCACTGGGCTTCTCCTCGCTCCCTCGCTCCCTCCACTCCTCTATCACTGGGCTTCTCCTCGCTCCCTCACTCCCTCTACTCCTCTATCACTGGTCTTCTCCTCGCTCCCTCCACTCCTCTATCACTGGGATTCTCCTCGCTCCCTCGGTCTCTCCACTCCTCTATCACTGGGCTTCTCCTCGCTCCCTCACTCCCTCCACTCCTCTATCACTGGGTTTCTCCTCGCTCCCTCCCTCCCTCCACTCCTCTATCACTGGGCTTCTCCTGACTCCCTCACTCCCTCCACTCCTCTATCACTGGGCTTCTCCTCGCTCCCTCGCTCTCTCCACTCCTCTATCACTGGGCTTCTCCTCGCTCCCTCGCTCTCTCCACTCCTCCATCACTGGGCTTCTCCTGACTCCCTCACTCCCTCCACTCCTCTATCACTGGGCTTCTCCTCGCTCCCTCGCTCTCTCCACTCCTCTATCACTGGTCTTCTCCTGACTCCCTCGCTCCCTCCACTCCTCTATCACTGGGCTTCTCCTCGCTCCCTCACTCCCTCCACTCCTCTATCACTGGGCTTCTCCTCGCTCCCTCGCTCCCTCGCAGCCTCCGCTCCTCTATCACTGGCCTTCTCCTCGCTCCCTCGCTCCCTCCACTCTATCACTGGGCTTCTCCTCGCTCCCTCGCTCTCTCCACTCCTCTATCACTGGGCTTCTCCTCGCTCCCTCGCTCTCTCCACTCCTCCATCACTGGGCTTCTCCTGACTCCCTCACTCCCTCCACTCCTCTATCACTGGGCTTCTCCTCGCTCCCTCGCTCTCTCCACTCCTCTATCACTGGTCTTCTCCTGACTCCCTCGCTCCCTCCACTCCTCTATCACTGGACTTCTCCTCGCTCCCTCACTCCCTCCACTCCTCTATCACTGGGCTTCTCCTCGCTCCCTCGCTCCCTCGCAGCCTCCGCTCCTCTATCACTGGCCTTCTCCTCGCTCCCTCGCTCCCTCCACTCTATCACTGGGCTTCTCCTCGCTCCCTCGCTCCCTCGCACCCTCCGCTCCTCTATCACTGGGATTCTGCTCGCTCCCTCGCTCCCTCCACTCCTCTATCACTGGGCTTCTCCTCGCTCCCTCGCTCCCTCCACTCTATCACTGGGCTTCTCCTCGCTCCCTCGCTCTCTCGCTCCCTCCACTCCTCTATCACTGGGCTTCTCCTCGCTCCCTCGCTCTCTCGCTCCCTCCACTCCTCTATCACTCGGCTACTCCTTGCTCCCTCCCTCCCTCCACTCCTCTATCACTGGGCTTCTCCTCGCTCCCTCGCTGCCTCCACTCCTCTACCACTGGGCTTCTCCTCGCTCCCTCGCTCCCTCCACTGCTCTATCACTGGGATTCTCCTCGCTCTCTCCCTCCCTCCACTCCTCTATCACTGGGCTTCTCCTCGCTCCCTCGCTCCCTCCACTCCTCTATCACTGGGCTTCTCCTCGCTCCCTCACTCCCTCCACTCCTCTATCACTGGGCTTCTCCTTGCTCCCTCGCTCCCTGCACTCCTCTATCACTGGGATTCACCTCGCTCCCTCGCTCCCTCCACTCCTCTATCACTGGGCTTCTCCTCGCTCCCTCACTCCCTCCACTCCTCTATCACTGGGCTTCTCCTTGCTCCCTCGCTCCCTGCACTCCTCTATCACTGGGCTTCTCCTCGCTCCCTCGCTCCCTCGCTCCCTCCACTCCTCTATCACTGGGCTTCTCCTCGCTCCCTCGCTCCCTCCACTCCTCTATCACTGGGCTTCTCCTCGCTCCCTCACTCCCTCCACTCCTCTATCACTGGGCTTCTCCTCGCTCCCTCGCTCCCTCCACTCCTCTATCTCTGGGCTTCTCCTCGCTCCCTCACTCCCTCCACTCCTCTATCACTGTGCTTCTCCTCGCTCCCTCGCTCCCTCCACTCCTCTATCACTGGGCTTCTCCTCGCTCCCTCGCTCCCTCCACTCCTCTATCACTGGGCTTCTCCTCGCTCCCTCACTCCCTCCACTCCTCTATCACTGGGCTTCTCCTCGCTCCCTCCCACCCTCCACTCCTCTATCACTGGGATTCTCCTCGCTCCCTCACTCCCTCCACTCCTCTATCACTGGGCTTCTCCTCGCTCCCTCACTCCCTGCACTCCTCTATCACTGGGCTTCTCCTCGCTCCCTCACTCCCTCCACTCCTCTATCACTGGGCTACTCCTGACACCCTCGCTCCCTCCACTCCTCTATCACTGGGCTTCTCCTCGCTCCCTCGCTCCCTCCACTCCTCTATCACTGGGCTTCTCCTCGCTCCCTCCCACCCTCCACTCCTCTATCACTGGGATTCTCCTCGCTCCCTCACTCCCTCCACTCCTCTATCACTGGGCTTCTCCTCGCTCCCTCACTCCCTCCACTCCTCTATCACTGGGCTTCTCCTCGCTCCCTCGCTCCCTCCACTCCTCTATCACTGGGCTTCTCCTCGCTCCCTCCCTCCCTCCACTCCTCTATCACTGGGATTCTCCTTGCTCCCTCGCTCCCTCCACTCCTCTATCACTGGGCTTCTCCTCGCTCCCTCGCTCCCTCCACTCGTCTATCACTGGGCTTCTCCTCGCTCCCTCGCTCCCTCCACTCCTCTATCACTGGGCTTCTCCTCGCTCCCTCGCTCCCTCCACTCCTCTATCACTGGGCTTCTCCTCGCTCCCTCACTCCCTCCACTCCTCTATCACTGGGCTTCTCCTCGCTCCCTCGTTCCCTCCACTCCTCTGTCACTGGGCTTCTCCTCACTCACTCGCTCTCTCCGCTCCACGAACTCTGGTCTTCTTCTCACCCCTTTCCCCTCTCTACTCTTCACCTTAAGAAGTTAGGGAGAGCAACCTATTCTGAGAGAGTCCTGTCTTCTCTTCGATTATTTCAGGGCAATTATTTTAAAGGTCTGCTTCCTTTTTGAATTCTTGTGACTGTGGCTCTGTCAGTGCTTTGTAACTCAAATTGCTTTCTGCCCGCACCGTTATTTAGCTGTGTTTAAATGGGACACAAAGAGCTCTGTATGATTCCCCGTTATGCGGAGGCCTTGCGGTTACAAATGCTAGTTAGTTCTTTTTTCCATCTCCCTTTCTATTGCAGTTGCTGTTTTGGAACTTAGCCTCAGTCCTTATAGTTGGCTTATATTTTTCTTTATGTATCGTTCTGCTCCCTGAACGGGATTCCTTCATCAGCTCATCTCTGCCAATGTTTACATTTATACGTAAGCTCTGCTCTGGTAGATTTCATCCATGGTATAGGGAGTCGTCCTGAGTCTCCTGTGTGGTTACATCAGTAAATGCCACAAGTGATATCAGAGGTACCATGGGCCAGATTTTGCTGTCAAAATAACAGTGAGTCCAATGGCACGCGCCGTTATTGATGCGCAAATGGTACAGCAACTTCAGGTGAAGGGCAGATGCACGGTTAAACACGGGTATCCAAAGGTTGGTGTCTGAGTTGTGCCGCTCCTACGTTAGCTTTGTGAAAATGGCACTTTGCATGTCTGCCTCACCATTGAAATGCATTGCATGGTGTGAAGTTGCTGTATTTGCACGGTAGATGTGAACTGTACTCGTCACAGAAAGTTCAGTCAAGTCATTTCAAGTATAAGTACCCTTTTAACAATGTGATAACAACAGGAATGGTAGCATAGTGGTTATGTTACTGGACTAGTAATTCAGAGGCCTGGATTAATGATCCAGCGACGCGCATTCAAATCACAGCACGGCAGCTGGGGAATTTAAATTCAGTTAACAATAAATCTGGAATAAAAAGCTAGTATCAGTAATGGCAACCATGAAACTATCGGATTGTCGTAAAAACCCAGGGTTCACTAATGTCCTTTAGGGAAGGAAATCTGCAGCCCTTACCTGGTCTGTCCCACATTATCACAGAATCGTACCTTTCAGCCAATGTCCCAAACTCCTCCATCACCATCCCTGGGTATGTCCACCAGGGGTGGCGGCACAGTGGTATACAGTTGGGAAGGAGTGGCCCTGGGAGTCCTCAACATTGACTCCGGACCCCATGAAGTCTCATGGCTTCATGGGCAAGGAAACCTCCTGCTGATTACCACCTACCGCCCTCCCTCAGCTGATGAATCAGTACTCCTCCATGTTGAACACCACTTGGAAGAAGCACTGAGAGTAGCAAGGGCACAGAATGTTCTCTTGGTGGGGGACTTCAATGTCCATCACCAAGAGTGGCTCGGTCCCGGCCACTGCAGAGTTCTGAATTTTAAACAAAAGAGGACCACTACTGACCAAGCTGGCCGAGTCCTGAAGGACATAGCTGCCAATCTGGGCCTGTGACAGGTGGTGAGAGAGGCCATGACAGTATTGGTACCAGTGACTACTGCACAGTCATGGTGGAGACGAAAACACCCTCCATCGTGTTGTGTGGAACTACCACCGTGCTAAATGGGATAAATTCAAAACAGATCTAGCAGCTCAAAACTGAGCATCCATGAGTCACTGTGGGCCATCAGCTGCAGCAGAATTGTATTCCACAACAATTTATAACCTCATGGCCTGGCATATCCCTCACTACCATTACCATCAAGCCAGAGGACCAACCCTGGTTCAATAAGGAGTGCAGAAGAGCATGCCAGGAGCAGCACCAGGTGTACCTAAAAATGAGGTGCCAACCTGGGGAAGCTGCAACACAGGATTACATGCATGCTAAAAGGCGGAAGCAGCATGCTATAGACATGGCTAAGCGATCCCGCAATCAACGGATCAGATCAAAGCTCTGCAGTCCTGCCACATCCAGTGGTGGTGGACCATTAAACAACTAATGGGAGGAGAAGGCTCCATGAATATCCCCATCTTCAATGATGGTGGAGCACAGCACGTGAGTGCAAAAGACAAGGCTGAAGCATTTGCAAACATCTTCAGCCAGAAGTGCCAAGTGAATGATTCATATCGGCCTACTCCTGAGGTCCCCACCATCACAGAAGCCAGTCTTCAGCCAATTCGATTCACTCCATGTGATATCAAGAAACGGCTGAGCGCACTGAATACAGCAAAGGCTATGGGCCCCGACAACATCCCAGTTATCGTGCTGAAGACTTGTGCTCCAGAACTAGCCGCGCCTCTAGCCAAGCTGTTCCAGTACAGCTACAACACTGGCATCTAGCCGACAGTGTGGAAAACTGCCCAGGTATGTCCTGTTCACAAAAAGCAGGACAAATCAAATCCGGCTAATTACTGCCCCATTAGTCTACTCTCAATTATCAGCAAAGTGATGGAAGGGGTCATCAACAGTGCTATCAAGTGGCACTTACTCACTAATAACCTGCTCACTGATGCCCAGTTTGAGTTCCGCCAGAACCACTCGGCTCCCGACCTCATTACAGCCTTGGTCCAAACATGGACGAAAGAGTTGAATTCCAGAGGTGAGGTGAGAGTGACTGCCCTAGACATCAAGGCAGTATTTGACCGAGTGTGGCATCAAGGAGCCCTAATAAATGGGAATCGGGGGGGGGGGGAAACTCTCCACTGGCTGGAGTAATACCTAGCACAAAGGAAAATGGTTGTGGTAGTTGAAGGTCAATCATCACAGCCCCAGGACATCGTTGCAGGAGTTCCTCAGGGCAGTCTCCTAGGCCCAACCATCTTCAGCTGCTTCATCAATGAACTTCCCTCCAAAATAAGGTCAGAAATGGGGATGTTCGCTGATGATTGCAGTGTTCATGGCCATTCACAACTCCTTAGATAATGAAGCAGTCCATGCCCGCATGCAACATGACCTGAACAATGTTCAGGCTTGGGCTGATAAGTGGCAGGTAACATTTGCCCCACACAAGTGTCAGGCAATGACTATCTCCAACAAGCGAGAGGCTAACCACCGCCCCTTGACATTCAATGGCATTACCATCGCCGAATTCCCCACCATCAACATCCTGGGGGTCACCATTGACTAGAAACTTAATTGGACCAACCACATAAATACTGTGGCAACAAGAACAGGTCAGAGGCTAGCTATTCTGCGGCGAGTGTCTCTCCTCCTGACTCCCCAAAGCCTTTCTACCATCTACAAGGCACAAGTAAGGAATGTGATGGAATACACTCCACTTGCCTGGATGAGTGCAGCTCCAACAGCACTCAAGAAGCTCGACAGCATTCAGGACAAAGCAGCCCGCTTGATTGGCACCCCGTCCACCACCTTAAACATTCACTCCTTCCACCACTGGCGTACTGTGACTGCAGTGTATACCATCTACAAGATGCACTGCAGCAACTCGCCAAGGCTCCTTCGGCAGCCCCTCCCAAACCCGCGACCTCTTCCACCTAGAAGGACAAGGGCAGCAGGCGCATGGGAACACCACCACCTCCAAGTTCCCCTCCAAGTCACACACCATCTTGACTTGGAAGTATATCGCCGATCCTTCTTCGTTGCTGGGTCAAAATCCTGGACCTCCCTCCCTAACAGCACTGTGGGAGTACCATCACCACAGGGACTGCAGCGGTTCAAGAAGGCAGCGCACCACCACCTTCTCAAGGGCAATTAGGGATGGGCAATAAATACTGGCCTTGCCAGTGATGCCCACATCCCATAAACAAATTTTTTAAAATGTTTTAAAAATTACTGCCAACCAACCTCCCTGACAGTGAAAATTAACTATCACAATTGTGGTGCCTCATTCCTTCCGGTATTAATTGTTGTTGGAGATTTTAAAAATGTTAAATTAAAAAAAAAATTTTTACTTTTCCTTTCTGTCCCTATTTTCTCTCTCTCTTAATCTAATCTTTCTTTCCCTCTCTTTATTTTTCTTTCTGTACCTCATTTAACATTGACTTCACCCACTCTAATTTACACTTCCTTCACAGTCCTTGCACTGTTTATTTCACAATCCTTCAGTTTGATTGGTTAAGAAGATACACAGTTGCTTGCCCTGTTCACTCAGGTCCCAGATGTCTGATTTCCCTCGCTGCACTGTTATCAACTCGCACTTTCAGCAACTTGCCACGCAAAAAATTTAAAAACCTAAACGTGTAAAGGTAAGTCTAAATAACGGCAGGTGGCGTTATATGCCCTGCTACAGCAAAGTCTGGCCCAATATGTTTGCCCAAGTATGGACAAGCATATTATAATGAGAGACAAGCTGAAGATGCTTTGCCACTTTGCCTCAATCAGAGCAGCCCGTTAAAATCTCAAAAAGAGCACTGCAGCCCAGAGTGACACTTGATGCTAAGCTGACACTGAATGTTCCTGGCGCCCAGCGTTGGAAGGGCACAATTGACAGGCAGCACATCACATGATGTCATTCTGTCATCTGTCGTTTACTATAATACGCCTGCTCAACTTCACTTCCGGTAGGAAATCAGAAGTGGTGGCAGGGATTTCATGGATTAGCTTTCTGCCCATTTCTCCAGCCCAGCCCACCCATATTACACTGGTTTACTCCTAATAGGTGGATACAAGAACCAGGTGGCAGCTACAGAAATTCCCCCTTTCGAAGACTATACCTGATCAATCCAATTAACCATCTCTGCTGGCCATGAGATCAAACTCCTTCTGCATTGTTAAGAAAAAGGCTCTTGTGACTAATCAGAGCCTCTGGGCTCGATTTTGTTACTGGGGCGGGCTGGGGTCGTGTAATCCGCCTTTCGTGTTAGCTACCCGATTCTAAATCGATGTGGGAGAATGAAGCGATTTTAACTTAAGTGGGCAATTGAGTTTCAGCGTGTGGGAACCCATGGCCCAATTAGTTTTTTCAGTCTGAAACTCGCCTCCGATGAAGTCATCATTGCTGCTGCATTTAACGTCTGCAACAAGCCTTGCTTCTTCTGCAGACTGCCAACCTTTTGGCCTTTCATGTTAGAGGGACCTGGAGGCAGAATGACCAGCCAGAGACCAAGGTCTGCTCCCAGGTTTGATGACGTTGCCCTGCAGGCTTTAGCGGAGGGAGCAAGAGCCAATAAAGAGGTGCTCTTCCCTTCTTCAGGGAGGAAGAAGCCTCCCCAGCAGACCAAGGCTGTGCGGATCCAGGTGGCAGAGGAGGTCAACTCATTGTCGATAACCTGTAGAACCTGGATTCAGTGCAGGAAGAGGTTTCATGACCTTCTGCGCACTGGAAAAGTGAGTATGAATTTCCCATCATCCTCAATCTGATCCCCATTGCCTCTCCTCACCAGCACTCAGCTTTAGCAATCTCTTCCTCCACATTCCACTTGACACTGACATCCATGCACCCATACCCATTCCCTCTCTCTCTATGGTCACATTCACCTAACTATTCGACTATGCAGCCCTCACGCTCCCTATCACTGTGATGCTATGAAAACAACTTACAACACACAGGGAGGGCCCTTGGTCTTGCCACCTCACTCCATCTTTGTCTCCTTCTAAGTATCTATGCTATGCAATCTCTGCACTCACTCCTTCATTCTCACTCAACCGCCACTTGTCTCCCTCATTGCAGGAAAAGAGAGCTCACAATAAGAGGGAAAGCGCC
Organism: Somniosus microcephalus; assembly: GCF_052327205.1. Taxonomy (NCBI): domain Eukaryota; kingdom Metazoa; phylum Chordata; class Chondrichthyes; order Squaliformes; family Somniosidae; genus Somniosus; species Somniosus microcephalus. Next base: position 120,791,457 of record NC_140992.1, read on the forward strand.
AGGACTGGAGGAGGGCCACCATCAGTAGCCCAGCTCATCCCCTGGGAGGAGACGGTTCTGGAGATCATGGGAGTGGAGGACAATGCGCAAGTGGGGGACGAACAGACGGGTGCAACACAGCAAGCTGGTGACAGAATAGTTTTCCATCTCTCTCATTGACATTGCATGAGTCGCTGATAATGATTCTGAAGCTTTAACAAATGGACTTATGATCATCTGCAGTATGCAATGTGCATGTAACCTTGGCATCACATCTCTGACTCGTTCCTTTACTCCCCCACAGGACCATCGCAAGCACCCGTCCCCACTAGCCAGGAGGAAGAGACTGAGCATCCAGACTCCTCAAAGGAAGCTGCAACCTCTGAGGGTGCAGCATCAGCAGAATTCAATGCACCCAGCACCAGCGCAGACACTCACACCTCGGTGGGACCTTTGCGAGATAGAGTAGTGTTATCACCTGGTGTATCACAGCTCACAAGTGAGCATCAGCAGATTGTGGAGACAGGGACAGCAGTGGAGAGTCCTAGTTGGAGAGCATAGGACTCTGCCAGCTCGGCTCAGCTGCATGTCGACCCTCTGCCTCTGGGTCCATCCACAAGATCAGCGGTGCTGGAACTCCCGGAACAGATGCAGGAGTCTCTGGCAGGTTTTGTCTCCAGGGTCGCTGTGAGTGTGGAGTGAATGGAGGAGTCCACTGCGAACATGAGCAGAGCCTTTGTGGAGTCATTGGCGCATGAACGCATCACCATGGAAAGGTCGGCAACCTCGATGGAGGTGATAAGTCACCAGAGTGCAGAAAACATGGTGAGTGCTCTAAATAGAATAACTTCTCTGGCGGAGCGATGGTCATCTACTGAACAGAGAAACCAGACCTTCATGGAAGTCCTTCTGAGTAGGACTGCCAGTGCAGATACGGGTCCCCATGGCCCCCCTGATGTGCAGCAAGATGCTCTCAAGCCACTTGCAAGCGCTGAGGGGGACCTGACCCATGAGAGGGAAGTTGGTGACAGACATCAAGGAAGTGGGGGCTCCTCTCCAAGCGCTCACACTTCCATGCCACTGCAGAGCTCTCGGCCAGAGCCCCACCAGAGCCCACACCCAACTGAGATTGGCGTCTCAACCCCTGCACAGCCGCAGGAGCCGCAGACTGTTGCCAAGACCTCACAGGTTCGCAACCCCAAAGGATGCCCGCCAAAGGTGTCAAAACAGGAGCAGCAAGAAAGTGAGCAAGGGGCCTCCACATCTGCTGAAGCGACAGGGGAAGCACCACGCAGGATCACATGTAAGAGAAACATACTGCACAAATAGTCACAAGGGTAGTCACATGGGTGAAATTTGATGTATAATGTTAAGAAGCCAACAGATGGTTACTGTAAATAAAAAATCTGATGGCTACTGCTGCAGTTGTGGCGTGTGTCATTTCACTAATGGGACTTCCACATTGAGGGCTTAGGATTACTTGGTATATGCCTCAGTTGAGGAAGCGCTCAGTGAAGGTGGCGAGAGGGGTTTCCCAGGAGGTCACACTGGAGATGGGTGTCATGCTCCAAACTTCCACAGCTGTGGTTATGCCTTCTAACAGTTCCCCCAGACCTGAGACAGCAAAGTCCTGCTACCTGCAAATGATGGCTGATCAAATATCCTATTTAATGGTGGAGCTGCATCTAATAATCAGCAATCCAATTGTGTTCCCGCCAGGTTTCACCGTCGTGTTTCAGAGCAGGCGTGCTTCACATCGGAAAAAGGTTAAAATCACCAAGGCCTTTCAAAATGGGATAATAGAGGCAATTTAGTGATTGTTAATGGCCTTAAGGGCCTATCCCGCCTCTTGGAGGTGGGACAGAGACGGGAGCAGTAAACACAATTTCTTGAAAATTGCTTGGAGGCGGGGTTGGGCCCGCCCGCCACTTTTTGCAATTTTAACACCCCACACGCCTCCATGGCCCTGTGAAATTCGAGCCCTCTGTGTCCAGAGCTGATTTGTTGACCTCTTAAATTAAAGCATTTTAAGTGCCCTGCTTTACTCTTTCAACTGAATCGACTGAAGAATTTAAGGCAGCTTCTGGCCACCTCCTGTGCCAGTCCCCTTCTCTGGTTTCTGACTCTGCTGGATTGAAAGGATGCTTGATGTATTCTCGCTCTGCCTTCAAACTTGATAGCCTAGATTTTCTGATCAGGAATGTCCATTCCCAATTGGAAAATTGGGTGAGAATCAGTTAATCCAGCTCTCCTCCCATTTTGACTCTCCAATCAGGATTAGACTCGGCGAGAGAAGCACCTTGCCAGTTTAGTGGGTGGATTCAAGTAACAGAGTACACAATGAGGGGATGACATTATGGCTCTGAATTTCCTCGGACTTTCTCCTGCTGCCCTGCCGTATCTTTGACGGAAGTGCAGCAGAAACCCCGTCAACCTAGATTCAGATGGAATTTTTTTTGGCCTGAGGAGCAGATATGCAGAATGGACATCCAACAATGGTATGCAAAGCTTTATTAAACTCCTTTAAAAAAACCTCTGGTTTAGCATGTGATTGAAGGTTACAGGGATAATTATGAATGGATGGTCAAACATTCTATACAATATTAGGATTCTTGTGCTCTTGAAACTGCAGGAAAATTAGCGCTTTGGGATGTCCTGAGGTCGTGAAAGCCGCTATATAAATTCAAGTCTTTCTTTCTTCATTAAATGTGAGGCTGAATAAAGTATATTACAGGAAACTTTTTTTTATCCGGCACGGACGGGACCGACATGGTGCAGGTTCATCAAAAATTCCGGATAACCAAACGCTATAGTGAAAGATACGGAGAACTGACAGCTCCGTATAAAGCAACAAACCCTGTTGCTTAGCAACAAGTTCAGAACAATGGCCACAAGTTGCAAGCGTCTCTGTAGCTTAGCAACAGCTGCAGCCACACCCTTGCACAGCAAAAGATGGAGGAACGCAAGTCAATATGAAGTAAAACCTACTCCTGAATTTTGCCGGTTAACCGAGATTTCCGGTTATTTAGGTGCCGGTAAATCGAAAGTTTCCTGTATAATGTCAGATTTCTACCTGCGAGCTCTGCTGGATTACCATCAGCATCAGGGCGATGTTTCAATGTCCTTGGGGTCTTGCCTTCCTCAGAGGAGTTCCCAAGTTGCTGAGGGTAGAAACTCCCATTGTTGCTCTTCTCGTAAAAAAGCTTAATGCCATCATTCTAAATCTCTGTGCTATTTTAAAGGAAGCGCAAACCGATTTCAGATTAATGCTTAATTTAACCTGTGGGAAAAGGAATTTTGTACGAGTGCATTGAAGTGATGATTTTGTTATTAGCATGGAGCTTCGCTGGAGGTAGGGCCTAGTTGCAATTGTCCAATCTGTGCTCGCCTAACAGTGGAACCTCATGAAATGTCCTCTTAAGTGTTCTTACACTGCCAGCTTCTAACTTATATGTTGCAAGGAATAAGCTCAGGCTTGTCCTTTCTTATTCTTTCCTACATTACATCAGTGACTACACTTCAAAAGTACTTAATTGACTGTAAAGCGCTTTGAGACGTCCTGAGGTTGTGAAAGGTGCTATATAAATGCAAGTCTTTCTTTCTTTCTTTTCTTTATATCCCTATCTTCTTATGGACTGGTAGTGCAGCAACCCCAGCAGCCCAGAGCAGGAAGCCTGTCCCTGTACTCTAGCCTGGGTTTCAGGATATATCCCAGAATGCTTTTGATCGGGTTGGCCTTCTTTTTTGACAGGGTCTGACAGCTGAGATGGAGTGGAGCCACGGCCAGAGACTGATTGAGCTAACGACCCGTCACCATCAGGAGCTAGAGATGGAAACTGAGCACCTGCGGCGTGCTCACCAGCAGGCCGAGCAGACACTGGAGGCCAGGGAACGGGCCCATCGGCAGCGTGTGAAAGGACTGGAGGAACAGGTATATGCTGTAAATGCCTGGTTTAATGTGTTTGTCAAACTCAACAACTGACAGGAAACTGTGGCACTTTATCTTCTCCTCAGTGGGCACAAGACCTGATCGCTGAGAAATAAGGGGATTTGGTAGAGGTTTAAAATTATGAAAAGAATAGGCAAGGTAAACACAGACAGATAATTTCCATTGACAGGTATATTGAAGACAAGGGGCCGAGATCTCAAGATAGGAACAAGATAAGCAAAGCGGTGAGATTAGAGGGTGTTTATTCACACAAAGAGTTATTAGAATGTGGAATGTTTCGCCACAAGTGGCGGACAATTCCAGCATTCAGAAAGGTATTGGATATTTACTGAAACAACAACATAAAAGGGAAATGGGGACAACAGAAAAATGGGATTAGTTTGGCGGGGGGGAGAAAGAAAATAAGTGGGACTGTGTGACATCAACCCCTGAAAGGGGCCTAAATTCAGTGCAGACAAGACGGGCCGAGTGGCCTCCTCTTGAGCTAAACTTTCTATGTATCTATGTTTCTAAAAATAAGTCTGCTGCCTTATTTCCTGCTATCTCGCAAAACCCATATATTTAAATATTTAAGTTTACTATTGGCAGGAATCAGCTGTTTTTACACTGAAATCTGCTGTTATTTTAGGAAGCATTTTGCCTCCACTTGAGTTGGTTGACTGTGTGGTGTATCTGCAGCAGTAGGGACACTACAATTGGAGTCAACATCCCTGGGTTAGGAAGGGGGGTGGGGTGGAGGAATTATCCAGCATTCCCATTCCTGATCACTGTTCAGCGCCACTGTGCTGGAAAGTCTTTGTATAGATTCCAAGTGAGGACAGGACCAAGCTCAACTGTGGTGCCTGCCTCACTATCAAGGCCGACATGAATGGGCATTTGGGGAAAGTAAAAGATGGCAGCAAGCATTCAGTGACCTAGCCCCCAACAAGGGACAGCGTTTGCAGCAAAAAATCTACGAGAGCGTGCAGGAATATGCAAAGAAATTGAATTTAACGCTGAATGTTTTAGCAAAGTTTCCTTGAGTCCTGAAAATCAGTTCAGAGCAGTCAGGTTCAAGATTTGCCATAGCGACAGGACTACAGCTGCCAGAGAGTTCAGATTGAAGGCAAGTCTTAACCTATCAAAAGGTGTTCTGATTTTGAAAATTGCTGACTGTTTAGTCAAGAGGCAAGGGTCAAGATAAATTCATAAATAGAGTCTACTCAACGGATATTGTTGAGGTGCCGCATTAAACCAACTCATCGGGTGACCCAAATGCTTTGGTTGTTTAGGTGGCCGCCCTGCAGGAGCAGTTGGATCAGGAGATGAGGAGAAGACAGGCCTACATTGCTCAAATGCTCAGGTCAGGCAAGTAGCAACCTGGGCCAGACCACATGCCTTTGTACTGCACAGATGGAGCCAGCTTGCATCCAATGGACAGATGAGGGGTTACTGCAAGTCAGAATATGAATACTCACAACAAGGCTTCTAACTGAATGAGAGTCATGTGACCATCCTCTAGAAAACGATGGTCTGTGAAACCTTTTGTTTGCGCTACATAATGCAAAGTGATTGACCTTACAGAAAATATCTCCTCCTCTTCTCCAACCAACACTAAACATGCACCAATGTGTAAAGGAGCAGTCCTTACACTGAAATGCTGGCATTGGTCATAAGGTCTCGCTGACGCCCTCCATTTGTTCCAGCTCACCTCGTGCAAGTACCAGCGGGTATTCCGAACTCCACAGCAACTGCAAACATTCCTGCTCCTTCTTACATATAACTTCAATACTGTGAAAAGACTGATATCTTGAACTTCCCACCTTGGGAACGAGCCGAAACCTCCCCAATAACCGCTGATCTCTGCCTCTGTCAGGCCAGAGACTCTAAGTTCTTGACACGGCATTTTCCAGATGGTAACTTTATTCTGTTGTCCCCTTTGCTCACTTAACTAACCATGGGTGAACTCCTGAAATCCAAAGGCATTTAAAGGGGAAGGGATGTCTCAGGGGATTACATAATAATACACTCAACAGAATTGTAACATTCTTAAACTTTATACAGACCCTCAATTTGGATCTTTGCTAGCCTGCTCTGTTGAGAGCTTCCCTGTGTGTCCCAGTGCAGCTCCATTGGAAGTTACCTGAGCTGGCACTTTGGATCAGGCCGAGAGTCACGGGATCCATTGAAACCATGGTGATGGCTGGTTGCTCTGCATCTTTAGTCAGTAGCATGGTGACCCCAGGAATCTTACAGCTCAGGAGGAAATGCTCAGGCCAGTCTGAAATCATGGCCCCTGTCACAGAGTCACTTCGAGAGGCACACATCAGACCCAACAGTGACTGCAAATGTTCCTGCTCCTTCTTATTGGAGCGGCCTAGCAGGGAATGAGTGTGCGGCTGAGCGTTGCGCACCAGAGGATCTCAGGTTTAATCCTTTATCTATGTTAAGGTAGCTGATCTCAGCTCAGGTGGCAATAGCAGTATAATTAACCTCAATACCTTAGTTTATAGAAGAAACATCAGCTAGTTCCCACAGCTCATGACTAACTTACCCCACAAAACATGTTCCTTTGGAGCTCTGGTGACGACTGGATCAGGCAAATCCCACACCCACCCCACCCAGTCTGTCAAATAACCTGGTAACAATCACTGTCTAGGCAACTAGGGATGAGCAATAAATGCCAGCCTTGCCAGTGATGACCACATCCTGAGAATTAATAATTTTTTAATAAAAATCTACCTGGGTGACTGCAGGTCGAAGGTGTCTCTGTTCTCATTGTGTTTAATCTCAGGGAGCTCTCAGATTGCTCACTTCACTAATCTTATATAAATGTGCACCATGTTATACACCACAGTGTCTCTGTTTGGTTTAGATTTGTATTATTCACAGCAAAGATTTTCCTAATACTGTCACCAGTGGCTGTGATTCAGCTTAAAGTCGCTGGACTCTGTATATTTTTCTTCCCTAAGCCCTAGAAAACCTGAAACCTACACATAGCTTCTGCCAGAGAACTGCTTAAATAGGATCAACTCAGGCAGCTAGGTTGGAGTGACAGGTAGGCCAGGGCTGAGGCCCAGTACCTTCAGCCTTCTCTTAGGAGTTAAGTAATGAACCTCATCAGTTATCTGGACTACTTCTAACTCACTGAGGATTCATCAAAAACGCCTCAATCCACGACTCAGATAAATAGTGATGTGAGGGTGTCGCCATGTTAGTACAAGAATGGATAATGGGATCATACCCTACATTGACTCCAGAGCACTGTTTAGAAAGTGCCAATTCTTACCACTTAGTCATGGTGGAACAGAAAAAATAGATTTGTTTTAACAAGTGACGTTGAATTGGTGATCCAGACTGAGTGAGGGTTGCCATGTTCAACGCTCACTCCCAGAAGTTTAAAACAGACCCAAGTTTGTCATCCGATCATTCTTCCACCTACCTGATTCCCCATTGTTGATGTCACAAGGTCTTCTTCCTCCTCCCTGTATCCTCACTGTATTTCAATTAAGACTCATCTCCCAATCTACTCCCATAACTTCCAGGAACTGTGGAACTCTATTTTGCTTCACCTTTCTTTCCTCCTACAATATGCAGGCTTTTAAAAGTCCAAGTCTGACATTGCCTAATCACGACTTCTGGATTCATCTTGCCTTTTCTCCGACTCTTTCCAACCTCGTCCTTGAACAAGGTGTAGAGATGGAATCACTCCTAGTGGCAACTTACTGCTCATGGCTAGTGATGCTGGATCTCCATCAAGGCCCTACGAGGCTGCCCTCCAGAAAGACTGGAGTCAGTCCTTGTAAGAGCCATAAAAGCTTAAGAAAATACTTTAAAATATTGGTTAAATAGCATAATACAGTTAACTTACCTGATTGACTTATTGTATTAAGAAACCCCCTATTTTCTTGCTCCAGTAGTATAGTCCGAGACACCCCCTTCATTCTTGCCACAATGGTACAGTCCCTAAGCCACACATGGTATGCAGCCATTTTACAGTTTAAACTCCACGTGGCTGAAGGAGGCAGAAGTTGTGAGGTTTGGAGCAATACAGTTTTTGACCGTGTTCGTTTATACGTGTTTGCTTTGTAATTCCGTTTGTGAAGTGTTATAGTAAACAGTTTGAAAGACAAAGCTACGTTTGGGAACGTTTTATTTCGACACGCGTCTACTCGTTGTTAACAGCCCCACAGCTCAGTGGCTGCCTGTTTGGAAACTAAGAAGCGCCACTACAGTCCTTACTGAACTGAGAGTCCAATTAGACCAGAATACCCAGTCAGAGTCTGTCAGATTTTAACTTTGTCTTGTGCATGATGCATAAACTCCCCAGAAGCCTTCAGCTATATTCAACAAAATGGGGCTGACTGGAAAATGCCTATTATTAAGAATTGATACAATAGGTGGACTGACAGATACCTCCTCACAAAATCCTGTCAATGTTGTAAAATCAACTCCTCCACTGAGAGGAGATTTTAACTGGTAAAGCTTTGTGCATTTTCATTGTCTTTTACCAGCATTGTCTTAAACACCCATTAACTAGTTGTATTGGTGTGACACATTTAATATACTGAGTAGCTATCTGTTAGGTCAGGTTGTGTGTTTGATGGCCTGACCCAGTATTGTTTTTGACTGTTAGAATGAGTATGGCTTTGGGCCAGTTCCTACCCATAACCTAATGTAATCCTGGTAAATAAACCAAAATTAATAGGAGTTAATGTGAAATCTTTGTACAGTTTTGTAATATGATTATAATTCAGAATGATTTTTTATTAATAACAACTGGTTATAATGTGGATTTAATCAGATGTGTCTCAGTTATTCAGAGTATTACATTCTCAGTATTCAGGCTGTCATGGTCAGTTAAACCAAATAACTAGCCTACGTTTAACTACTGGCTGACCGCGGCTAACTACACGTTGATTGGTTTTGAAGTAAACCAAGTATTTATCCAATTCCCTTTGGAAATTTCATATTAAATCAGCTTCCACCATCCTTTTAGGCAGTGCATTCCTGATCATAACAACTCACTGCGTAAATAAATTCTCCTCATCTCCCCCCTGGTTCTTTTGCCAATTATCTTCAATCTGTGTCCTCTGGTTACCGACCCTCCTGCCAGTGGAAATATCTGTGCAGTTACCTCTGCATTGGCTGCAAAAAAACCCTCTTGGCAACTACTGTTGTCACTAAACTCACCCAATTTAGAAAGATATTGAAGGCTAAAGTTTTTTTTAATTTTGTCCTAAATTTCTATAAATCGTGTAAATATTTAGGGGGAAAAATTGGGACGCGCCCCCGCGCCTGAACTTGAATGGTAGTGCCCCAAGCAGGAGGCCCCAAAAGACGGATCGCGGCCGGCACCCCGCAGGAGTAGGTGAAAGGGGGCAGGTGCTGGCAGGCGGCCCAAAAAAAATGGCCGCTCGGCACCTGCCCTTTAATTTGCACCACCGCGGCCACAAACACAGGACCGTGACCCTATTGGACATAGAGTCCGGCAGTAGGTCAGGGGGCGTGAGCGAAGTTTGCGGCTGGGGCGCGAGCGGGGCACTGCGCACAGCGATTACATCATCGCTGGAGGCGCTGCGGGGCGCTACCGGCTAACTTCCTGCTGAATTTCACGGCGCTAACAGTAGGCGCAAAGCAACCCAATTTTTCCCCCTTAAAGTTTATGGCATGATCAACTACACAGAATTGAAAATATCAACGTGTCTTTTTTCAATTCATTCACAGCCATGTGAAAAGCGCATGGCATATGCCAGCCTGGTGAGTGTCAGCAGTCTATTTAACCATGGGGGGCATCACAAATGAACCCAATCCTCTCCTCACCTGACACTTTTTAACAAGGGTCACTGCATTGCAATCAGGAGCATGACCCCAGTAGTTCTGAGGCTTATTTTAGCCGACCAATTGCTAATGCCCTAGCTAAGCTAACTTAGTACAGCCCAGGGATGTAACCCGAGGCCTTCTGATCTCTGTGGTACACACTCAACCCACTAAGCCACGGAGGGAACCAACATTGTGGGCTTCTAAATGATGCGGGAAATACATAGCTGGAGGCACCATCACAACTTAGATTCCGTGGCCTGGAAAAGCCTCCACAAGTGAAGTTAAAGGTGAAATCCCAGACCCAACCAGTTCTTTATTTTGTTGTTGTTGGGTTCTTACACAGCCGTTGTGAGAATGGTGAACACAGAGTGCTGTTGTACAAGGCGAGATTTCAATTGCACACAGCAAGCTCCTGCCACAGCTGTCAATCCCATGTGCCCAAGGGAAGGCACGATTACAACATTGGCTCGATTCACTGCGAGAATTCCGAGAATGAAAGGCTCCTTGTTTTTTGGGAAGCTTGTGTTTGAAGCCAGGAATTCCTGTTGCCAAACCTTTGCTGCTCCTAAGGTCCTTGCTGTTGATACAACAACTGGTTGCGGACTGTCATCCAGGGAAATGCAGTAACCAATCAACTTGCTACACTGACCTCAACTTAACCAGTTAACCCTCCATCCAACCATACAATTATAACTGGAGCCTGCAGCATAAGCACGGAGAGGAGTTTATATTATTAATGAATACCTGCCCCTGTTGCTATGTGCTGCAAACTTTGTTTTTTTTGTGTTAGACACCATCATTTGCATTCTGCAAAAAGTACATTGATGGTAACCACAGTTTGATTATACACTGAGCCTGAGTCTGTATCTTGCTAATGTTGGTTGACCTGCAGTGGGAATGTATCCCAAGATTTCTGGGTTGCCATATCAAGTAGAGTTACTGGACGGTGGGTAGTCCTCACTCCTCGATGCTTAAGAGGCATGAAACGGCAGAGAAACTGGTTGTGAACAGCTGGAACTAGTAATACTGGTAAAGGCTGGTTAATCAGGTAATCGGGCATGAACCCCTAGAGCTAGTAACATTAAAGGTTGGCTGAAATCTTTATCATTCCATAACAAGCATGTCAGGCTTATTGGCAGAGTCTGTGTAACAAACGCTGGAAGAAGGATCCTATTTTGAGACTGTTGGTAAATAAATAAGACATTTTTGATGCAGGAAAAGCCCATTAGATTATCTGGTCATTATCACATTGCTGATTGTTGGAGCTTGCTGTGCACAAATTGGCTGCCGTGTTTCCTACATTACAACAGTGACTACACTCCAAAAGTACTTCATTGCCTGTAAAGCACTTTGGGATGTCCTGAGGTCATAAAAGGCACTACAGAAATGCAAGTCTTTCTTTTATTAGGCCCAACAAGCCAATCTGTTTTTGGCCAATCAACCCCGTTTACCTGCCTCCTCAATCCCTTCAGGAACATGTCTCTTTATTTCTTGAATCCATTTATGTTGTATGCTTCAGAGCCCTTCCCTGGTATCTTACTCCACAACACAATTAGCCTTTGGGTGAATTTGTTGCATGATTTCTCTCATTGCTCCTAACTTCCCTATTTTAACTTGTGTACCCGAGGATTGGAACCCTGTATTATCATGAACAACTCACCTGGGTCAACTTCATCAATCCCCTTCGTAGTTTTCACAACTTCAATTAAATCACATTACTGTCAGACTGCAGCAGAACTGGACTGCATATTATTTTCGTCATCTATCAGTAATGAGCCATCGTCTTAATTCTTATCACTGCAGGAGTTCCTCAGGGCAGTGTCCTAGGCCCAACCATCTTCAGCTGCTTCCTCAATGACCGTCCCTCCAACATAAGGTCAGAAATGGGGATGTTCGCTGATGACTGCACAGTGTTCAGCGCCATTCGCAACTCCACAGATAATGAAGCAGTCCATGCCCGCAGGCAACAAGACCTGGACGACATTCAGGCTTGGGCTGAGAAATGGCAGTTAACATTCGCGCCACAGAAGTGCCAGGCAATGACTATCTCCAACAAGCGAGAGTCTAACCACCTCCCCATGACATTCAATGGCATTACCATCGTCGAATCCCCCACTATCAACATCCTGGGGGTCACCATTAACCAGAAATTTAACTGGACCAACCACATAAATACTGTGGCAACAAGAGCAGGTCAGAGGCTAGGTATTCTGCGGCGAGTGTCTCACCTCCTGACTGCCCAAAGCCTTTCCACCATCTACAAGCCACAAGTAAGGAGTGTGATGGAATACTCTCCACTTGCCTGGATGAGGGCAGCTCCAACAACACTCAAGAAGCTTGACACCATCCAGGACAAAGCAACCCGCTTGATTGGCACCTCACCCACCACCTTAAACATTCACTCCCTCCACCACCAGCGTACTGTTGCTGGAGTATGTACCACCTACAAGATGCACTGCAGCAACTCTCCAAGGCTTCTTCGGCAACACCTCCCAAACCCGCGACCTCTTCCACCTAGAAGGACAAGGGCAGCAGGTGCATGGGAACACCACCACCTCCAAGTTCCCCGCCAAGTCACACACCATCCTGACTTAGATGTATATCGCCGATCATTCATCGTCGCTGGGTCAAAATGCTGGAACTCCCTACCTAACAGCACTGTGGGAGTACCATCACCACACGGACTGCAGCGGTTCAAGAAGGCGGCTCACCACCACCTTCTCAAGAGCAACTAGGGATGGGCAATAAATGCTGGCATTGCCAGCAACACCCTGATTGCATAAGCAAATTTTAAAAAACTTGCAAGTAAGAAACTCGATCCAAGTAGGTTTTATGAGATGCTCTAATGGAGGCTCTCTCATAGCAGGCAGTAGATATTGGCACAAGAAGCATCTTTGCAAAAAACACATACTAGAAAACAGGCCTCCTCTGCTTAGCACTGTTGCTCAAACAGAATGAGAGACCTTAGCTGTAGAGGGACTGCCAGATCTATACAGCCCAGCTCCAAAGGCCGACCATTTGAATTCTAGCCTGTTATTGCTGCATCAGGCAGGCAGTATCAGATTGACCTATTCACCTAATTAGCTGTCAGCTGTGGCTCAGTGGTAGCACTATCACCTCTGAGTTACGAAGGCTGTGGGTTCAAGTCCCACTCCAAGTGACTTCAGTATATAATCCAGGCTGACACTTCAGTTTTCAGTGACCTCTGCTCTCACTTGTGAATTTCAGGTCTTCCAGGTGATGTTCAAGTGGATGTTGAATGCAATGGAGACTAATATTGGGCAGGGTGTAAAGCCAGTGTTGCACCTGACCCTGTGTGGTTCCCGCCTGGTGAATTAGGTTAAAATTACCCTCTTCTGGCCTAGGCAGGAATAAATTGGATCCAGTTATTAATATCACTGGATTATTTTTCAATTCTCTCTCACCACCGCTCCGTTATCACTGGAAAACAGGCCTGTTCATATGTCCTAACATTCAACATGATGCCTGTAAACATACAAACGTAATTAAATGTTGAAAACAATGTTTTCTGAAATAAAGCTAACCCCCAACCTGTTGAGTGTCTTGATTGTATTTGTATCTGTCTGTGGGGTAAACTTGGGGGCAGAGGATCTGAGCTTTACTTTATCTGATCAGAAGTGGCCTTCAACATCTCTTCATCTTTCCATTTAGTCCCCCATCCCATTTCAAAATCAACAGTCGACATGTCCATAAATCATAGACCAAAGCCAGTCTGAACTGTCCCCTTCCAGCTCTCCTGATGGCCGAGTGTAAAGGCACTTCCTGGCTGTGCTTCCAATCCATTTGGAGCAGAACATCCCAAGTTCGATTCCTTGTCTGTGCTGAGCTAGCTGATCTTAGCTGGAGTAATTTTTCTAGGGTGGTATAGCAAGCTAAAGTTGGGATACATCACCCAGCACTCCTGAACCAAATCACTATCCCATGGCCCCTGATAGAAAGTGCATATATGAACGTAGGGTGAGGGAAGTTGGATAGCCTGCTGGCACTAAGCGGCAACAATGTTTGTCCCACAACTGGCCTGTTTTCCAGTGTGAACAGAGCGGTAGTGAGAAGAGAATTGAAAAAGAAACTCACCGCTAACTTCCCTCCTCCGAGGACCACCTGATGCGATTTCCGAGCAGGCTTCGAGTTGAGCAGCCAGCGCTCTGCCAGAAACAGGCAGGAGCCTCATTAGATTATGTAAATTGGGGTTCTATGACATAGATGGGACCCCGATCATTTTTCACGTACCAATGGGTGGAGCACATTCTGCGTCCGCTCTGCCCGGTGGTGCTGGACATAGAGCGGCCTAACCAGCGGTCCTTAAGGGGCAATTGGAGGCCGGTCCAAAGAAATGGGGGCAGGTAGGTGTTTCTGCATCAGGAAAAGGCAGCTCAGCTCCACTAAGGTGCTGGGTTTATGGCCACCCCACCTAACATTGGTGATCTGCCTGTCGGTGTCCCAAACACATGGACATCTGGCTGTGAAGATTAAAATGAGGCCTGACCATGACAATGGTTGGGGCCTCCCGCTGGTGCCATTGAGTAGCCATCATGATTGCTTCGCCCACCACTTACTCAATGTGCTCCACGCATGAAATGTGTGAAGACCCATATAATTGACGAACCAAAGTCTTTAACTTCTTCTGAACAAAACACGGTTATGTATATTGAACTAGGGTGTTTAATAATAGCCAGGAACAATGATACAAGTCTCTCTCTCTCTCTGTTTCCACAGAACCTGCTGAGTTTTCTCAACACCAACCTGCATTTATATAGTGCCTATAATGCAAAGTGCCTTGGGATGTTTTATTACAAGAGCATAATCAGATAAAAATTGACACCTAACCACGTAAGGAGATATGAGGACAGGTTGGTCAAAGAGGTAGGTTTTAAGGAGCATCTTAAAGGAGGAGAGAGAGGTCGAGAGGCAGACAGTTTAGGGAGTGAGTTTCACCTTCTATACTCAATTTCCCTCTTCCCACGAGTGGCATGAGCCACCATCTTACAGCCTAATCCCTTAGGATCATTGCACCAGGCTCACCATAAGAACATAAGAAATAGGAGCAGGAGCAGGCCATATGGCCCTTCGAGCCTGCGCCACCTTTCAGTAAGTTCATGGCTGAGCAACGACCTCAGCGCCACTCTCCTGCCTGATTCCCCACATCCCTTGCTTCCCTTAGATTTTCTAAATTTACGGATGACACCAAATTGGGAGAGATAGTCAATACTGAGGGAGGACTGTAACAAATTACAGGAGGATATTAATAAAAATCCAATAGGGAATTCAGAAGAAACTTCTTTACCCAAAGAGTGGTGAGAATGTGGAACTCGCTACCACAGGGAGTGGTTGAAGCAAAAAGTATAGATGCATTTAAGGGGAGGCTAGACAAGCATATGAGGGAGAAAGGAATCGAGGATTATGCTGATAGAGTTAGATGAGGAAAGATGGGAGGAGCCTCCAGTGGAGTATAAACGCCGGCATGGACTGGTTGGGCCGAATGGCCTGTTTCTGTGCCATATATCCTATGTGTGAAAAACCACAGTGTGAATCACTGCCTTTAATGGAAAGGACATATCGTGTAAAAAAAAGTTCCAACAGCCTCAGGATTATCAATTTCAATCTAAAGCTATCAAACCTTTTTAAAATGTACATCACAGAAACAGGCCGTTGGGTCCAACTGGTCCATGCTGGTCTTTATGCTCCACATGAGCATCCTCCCGCCCCTCTTAATCTCACCCTATTAGCATATCCTTCTATTCCTTTCTCCCTCATAAGAACATAAGAACATAAGAAATAGGAGCAGGAGTAGGCCAATCGGCCCCTCGAGCCTGCTCCGCCATTCAATAAGATCATGGCTGATCTGATCCTAACCGCCAATCTACTATCACAGAACCATCTCCTGAATCTAACAGAATTAGACACACGAAATAGGAGCAGGATCAGGCTACACAGCCCCTGGGCCCGCTCCGCTACCCACAGGGCCATGACCGATCCGAACCTAGACTCATGTCCAAATTCCTGCCCGCTCCCCGTAACCCTTAATTCCCTTTACTTCTAGGAAACTGTCTATTTCTGTTTTAAATTTATGTAATGATGTAGCTTCTACAGCTTTTTGGGGCAGCATATTCCATGGACCTACCACCCTCTGAGTGAAGTAGTTCCTCCTCATCTCAGTTTTGAAAGAGCAGCCGCTTATTCTAAGACTATGCCCCCTAGTTCTAGTTTCACCCATCATCGGGAACATCTTCCCTGCATCCACCCAATCCAACCCCTTCACAATCTTATATGTTTCAATAAGATCGCCTCTCATTCTTCTGAACACCAATGAGTAGAGTCCCAATCTACTCAACCTCTCCTCATATGTCCATCCCCTCATCCCCGGGATTAACCGAGTGAACCTTCTTTGTACTGACTCGAGAGCAAGTATGTCCTTTCTTAAGTATGGACACCAAAACTGTACGCAGTATTCCAGGTGCGGTCTCACCAATACCTTGTACAACTGAAGCAATACCTCCCTATTTTTATATTCTATCCCCCTAGCAATGAAAGTCAACATTCCATTGGCCTTCTTAATCACTTGCTGCACCTGCATACTAACCTTTTGAGTTTCGTGCACCAGGACCCCCAGATCCCTTTGTACTTCAGTACCTTCCAGTTTCTTGCCATTAAGATAATAACTTGCTCTACGATTTTTCCTGCCAAAGTGCATAACCTCACACTTTCCAGTATTGTATTCCATCTGCCAAATCTCTGCCCACTTATTTAGCCTGTCTATGTCCCCTTGAAGGTTTTTTATGTCCTCCTCACTCACTACTTTCCCCCCCATCTTAGTATCATCTGCAAACTTTGATATGTTACACTCGGTCCCCTCCTCCAAATCGTTAATATAGATTGTAAAGAGTTGGGGACCCAGCACTGACCCCTGCGGAACACCACTAGTTACTGATTGCCAGTCTGAGAATGAACCATTTATCCCAACTCTCTGCCTTCTGTTAGATAGCCAATCCTCTATCCATGCCAGAATATTACCCCCAATCCCGTGATTTTTTATCTTAAGCAATAATCTTTTGTGTGGCACCTTGTCAAATGCCTTTGGGAAGTCTAAATACACTACGTCCACTGGTTCCCCTTTATCCACCCTATATGTTAATTCCTCAAAGAACTCCAGCAAATTTGTCAAACATGACTTCCCCTTCATAAAACCATGCTGACTTTGTCCTATTAAATTATGATTATCCAAATGTCCTGTTACTGTCTCCTTAATAATGGACTCCAAAATTTTACCTACCACAGATGTTAGACCAACCGGTCTATAGTTTCCAGCCTTCTGTCAACTGCCCTTTTTAAATAAGGGCGTTACATTAGCAGTTTTCCAGTCTGCCGGGACCATTGCCGAGTCCAGGGAGTTTTGGAAAATTATTACCAATGCATCCACAATCCCTACCGCCACTTCCCTCAAGACCCTAGGATGTAAGCCATCAGGTCCAGGCGATTTATCCGCCTTGAGTCCCATTATTTTACCGAGTACCACTTCCTTAGTGATTTTGATCATGTTTAGCTCCTCCCCCCCTTTAGCCCCCTGTTTGTCCAGTGTTGGGATATTCTTAGTGTCTTCTACTGTAAAGACTGATATAAAATATTCATTCAGTGTTTTTGCCATCTCCATATTTCCCACCATTAATGTGTTTATCTAACTTCCCCTTAAATGCATTTATGCTATTCACTTCAATTGCTCCTTGCGGTAGTGAGGTATGAGCGCCTCAGGGTACCTGGGATGCCCTGGAGAGTTACCTTTTCTCATCTTTGTGTAGCTGTGCAAGGGTTGCTGAAGGTGGTACTCAATGCTAAGGCCAGCTTCTTCCACAGGGCCTGCAATGCGCTACATTGATATGGAAACAAAATGGCTGCTGTGGCCCTTTCAACTGCTGCAGCAGCATAAGATTTTCTTTTACCACTGTCCCCCAAGGCAGAGTTTCTATAGAGGGGTGTATTAGTGCCAGGAGCCTGCCATGAATATTTTAAAGAACGTGCAACCCAGGGAATTGTGCATGGATCCCTCCCGTGTAACACTGGTGAGAGTAGTTTGAGTTCCAGGCACATCCAGTGGTAAACAGAACAAAATCTAGCCCATGATCTCTGAAATAGGGTCTTGATGTAAAAAGAAGCTATTACGTAGGGCACTCAGACTAAATTGACGGCCTAGAATTCCGTGGGTGAGCTTCTATCTGGCAGACATCTGCCTTCTGCATGTGGCTTAGCAACATGCCAGCCACATTGATGTTCTAGGTAGCTAAGTAGCTAAGTGTCAGCTGTGGCTCAGTGGGTAGTACCCTCCAATCGATTAATATATGTTACAGGAGCCAAGTTAAACTTCAGGTTTTGATGTTAAAATGTGGTGGCGGAATGGCTGTGCAGAACAGCGGAATTGATTTGTATCATACAATGAAATGATCATGATCTTGTAAATGTTCCTAATGTTCAATAAAGTATATTAATAAAAGAAAAAAAAAAGTGGGTAGTACCCTCACCTCTGAGTCAGAAGATCGTGTGTTCAAGTCCCACTTCAGGGACTTGAGCACATAAAGCTAGGCTGACACTCCAGTGCAGCGCTGAGGGAGTGCTGCACTGTCAGAGGTGTCGTCTTTCAGATGAGACGTTAAACTGCTCTCTCAGGTGGACGTAAAAGATCCCATGGCACTATTTCAAAGAAGAGCAGGGGTGTTATCCCTGGTGTCTTGGTCAATATTTATCCCTCAACCAACATAACAAAAACAGATTATTTGGTCATTATCACATTGCTGTTTGTGGGAGCTTGCTGTGTGCAAATTGGCTGCTGCATTTCCCACATTACAACTGTGATTCCAGTTCAAAAGTACTTCATTGGCTGTAAAGTGCTTTGAGATATCCGGTGGTCGTGAAAGGCGCTATATAAATGCAAGTCTTTCTTTCTTTTAAGTCAAATGCCACAGAACTGGTTTACTTGTCACCAATTGCTTTATCCAGGTCAGAATGTGTGAATGGTTACGAGGCGACTTGATGTGTGACTTCACGGCAAGTAGGCTGCTTGTCTGTAACAGGTCTAGTTTACATGTGCAGTTTCAAAGTCACAGTTCAGAGACTAGCTGACAGTCATATATTCCCAAAGGTCCTTTCAAGGCAGTGATGTGAAAATTGCCATGCTGCTCTTGTCTTCGGATTGCCAGCCCTCCAGGCTTGTCCTGGAGCCTCCACAACTTAAAGGCTAATTTTCTAGACACTGCTGCAAGCAACCCTGCAGAAAATTCATTGCAGCATTAAAAAAATATATCAATTTTAATTTTCTTTGAGCGCTTTTGTTTTTAGTTATAAAAATATTGGAGATGGGAAAAAAGACTGTTGGCCTGACAGTCAATAATCATCCAAACAAGTATCGAAGATTCTGTTCATTTTCCAATTGGTTTGGGAAGATGGTGCGCCACGAGGATGGACGTGTTGGATGACCAATGGCAGGACAGCTGGAGGTGGGAGGTCATGTGTAGAAACCTCCAGGAATGCGTGCAACCAGAGTTGGCAACACTCCCTTGTACAGCAGGCTAAGCCACTCAGCTGATTGACTGTCAAAACAACATGGCTGCCTCCAACAGAATGCTTAAAGCTAAGCATTCTGCTGCTGGAGGCAATGTTGTCGCTGAAGGAAGACGTGAGAGTCACTTCACTTAATGGTGCACGTGGCCTGGGGTGTCAGTAGGAGTGCCTTGTTTACATTGCTGATTTTGATTGACAGCAAACCAGCAACGCAAATTTAGTGTTCGTGGCACGGAATATAGAATAAACTATGCTAGGATTTAAATGCCACTTTAAAGAAATGAAGACAAATTTGAAAGGAGCATGAAGTCCTGTTCAGCCCAATGAGATTTGGAGTTCTCCACATATTCAATACTGCTGCTGAAAATCTCTTAGCCTGAATTCCAGTGAACAACTGAAACTTCAACAGTTAAGTGAGATCACAGGAAACGACTTGATTCAAAATGCAAAAGCTCTCTGCGTACACAATTAATGCTGTAGCCTTTGATGTGTTTTACCCACAACCCAGAATCTCACTAGGGAATAACACCTCGGAATTATTAATATGCAAGGTGATGAAGGAACAATGGGATGTTAAAACTGTGTAAATGGTCTCAGTTCTTTTGGTTCTGGACTTATTAGTTGAAATTGGTAAGTTAGTGAATTAAAGAATGGATAACTGATGTTACGAACATAGTACATGGTAATTTAATCACTTAATTGAGGCATAAAGCTATTAATGAAATTATATCAATTACATGGATGCTAAATGGTTAGCTGAAGAATACCATTTTACTCTGTGAATAAAACTATATAAAACATACACGGCTGGTGGAATCACAAATGAGATATAAAGATCTTTCTCATGAGTGTAATTTCATAGTTATTGACAGAATACTTATACCATAAGTCTCAAAATAAAAAATACAAATTTTGTGAGCTTCATGTTCTCTAAGCAGTTGCCAAGGGCTGTGTCATCACTGGCACAATATTTATTTTATATTTAGGCAGTTGTAATAAATCTGTGTTATTGATAGGGTGAGATTTACTTCTATCTTAGAGTCCTAGTGGAAAAGAACTACATGAATGGTGCTGAAATATCTCTGGATAGAGTATGAAAGAGACTGAGGAGAGTTAGTAGACTTAATGCACAACACGTTCAGCCATTGCAGAGCTGCAATCAAGAAAGCCAAAATAATCTTGAAATACACAGCCATTCAAATATACTTAAGAGGCCCCCATCGGTTTCGGGTGGGAGTGCTGGCTGCCTAAATTGAGGCTGGCTCAAAATTCACATTGGATGGGCCTTGGGGACAAGTCAGTGGTGGTACTAAGATGAAAATTGCCTTATAAATTTTGAAGGGTGTGCTCATGAAGAACACTTCCAAAAGAAACTACATGCGCACTACATGTAGTGAATTCACAGGCCACAAGGGTACCTGTATTGGCGTTCTCTCTATTTATAACAATTGGATGTCTTGCATCTGCTTTCAGGAGAAGATCACACGTAACCATCGGATTATCGCAGTGGCATTGGAGGTGGACCCGTGAATCGCAAGCAGCTCTCATGCTTCAAGGAGGTGGCACCGGGCATCTTAGGACAGGAGTCTGCGGGAGGGAGAGCTTGAAGGCATGGTGCCACCGCACAGCTATTATCTTCTGTTTATTAGTCTCATTGTTACTCAGTAACGCAGAGGCATACGTTGCAACATGCTACACAATATATTGCCATCTTACCTCTGTTAGAAGTCATTCCACCCAGAAAATATTGCAACATGTCTTCCTTTTCTCTTTTGAGTTTTCCTAAGATGATCTTCCAGGACCTTTTTTTTTATTCGTTTATGGGATGTGAGCGTCACTGGCAAGGCCAGCATTTATTGCCCATCCCTAATTGCCCTGTAGATCATGGCTGATCACTTCATAGCATGTCACATCATGCACTCCATCTGGCACAAGCACCCACAGATCCAAACATCCCAGTGCACTTTGGGTACTCTATGAACAGTAGTTGAGTATCACTCTCATATCTCATCTACATACGCACTATCAATTGGTCTGAATTAGTCACTCCTAATAAGGTCAGAAAACCATATATTCCTGCCTCCAGTAGAGGGCAGCTAGTTGATTCAGGATGAAGTTTGATGCAATCTGTTAAAACAATGATTTGCCTTTTGAGAGAGAGATCGTTTTCATTTGTAATTTATGACCAGAACCTTCATCCTCATTGTTCTTCTACTTTTTAATCCATTTCCTGTTTCTCCCCTCTCTTTCCCTCTCAAATTCCATTCACCCTCACTTCGAATGGCCTACTCCTGCTCCTATCTTCTATGTTTCTATGTTTCTATGTTTCTTCCCTCTCCAGCTGTACTTCCCATCTCATTCCCATTCCTGCTCAAATCGAGTCCTCCATCTCCACTTCTTTCACTAGCTCCACCCCCTATCTTTCCCTCTCCAACTCCACTCTACTCTTTTCTGTCCCGCTTCAGCTCCACTCTTCTCTCCCCTTCATCTCCAGCTCCACTCACCCCTCTTTGCTCTCTCCAGCTCCACTCACCTCTCTCTTCTCTCTCCAGCTCCACTCACCTCTCTCTTCTCTCTCCAGCTCCACTCACCTCTCTCTTCTCTCTCCAGCTCCACTCACCTCTCTCTTCTCTCTCCAGCTCCACTCACCTCTCTCTTCTCTCTCCAGCTCCTCTCACCTCTCTCTTCTCTCTCCAGTTCCACTCACCTCTCTCTTCTCTCTCCAGCTCCACTCACCTCTCTCTTCTCTCTCCAGTTCCACTCACCTCTCTCTTCTCTCTCCAGCTCCACTCACCTGTCTCTTCTCTCTCCAACTCCACTCACCTCTCTCTTCTCTCTCCAGCTCCACTCACCTGTCTCTTCTCTCTCCAGCTCCACTCACCTGTCTCTTCTCTCTCCAGCTCCACTCACCTGTCTCTTCTCTCTCCAGCTCCACTCACATCTGTAATGATATCAGCAAATAGTGATGGTATTTGCCTGTTTGATTATGATGCCTTACCAGCACATTTGCCTGTTTGATTACTTATGCCTTACCAGCAGAGGGCATGTGACAGAGGCAGAGTTTAGTTTTAGTTTCATTTTAGATGGATCTCTAAGATGGTGTCTCCTGTAATGCTGTTAACTTAGATGAACAAACTTTAGATTAAAGACATTCTCTTTCATGAATGTGTCGTCATTGAACCCACATAGAAATCAATACATGGTGTCAGAAGTAATTGAAAGAGATGAAGAGGAAAAATCTGAAGTTAAATCAGCTCTCCACATATTAGCAAGCCAAAAGAGAACATTGTTACTTACCTTTGAAGAATAGCTAACGAAGTGAAAAAATGGTAGGATTACACCCACCGGCGAAGCTTCAGTTGACAGGTAATGTGGCTGAAAATTGGAGGAGGTTCAAACAATGTTTGGAGTTGTATTTAGCGGCAATCGGAGCTGACGAGAAAAGTGATCAAATGAAAGCGTCAGTGTTCTTACATGTCGTGGGTGATGAAGCGCTGGAGGTGTATAATAACTTCACATTCGCTGCTGATGGAGACAAAATGGAGCTGGATAAAATAATGGAACAGTTTGAGGCCTACTGCATACCTAAACGTAACGTGACATTTGAGAGGCACAGATTTTTCACATGTGTACAGAAAACGGGAGAGACTATTGATCAGTATGTGACTGAACTGAGAAACAGAAGCAAAATGTGTGAATTTGGGGGACTGACAGACTTGCTGATAAAAGACAGAATGGTGTGTGGTATTCCAGATAATGGTCTAAGGGAAAGACTGCTAAGAGAGCAAAATCTAGACCTGGGAAAAGCCATAGCACTGTGTAGGGCTACAGAGACTGTGAAGTCGCAGGCAAAGGAGCTGTTCAGTGACAGTAGCTGCAACGTGGATGCAGTGAGAAAGAACGGACATAAACCGTTTAACAAAAAGAGCGCCAATGTGAAAAAAGAGGCGTGGCCAGTGAACAAAAATGAAAGGGACAATCGAAAGTCATGTAGTCGATGCGGTACACAGCATCCACCAAAAAAGTGTCCAGCATATGGTAAAACATGCAATAGTTGCAACAAAAACAACCATTATGCCCGTTGCTGCAAGAACCAAGCGCAACAAAGCAAGGTCCATGCAATAGATGAAAGCGAGATAGAGGAGTTCTATGTGGATGTTGTGTCTGAAAACAAAAAAGAAAAAAGAGACTGGATGTTGACACTAAAAGTGAATGACATACGCATTCCATTTAAATTGGATACTGGAGCACAAGTTAATGTGATATCAGAGACTGATTTTAAGAAAATTAGACCCAGACCAAAGATACATGGAATAAAAGTGAAAGTGACAGGATACTCAGGTACTGATATACCAGTGAAAGGAAAATGCATTGTCAAAGTGACACACAAGGACAGAGAGCACACGCTAGCATTAATCGTGGTGCCAAAGGATGTGCAAGCCATACTAGGTTTAATAGCCTGTGAGAGACTGAACCTGGTAAAGAGAGTCCTCATTGTGGAAAGCGAAGGAGAGACAGTCTATGATGAACTCATGAAAGAGTACAACGACCTATTTCAAGGTCTAGGCTGCCTTCCAGGAGAACACACGATCAGAGTAGATAAAAGTATGCCAACGGTCATACATCCATGCAGAAAAGTTCCGTTTGCTCTTCAAAAGCAACTGAAGGCAGAGTTGGACAGGATGGAAAGCCTGAACGTGATTCAGAAGATAGATGAGCCAACTGAGTGGGTGAGTTCCCTCGTCATTGTGGACAAAAAGAATGGAAAGCTCAGAATTTGCCTGGATCCAAGAGATCTAAACAGAGCAATAAAGAGAGAGCACTTCAAGCTTCCTACACGTGAGGAAATCATGTCACAGTTTGCAAATGCAAAGTATTTCAGCAAGTTAGATGCATCATCAGGATTTTGGCAGATGATACTGGACGAGGCAAGTTCAAGACTGTGCACGTTCAACAGTCCATTTGGCAGATACAGATTCCTAAGGTTACCATTTGGCATTGCCTCAGCTCCTGAAGTGTATCACAAAACTATCCATATGATCTATGAGCACCTGGAGGGAGTTGATACATCAATGGATGACATCATAGTATGGGGAACCACGAGAACTGAGCATGACGAGAGACTGAAAAAAGTGCTGGAAGCAACAAGGAAAACAAACCTGAAGCTGAATAGAGAGAAATGCCAGCTCGGGGTGACAGAACTGACATTCGTGGGAGATATCCTTAGCAGTGAGGGCATCAGACCAGATCCCAGAAAGGTGTCTGCCATTGAGAATATGCCAAAGCCACAATGCAAAAAGGACGTGCAGAGGTTTAATGGAATGATCAACTACATGGGTAAATTCATATCCAACCTCTCAGAAAAGATGGCGCCACTGAGAAGACTAACTGAAAAGAACATAGAATGGGAATGGAATCATGAGCATGAGAAGTCATGGAGCGATCTAAAGAAACTGCTCACAGAGGAACCAGTTCTGAGGTTTTATGACCCAGCGAGACCCATCAAGATATCATCAGATGCATCACAGAGTGGGCTCGGTGCCGTTCTTCTGCAAAAATATGACTACTGGCAACCTATTGCATATGCATCGCACTCAATGACAGACGCGGAGACGCGATATGCTCAAATAGAAAAGGAGCTGCTCAGCATCACATACGCCTGTGAAAGATTTCACCAGTTTGTGTCAGGACAAGCAATCAGTGTAGAGACTGACCATAAGCCTCTGATTGCATTGTTCCAAAAGCCACTAAATAGCTGTCCGCTTAGAATATAAAGAATGATGATCAGGCTGCAGCGCTATACACTGAATGTTGCGTACACACCGGGTAAGCTGATGTATACAGCAGACACGTTGTCCAGAGCTGTTGACCCAAGAGAGCCCGCAAACACCAAAATGGATGAAAAAGTGGACGCCTATGTGGACATGATCACAAGTGCACTGCCCATAGCAGATGCAAAAATGGAGCTCATAAAGACTGAGACAAACAAAGATGAAACAATGAGACGACTGAGGAAAAGCATCTTGGATGGATGGCCCAACATGAAGCAAGACTGCTCACCTGACATGGCAGAGTACTGGAACTGCAGGGCGGAACTATCACTGGTCGAAGACATCATCTACAAAGGAAGAAAATAGTTATCCCAAAGAGTCTGAGAAAGAGATGCTAAAAAGGATCCATGGAGGACATCTGGGAATCAAAAAGTGTAAGAAAAGAGCACGAGAGGTGATGTACTGGCCACGAATCAACCAAGATGTGACAAATGAGGTGTCAAACTGCACAATATGCCTGAAATATCGAGCAAGCAATCCGGTAGAACCACTAAAGCCACACCCAGCGCCAGACAGACCTTACCAGAAGGTAGGCGCTGACCTATTCGTATGTCAAGGGAAGGACTATCTTGTAGTCACAGACTATTACTCCCTGTATCCAGAGGTTTGTAGACTGTACACCACCACTGCAGATGCTGTGATAAGATGTATGAAAGCCATATTCTCCAGACATGGCATGGCAAGCGAGGTCTTCACAGACAACGGACCCCAGTTTTACAATGCAAGTTTCCGACACTTTGCCAAAGAGTGGGACTTTGTCCACACAACGTCAAGTCCTCACTTTCCACAGTCCAATGGACTAGTGGAAAAATCGGTCCAGACAGTGAAAAGACTGATGTACAAGGCAAAAGACAGTGGAACTGACTTCTACCAGAGCATGCTTGTATAACGCACAACGCCGCTTGAGTGTGGTAAGTCACCAGCCCAACTCCTTATGGGACGTCGGCTAAGGTCAAACCTACCCATCCCGGAGAACCTCCTGAAAACAAAAGAGGGGAAGAAAGTGAGGAAGTTCAAAGAACAACAGAAAGAAAAGCAAAAGTACTACTATGACAGAGGAACACAAAACCTACCTGAACTCCACACTGGTGATCAAGTAAGGTTCAAATACAAAACAAACATATGGACTCAGAAGGGAACTGTCCTGAGTGAAGTCCAACCAAGATCATACACCATTCAGACAGATGAGGGTGCTTTTCTGAGAAGAAATCGTCGGGATCTTCTCATGGGACCAGCCACAGCAGGTCAAAAGACTGATACTGTTGAACAACCTGATCACACAGCTGTGAAACCATCATCTGAGGCAACAACTCAGATTCAAGGACAATCAATTAGAAAATCCTCAAGACACGTTAAGCCTCCATGAGAGACTCATTGAGCAAGTTTAAGAACTATTGTTATAGAAGGAAGTAATGTTATCTTACTCTCTCTTCAAGTTCTAGTGTATTTACATATTTCATGTGAACACACGAAACAAGGTTAAAAAACCGTGATAATGATAATGATAATGTAAGTTCATTAAGTGTTACAGTTAAAATGCAGAGTAATACAAAGAAAACATGTTGTTAGATAAAAGTAAAATACTTTTGTTTAAAGAAAGGGAGATGTAATGATATCAGCAAATAGTGATGGTATTTGCCTGTTTGATTATGATGCCTTACCAGCATATTTGCCTGTTTGATTACTTATGCCTTACCAGCAGAGGGCATGTGACAGAGGCAGAGTTTAGTTTTAGTTTCGTTTTAGATGGATCTCTAAGATGGTGTCTCCTGTAATGCTGTTAACTTAGATGAACAAACTTTAGATTAAAGACATTGGCCTAGAAATTCAGTTGGCTGCGCCAGCCGTTAGCACCTTAGGAGGAGTAGATCTCGAGCGCTAGGCGCTTAGCGCCCGGGCGCAGCGCGATCTGCGCCTCGCCCCAACTTCAGTAGACATTTAGCGCTGGCGCAAAGTCATTGCGCGCGCTCATCTGTGCGCGCAGATCATGTCGTCATTTCGTCGTGCAACGCCCTTTGTGCGCCCGGAACCGGAACTTCACTCGCGCCGCCCCATTGTGCGCCTGGCGGCCCGAACGACTGTGAAGTGGAACGGTACACAGCCAAGGCGGGCCGTGGGGAGCGCAAATTAAAGGGCACTCCTGCAGTAGAAAAGGCAGCCGTTTTGCAACACTCCTGGAGGAGGAGGAGGAGGAGGAGGAGGAGGAAGAAGAAGTAGTGATGGAGAGAAGCCCTCCCCAAATACACTAGTCTCGGCCTGTCAAAAAAACAAATTCACCCTCCCCCTTTAAGAGCTCACCGGAGCCAGAGTGTCTGCCGGCAATCAGCAGCTCGCCGCACCTGCCCTGCGCCCAACTTCCGGTGTTAGCGCCCCGGGCTGCCGGCTTAGCGCCTAATGATAGTCGTGCATCGCCTGTTTTAGCGCAGCAGCAACCTCTTAGGGCGATGCAACTGAATATCGGCGAAGTGGCCTCGACTTTGCGCCGGGCGCAAACTTTAGCGGCCGCCCGACTTTACCGCCCCGAAAGTGGCTATAATGAATTTCTAGGCCATTCTCTTTATGAATGTGTCGTCATTGAACCCACATAGAAATCAATACAACCTCTCTTCTCTCTCCAGCTCCACTCACCTCTCTCTTCTCTCTCCAGCTCCACTCACCTCTCTCTTCTCTCTCCAGCTCCACTCACCCCTCTCTTCTCTCTCCAGCTCCACTCACCTCTCTCTACTCTCTCCAGCTCCACTCACCTCTCTTCTCTCTCCAGCTCCACTCACCTGTCTCTTCTCTCTCCAGCTCCACTCACCTGTCTCTTCTCTCTCCAGTTCCACTCACCTCTCTCTTCTCTCTCCAGCTCCACTCACCTGTCTCTTCTCTCTCCAGCTCCACTCACCTGTCTCTTCTCTCTCCAGTTCCACTCACCTCTCTCTTCTCTCTCCAGCTCCACTCACCTCTCTCTTCTCTCTCCAGCTCCACTCACCTCTCTCTTCTCTCTCCAGTTCCACTCACCTCTCTCTTCTCTCTCCAGCTCCACTCACCTCTCTCTTCTCTCTCCAGCTCCACTCACCTCTCTCTTCTCTCTCCAGCTCCACTCACCTCTCTTCTCTCTCCAGCTCCACTCACCTGTCTCTTCTCTCTCCAGCTCCACTCACCTGTCTCTTCTCTCTCCAGCTCCACTCACCTCTCTTCTCTCTCCAGCTCCACTCACCTCTCTCTTCTCGCTCCAGCTCCACTCACCTCCCTCTTCTCTCTCCAGCTCCACTCACCTCTCTCTTCTCTCTCCAGCTCCACTCACCTCCCTCTTCTCTCTCCAGCCCCACTCACCTCCCTCTTCTCTCTCCAGCTCCACTCACCTCTCTCTTCTCTCTCCAGCTCCACTCACCTCTCTCTTCTCTCTCCAGCTCCACTCACCTCTCTCTTCTCTCTCCAGCTCCTCTCACCTCTCTCTTCTCTCTCCAGCTCCACTCACCTCTCTCTTCTCTCTCCAGCTCCACTCACCTCTCTCTTCTCTCTCCAGCTCCACTCACCTCTCTCTTCTCTCTCCAGCTCCACTCACCTCTCTCTTCTCTCTCCAGCTCCACTCACCTCTCTCTTCTCTCTCCAGCTCCACTCACCTCCCTCTTCTCTCTCCAGCCCCACTCACCTCCCTCTTCTCTCTCCAGCTCCACTCACCTCTCTCTTCTCTCTCCAGCTCCACTCACCTCCCTCTTCTCTCTCCAGCTCCACTCACCTCTCTCTTCTCTCTCCAGCTCCAATCACCTCTCTCTTCTCTCTCCAGTTCCACTCACCTCTCTCTTCTCTCTCCAGCTCCACTCACCTGTCTCTTCTCTCTTCTGCCCCACTCACCTCTCTCTTCTCTCTCCAGCTCCACTCACCTGTCTCTTCTCTCTCCAGCTCCACTCACCTGTCTCTTCTCTCTCCAGCTCCACTCACCTCTCTCTTCTCTCTCCAGCTCCACTCACCTGTCTCTTCTCTCTCCAGCTCCACTCACCTCCCTCTTCTCTCTCCAGCTCCACTCACCTCTCTCTTCTCTCTCCAGCTCCACTCACCTCTCTCTTCTCTCTCCAGCTCCACTCACCTCCCTCTTCTCTCTCCAGCCCCACTCACCTCCCTCTTCTCTCTCCAGCCCCACTCACCTCCCTCTTCTCTCTCCAGCTCCACTCACCTCTCTCTTCTCTCTCCAGCTCCACTCACCTGTCTCTTCTCTCTCCAGCTCCACTCACCTGTCTCTTCTCTCTCCAGCTCCTCTCACCTCTCTCTTCTCTCTCCAGTTCCACTCACCTCTCTCTTCTCTCTCCAGTTCCACTCACCTCTCTCTTCTCTCTCCAGTTCCACTCACCTGTCTCTTCTCTCTCCAGTTCCACTCACCTCTCTCTTCTCTCTCCAGCTCCACTCACCTCTCTTCTCTCTCCAGCTCCACTCACCTGTCTCTTCTCTCTCCAGCTCCTCTCACCTCTCTCTTCTCTCTCCAGCTCCACTCACCTGTCTCTTCTCTCTCCAGCTCCTCTCACCTCTCTCTTCTCTCTCCAGCTCCACTCACCTCTCTCTTCTCTCTCCAGCTCCACTCACCTCTCTCTTCTCTCTCCAGTTCCACTCACCTCTCTCTCCAGTTCGAGTCCCCTCTCCATCCTTTTCAGCATCACTTTCCTCTCCCCTTTTACCTCTCCAACTCAAATCACTCCTCCCTCCTCTCCATCCAGTCCACTCTCCCCCTCTCCCTTTCCAGTTGCACTCCCTTACATCTCCAATTTCATTCACTTTGCTCCTTCCTTTCTAGCTTTACTCCTCTCTCCCATCTTCCCTCTATATCTCATTTTCTTCTTCCTTTCAAGCTATCAGTTTCTATCCAGAGATCTTCTCCTAGTTATCCATGGTTCTTGCTCCTTGTCTCTAGCCAGTGATCTTGCTCCCAGTCACTATCCAGGGTCCCTGCATCTGGTTAGCATCCAGTGTTCCTGTTCCTGATCTCTATGCATGGTTTCTGCTCCTGATCCCTATCCATGGTTTCTGCTCCTGATCTCTACCCATGGTTCCTGCTCCTGATCTTTATCCATGGTTTCTGCTCCTTATCTCTACCCATGGTTCATGCTCCTGATCTCTAGCAATGGTTTCTGCTCCTGATCTCTATCCATGGCTCCTACTCTTAGTTACTATTCACAGTTCTTGTTCCCATTCACTATCCAGGGTTCTTGCTCCTGACCATTATCCAGGGTTTTCTGTTCCTAGTCATTATCTAGCGAACCCTGCTGGGTATGTGAACATTTGGTCAAAAATTATTCAGAGTCAACTATGATGCCAACTATGCTTGAATAGCCTGCTAACTCTCATCTGTCCAGCTTCAGACTTGCAAGGTCTCAACTGCAGAACATAGACAACATAAACTAGTTTAAAACATACTACAGCTGTTCATAATGAGACAATGGGGGTGTGAATGTGAGATAAATGAGGGGATGGGTCTGTGCTGAGTTAGTTAGTAGTTACTGGACAGCAGTAGACGCACTGCAATAAGCCTTAGCACCCCTGAGCTGGAAAGGGGAAGTATTGCTCAGGTTCTTGTTATTGAGCACTGTCCAGTAACTCCTGGTGGAATGTGCATGAACGTGGGGAGCAGGTGAGGAAGTGATTGGGCTCTACTGTGACAACCCCCCATGGTCAAACAAGCTGCTGACACTCCCTGACACCAGGGAATAACCAGGGCTTGTAGGGCTGTAGTCAGCCCAAGTCAGCATTTTCAGTGCAGGGGGGTGGGGTATGAACAAAAATAGCTCAGCAGTCACGGGGTTAACAGCGGTTAGTTTGTAAAGACAATACAGTGGGTGGTAGAAACTTCTGGAAATTGGCATGCTCAATATCTGAGTCACTAGTGCTGGCTCTTTGGTTTGTGAAACTCGTGGTCCCAGCAAATCACCGCTGTGGTCAGGGCATCCCTCAGTAAGAATGCGGGTGGTAATTCTCTTTGACCCCTTCCCCCGCCCTCCCCACCCACCACCGCCTTCATCCCCCGTTCTGGCCACTCTTACCAGCACTGGTTAAAAATAGCCGGAGCTCAAGAGACCCAAAACGACCACTTTTCATTGTTGGCAGGCATGCGGGGAAAGTGATAAACTGCAAAAGGTTCAAAGTGCAGATCTATCACTTCACACACAGTCACCAGGAGAAACCCGAGATGGTGGAGAAAGTCCCCTAACAAATCACTTGGTAATTCTTGTATTCAGAAACAAATTCCAACAGGGTCTGCATCAAATTAGTTAGCCTGAGGGACTTGTCACTTCCAGCTCAACTTCAGCCAAATATACTGGGAATCTACTCAATGCGTGATATCTGTGCAAACCCACTGAGGCATTCAAAAGCAATCCGTAACTTCAATTGGCAGCAGAAAGCTTTTCTTTAATCCTCTCCTGAAAGTGCTGACCGAGGCTGGAGAATAGGAGGCAATTCAACCTTGTGTTGTGGGGTGGCGGGGGTTGGGGGAGGGGTTGTGGTTCAGGCTATCATAACCAAGTCTGACACTAGCTGGGGTAACTGGATAGCAATCAGGAGCAAGAACCGCTGGTTGGTTTCTCCCATTCCTAGCCCAGGGCCGCTGAGGCGATCCAGTCAAGATGGGCTGAATCAAAACAGCCTGCTGATCAAATCTGGGACCTTCTTGGCTGTTAGGCTCCATGTCACACCAAAGCTGTACCTACTGACACAGAAAGCTTTCTAAATAGTGGATCCCCTTATCATCCTGTGCGTACTGAGGACACTGGGTATATACCAGTGACAGTGCTGTTTCTGGTTGTGACAAGGCAAGATTTAACATCATTCTTTTCATCGCTGTCAAGTGACACATTAAAACCATAGAATTGGCACTCCAGGCTGTCATAGGAACAGAGGGAGGCCATTCAGCTCCTCGAGCCTGTTCCACCATTCAATTAGATCATGGCTGATCTGTACCTCAAGTCCATTTACCCACCTTGGTTCCATAAGCCATAATACCCTTACCTAACAAAAAAATATCGATCTCAGTTTGAAATTTTCAAATGACTGAGCCTCAACAGCTTTTTGGGGGAGAGAGTTCCAGATTTCATCCCCAATCTCACTTAATTCGTCCTTTGCAGGCTTGTTTGAGTGCCAAAAGCCCCTGAACCGTGCAGGCAAGGGTGACTGGTTACTGAACAATGTAGGGGTTTTACCACAGTGCCAGGGCTAAACCTCCTACACCAAGAACACCTGCGTTCTCTGATTCAGCAATGCTGTGCTGTGGCTGGTTTGAAGCTGACAGTTTAGCATTGCTGATGCATTCCATGCCTTGTGATGCTGAGCACTTCAGCTCTTGTCTCCTGCTGTCTCCAGATAGAGAGGGAAGGGGGGGCTGTGGGGTGAACTCCTGAGCAGTGGTTAGAATGGAATTTGTTGGAAATGTTTTTGCTATGATCCAGGTCGCTCTTGGTGCCTCTCTGCTGCTTGTTCCTAGAATCCCATGTTGCTTATGAAACTTGGCTCTCTCCATCTATCTGTCTCCA
Source organism: Somniosus microcephalus (assembly GCF_052327205.1). Lineage (NCBI taxonomy): Eukaryota > Metazoa > Chordata > Chondrichthyes > Squaliformes > Somniosidae > Somniosus > Somniosus microcephalus. The sequence goes on from NC_140992.1 coordinate 120,824,084, forward strand.
CGACGAAACTTTTAAGAACAAAACTTTCTGGCCGGAATTTTCTGGCGTCCGTGTGGGCGGGATTGGAGGCGGGTCAGGAGTGAAAGTTGAAATAACTTGGAGCGGGTCAGGAACCCACCGTCATACCGTCTTTCCCTCGGGCGCGTTTGCTGGCGTGGCAGCAACCCAAACGGCAAAGGCGGCCGAACTAATTTAGATGATTATTAGGTACTTGTCAGACCCTTAAGTTTCTTTTTAACCCGACCTTTCAAATTTCACTGGATGACCACGGGAATCATGCAGCTCAGGAACCACGTCTGTGAACCTGAGGCAGAAATTCAGTGGCCATTGATGGACCTCATTACTGCACAGCATGGAAAGCATAATAAATACTCCCACATGACACCTGGTTACTTTGCTAAGGCAGATGCTGTTGCCAAGTTCATTGTCAGCACAGATTTAGCTTTCTAGAGGTTGCAAGTGTTTTCAGCAAAGTCGAGATCCACTGTCACCCCATTGGTAGAACCTATCACACCATTGGCAGCTTGCTTCTCTCATCTCTGCTTGACCTGCCATCTACGACATCAGCATGGGTGCCGTTTATACTGTTTCACCTTGGTCCTCAGAATCCCACCATGATGAGCCCCAACACCAGCAGCACCAGGCAAACCAGCAGCACCAACAACAACACCACCTACCTTCTCCTCAACCACCTGAAGCTGCATGGGACAAAAGGCATCAGCGCAGAGCTGCACCGCGCTGGAGGTGATACCCCCAACACAGGGTATATAGGCAGAGGATGAGCTTCCTCAACATGACTGAGCAGCAGTGCCAAAGGAGGCTCAGGCTATCACGCCAGGTCATCGCAGACATTTTCCGATTACTGTAGCAAGACCTGCAGCCCAGAGAAGCGGGTGGCTATGCCTTACCAGTGGCTGTCAAAGTCACCAGCGTCCTCAACCTCTTCGCCTGCAGCAGACATTTTCAGCATCTCGCAGTTGGCTGCCCACAGATGCATCACACTGGTCACCGATGGTCTGTTTGACAAGTCAGCCAATTATATCAACTTTGCCACTGATAAAGCCAGTGTTACAGAGTGGACACTCAGCTTTGCCGCTCTGGCTGGCTTCCCCCAAGGGTGCAGGTCATCATTGACTGCACACATGTGGCCATCGGGGTGCCCCCACATCACCCAGGAATCTTTGTCAACCGCACGGGCTTCCACTCCCTCAATGTGCAGCTTGTCTGCAACCACAGGAAGATTATCATGCATGTGTGCGCCAGATTCCCTGGCAGCTGCCATGACTCGTCCTTCGCAAGTTCACCCTCCCTCAGCTCTTCGCTACTCCAAACCGACTTTCTGGCTGGCTGCTTGGAGACAAGGGCTATCCACTGAAGATGTGACTCATGACACCCTCTAATACTGAGGCCGAGGAGATATCATGAAAGCTACATTTCCACCAGATGTGTCATAGAGCAGACAACAATAGGCATGCTGAAAATGTGCTTCAGATGCTTTGACAGATCTGGAGGAGCTCTTAAGTACGCATCATCCAGGGTCTCCAGAATTGTCATGGCCTGCTGCGCCCTACACAACATAGCACAGCAGCGGGGGTTAATGCTGCATGAGGAGCAAGGGTCTAAGCACTCAGCCTCATAAGAGGAGGAGGAGGAGGAAAAGGAGGAGGAGCATCAGCTGGAAGATGAGGAGGAGGAGGAGCAGGAGGAACCTGCAATGCAGATCCCACCAGCACCCAAGCACATTGCTGCCCGGGAGCCAGGGATGGCCTCATCATGGCCAGATTTACTTAACTTCTGGCATTACACCCATATGACTGCCACATGCAGTGCCAGGTTCGCACCACCCCACAGCAACATCATAAAGCATCCATATAATGACCAAGCCATTCCTTTCACACTAACCATCATTGCTGGAGGTAACATTGTGCCTCACCATTCACTCCAACTCATTAAGCCACGTCCAAAGTTGCAGACAGAATTGGCCATGTGGTGAAAATAATAATTTTTATCTATGACATCAGGTTAACGGAAGCATCACACAAACAGTTATTAAAACACCCAAGTGCTTACCCTTGTGTATCTACTTATGTTTCATCTTACTCTTATGCGTGCTTCTACGAGGTGCAACCCCTGTGACTTCAGCAAAGGTAGAGGCAGTCTGCTCACTTCCCTGCTGCGACTGCATAGACACTTTTGGCGGACGTCCTCTGGGTCTTGGAGCCTGTGATGGCCCTGCCAAAGTCTGCTCCTCCTGCAACTGTGCAGGGCAGACTCAGCCATTGCGATCCCAGGAGGCATGTAGGGCTCTGGCTGAGGGGGAGGCAATGGGGGAGAAGTGTGAGCACTTTGAGAGGAGCCCCCACTTCCATGTCCTGTCTCACTGTCATCCCTCTCGTGGACCATCCACACGCCCCTGCTGGCGAGGAGGTGGAGAGCACCTTGCTGCACAGCAGTAGGACCATGAGGACCCAAGTCTACATTGACATCCCTCCTAGAGAGGAGGTCTATGAGCACCTGTCATCTATTCTCCATAGATAGCCATCTATAATCCATAGATAGCCATCTATTATCCATAGATACCATGTGCTCCTGTGAGTGGCGCATTAGTTGCTCCATACAGGTGGCGATCCTTTACATGGAAGAGCATACAGTCACCATCGCCTGCAGACATCACCGTCGCAAAATCTGTCAAAGCCTCCTGCACTTCTTCCTGCACCTCCAGGATTGCCCTCTTTCTGGATGACCCCGAGGCTCAGCAGCTGTGCCATCCGGCGAGGAGTCTCCACTGCTGCCCCTGTCTCCACCATCTCCGCTTGCTCACTTGTGACTTGTGACTCACCAGGTGACAACACTACTCTATCTCGTGTGGGACCCACCGAGGTGGAAGTATCTGCGCTGGTACTAGAAGCGTTTATGTCTGCTGATGGTGCACCCTCAGAGGCTGGAGGCTCCTCTGAGGTAATCTTCCTCTTCCTGGACAGTGGGGGGAGGGGGGCTCTTGATGGACCTGTGAGAGAGTAAAGAGATGATTTAGAAATATCATATCAAGAATGGGTAACGACGATACCATTATGCACATAATGAACATTCACTGGCTGCTGACATCAGTCCCCATATGAGTGACTGCTGTATGCCATGTGGCTGTATGAGATGTAATTCTGTCACCAGGTTGCTGATATGTCCCCCTCTCTCAGTCTTCCACCACCAGCAGCTCTGCAACTCTTGAGACCTCCAGGGCCACCTCCTCTGCTGGAGTTAAAGTGCTGAAGGATGTAGGTCCATCTCCGGTTCTCTCCCTCTCCCTGTTGTTGTGCGCTCTCTTCTCCTGCGAGGAGGGAAAGAAGAGAAGTTTGAGTCAGATTGATGGAATGAGTCTAAGGATTGTGTGGGTTACATCTGTAGAGGGTGACTATGAGGGAGTGGGGTGCCAATGTCAAATGGCCTCCTTGTGGCTTGTTAGCTGGTATGATTGCATTAGGATGAGGGTGAGTGTGAGGGGTGGTTAGTAAGATGGGGATGTGATAATGTAGATGGCGAGAAAGGGATGGGTGGACGTGCAAGGTATGTTGGTGTGAGTAATGATGTACAGGAGCAGGCTTGGGAAGGCAGCGCTATGGGGATGTGATGAGAGGCACAGCAGGATGAAGTTGAGTGTGGCTTTGCACTCACCTTTCCTGATCTAATGAGATCATTGAAACGTTTCTGGCTCTGCACCCAGCTCCTCCTGACAACGTCCCTGCTGTTCACCTCCTCTGCAAACAGGTTCCTTTGGTCTGCTGGGGACGTCTCTTGCGTGCAGCTGAAGGGAAGAGGACCTCCCTGCCTGCTCTCACTCCCTCCACAAGCATATGGAGGGAGTCATCTGAGAACCTGGGTGCAGCCTTCAGCCTCTGTGCAGTCATGTTTCCAAGTCTTTGCAACACTCCAATGGTGCAGTGCAGTGCCTGCACAATCCTAGATGAACCTTCAACAGCAATGTGGCCACGGCTCCTTTAAATATCCCGGCTGAAAACATGTCATCAATAAAGTCATCAGACCCGCACAATTTAATAGGGTAACGCGCAGGGCTGCCTAAAGGGTACTTAAGGCAGTGGCCCTAGAAATAGTAGGTGCATTGCTGGTCATCTTCCAAAATTCTATTGACTCTGGAACAGTTCCCATGGATTGGAGGGTAACTAATGTAACCCCACTATTCAAAAAAGGTGGTAGAGAGAAAACAGGGAATTATGTAATCCTGACATCGGTATTGGGGAAAATGCTAGAGTCCATTATAAAAGATGTAATAGCAGAGCACTTGGAAAATAGTGACAGGAACGGACAAACTCAACATGGATCTACAAAAGGTCTCTTCTTCTACTTAGGCAGTCCCTCGGAACCGAGGATGACTTACTTCCACATTAAAAATGAGTTCGCAGGTGACTGATGAGTCCAATGCGGGATCTACAGTCTCTGTCACAGGTGGGGCAGACGGTGGTTGAAGGGGTGGGTGGGTGGGGTGCTTGGGTTGACGTGCACTCCTTGCGCTGCCTGCGCTTGGCTTCCGCTTCCTCCCGGCGAAGAGACTCGAGGTGTTCGGCGCCTTCCCAGATGCTTCTCCTCCATTTTGTGCGGCCTTGGGCCAGGGATTCCTAGGTGTTGATGGGGATGTTACACTTTTTCAAGGAGGCTTTGAGGGTGTCCTTGAAGCGTTTCCTCTGCCCACCTGGGGCTCTCTTGCCGTGCCGGAGCTCCGAGTAGAGCGCTTGTTTTGGGAGTATCGTATCGGGCATGCGGACAATGTGACCCGTCCATCGGAGCTGATTGAGTGTGGTCAAAGCTTCGATGCTGGGGATGTTGGCCTGAGCAAGAACACTGACGTTGGTGCACCTATCCCGCCAATGGATTTGCAGGAGCTTGCGGAGGCAGCATTGGTGGTACCTCTCCAGTGCTTTGAGGTGCCTGCTGTACATGGTCCATGTCTCTAAGGCATACAGCAGGGCGGGTATCACTGCGGCTCTGTAGACCATGAGCTTAGTGCCGGGTTTGAGGTCCTGGTCTTCAAACACTCTCTTCCTCAGGTGACCGAAGGCTGCACTGGCACACTGAAGGCAGTGTTGAACGTCGTTGTCGACATCTGCCCTTGTTGACAGTAGGCTCCCGAGGTATGGAATGTGGTCCACGTTGTCCAAAGCCTTGTCACAGATTTTGATAATCGGGGGGCAGTACAGTGTGGCGGGGGCAGGTTGGTAGAGGACCTTTGTCTTACAGATGTTTAGTGTAAGGCCCATGCTCTCGTACGCTTCGGTGAAGGTGTTGACGATGGTTTAGAGTTCGACCTCCGAGTGAGCGCAGACGCAAGCGTCGTCTGCATACTGTAATTCGACGACAGAGGATGGGACGACCTTGGATCTGGACTGGAGGTGACAGAGGTTGAACATTTTCCCTTTTGTTCTGTAAATTAGCTCCACTCCAGTGGGGAGCTTACTGAGGGTGAGATGGAGCATTGCAGCAAGGAAGGTCGAGAAGAGCGTTACAAAAGGTAAATCGTGCTTGACTAATCTACTGGAATTTTTTGAGGATGTAACTGGTAGAATAGATAAGGGAGAACCAGTGGATGTGGTGTATTCGGACTTTCAGAAGGCTTTCAATAAGGTCCCACATAAGAGGTTAGCGTGTAAAGTTAAAGCACATGGGATTGGGGGTAAGGTACTGACTTGGATAGAGAACTGGTTGGCAGGCAGGAAGCAAAGAGTTGGAATAAACAGGTCTTTCTCTGAGTGGCAGGCAGTGACTAGTGTGGTACTGCAGGGATCGGTGCTAGGACCCCAGCTATTCACAATATATATTAATGATCTAGATGAGGGAACTAGATGTAATATCTCCAAGTTTGCAGACGACACAAAGCTGGGTGGGCATGTCTGCTGTGAGGAGGATGCCGAGAAACTCCAGTATGATTTGGACAGGTTGGGTGATTGGGTAGATGCATGGCAGATGCAGTATAATGTGGATAAATGCGAGGTTATCCACTTTGGTGGCAAAAACAGGAAGGCAGATTATTATCTGAATGGCAATAGATTGGGAGAAGGGGAAGTGCAACGAGACCTGGATGTCCTTGTGCACCAGTCACTGAAGGTAAGCATGCAGGTGCAGAAGGCGGTTAAGAAGGCAAATGGTATGTTGGCCTTCATAGCGAGAGGATTCAAGTACAGGAGCAAGGCTGTCTTGCTGCATTTGTACAGGGCCTTGGTGAGACGACACCTTGAGTATTGTTTGGAGTTTTGGTCACCTTATCTGAGGAAGGATGTTCTTGCCATGGAGGGAGTGCAGCAAAGATTCACCAGGCTGATACCTGGGATGGCAGGAATGAAGTATGAGGAGCGATTGGGCCGATTGGGCTGATATTCGCTAGAGTTTAGAAGAATGAGAGGGGATCTCATTGAAATTTATAAAATTCTAACAGGACTAGACAGACTAGATGCAGGAAGGGTGTTCCCGATGGCGGGGGGATCCAGAACCAGGGGTCACAGTCTAAAGATAAGGGGTAAGCCACTTAGGACAGAGATGAGGAGGAATTTCTTCAACCAGAGAGTGGTGAACCTGTGGAATTCTCTACCACCGAAAGCAGTTGAGTCCAATTCATTAAATATATTCAAGAAGGAGTTAGATATATTTCTAAAGGCTAAAGGGATCAAGGGATATGGGGAGAAAGCAGGGACAGGGTACTGAATTTGGATGATCAGCCATGATCTCATTAAATGGCAGAGCAGGCTCGAGGGGCCGAATGGCCTACTCCTGCTCCTATCTTCTATGTTTCTATGTTTAACTAGGTGCCATTAAGAGAAAGTAGATTCAGGGGCAGAAAGAAAAGAGGAGTGGTACAGAAAATCCCGGCCAGAAAATCCGCCAAGAAAGAACACAGAAACAGAAGAACCCCCAATATATTAATGTTTCATTACCCTTACTAACTACACTAGAACCATTCACAATAGATCACTCATTCAATGGGCTCAGCACTGTCACTCCACTTCTCACAATTGCCTCTGTATCTCTACTGATGTTAATCCAGTTCCCTCACACTGTCACACAGTAACCCCTCCCCCCAGCGCTCTGTGTGACTGACTGTACCTCTACTGATGTTAATCCAGCTCCCTCACACTGTCACACAGTAACCCCTCCCCCAGCGCCCTGTGTTACTGATTGTCTCTCTACTGATGTTAATCCAGCTCCCTCACACTGTCACTCAGTAACCCACTCCCCAAGCACCCTGTGTTACCAACTGTGTCTCCACTTATGTTAATCCAGCTCCTTCACCCTGTCACTCAGTAACCCCTCCCCCAGCGCCCTCTGTTGCCAATTGTACCTCTACTGATGTTAATCCAGCTCCCTCAGACTGTCACCCAGTAACACCTCCCCCAGCACAATGTGTCACTGACTGTATATCTATTGATGTTAATCCAGCTCCCTCACACTGTCACTCTGTGACCCCTCCCCCCAGCGTCCTGTGTTACCGTCTGTACCTCCAGTGATGTTAACCCAGCTCCCTCACACTGTCACTCAGTAACCCTTCCCCAGCACCCTGTGTAGCCAATTGTATCTCTACCGATGTTAATACAGCTCCCTCACACTGTCACTCTGTCACCCCTCCCCCCAGCACCCTCTGTTACCGACTGTTTCTCCACTAATATTATTCCAGCTCCCTCACAATGGCACTCAGTAACCCCCTCCCGCAGCGCCCTGTGTTACTGACTGTATCTCGACTGATGTTAATCCAGCTCCCTCACACTGTCACTCAGTAACCCTTCCCCCAGCGCCCTGTGTTGCCAATTGTATCTCTACCGATGTTAATCCAGCTCCCTCACACTGTCACTGTGTGACCCCTCCCCCCAGCACCCTCTGTTACCGACTGTATCTCTACTGATGTTAATCCAGCTCCCTCACACTGACACTCCGTGACCCTCCCCCAGCACCCTGTGTCACTGACTGTATCTCTACTGATGTTAATCTAGCTCCCTCACACTGTCACTCAGTAACCCCTCCCCAGTGCCCTGTGTCACTGACTGTATCTCTACTGATGTTAATCCAGCTCCCTCACAATGTCACCCAGTAACACCTCCCCCAGCGCCATGTATCACTGACTGTATCTCTATTGATGTTAATCCAGCTCCCTCACAGTCAGTCTGTGACCCCTCCCCCCCAGCACCCTGTGTTACCAACTGTATTTCCACTGATGTTGATCCAGCTCCCTCACACTGTCACTCAGTAACCCCTCTCCCGCAGCGCCCTGTGTTATTGAATGTATCTCCACTGATGTTAATCCAGCTCCCTCACCCTGTCACTGAGTAACCCCTCCCCCAGCGTCCTGCATTGCCAATTATATCTTTATTGATGTTAATCCAGCTCCCTCACACTGTCACTCAGTAACCCCTCTCCCGCAGTGCCCTGTTACTGAATGTATCTCTACTGATGTTAATCCAGCTCCCTAACACTGTCACCCAGTAACCCTTCCCCAGCACCCTGTGTTACTGATTGTATCTCTACTGCTGTTAATCCAGCTCCCTCACACTGACCCTCCCCCCAGCACCTGTGTCACTGAATTTATCTCTATTTATGTTAATCCAGCTCCCTCACACAGTCACTCAGTAACCACTCCCAGGTGGCCTGCCTTGCTGACTGTATCTCTACTGATGTTAACCCAACTCCCTCACGCTGTCAATCAGTAAACCCTCCCCCAGCACCCTGTGTTACTGACTGTATCTCTACTGATGTTAACCCAGCACCCTCACGCTGTCAATCAGTAAACCCTCCCCCAGCACCCTGTGTTACTGTCTGTATCTCTACTGATGTTAATGCAGCTCCTTCACACTGTCACTCAGTAACCCCTCACCCCAGCACCTTGTGTTACTGAGTATCTCTTCTGATGTTAATCCAGCTCCCTCACACTGTCACTCAGTAACCCCTCCCCCAGCACCCCGTGTTGCCAGCTGTCTCTCTACTGATGTTAATCCAGCTCCCTCACACTGTCACTCAGTAACCCCTCCCCCATTTCCCTGTGTTACTGACTGTATCTCTACTGATGTTAATCCAGCTCCCTCACACTGTCACTCAGTATCCCCTCCCCCATTGCCCTGTGTTATTGACTGTATCTCTACTCATGTTAATCCAGCTCCCTCACACTGTCACTCAGTAACCCCTCCCCAGCACCCTGTGTTACTGACTGTATCTCTACTGATGTTAATCCAGCTCCCTCACACTGACACTCTGTGACCCTCCCCCAGCACCCTGTGTTACTGACTGCATCTCTACTGATGTTAATCCAGCTCCCTCACACTGTCACTCAGTAACCCCTCCCCCCAGCATCCTGTTTTACCGACTGTATCTGCACTGATGTTAATCCAGCTCCCTCACATCATCACTCATTAACCCCTCTGTTATATCCGTGTATCTTAATGTTGTGTCCTTCAATAATCAGACAACAGACTGCAGGGAACGATCAACAGGTGTTTACTGAATGAGGGTTCAAACTGCAACTGACTGTACAGATCACTACTCAGGGTTTATATACAGGTGTGGTCACTGCCAGTACTACAGGATACAGGAGCTGTAAAAAGTAGTTCTCCCCCTTAAAGGTACATACATTACAATTCCTCCCCTTTTAGATTAACAGTACCATAACACTCATTTAATAATTAAATATCAAACTAATTACAATTAACACTTTTAACATGCAACATTAACTGAAAATAGTCTATTTATAAATTCAGTGTTTGGGGAGGCTTCCTGATTCTTTCTGGATAATGCCTTTCCCGAGTGTCTCGCTCTTGGTGCGGAGGCGATTCTAACACCCTGTCACAGTTGATTCATCAGCTTCCAATGCTATTGTTTCTGAGGTAGATGCGACCTGTATGTCGGGTTCCTCACCAGGTACGTATGGCCGAGACATGGGGTTGACTCATTCCTGTGACTCTAGGATCTGGTCAGCATGGCGTCTCACAATGTTCTCCCCAACATCCACTGTGTACATTAGTGGCCCCTGCCGTGTGCATATCGTTCCTGGTTGCCATTTCTCTGTTCGGTAGTCGCGGGCCAAGACTGGTTGCCCTACATTGAAGCTCCTTGTCGGCTTCTCATTGATGTGCTGGAATTGCTTACTCTCAACATCTCTTCGTACATTTGGTCTGAGCAAATCCAGACGAGATCTCAACCTTCGGTTAAAGAACATCATGGCCGGGGCCTGGTTGGTGACTGCATGTGTTGCATTTCTGTAGGCTAACAGGAAATTGTCCACCTTATGCTGCAGTGGAATGTCATCATCGCACATGGCCTTTACTGCTTTTTTAAAGGTCTGTACGAACCTCTCAGCCAATCCATTTGTGGCTGGATGATATAGGGCGGATGTGTAATGCCTTACCCCATTCCTTTTCATAAATCTTCGAAACTCTTCGGACACAAACTGTGGTCCGTTATCAGAGCAAATCTGCTCTGGCAAGCCGTTCCTGGCAAAAATGGTCCGTAGGACTGCAATAGTTTTCTCCGTGGTGGTGGGGGACATTTTGATCACCTCAGGCCATTTCGAGTGAGCATCCACGGCTATTAAAAACATTGAGTCCATGAATGGACCAGCAAAATCAATATGCACCCATTGCCATGGAGATGAGGGCCACTCCCATGGGTGTAGAGGGGCATGTGGTGGTGCATTTTGGACCTTCTGGCATCCTGAGCAGCTCTTTGTAAGGTCCTCAATTTGCTGATCGATCCCTGGCCACCACACATAAGCCCTAGCAAGGCTTTTCATTTTCACCTCTCCCAGATGACCTTCGTGAAGCTCATTGAGCACTCTCTCCCTTAACTTGGGTGGAGTTACCACTCGGGATCCACACATCAAGGTCCTCTGGCATACTGACAGCTGTTCTCTTCTGGATGAGAATGCTGGCAACAGTGAGTCGCCATGTGCTGGCCATCCCTTCACCATCAAATCATATACCCGAGACAGTGTCGGGTCATTTCGTGTCTCCTTCTCTATACCAGCGTCAGTTACTGGCAAGCATTCAATTATAGTCGAATGAAATATTTCGACAGGATCCACTGCTGGTGCTTCCTCCGCAGTAGGCAGTGGCAGGCGTGATAGCCCATCAGCGTTTCCATGATGTTTCATGCCCTTATACTCGATTTCATATTGGTGCGCCCCTAGAAAAAGGGACCATCTTTGTAGCCGTTGCGCAGTCATCACTGGAACGCCCTTCTTTGGATTAAAGATGGAGACAAGTGGTTGGTGGTCAGTCAGCAAGGTGAACTTCTGCCCGTGCAGATAGTGATTGAACTTTTACACTCCCCACACTAGGCTGAGGGCTTCCCTGTCAATCTGGGCGTAGTTACGCTCGGCTGAGGTTAGTGACCGAGACGCAAAGGCTATTGGCCTCTCCGAGCCGTCCGGGAATTTGTGCGACAGCACCGCTCCAATGCCATAGGGTGATGCATCACACGCCAACCGAATTGGTAGTGCTGGGTTGAAATGAGCCAACACCTCTTTTGATGTGATCAATGCTTTGCTCTTCTGGAAAGCTCGTTTACATTCGTCACTCCACTTCCATGGTACCCCCGTTTGCAGTAGGGTGTTCAGTGGGTGTAGCACGGTAGACAAATTCGGCAAGAACTTATGGTAGTAGTTCAGCAGCCCGAGGAACAACCTCAGTTGTGACACATTTTCCGGTGCTGGAGCCTTGACTACTGCCTCAATCTTTTCAGGGGACTTATGTAACCCCTCTTTATCAATAACGTGGCCACAATACGAGATCTGCTTCTGGAAAAACTCGCATTTGTGGCGATTAGCTCGGAGCCCATATTCCTTCAATCTAGTGAGCACCTGCTCCAGGTTGGCGAGGTGATCACTGTCATTTTCGCCCGTGACCAGCATGTCGTCCAAATAACACTGGGTCCCTGGAATCCCTTGCAGGACTTGTTCCATTGCCCTTTGCCAAATAGCCGGAGCTGATGCTACCCCGAACACCACCCGGTTGTATTGGTAGAGACCTTTATGAGTGTTGATCGCGAGGTACTGTTTCGAGGCTTCTTCTACCTCCATTTGCATGTACGCCTGGGCCAGATCCATCTTAGTGAAGTGTTTCCCTCCAGATAGCGAGGCGAAAATATCTTCAATCCGCGGAAGCGGATATTGTACAGTGTGAAGGACTGGGTTCACTGTCACCTTAAAGTCCCCACAGATGCGAACCTTCTTTGGTTCCCCAGGCGTATTACTGAACGACCTCTTCATTACAGGGATGATGGGTGTAGCCCACTCGCTCCAATCCACTTTGGACAGTACTCCTGAACGTTCCAAGCCTTCCAGCTCTGCTTCGACGGCTGGGCGGATTGCATAAGGTACCGGTCTGGCCTTAAAACACTTTGGGCTTGCATTTTCCTCTATTTTGATCATCGCTGTTATGCCTTTTAGTGTTCCGAGTCCCTGCTGGAACACTTCTTGTGCGTCAGTTAGCATTTTTGACAGTCGTCCAGGTGTGACGTCATCATCCTTTTTGGCATCTACAGTCAGTGCTTGTATGGAATGCCAATCTAGCTGTATCTTCCGGATCCATTCACGTCCTAGTAGTGGTGGTCCTCCATCTGGCAATACATATAGGTCCATTTTTGGTGTTTCCTTGCCGTTATATATAACGTTCACCCTTATTTTTCCTTTGGGGTAGACTTTTTGCCCCATGTACATCTTCAAGACAATCTTTGTATCTCTCAAGGGTATATGTGAGAATAGCCGCTTGTAGTCCCTTCGGTTTATGACTGTTAGGGCTGATCGTGTGTCCAATTCCATTTTCACTTGGACTCCTGCTATCTTGAGCGTGACCCAGATAGTTTGGTGACCCTCCGTTTTGATCACATTATGTAGTTTCAGACAACCCAGCTCCTTGCTTCCGGAGTCTGTATCACTCTTCTGTTCATCTGAACTACTCTCCGTCACCTTATGTACCTTCTTGTACTTCTCCTGTGGAGATTTCTTGCTGCTGGTTTTCTTTCCCGACCTGCAGACTCTTGCTATGTGTCCTACTTTTCCACACTGTCTGCACACTTTGTCCTTGAACCAGCAATCATTATGGTCGTGTGTTGTTCTGCCGCAGCGATAGCACTTCACTGTTCCGTATGACATTTCATTTGTGCCATATTCTTGCGGTCTCCGTTGTATCTCTGCAGTGCCCCATGCTGCTGCTTCGTGTGATACTGCAATGCTGAATGCCTTGTCCAGCGTAAGATCCTATTCTGATAGAAGCCGTTTCTGGGTTCCTTCACTTTGAAGCCCACACACAAACTTGTCCCTTAAAGTATCTGCTAGTCCCGTTCCAAACTGGCAGTGTTTCGATAGCTTGCGCAGTTCCGTTAAATACTCAGCATTACTTTCATCTTTATGCTGGTTCCTTTTGTGAAACTTAAATCTTTCTGCTATCAGCAGCGGTGTGGGGTTTAAGTGGTCCTGTAGGATTGACACTATGTTTTCAAAATCCTTTTCTACTGGCTTCTCTGGGGTTACTAGGTTTCGTAGTAAGCCATACGTTTTTGCACCCATTGAATTCAACAATACCAGCGCTTTCTTGTCATCTGGCACTTCATTCGCCTTGCAGTATACTTCTATGCGTTCGACATATGTCGTCCAATCTTCGACTTCATTGTCGAACGCTGTGATACTGCCACTCTTCGGCATTTTTGGGTGTGGTTAGACTGGCTTAAAATGGCGTCTCCCGCGCTTTCCTTTCTTCCCCGCTGCGGCTTAAAATGGCATCTCCCGTGCTTTCCTTTCTTCCCCACTGCGGCTTAAAATGGCATCTCCCGCGCTGCTGCCAATGCCGCTCTCGGCGGTCCTCGTGGCAAATGGCGACGCCCTGTGGGTTTCGTGCGCTGCTCCTGCGCTGCTGCCAATGCCGCTTGTAAAGTATGTGTCTATACTTAATTCAATAATGAAGAGACAGCTTGGAAGATTCAACGTAGGTCTTTACTTCATACCAACAGGCGGGAACTGAGGGGAAATCAGTGCCCACAGTACTATTTATACCCCTATGGCCAGGGGTGGTACTACGGTATCACTACGCCCTACAAAGTAGTGCTGCCCTGGCCATAGGTCTAAAGCAACATACATATTACATACACAACATTCCTCCCCTTTTAATTAAAACGTACCCGTGCAATTAAGTCAATGGATGCCCCATAATTAGGGCTAATAACATTTGGTAACACAATCTGCATAACATATTTACATCAAGAGTTGTCTACTTATATACATTCTGAGGAGGCCTCCTGTCTCGACTAGGATAACGTCTTTCTCTAGTCGGTCTCGGTGTAGGCGGCGGTACTTCCGTCACCCCTTTATCGCTGGACTCGTCGGTGTCTGATGGCACATCCTGTGCCGTGGAGATCACTGGACTGCTGAACTCCTCGCAATCCTGAGACCTCTGTAACGACGAGCTGGGCTGTGATTCCGCTGTAATAATGTGCTGAGACGTTTGAGGTAGTGAATCAGTTGGGTTTCTGGACTCCACAAGTTGATCAGCATGTCGTCTGATTATGCCTTCCCCTGTCTCAACTGTGTACATCAAGGGTCCCTGGCGGGCCTTGATCGTACCAGACCGCCACTTTTCCTTCCTATAATCACGGGCCAACACTTGCTGCCCCACCTCGAAGCTCCGTGTCTGTCTGTCAGGGGCCCTATGAAATACTCGGTTTTCCACATCTCTCCGAATGATTGGTTTGAGCAATTCAAGGCGAGACCTTAACCTTCTATTAAAGAACATGACGGCGGGGGCCTGGTTGGTCACCGTATGTGCAGCATTACGGTATGCGAATAGGAAGTTGTCCACCTTGTGTTGTAGTGGCAATCTTTCCTCTCCCATCGCCTTGATGGCCTTTTTAAACGTCTGTACAAATCGCTCTGCCAGCCCATTTGTAGCCGAATGATATGGTGCGGACGTATAATGTCGCACTCCATTCCTTTTTAGGAATGCTTAAAATTCTTCTGCCACAAATTGTGGCCCATTGTCCGAACAGACTTGCTCGGGCACCCCGTTTCGGGCAAAAATGGTCCTTAAGACTGCGACCGTCTTTTCGGCTGTCATTGATGACATCTTTAACACTTCCGGCCATTTTGAATGGGCGTCCACTACAATGAGGAACATCGCATCCAGGAAGGGGCCAGCGAAGTCCAGGAGGAACTTATGGTAATAGTTTATAAGGCCTAAGAATGATCGTAACTGAGATACATTCTCAGGGGGCGGGGCCTTCACTACTGCCTCGATCTTTTCCGGGGACTTATGCAGGCCTTCCTTATCTATAATGTGACCACAGTATTATTTATACCCCTATGGCCAGGGGTGGTACTACGGTATCACTACGCCCTACAAAGTAGTGCTGCCCTGGCCATAGGTCTAAAGCAACATACATATTACATACACAACACCGCTCTCTGCGGTCCTCGTGGCAATGGCAGCGTCTCGCGTTTTCCTGCGCGCCTCTCTCCCCCGTTGACGCTGCTCGGCCCTTGAACACCGGCAGCACTCTGCTCTCTCTCGTCTCTCTCCCCGTTGACGCCGCTCGGTCCTGAACACCGGCTGCGCCCTGTGCGCTCTGCCCTCTCTCTCTCCCCCGTCGACGCTGCTCGGCCTTTTTCTGTGCCGCTCGGTCGGCTCTAGCCGCCGCTGTCCGGGAAGGGTCTGCGCAGTACCTGTTGCTAGCCCGTTTCGCTGGACCACCATGACTGGAAAGCCAAGCCTGGCTCTCGACAGCCTCCCCTGCGATGCTCAAATCTCCGCTGGATGACTGGGCGGTTGCCCATGGTCGACGCCCGTGCTTCTGGACTCGACCTCCTTCCACAGTTCTCCAGGAGCGAATCCCTGGGAGGTGATGCAGAGTTGCAGGTAGGTTCGAATCTGCTCGTCACCAATGTTATATCCGTGTATCTTAATGTTGTGTCCTTCAATAATCAGACAACAGACTGCAGGGAACGATCAACAGGTGTTTACTGAATGAGGGTTCAAACTGCAACTGACTGTACAGATCACTACTCAGGGTTTATATACAGGTGTGGTCACTGCCGGTACTACAGGATACAGGAGCTGTAAAAAGTAGTTCTCCCCCTTAAGGTATATATACATTACACCTTCCCCCAGCACCCTGTTTTGCCAATTGTATCTCTACTGATGTTAATCCAGCTCCCTCAAACTGTCACTCAGTAATCCCTCTCCCCAGCACCCTTTGTTACTGAATGTATCTCTACTAATGTTAATCCAGCTCTCTTACACTGCCACTCAGTAAGCCCTCCCCAGCACCCTGTGTTACTGACTGTATCTCTACTGATATTAATCCAGCACCCTCACACTGTGGATTCGATTTTAACACAGGTGCTGGCAATTATCGTGTTCCCCAAATTTCGTGATTCCCACACGAATCTAAATGGATGTGTGAGATTGATGCAATTTTAACTCAATTGGCCAATTGATTTCCAACGTGTGGGAAGCATTTGCAAATGGGTTTTTCATGACTGCAAGTCCCCTCCGATGACGTCATCATTGCTGCTGCATTTAAGGTCCACAGCAAGCCTTGCTTCCTCTGCAGGCTTCCAACCTTTCCCCTTATGATGGCACAGGAGCCTGCAGGAACAATGGCCAGCGGGAGGGCAAGAGCTGCGCCTAAATTTGATGAGGCATCACTGCAGGCATTGTTGGATGGGGCTAGGGCCCACGGGGAGGTCCTGTTCCCTTCTTCAGGGAGGAAGAGGCCTCTCAGTCAGACCAAGGCTGTGTGGCTACAGGTGGCTGGGGAAGTCAACTCCTTTGGGCTCACATGGCGCAACTGGATTCAGCGCAGGAAAAGATTCCATGACCTTCATCGCACTGGAAAAGTAAGTACTGTATGAAGTTTCCATCACTCTCAATCTGATCCCCATTGCCTTTCCTCACCAGCACTCAGCTTTAGCAATCTCTTCCTCCACATCCCACTTGACACACACATCCATGCACCCTTAGCCATTCCCTCACTCTCTATGCTCACATTCACCTAACTATTCGACTATGCAGCCCTCACACTCCCTCTCACTCTGATGCTTTGAACACAACTGACAACACACAGGGTTGACCCTTGGTCTTGCAACCTCACTCCATCTTTGTCTCCTTCTAAGTATCTATGCTATGCAATCTCTGCACTCACTCCTTTGTTCTCACTCAACCTCCACTTGTCTCCCTCATTGCAGGAGAAGAGAGCTCACAACAGGAGAGTGCGAGCCAGGACAGGAGGTGGGCCACCCTCATTAGCCCAGCTCACCCCTTGGGAGGAAGCCATCCTGGAGATTGTCAGGGCTGATACAGATGCGGAAGTTGGGGAAGGACAGACAGGTGCATCCCCGCAAGCTGGTGACAGAATAGTTTTCCATCTCTCTCATTGACATTGCATGAGTCGCTGATAATGATTCTGAAGCTACATCATATGGACTTATGATCATCTGCAAAATGCAATGTGCATGTAACCTTGGCATCACATCTCTAACTTTTTCCTTGACTCCCCCACAGGACCATCGAGAGCCCCCGTCCCCACTGTGCAGGAGGAAGAGCCTGAGATTCCAGACTCCTCAGAGGAATCTGCTATCTCTGAGGACTCAGCGTCAGCAGAAATAAGCGCACCCAGCACTAGCGCAGACACTCACACCTCGGGGGGACCTTTGGGACATAGAGTAGAGTTGTCACCTGGTGTATCACAGCTCACAAGTGATCTTCAGCAGATTGTGGAGACAGGGACAGCAGTGGAGAGTCCTCGTCGGAGGGCGCAGGACTCTGCCAGCTCGGCTCAGCTGCATGTCGATCCTCTGCCTCTGGTTCCATCCATAAGATCAGAGGTGATGGAACTCCATGCACAGATGTATGAGTCTCTGGCAGGTTTTGTCTCCAGGGTCGCTGCAAGTGTGGAGCGAATGGAGGAGTCCATAGCGAACATGAGCAGAGCCTTTGTGGAGTCAGTGGCGCATGAACGCATTAACACGGAAAGGATGGCTACCTACGTGGAAATGATTGCTGCCTCCATGGTAAGGCTGGCTACGGTAGAGGAGAGGAGGGCTACGGCCATTGAGGAGGTTAGTTGCCAGGGTATGGAAAACATGGTGAGTGTTCAGAATAAAATGACATCTCTTGAGGAGCAATGGGCATCTATTGAACAGAGAAACCAGACCTTCATGGAAGTCCTTCTGAGTAGGATTGCCATTGCAGAGACAGGTCCCCATGGCCCCCGTGATGTGCAGCAAGGTGCTCTCAAGCCACTTGCAGGTGCGGAGGGGGAGCTGCATGAGAGGGAGGTTGGTGGCAGGCCTCAAGGAAGTGGGGGTTCCTCTCCAAGCGCTCACACTTCCATGCCACTGCAGAGCCCTCGGTCAGAGCCCCGCCGGAGTCCACACCCAAGTGAGATAGACGTCTCAACCCCTGCACAGCCGCAGGAGCAGCAGACTGCTGACGAGCCCTCACAGGCTCGCCACCCCAGAGGATGCCCACCAAAGGTGTCGAGACAGGAGCAGCAGGAAAGTGAGCAAGGCGCCTCCACAATTGCTCAAGCCACAGGGGAACCACTACGTAGGAGCACACGTAAGAGGAAAATAAAGCACACGTAGTCACAAGGGTAGTCACTCTTATGTTCATTAATAAATAGACATTCTTATTATGAACACAGCTAGCTTTTGCTAGACACTTTTATTGAGCACATGTGGACTAGGTACAGTATCTGTAGAGGCTTCCATCTTGACTGCTGCCTTGTGGGTTGCCTATTGCCTCATGGGTAATGTAGTCTTAATATACATACAGCTGGGTAATGTAGTCTTATACATACAGCTATATACAGCTCTACGGCTCCACCTAGTGTCCACTACAGAATGACATGTTATTGATCATTACAGTCACTTAGGTGAAATGTTGTGTATATTGTAAAAATACCATCAGTTGGTTCTTGTGCATAAAAATTCTGATGGCAACTGTTGCAGTTCTGGCGTGTGTCATTTCGCGAATGGGGCTTTCACATTGAGGGCTTAGGATTACTTGCAGTTGTCAGGATGCTGGTCAAATAGGTAGGAATCCGCAGGGTTTGGCCACTGTCAATGTTCAGGTAAGAAGCTGCGAGGCAAAAGAGTTTGATTTACTAGGCTAAGCAAATCTGGCCAGGATGAGTGCGTTCCTTGCATCCTGGGCAGCAATGTTCTCGTGTAATGCTGCCACTGGTTGATGGGCCTCTGCAGGATGCTCATTTTCGCACTCCTCATCCTCCCTCCCTCCTCCTCCTCCTCATCATAATCATCATCATCATCATCTGAGGAGGGTATGTGAGGAGCCACTTGGTCCTCAGGAATCTGCAAGCCACGACGCTGTGCCATGTTGTGAAGTGCACAGCAAACCACGATGATTCTGGAGACCCTGGCTGCTGAGTACTGTAGGGCTCCACCTGATCTATCCAGGCATCTGAAGCGTATCTTCAGCAAGCCGATGGTTTGCTCGATTATGGATCTGGTGGAAATGTGGCTGGAGTTGTAGCGGTCCTCAGCTTCGTTGGCTGGCCTCCTCAATGGCGTCATTAGCCAAGTCCTCAGGGGATAGCCCTTGTCTCCAAGCAGCCATCCGTGAAGTTGGTCTGGCAGCCTGAATAGCGGAGGCACACTGATGCGCTATCAATTACTCATAAAAGACTGAGAGTTAAGAGAGTAACTAAAGGCTTTTATTAGCAAAGAACAGAGCATGCCTCTCGTGGTTGACTGGGTTCCAAGAAGGCAGAGGGCTGCAGGTCAATCACCTTTATACCTGGGCCTGTGTGGGTGGAGCCAGCCGAGGCATGTTGAGGCATGCATAGGTACAACAGTGTGTATCAACAACAACAACAACAACAACAACAGTGGTTTACCACACACACGAGACTGGTGCAGTATGAAGGAGTCATGGCAACTGCCAGGGTACTTGGCACAAACATGCAAAATCTCTTTCTTGTGGTCACACACCAGCTGAACGTTAAGGGAGTGGAAGCCCTTGCGGTTGACAAAAATACCTGGATTGCGATGAGGTGCCCTAAGGGCCACATGTGTGCAGTCAATGACGCCCTGCACCCTTGGAAAGTCTGCCAGATGACCTAATCCAACCGCTCACGCTGTCACGCTTGCTTGATCCCTGGTGAAATGGATGTGATTGTGCGCGAGGGCAAAGAGGGCATCGCTTACCTGCGTGATACAAGTGTGTGCGGCCGACTGGGAGATGCCGCTGATGTCTGCTGCTGATCCCTGGAATGAGTCTGAGGCAAAACAGTTGAGTACGGTGGTGACTTTGATGGCCACTGGTAAGGAGTATCCACCTGGTCCTCTGGGCAGCAGGTCTTGATGTATCATTGCGCAGATGTCAGTCACTACCTGTCGCAAAAGTCGGAGCCGCCTTTGGCACTGCTGCTCAGTTATGTTGAGGTAGCTGACCCTGTGTCTGTAGACCCTGTTTGGGGGGTATCTCCTGCACCGACGGGCTTCCATGCGCTGGCCCCTTCTGGCCTGTGCTGCCTCAGGTGGGTGAGCAGCACCTGTCGTTCCTGCTGCTGCTGCTGTTGCTGGTGCTGCTGTTGTTCCTGGCTCTGCTGCTGCCACGCCTGGTGCTCGAGCTCCTCTAATGCCAAGAAGGGAAGGAGAAAAATGGCTCCCATGGTTCTGGCATATGCCTCCGCTGAGGAAGCGCTGAGTGAGGGTGGCGAGAGTGGTTTCCCAGGAGCTCACACTGGAGATGTGTGTGAGGCTCCAACCTTCCACGGGTGTGGTTAAGCCTGGTAAAAGTTGCCCCAGGCCTGGAACAACAAAGTCCTGCCACCTGCAAAGGATGACTGATCAAATCTCCTCTTTAATGGTTGACCTGCAGCTGATAGTCAGCAAGCCAATAGTGCTCATACCAGGTTTCACAGGTGTGATCCCCACCAGGCGTGTTTTACGTGGGAAAAGGGTTAAAAATGCAAGGGCCTGTTAAAATGCATTTTAAAGGTCAATTATTGCTGATTAAGGGACTTAAAGAACAGTCCCGCCTGTTGGAGGCTGGACTGATTCGGGACCATCAGACACGCCTGGGTTAAAATGGCTCGGGTTCGGGAACCAGGCCGGTGGGGGGGAGGTCCCGCACGCCAGTTTTAGCGATTTTAACCCCCTGCACGCCTCAAAGCCCACCTCACGGCTGAGTTAAAATTGACCCCTGTCACTTAGTAAACCCTCCCCCAGTGCCATGTGTTACTGACTGTACCTCTACTGATGTTAATCAAGCTTCCTCACATTGTCACTCAGTAAAACCTCCCCCAGCACCCTGTGTTACCGACTGTATCTCCACTGATGTTAATCCAGCTCCCTCACACTGTCACACAGTAACCCCTTGATGTGCCTCAATAATTCCGAGACTCGAAGTTAGCAGAACAAAACAAGGCTTTTATTAACTTAGAACGTAACACGTAAGCGAGAGAGATGTCTTCCTTCTGGAGGCTGAGGCCAGACTGAGCCAGCCTACAAACGGGGCCAGGTATGGGCGGAGCCCTACACACAGCACATTCCAGCACATTCCAGTATACAATACAGCACATTCCAGTACACAATACAATGAGGTCTGGGGGAAGGGAAATGGCACTGAAACCGATCTCAGTCACAGGCAGTGATGATGATGAATATTTCATCACATTCACCCCTTCTATAGATTTAGTCTGTTCGGGGGTTTGATAGTCCTCTGCGACCGACGTGGCTGTTGCGGTGCCGCGGGTGTCGGCTGGGTGTCCCCGGTAGCCTCCTGGGTCTCTGCCGGGGGTGCCGCCAGGGTTGTTGAAGGGGTAGTTGGTGGGGGTGCCGTTGGTCGGTGTTCTTCCGGGGGTGATGAAAGAGTAGTGGGTGGGTAAGAGTTGCTGTGATCGTCGTTGCCGCTATTGCCGTGGTTGTTGTCGATGCTGGCTGGGGCGACGTCTTTTATGGACACGGTGTCCTCCCTTCCGTCGGCGTGCCGGACATATGCGTATTGGGGGTTGGCGTGGAGTAGGTGTACTGGCTCCACGAGAGGGACCGTCTTGTGGCCCCTCACATGCCTTCGCACGAGTACCGGACCTCGGGTGGAGAGCCATGACGGCATGGATACGCCTGAGGTGGATTTCCGGGGAAAGACAAACATTCATTCATGGGGCGTGGTATTAGTGGCCGTACACAATAGCGACCGTATCGAATGGAGCACATCCGAGAGGACTTCCTGCCAGCGGGAGATAGGGAGGCCCTTGGTCCTTAGAGCTAGAGTGACTGCTTTCCATACTGTCCCGTTCTCTCGCTCCACTTGGCCGTTACCCCGGGGGTTGTAGCTGGTGGTACGGCTCGTGGCGATCCCCCTGGACAGCATGTACTGGCGTAGCTCTTCACTCATGAAGGACGCCCCCCTATCCGTATGGATGTAGCTCGGCATACCGAAGAGTCAGAACAGGCTGTTGAGGCATTTAATGACCGTGGCGCTGGTCATGTCTGGGCAGGGGAAGGCAAATGGGAACCGGGAGTATTCGTCCACAATGTTCAGGAAGTAAACATTGCGGTCGACGGACGGGAGGGGACCCTTGAAATCTAAGCTGAGCCGCTCAAAGGGCCGTGTAGCTTTGATTAAGTGGGCTCTATCTGGGCGGTAGAACCGAGGCTTGCACTCAGCGCAAGTGCGGCAGTTCCTGGTCAGGGACCGAACTTCCTCAATCGAGTAGGGTAAGTTACGGGACTTTATGAAGTGGAACAGCCGCGTGACCCCTGGGTGGCAGAGGTCGTTGTGGAGGGTCTGTAGCCGATCCCCGGTGGCGCTGGCACACATCCCTCGTGAGAGGGCGTCAGGGGATTCGTTAAGGGCTCCTGGCCGGTAAATGATGTCATACTCAAAGGTGGAGAGCTCGATCCGCCACCTAAGAATCTTATCATTTTTAATCTTCCCCCTCTGTTTATTATTGAACATAAACGCTACCGACCGCTGGTCGGTAAGTAGGGTGAAGTGTTTGCCGGCTAGGTAGTGGCGCCAGTGGCGCACTGCCTCCACGATGGCTTGGGCCTCCTTTTCTACGGAGGAGTGTCTGATCTCGGGCCCTTGGAGGGTCCTCGAGAAGAAAGCTACGGGCCACCCCGCCTGGTTGAGGGTGGCCGCCAAGGCAAAGTCAGACGCATCACTTTCCACTTGAAATGGAGTGTTCTCGTCCACTGCCTGTAGCGTGGCCCGCTCAATATCCTGCTTAATGCTTTTGAAGGCGGCGTGGGCCTCAGCAGAGAGCGGGAAAGAGGATGCTTTCAAGAGGGGGCGGGCTTTGTCGGAGTAGTTGGGGACCCATTGGGAATAATAAGAAAATAACCCCAGGCACCTTTTCAGGGCTTTGGGAGTGTTGGGCAGGGGCAGCTCCCATAGGGGGCGCAATCGGTCGGGGTCTGGTCCGATTTCCCCATCCTCCACCACGCTGCCTAGTATGCAGAGGCGCGTGGTGTTGTAAACGCACTTGTCCTCGTTGTAGGTGAGGTTGAGTTTTTGTGCGGTTTCCAGGAACCTCTCGAGGTTCGAGTCGTGATCCTGCTGATTGTGGCCGCAGATGGTGACGTTGTCGAGGTAGGGGAAGGTTGCCTGCAAGTGGTGGTCATCGACCATGCGGTCCATCTCCCTCTGGAAGACCGAGACCCCATTCGTCACCCCAAAGGGGACTCTGAGGAATTGGTAGAGGCGTCCGTTCGCCTCGAAGGCGGTGTACGGGCGGTCCTCTGGTCTGATAGGGAGCTGGTGGTACGCTGACTTGAGGTCGATGGTGGAGAACACCCGGTATTGGGCGATTTGGTTCACCATTTCTGATATGCGGGGTAGCGGGTAGGCGTCTAGTAGGGTGTACCTGTTGATCGTTTGACTATAGTCGATCACCATCCGTTTCTTCTCGCTACCCCTTACCACTACCACTTGGGCGCGCCACGGGCTGTTGCTGCGTTCAATAATGCGCTCTTTCAGGAGCCTGTCTACCTCGGTCGCGATAAGCCGCCTGTCCTCCCAGCTGTACCTCCTGCTTTTGGTCGCTATTGGCCGGCAGTTAGGGGTAAGGTTCGCGAATAGCGAAGGCGGCTTTACCTTCAGGGTAGCCAGACCGCACACTGTGAGGGGCGGCTGGGACCCACCGTACTTGAGCGTGATGCTTTGGTGGTTGCACTGGAAATCCAGGCCCAAGATCACGCTCGCACATAGGTTCTTCATGATTAATACTTTAAAATTATCATATACAGTTCCTTTAACGCACAATTGTACCGTGCAGTAACCCAGAATGGTCGATGTCTGGGTTTTGTCAGCCATAGAGATGGTACCCTGAGTAGGGACCACCTTTAGGGAGAGTTGTTGTGCCAGTTCTGGGTGGATAAAGCTCTCCGTGCTTCCACTGTCAATTAAGCATTTAACCCGGCACCCGTTTACCTCGATGTCCACCATTGATCTGGATAGCGGGTGCGGCCTGGTCTGGTCCACTGTGACCGATGCCACTGTAGGGCCCTGATCGATACAAGATGGCATCCACGCTGTCTGCTCACAAGATGGCGGACCCCACGAGGTCGGGCAAGATGGCGTCCAAGATGGCCGCTCCCACGGCGCACACGCGGCGGTGGCGGGTTTTCCGGCGGTTGGTTTTCCGGCGGGGTTCCCTCTGCACACCTTCCCGAAGTGCCCCTTCTTACCGCACTTAAAGCAGGTGGTGCCTTTCGCCGGGCACAGGTTTCTGGTGTGCTTTGGCTGCCCGCAGAAGTAGCAGTTGGGTCCCTGACACATCGCGGCTGTCGTAGGGCTTCTGGGGGGAGAGCGGGGCCCAGCCGGTGTCGGGCTGTTGGGCGGGGAAGATGCCTTCCAAGATGGCGGCGTCCTTGGTGCACACGTGGCGGCGTGGACGGCGCGGGCTGAAGAGTAGGCGTCCGAGTTTCTCTGGGCCACATCCAGGGATCGCGCGGTGTCCGCAGCCTGTTTCAGGTCCAACCCCGTTTTTTCCAGCAGTCTTTGCCGGATGTAAGTGGAGCTGAGGCCTGTGATGAAGGCATCGCGAACAAGCTCGTCAGTGTACACTGCGGCTTTTACATCTCGGCACTTGCAGTCTTTGCCAAGCATTTTCAGGGTGCTTAGGAACTCCTCCACCGATTCCCCAGGTCGCTGTGCGCGGGTAGCGAGCAGGTGCCTAGCATACACCTCATTCGTAGGCTGCTGGTAATGCGCCTTTAAGATGTCGCAGGCGGCCAGGTACGTCTCGGCGTCTTGGATGAGGGGGTAAACCCGGTGGCTTACCCAATTCCGCAGAATTCCGAGTCTCATCCTCGCAGCGTCCGTAGCGTCTTTGACGGCTGCGGAATTGTCCAGGAAGAATTCCATACACTCAAACCAGTGTCCGAAGCGTGCTGATGCGTCCGGAGCATGTTGATCCAAATCCAAACGTTCGGGTTTCAGGAGTTGATCCATAGTGTTGAAAAATAAGTTAATAAAATTGATGTGCCTCAATAATTCCGAGACTCGAAGTTAGCAGAACAAAACAAGGCTTTTATTAACTTAGAACGTAACACGTAAGTGAGAGAGATGTCTTCCTTCTGGAGGCTGAGGCCAGACCGAGCCAGCCTACAAACGGGGCCAGGTATGGGCGGAGCCCTACACACAGCACATTCCAGCACATTCCA
This sequence comes from Somniosus microcephalus, assembly GCF_052327205.1. Lineage (NCBI taxonomy): Eukaryota > Metazoa > Chordata > Chondrichthyes > Squaliformes > Somniosidae > Somniosus > Somniosus microcephalus. The sequence goes on from NC_140992.1 coordinate 120,849,753, forward strand.
GTATACAATACAGCACATTCCAGTACACAATACAATGAGGTCTGGGGGAAGGGAAATGGCACTGAAACCGATCTCAGTCACAGGCAGTGATGATGATGAATATTTCATCACACCCCTCCCCCAGTGCCCTGTGATACTGACTGTATCGCTACTGATGTTAATCCAGCTCCTGCACACTGACACTCCATGACCCTCCCCAGCACCCTGTGTCACTGACTGTATCTCTACTGATGTTAATCCAGCTCCCTCACACTGTCACTCAGTAACCCCTCCCCTAGCACCCTGTGTTACTGACTGTATCTCTACTGATGTTAATCCAGCTCCCTCACACTGTCACCCATTAACACCTCCCCCAGCACCATGTGTCCCTGACTGTACCTCTATTGATGTTAATCCAGCTCCCTCAAACTGTCACTTTGTGACCCCTCCCCCCAGCACCCTGTGTTACCAACTGTATCTCCACAGATGTTAATCCAGCTCCCTCACACTGTCACTCAGTAAACCTCCACCAGCACCCTGTGTTACAGATTTTATCTCTACTGATGTTAATCCAGCTCGCTTACACAGTCACTCAGTAACCCCTCCCTAGTGCACTGTTACTGACTATCACTACACATGTTAATCCAGCTCCCTCACACTGCCACTCAGTAATCCCTCCCCCCAGCAACCTGTATTACTGACTGTATCTCTACTGATGTTAATCCAGCTCCCTCACACTGTTACTCAGTAACCTCTCCCCAGCACCCCGCGTTACTGACTGTATCTCTACTGATGTTAATCCAGCTCCCTCACACTGTCACTCAGTAACCCCTCCCCCCAACGCCCTGTGTTACTGACTGTATCTCTACTGATGTTAACCCAGTTCCCTCACACAGGCACTCAGTAACCCCTCCCCCAGCACCCTGTGTTACTGAGCGACATGAATCAGTCATTCATGAAAGAAAGACTTATGAAGTAATACTGAGCGGCCTGCGGGTGGTGCTGTCCTGGGAGAGTACAAATACTCGGGCACCGGCCCAGTTTGCGCAGGACATTCTTAACAGGAACTAGTGAAGGACACCACTAGACCTCCATGTTGTAAAACGGTGGATTAAAGCTTTGTTTAACGCTTAGACCAAGTACCTAGTGGTTTTTTTACGTCACTGACTAACTCTACTGATGTTAAACCAGCTCCCTCACACAGTCACTCAGTAACCCCTCCCCCAGCGTCCTGTGTTACTGTCTGTATCTCTTCTGATGTTAAACCAGCTCCCTCACACTGTCACTCAGTAACCCCTCCCCCCAGTGCCCTGTGTTACTGAATGTATCTCTACTGATGTTAATCCAGCACCCGCACACTGTCATTCAGAAATAGCTCCCCCATTGCCCTGTGTTACTGACTGTATCTCTACTGATGTTAATCCCGCTCCCTCACACTGTCACTCTGTAACCCCTTCCCCAGTGTCCTGTGTTACTGACTGTACCTCAACTGATGTTAATCCAGCTCCTTCACACTGTCACTCAGATAAACCTCCCGCAGCACCCTGTATTACTGACTGTATCTCTGCTGATGTTAATCCAGCTCCCACACACTGCCACTCCGTGTCCCTCCCCGAGCGCCCTGTGTTACTGAATGTATCTCTACCGATGTTAATCCAGCTCCCTCACAAAGCCACATAATAACCCCTCCCCCAGTACCCTGTGTTACTGATTGTATCTATATTGATGTTAATCCAGCTCCCTTACACAGTCACTCAGTAACCCCTCCCCAGCGCACTGTGTTACTGACTGCATCTCTACTGATGTTAATCCAGCTCCCTCACACTGTCACTCAGTAAACCCTCCCCCCAGCACCCTGTGTTACTGACTGTATCTCTATTGATGTTAATCCAGCTCCATCACACTGTCACACAGTAACCCCTACCCCAGCACCCTGTGTTACTGACTGTATCTCTACTGATGTTAGTCCAGCTCCCTCACACAGTCACAAAGTAATCCTCCCCCCAGCACACTGTGTTACTGACTGCATCTCTACTGATGTTAATCCATCTCCCTCACACTGTCACTCAGTAAACCCTCCCCCCAGCACCCTGTGTTACTGATTGTATCTCTACTGATGTTAATCCAGCTCCCTCACACTGTCACTCAGTAATCCCTCTCCCAGCACTCTGTGTTGCCAACTGTCTCTCTACTGATGTTAATCCAGCTCCCTCACACACTCACTCAGTAACCCCTCCCCCAGCGCCCTGTGTTACTGACTGACATGAACCAGTCATTCATGAAAGAAAGACTTATGAAATAATACTGCGCGGCCTGCGGTTGGCGCTGTCCAGGGAGAGAACAAGTACTCGGGTATGGGCCCATCTTGCAGGACATTCTTAACAGGAACTAGTGAAGGACACAACTAGACCTCCATGTTGTAAAACAGTTGATTAAATCATTGTTTAACGCTTAGACCAAGTGCCTAGTGGTTTTCTTAAGTCACTGACTGTATCTCCACTGATGTTAATCCAGCTCCCTCACACTGTCACTCAATATCCGCTCTCCCCCAGTGCCCTGTGTTACTGAATGTATCTTTACTGATGTTAATCCAGCTCCCTTACACTGTCACTCTGTAACCCTTCCCCAGCACCGTGTGTTACTGACTGTATCTCTACTGATGTTAATCCAGCACCCGCACAGTGTCACTCAGTAATACCTCCCCCATTGCCCTGTGTTACTGACTTTATCTCTACTGATGTTAATCCAGCTCCCTCACACTGTCACTCAGTAACCCCTTCCGCAGTTTCCTGTGTTACTGACTGTACCTCTACAGATGTTAATCCAGCTCGCTCACACTGACACACACTGACCCTCCCCCCAGCACTCTGTTTTACTGAATATATCTCTACTGATGTTAATCCAGCTCCCTCACACACACATAATAATCTCTCCCCCAGCACCCTGTGTTACTGACTTTATCTCTACTGATGTTAATCCAGCTCCCTTAAACAGTCACTCAGTAACCCCTCCCTAGCGCTCTGTGTTACTGACTGTATTTCTACACATGTTAATCCAGCTCCCTCACACTGTTACTCAGTAACCCCTCCCCCCAGCACCCTGTGTTACTGACTGTATCTCTACTGATGTTAATCCAGCTCCCTCACACTATCACTCAGTAACCCCTCCCCCAGTGCACTGTGTTACTGACTGTATTTCTTCTGATGTTAATCCAGCTCCCTCACACTGTCACTCAGTAACCTTCCCCCCCCAGCACCCTGTGTTACTGACTGTATCTCGACTGATGTTAATCCAGCTCCCTCACACTGTCACCCAGTAACGTCTCCCCCTGCGCCATGTGTCACTGACTGTATCTCTATTGATGTTAATCCAGCTCCCTCACACTGTCACTCTGTGACCCCTCCCCCAGCACCCTGTGTAAGGGGTGGTGTGTGTGGTCAGCTTTGCCTCTGACTCCCTGAGTGGTTCGAATCGCTCCCACTCCCTTGGTTCTAGACTTTGGATTTATTTGGGGGTTGTAATGAAAGTGCAACAGACACCTGAGTTGGTCAAAAGAATTGAGATTTTATTTTGAGACAGGAAAATATACAATACAATAAATCTTATACTCTAAAAGGGGAACACTTCGGAATATACAAGGGAGAATGACAATAGACAAAATACTTTACCCCTCCCAATCCACCAACTAGGTTGGATTTCAGAGGACCAGGAAATGCTCACCAAACGACTTTCTTGACAGTTGTAGAGGCTCGCGATTTCGGGGTTCTCTTTAGTTTTGGTGGTTGGGGCCTTCCGTACCCCGGACGTGGTGGAAGACTGCACCTGCGTTGGCTTTTCAGTCTTCGTGAGTCCGCTGATGCGGTCGGGTGTGTAGTTGGATTTATCGGGTAAATATCCAATTTCCTTTGGTTAGGTGTAGTTATTAGAGTCTTTTGTGTTAAATCTTACCATGGGGTAAGTCAGGCTAGCTTGTAGAGTGGAAACAAACTTGCAAATCTTCGGTTTCTTCCAGGTTGGTTTCTTGTTGGTCGCGGCGGCCCAATATTACCTAGTTGGTGGTAATATTGTGAGTGGTTGGTTTCTTGGGGCTTTTGTTTGCTGCTATTCCTTCCGTTCTCCTCCTGGTGTCCTTTTGTTGATTGGTCATCCCGAGGCAAATGTCTTTCAAATGAGATGTGCCTCTTTCTGTGTCTGTCCGACCTGTACTGTACTGTCTTGAACACTCTCTTCTGTGAACTGAACTGCCTTCTGTGTCAAAGCAGGCCTCAATTATACTGTTTTGAGGCCTGGCTTATCTGACCGCCTAATCTCCTCTGGTCCATTGTTAATATTGGCGGGCTCTTTAAATGTAATAGTTTTTAAATTCTTATCGAGTTTCGGGGCTGGTCTCATCTATTTTTAATTGACCTTTAACTAGTTTCAGGATTGCTTTGAAATCAGTTTAAGTGTGCAAAGTGGTTTTGGATGTCTATCTGAGTGTGTTTAAACTGTTGTTTGATTGACTTCTCCTGCTGGGGCCAGGGTCTCTTTTGTTGATTAGTGGCATGTATTGTATTATTCATGTTCTTGATGGCCCTGTAGGTTTTGGCAGGAACTGTCCTTCTGTGGGCCTAGTGCCTTTATATAGAATGACTGGGATGGTCCAGAACATTCTCAGACAATCTGGCCTTTTCCAATACTCAAACTGTCTGTCCCACAGTGCCCAACCCAGTTCCTTTGGTTAGCATTTCCACAGGCCTGGACATGCCTTTTAAAATAGCCAAATCTTCCTGGGGTTTTGACTTTAAGTCCCTTTTGGCCCAATATTCTGTAAAATAGCCCAAAATCTCTCCTTTTCTTGGTTTGGGGGAATCTGTGGAATTTTGCGAGCTTTACACACCCCCCTGTGATACTTTAAACACTATAGTATCATGCTGAGTGAGCAAAATTTTCTGATCCCTGGGAGCCAACCTTCCCCTGTATTATCTAAGCTAATACCCAAAAGAAAACACTCTCCCATCCCCTTTAGGTGTAGTGTTTACACAGATATATACGAGGTACAAAAATTCAAATATATACACATCTAAGCACGGCGGGGGTCCAACACCCCTGCACCACTTGGAAAAAATTACATACACATAGGAAAAAAAAATAATGACACACACACACTCATCAAACTTTATTTTTAATAACTGTCAAGGTTGGTTTTATACCTGGTTGTAAACTTTATTTTTGTCCCATGCTCCCTCATGTTGAGAGAAGAGCATTCTGTCCCTTCCCTTGCATTTTGTGCATAACAAGTAGAAAACTATACCGAGCTGGCAAACTACTAAAAGATGTGAAGCCAGTCTAATCCAAGAAGGGACCTCTATATTTTCAAAAATATCCCACCAGAGTGGAACTACAATATCCAAGATCTTGGCCCCTATCTCGACTGTCTTCTGCTCTAATGTATAGAAATGTTTCTGTGAGATGACCACTGCTTTTAATAGGGCGGTAAGATGTTCTGGTAGAGGGGGAATTTCATAGCCGAAATGTGTTACGTAATTTTGCAGGTTGGTAATGTTTTCCCTGACAGTGAGGTGAACAGTTGAGGGTTCAGGGATGGGTACAATCCGTTCCTGGGCCACTTGAACTTCTGCCTCGGGTTTAAAACAGAAACTGCTGTCACTCACCGGGCACCAGATGTGCTGTCCATGCCAGTAGTGGGGCGCACTTGTGGTGACACAGTATGTCCCACCCCCTATGAATGCTACCTGTGGGAAACATGGCCTTGTGCCATTACCTCCATGGTACAGTTCACAGGTTGTGTGCCAGCAGCTTTAAACCCATACTGTGGTCTCGAATAGGCATTCAGGTGCTGGGGACAGATTATTATGCATGCTCCCCAGCTCTGGCACCCGGAGAGGTCTGTACCTGTCATAGTGTGCTCCCGCTTTATGACATAAGGTGGGACCTCTGCAAAACGGATGTGTGCACACCCCCTTGAATGATACCAATGTCCTCCACCCTGTATACTAGTGTGGGTCAGGCTGTCCCACCCATGACCGGCATCCTCACTACTATCCCCATGGTAGTGTGATTGGAATGTCCACAATCCACTGGGACAGGGTAAGCTTCAGAGGCTCGGCGGAGCTGACACGGGCTCAGCGAATTACTAAACGGGTGGAGGGCTGCGAGGTGCTTGTTGCTAATCCAGGAGGGGACTAAACCTTGTTTTAAATCCTCCAGGTTGCTGCGGCCCTCGCCCAGCAACCATGCCCCATATAGCACGCACACCTCATTCTGTGCAGCTTGATCCGAAGCATTCCTGTCTTCCCGTATGAGTGCATTTACTGTTTTGGCGTGTCTTTCCAGCTCAGCTTTTATCTCTTTTAAATGGACCATCATAGCCTGGTCCTCGTGTAGCTCTGAGCCTACCACTGTGTTCTCTGTTAGGATTTTTCTTAATTGGGTCTTTAAACCATTTATCTGGGTTTGTAGCCCTATATCGTCTAGGCTGTTTACTACTGAGGATCCTGTACTATAGGCAGTGAAAATGTCATTCCAGGTCCCCCTTCTTTGTCTCCCCGTGCCCAAATTATGTTCAGGATGTAAACTGTACAGTTTCACTTTGTCTACACTGGCAAAGTCGAATTCGTAAAATTTCTTAAACATTTCTTTCAACAGGGCTTGATACAACTGTTCTGTCTCCTTAGGGCACCACTCAGGTAAGTGCACCTCGGTCAGGTTCAGGATCACTGAGGCCACTGCATAGTGTACCCCCTGGTACAGCAACTTATCGGTTGGCACTAGGACTAAACCATTCCCTGGTCCCTTGGTGGTGCTAGGACACCTCTCTACTATAGTCTGTGATGTCGTGGTCGTGGGCAGGGGCTTCTGGGGGTGGGTTACGAGTTTTGTGGCATTGACTGGGATCGGAGAGTGAGGGTGTGGGATCACGCATGCATGCAGACTGGAATCCCACTCCATCCCCTCCCCCGCATCTTGCCTTTGCCTGAGCCCACATACAAACATAAATCCCCTGATCCGGCTCCCACCACTTGCCCAAACACACACTCACTCCCCCTCGGGTCCCTGTAATCATCCGATGGGTATTGTTCCCCAATCATTCCCAATTAGTGGGGGAGAGGTTTCAAGAGAGCGAAAAATAAAAATGTCAGTGGAGAAGGCAATAGAGCAAGGTAGCAGTGGGGGAATTAAAAACCAGAGCATGTCAGGAAGGGACAGAATATATAAAGATAAAGGTAAAGTAGTAAAGGGGGTAAAAGCAGGAATAAATTGTCACAAAACATATTTAAAAGTTCTTTATCTGAATGCACGCAGCATTCGTAACAAAATAGATGAGTTGATGGTACAAATAACTACACATGGGTAAGATCTGGTGGCCATTACAGAAACATGGCTGCAAGGTGACCATGAATGGGAACTAAACATCCAGGGGTATTTGACTATTAAGAAGGACAGACAGGAAGGAAAGGGAGGTGGGGTGGCTATGTTAATAAAGGATGGAATCACTGCAATAGTGAGAAATGATATTGGGTCAAAGGATCAGGATAGTGAAACAGTTTGGGTGGAGATAAGGAATAATAAGGGGAAATTGTCACGGGTGGGCATAGTCTATAGGCCTCCTAACAGTTGCAACTCTATTGGTCGGAGTATAAATCAGGAAATATTTGGGGCTTGTAATAAGGGAACAGCTATAATCATGGGGGATTTTAACTTTCATATTGACTGGACAAATCAAATTGGGCAGGGCAGTCTTTGAGGAAGAGTTCATAGAGTGCATTAGGGACGGGTTCCTTGAGCAGTATGTTACTGAACCAACCAGGGGGCAGGCAATCTTAGATCTGGTCCTGTGTAATGAGACAGGATTAATAAAAAATGTCCTAGTAAAGGATCCCCTTGGAATGAGTGACCATAACATGGTTGAATTCCAAATTCAGTTGGAGGGTGAGAGAGTTGGATCTCAAACCAGCGTACTAAGCTTAAATAAAGGAGACTATGAAGGTATGAGAGCAGAGTTGACTAAAGTGGACTGGGAAAATAAATTACGGTGTAAGACGGTACATGAGCAGTGGTGTACATTCAAGGAGATATTTCACAACTTTCAAGAAAAAATATGTTCCACTGAGGAAAAAGGGGCGTAAAAGAAAAGACAGCCATCCATGGCTAAGTAAAGTAATAAAGGATAGTATCCGACTGAAAACAAGGGCATATAAAGTAGCCAAATCTAGTGGGAGGATAGAAGATTGGGAAGCATTTAAAAGCCAGCAAAGAATAACAAAAAGATTAATTAAGAAAGGGAAGATAGATTATGAAAGTAAACTAGCAAAAAATATAAAAACAGATAGCAAGAGTTTCTACAGTTATATGAAAAGAAAAAGGGTGGCTAAAGTGAATGTTGGTCCCTTAGAGGATGAGACCGGGAAATTAGTAGTGGGGAACATGGAGATGGCAAAAACGCTGAACAAATATTTTGTATCAGTCTTTACAGTAGAGGACATTAAAAATATCCCAATACTGGACAAACAGGGGGCTATGGGGGGGAGGAGCTAAACATGATTAAAATCACTAAGGAGGTGGTACTTGGTAAGATAATGGGACTAAAGGTGGATAAATCCCCTGGACCTGATGGCTTACATCCTAGGGTCTTGAGAGAAGTGGCGGTGGGGATTGCGGATGCATTAGTGGTAATTTTCCAGAACTCCCTGGATTCAGGTAAGGTCCCAGCAGATTGGAAAACTGCTAATGTAACACCCTTATTTAAAAAGGGAAGTAGACAAAAGGCTGGAAACTATAGACCAGTTAGTCTAACACCTGTGGTTGGTAAAATGTTGGAGTCCATTATTAAGGAAGCAGTAACAGGACATTTGGATAAGCATAATTTAATCGGACAGAGTCAGCATGGTTTTATGAAGGGGAAGTCATGTTTGACAAATTTGCTCGAATTCTTTGAGGACATAACAAACAGGATGGATAAAGGGGAACCAGTGGATGTGGTGTATTTGGACTTCCAAAAGGCATTTCACAAGGTGCCACACAAAAGATTACTGCACAAGATAAAAAATCACAGGATTGGGGGTAATATACTGGCATGGGTGGAAGATTGGCTATCTAACAGAAAACAGAGAGTTGGGATAAATGGTTCATTCTCGGGTTGGCAATCTGTGACTAGTGGTGTTCCGCAGGGTTCAGTGCTGGGACCCCAACTCATTACAATCTATGTTAACGATTTGGAGGAAGGGACTGAGTGCAACATATCCAAGTTTGCCGATGATACAAAGATGGGAGGGAAAGCAGTGAGTGAGGAGGACATAAAAAACCTGCAAAAGGACATAGACAGGCTAAGTGAGTGGGCAGAAATTTGGCAGATGGAATATAATATTGGAAAGTGTGAGGTTATGCACTTTGGCAGAAAAAATCAAAGAGCAAGTTATTATCTAAATGGAGAGAAACTGCAAAGTGCTACTGTGGCAAAGCCACTAACAGACTCTCACAGGGACTTGTATAATTGCCTTTAATCATGTTTATTACCTTTCAATGTTGGCTCTGGTTAAACAGAGCTAGATCGACAAAATCGCGATCTGACACGATGGAGTCATCACGTGGGTCATGTGATGTCCCCAACGGCGGGAAACGTGATGACGTCATGACGTCAGAGGTAGAGGGCGTGGCCATCCAGTCCTCGTGTGGAGTGATAGAGAAAAGACCTGTTTAGAGCTTCTCCTGCATTTTCTTGTTTTGTAAAGCTTTAATACATTAAACTCAGTTTGTTAACTTCCAGTGAGTTTATAGATTCTTTGCTAGGAGTGCAGAGACTCCTACATTGGTGACCCCAAATCCTCGCGATCGTTTTTCGCGGTGAACGCAGAGAATGGGCCAGTAATGGAGGCCAATGCAGTGGCCTTGAAGCTCCCCCAATTCTGGGAACAACAGGCGGCCTCTTGGTTTGAAGCCGAGGCGCAATTTGAGCTCCGCAACATCATACAGGACCACACCAGATATCTCCACGTGGTCTCCGCCCTCGAGAGCTCGACGGCGTCGAGAATCATCAGCCTTCTGGAGAGTCCCCCGAATGCTGACAAGTATGTTGCCATCAAGACACGATTGCTGCAGGTACTTGGTCTTACCAAAGCGGAGCGCGCTCGCCGTTTACTGACGCTACCAGGGTTAGGTGACTCCAAACCCTCGGAGCTTATGAGCCATATGCTGACTCTCCTGGGGTCCGAGCCCCAGTGCTTTCTGTTTCGCGAGCTGTTCCTTACTCAACTCCCTGAGCAAGTCCAGGCGGCCCTCGCCCGAGCAGAAACCGCAGACTGCGTTGCGCTCGCCGAAGAGGCGGATAAGATTTACGCGGTCCGGCAACAGTACTGCGCCCTTGCGCAACACCCCGCCACGAGGAGCCCGGCCCCGGCTCCGACCACGGCGCCTCCAATGACCGGTTACTGCTACTACCATGCTCGTTTCGGACCGAAGGCCTGCTGCTGCCGCCCACCATGCAGTTTCGCTACCAGACCGTCGAATAGACCACCACAAGTCAAGCACGCCGGTCCTGGTACTTCCCCCGTGGCCACGATGGCGATCGGCGCTTCCGGGAATCTCACCTACTTAACCGACTCCATCTCGGGCCGTCGTTTTCTATGCGACACAGGGGCGCAATGCAGCATACTTCCCGCCTCGGTCATCGACCTTCGCTCCGGCGGACGGGGTCCCCCTATGCAAGCGGCCAACGGGGGTTCGATCCGCACTTGCGGAACGTGGCTCTTCCAAGTATGTTTCGGTGGACAGTTTTTCACCTGGAATTTCGTCACCGCTCAAATCTCGCAGGCCCTGTTGGGTGCTGACTTTTTGGGCGCTAATGGCCTGTTGGTGGACGTGAAAAATCAATGCCTCATTCGCGCCGCCACACTCGACGATATTTCAGGAGCGCGCAGCACGTCTGCGTCACACACGATTTCATGTGCGCAGCCACAGCCCGACGATTTCGCCCGTCTCCTTGAGGAGTTCCCCAAGCTGACGAAGCCCACCTTTTCGGCTCTGACTGTCAAGCATAGGGTGGAGCATCATATTTCGACTACCGACTCTCCCGTTTACGCCAGGGCGCAACGTTTAGAGCCCAGCAAGCTAGCGGCAGCGAAGGCAGAGTTCGCCGTGATGGAGAAAATGGGGATCATCCGTCGGTCCAGTAGCCCCTGGTCCTCCCCGCTCCACATCATCCCCAAGCCTGGCGGGGGATGGCGGCCCTGTGGTGATTATCGCCACCTCAATGAGATAACGACGCCCGACCTCTACCCCATTCCCCATATACAGGACTTCTTAGCCAATTTGGGGGGCGTCCATCTTCTCGAAAATCGACCTCGTCCGTGGTTACCACCAGGTGCCAGTGCACCCTCAAGGTGTCGAAAAGACAACGGTAATTACCCCCTTTGGACTTTTTGAATTCCTGCGAATGCCCTTTGGGCTTAAGAACGCGGCGCAGGCGTTTCAGCGCCTCATGGATTCAGTCCTGCGGGACCTTGATTTTTTATTTGTTTATTTGGATGATATTCTGATTGCCAGCACCTCCAAGGAGGAACACCTCGAGTACCTTCGGGTCCTTTTCCGACGGCTTCAGCAGCATGGCCTCATCGTTAACACGGACAAATGTCGTTTCGACCTAGCGCAACTCAATTTCCTGGGCCACCGCATAACCCCCACTGGGGCAATGCCACTTCGAGTCAAGGTGGAGGCAATCGCGGCGTTCCCGAAACCGAAATCCGTGAAAGCCTTACAGGAGTTCCTAGGGATGGTGAACTTCTATCATCGTTTCATCCCCAGGGCAGCACAGCTCATGCGTGCGCTCTACGAGGCCCTCAGAGGCACGACGGAAAAGGAGCCAGTGGTATGGCCGCAAGACATGGATCGCGCCTTCGAGGAGATGAAAGCTGCACTCGCCAATGCGACCATGTTAGCACACCCCCCGCCGGGAGCCACCATCGCCCTCACGATGAATGCGTCAGACTACGGGGTGGGGGCCGTCCAGGAGCAGTGGGTCGATGGCGCGTGGCAACCTCTGGCCTTTTTTAGCCGCCAGCTACAACGGCATGAGCGCCGGTACAGTACTTTCGATCGAGAGCTGTTGGCTTTGTTTTTGGCCATCCGCCATTTTTGTTTCCTCCTCGAAGGACGACGCTTCATCGCGTTTGTTGATCACAAGCCATTGATGTTCGCAATGGCCAAGTATGCGGAACCATGGTCGGCTCGGCAGCAATGGCAGCTGACGTACATATCGGAGTTCACCACCGACATCCGGCATATGGCTGGTAAGGACAACATCGTCACCGAATGCCTCTCCCGTGCCGCCGTCCAGGCCATCCAATTGGGCATTGACTACACATAGATGGCGGTTGACCAAGCGGCCGACCCGGAGACCCAGGGTTTTCGTTCGGTTCCAACCAGCCTCCAGCCGAGGGATGTGCCGTTCCATTCCGCAGGTACTACTCTGCTCTGCGATGTTTCACTGGGTGCACCCCGTCCGATCGTTCCGTCTAAATGGCGCCGAGCGGTTTTCAATGCCATACATGGCCTATCGCATCCTGGAGTGCTGGTCTCCAAATTCGTATGGAGGGGAATACGCAAAGACGTCAGAGACTGGGCGAACACTTGTGTTGTTTGCCAACGGTCCAAGGTGCAGCGGCATGTCAGGGCCCCACTCGCCACCTTTGAGGTTCCGGAGCGGCGATTTGATCACATTCACATCGACTTAGTGGGCCCACTTCCACCTTCCCGGGGCTTTACGTACCTTTTGACGATGGTGGATCGCACCATGAGGTGGCCGGAGGCGGTCCCCATGATGTCCACCACCTCTGCGGATGTTGCTCGAGCTTTCGTTTCATCATGGGTAGCCCGTTTTGGTGTCTCTGTGGATATCTCGTCGGATCGGGGGCCTCAATTTTCGTCCGAACTGTGGAATGAGGTGATTTCCGTGTTGGGCATTAAACTCCACCGCACTACGGCCTATCACCCGCAAGCGAACGGCTTGTGCGAGCAGTTCCACCGTTCCTTGAAGGCGTCGCTCAGGGCCAGCCTGCTGGATGCATCCTGGGTCGACAAACTGCCGTGGGTGATGTTAGGACTCCGCACGGCGCCGAAGGAAGATCTCCAGTTGGCGGCAGCGGAGATGGTTTACGGGCAACCGCTTCGAGTCCCGGGTGAATTCCTGCCATCCTCTACGCGACCATGGTACGCGGCCAGGCAAAGGGAGACCCACCGGGATGCGGCCCGCTGTTTCCGCCCAGTTCCGACCTCACAGCACGGTTTGCCTTCGTCCAACGTCCCGGGGGAGTTGTCGAAAGCCAAGTTCGTGTTTGTGCGCCAAGACGGCCATCATACCCCGCTCGCACCTCCTTATGCCGGGCCCTTCAAGGTTTTGCAGATGGGACAAAACTTTCGTGATTGACGTCGGGGGCAAGCCGGATCACATCTCTGTCGATCGCCTCAAGCCTGCGCACCTGGACCTCGAACGACCGATCGAGCTGGCGCAGCCTCCGCGCTGCGGCCGGCCACCAGCTGCCGCCACACCTGACAGCGCCGTGTTACCTGCCAGCTCGCCGCCTGCTCAGTGTTTTCCCCTCTGGGAATTTAGGAGTCGGTCCAACAGACTTGTCCGACCTCCTCAGCGATTGACTCTTTTCGTTAAAGACAATTCTGGGGGGGCGTATGTGACAAAGCCACTAACAGACTATCACAGGGACTTGTATAATTGCCTTTAATCATGTTTATTACCTTTCAATGTTGGCTCTGGTTAAACAGAGCTAGATAGACAAAATCGCGATCTGACGCGATGACGTCATCACATGGGTCATGTGACGTCCCCAACGGCGGGAAACGTCATGACGTCATGACGTCAGAGGTAGAGGGCGTGGCCAGCCAGTCCTCGTGTGGAGTGATAGAGAAAAGACCTGTTTAGAGCTTCTCCTGCATTTTCTTGTTTTGTAAAGTTTTAATACATTAAACTCAGTTTGTTAACGTCCAGTGAGTTTATAGATTCTTTGCTAGGAGTGCAGAGACTCCTACACTACAGTACAAAGGGATCTGGGGGTCCTGGTGCATGTAACACAGAAGGTTAGTATGCAGGTACAGCAGGTGATCAGGAAGGCCAATGGAATCTTGGCTTTTATTGCAAAAGGGATGGAGTATAAAAGCAGGGAAGTCTTGCTTCAGTTATACAGGGTGTTGGTGAGGCCACACCTGGAATACTGCGTACAGTTTTGGTTTCCATATTTAAGAAAAGATATACTTGCTCTCGAGGCAGTTCAGAGAAGGTTCACTCGGTTGATTCCGGAGATGAGGGGGTTGACTTATGAGGAAAGGATGAGTAGGTTGGGCCTCTACTCATTGGAATTCAGAAGAATGAGAGGCGATCTTATCGAAACAAATAAGATTGTGAGGGGGCTTGATCGGGTGGATGCGGGGAGGATGTTTCCACTGATGGGTGAGACTAGAACTAGGGGGCATAATCTTAGAATAAGGGGCTGCCCTTTCAAAACTGAGATGAGAAGAAACTTCTTCACTCAGAGGATAGTAAATCTATGGAATTTGCTACCTCAGAGAGCTGTGGAAGCTGCGACATTAAATAAATTTAAAATGGAGATGGACAGTTTCCTAGCTGATAAGGGAATTAGGGGTTACGGGGAGCGGGCAGGGAAGTGGACGTGAGTCTAGGTTCGGATCAGCCATGATCCTATTGAATGGCGGAGCAGGCCCGAGGGGCCGTATGGCCTACTCCTGCTCCTACTTCTTATGTTCTTATGTTCTTATGTTCAATCGACTGTGGGGTTTCCTATATCCTTGCTTAGCTTTCTGAGCCACCACCACCTATCCAAGGGAATCTGTCCCTTACATGTCAAACAGACACGTTTCCCCTCGGTGACACTGACCCTTGTAGCAACGATCTGTACCCTGGGGCATGGGATGGAGGCCTCCCCATACGTGAACCCGGTCTGGCTGGAGTACTAAGTGGAGTTAGACCCCAGCCACCCTGGCCACCTTCCCTCATGGAAGTAGATGGCAAGCTCCTCCACACCCCGTTCGCCACCCCCTGCGGTAATGATCGGTGCTCTCTCTCCCGAGCACCCATAGATGTGGGAGTTCTCCACGTCTCCTCGGTCACCGATGCTCACCCCTACCAGGGCGAGCAGGAGCAGAACCTTCCACATGCCGATTTCCTTACTGTAGGGACACACAAGCAAAATACCCATGTCCCGAGAAGGTTCTCTGGCCTGACACAGTTATCAAAATGATCAAAACTTAAACTTATCCTAAACTAAAATTAAACAATCTAAAAATTCCAAAACTGAAAATAAACTCTTAAACTAAAAGCTATATACATCCGCCGCCCATCTCCGGACGGCCAGGCTAATCCCTGTTAGGCCTCTACCTTTTGTGGAATCTGGGCAGCTTGTACGCCTGGGCGTAAGGTGACCTGTGCCACCGGACCCAGAGAGTCCTCCTTAAAAGAACTGGGAGCTTCCCTGAATCCCAGTTAATCAGGGGAGTATGCCCTCCTGTGCTGCAGCACACTACCTCTTTCTGTGTGGCTGCCGAGTCCCTGTCCTGTCCTGTGGGTTCCTTGCAGCCTGATGCCGCAGGCTTGGGACCCTTCTCTCTCTCTCTGCACCACGTTACCTCTCCTGTGAGTCCCTCACCTTTGGAGGCAGCAGGCTGGGTATCTGTGTCCTTAGACTGGTCCCTGACCTTGGTTTTTCCCTTTCTGTTAAGGGTTCTCCTGGGGATGGACCGTTTAAAGTGATACTCGGGTGACCAAGGTAGTTTAGGCTGTGGTATGCGAGGAGACCTTCTTAAGACTCCGGCTACTGGGGGTGTACCTGAATCGCACTTAATTGGTGGGAGGGCCTCTCCAGTCACACACGTCACTGCCCCCACCTTTGCAGTCTGTGAGTCTGTCACAGCTGCAAGCTGATGCTCTCTAGTTTTAACACGGTTCGCCTTTGCTGGCCGTTCCTCTTTCTTGGGTTTAAACAGTTTACATTGCTTAATGTAACTAGCAGTCTGTTTTAAAGTCTCGTCCGCTGCCCCGAACGGGCCTTCTATGGACTCCCCATTCTCTCTCTTTACCAGGACGGCCTTAAGGACGGAATCCTGGGCTTGGACCTGCTTTAAGTCCGGGGCCAAAGCTACCCACTGTGTGCCTCCCTTGTCCCGGATTGCGGCTACCGGACCTGCTCTACAGGGATCCCAGAACTCTCCTTCCCTGGCCCCCTACTTGGCCACCTCGTCGGCCTTTTGGTTACCCTCCCATGTGGTATGGAGGGATCCTAAATCTATGGTCAAAGGTTTGGACATTTCCCCAGCCTGCTCGTTCCCTGTGAATCCCATTAGGCTAAATGGGACCTTGTTAGACCTGGGTGAATTGGTCGGGTCTTCCGAATGGACCACTGTGCTGGAAGCTCCAGTGTCCACCAAATATCTCCCCTGCACCGTCTCCACCCCCATCTTAACACAGGGCCTGCCCCCCTCATCGTATTCAAGGGGACACAAGTCGACAGGCTGCGCTGGTTCTAGTCATAGGTCTGGGTTGTATGGGGCAGATGGAGTTAAAGCATCTGTGGCTGTGGCTACCTTCCCTGGGCCAGCTAACAAAACCTGGAGAGCAGCTACTATTGAATCAAATGTGGGGGGAGAGGTCGGTGTTTCTGTTTTTGGGGTAGAAGCTGGGGAGTTTTTCCCTACACTATCCTTCCAAGGATTTCTACAGGCCCTTCTCCAATGCCCACTTTTCCCGCACCCGAAGCAGTTACGCTTTGTATCAGAAGGGTTACCCCCTTCCTGGTGCCACTCTTTCTTACTCTGTCTAGGTTTTATTTCATATACTTCTCCTTTTGGCGGGTGCTCTTCTATCCCTCTACCGTTCCGGTAAGCCAGGGTCAGTTGTCTCACCACTGTCTCCTCGGTGACCCGGGGGTCTTTCGGGTCAAACCAAAGCTCAGCCTTAGCTCTGATCCGCGGCAAGCTGTTTGCCACTAGGCTTCGGAGCCAGTGGGCCAGCTCATTCTGGTTCAGGTGAGTCCGGTCGAGATCTCCATTACAGGCACTCTTGTACACAGGCCAGAGCCTGTCTGCGAAAGCCTGTGGGGTCTCCCCTGCTAAATGGGTAGTCTTCTCCATCCGGGAGAAAGGACTACCATTGTTCATTCCCATTGCCTCCAGAACTTGCTCCCGGATGGCAGCGTACCCTCCCTGTCCCTTCTTGCTCTCAGCAGAGAGGGACTGGTACAACTTGCTATCGAAGGTGAACAGAAGCATCTTGGCCATTTCTGAGTCGTCACACTCATTAATACCTGCTGCTTGTTCCACTTCCATATAGTGGACTGAGGGGTCTCCCTTTTGGGTGAGTTTGTCAGGTGGCTTACCATAGCCCTAAGCTGTTGGATCCCGTGAGGAATCATGAATTGGCTTTCAAGGGGCCCCTGGCCCCCACCACTGCCGGGTGGGCCAAACTTCTGCTGCCGAGCCGGGCACATCGGCCCTGGCTCCGACCTTTCCTGCATTTGTTTGCCCACTTCTGCCTGCTGCCAAACCGAGTCAAAACCCGGTGCCACAGGTGGTGGTGGTGTGCACTCCTCCCTGCCCTCCCTACAGATTGCTTGTCCCTCCTGCTGCTCAAACGGGTTGTTCCCCGGCGCCACAGGTGACGTCTGAACAGTTTCTACTTCTACTCCCAGGTCCACCCGTGCCGCACCCGGGCTTACCAGGCATACCGTGCCTTTTGCCCTGGACAGGGCAAGTTTTAAACGGTCGATCTGCTTTTGGCAGGGGCCGTGATCTCCCGCTTCAAAATCCCTAGTGCTTGCTACTTTATAAGCTGCCTTCACGTCTCTGAACTTCGCCTCCTGTTCTTTTAACTGTCTGGTTAGGCGAGCGTTCTCCTCTCTTAACACTAACTCATTGCTTTTAGCCTCGGTGACTTGACACCGGAAATATTCCTGTTTGTTCCTATGTTTCTCTACTACCTGTAGTCATTCCTGATTTTGGGTGTTTAATTCCTCCAATAATCATTCCCCTGCTAGAGCCCTTGCTTGAGACAGTTTGGCTGCCTCCTGCAGCTCTTCTGTTAACATTTAATGTGCTGATCTAAAAGCTGGATCTGTTGCAGGACGCAGACCAACCAGATGGCCTTCTCCACCGACTTCTTATGATCCTTACTCTCAGTCCATTTGGCTGCAGCGTCCATGGGACGCCCAGCGCGCAACAGACTGGTCACCCATTTCTTGGTGATATTCACCTCAAACACATAAGAGGAAATCCTCTCTTCCATCTTCGTTCTATCCTCAAAAACAGTGCTGACTGCATTACATCCCTTTTGCCAAGCTTGTGCCATGGTCGCCATTCTGTAAGGGGTGGTGTGTGTGGTCAGCTTTGCCTCTGACTCCCTGAGCGGTTTGAATCGCTCCAACTCCCTTGGTTCTAGACTTTGGACTTATTTGGGTGTTGTAATTAAATTGCAACAGACAACTGAGTTAGTCAAAAGAATTGAGATTTTATTTTGAGACAGGAAAATATACAATACAATAAATCTTATACTCTAAAAGGGGGAGCACTTCGGAATATGCGAGGGAGAATGAAAATAGACAAAATACCTTACCATCCCAATCCCACTATACTAACTTGGTTGGATTTCAGAGGACCAGGAAATGCTCACCAAACGACTTTCTTGACAGTTGTAGAGGTTCGTGATTTCGGGGTTCTCTTTAGTTGTGGCGGTTGGGGCCTTCCATACCCCGGACGTGGTGGAAGACTGCTCCTGCGTTGGGTTTTCAGTCTTCGCGAGTCCGCTGATGTGGTCAGGTGCATATTTGGATTTATCGGGTAAGTACCCAATTTCCTTTGGTTAGGTATAGTTTTTAGAGTCTTTTGTGTTAAATCTTACCCAGGGGTAAGTCAGGCTAGTTTGTAGAGCGGAAACAAACTTGCGAATCTTCAGATTCTTCCAGGTTGGTTTCTTGTTGGTCGCGGTGGCCCAATATTACCTAGTTGGTGGTAATATTGTTAGTTGTTGGTTTCTTGGGGCTTTTGTTTGCCGCGATTCCTCCCGTTCTCCTCCTGTGTCCTTTTGTTGATTGGTCATCCCGAGGCTAATGTCTTTCGAATGAGATGTGCCTCTTTCTGTGTCTGTCCAACCTGTACTGTACTGTCTTGAACACTCTCTTCTGTGAACTGAACTGCCTTCTGTGTCAAAGCAGGCCTCAATTATACTGTTTTGAGGCCTGGTTTATCTGACCACCAAATCTCCGCTGGTCCATTGTTAATTTTGGCGGGCTCATTAAATTTAATCGTTTTTTAATTCTTATCGAGTTTCGGGGCTGGTCTCATCTATTTTTAATTGACCTTTAACTAGTTTCGGGATTGCTTCGAAATCAGTTTAAGTGTGCAAAGTGGTTTTGGATGTCTATCTGAGTGGGTTTAAACTGTTGTTTGATTGTCTTCTCCTGCTGGGGCCAGGGTCTCTTTTGTTGATTAGTGGCATGTATTGTATTATTCATGTTCTTGATGGTTTGTAGGTTTCGGCGGGAACTGTCCTTCCATGAGCCTATTGTCTTTATGTAGAATGACTGGGACGGTCCAGAACATTCTCAGACAATCTGGCCTTTTCCAATACTCCAACTGTCTGTCCCACAGTGCCCAACCCAGTGCCTTTGGTTAGCTTTTCCACAGGCCTGGACATGCCTTTTAAAATAGCCAAATCTTCTTGGGGTTTTGACTTTAAATCCCATTTGGCCCAATATTCTTTAAAACAGTCCAAAATCTCTCCTTTTCTTGGTTTGGGGGAATCTGTAGAATTTTGCGAGCTTTACACTGTGTTAACGACTGTATCTCCACAGATGTTACTGATCTCTACTGATGTTACTCCAGCTCCCTCACACTGTCACTCAGTAACCCCTCCCCCAGTGTCCTGTGTTACCGACTGTATCTCTACTGCTGTTAATCCAGCTGCCTCACACTGTCACTCAGTAACCCCTCCCCCAGTGCCCTGTGTTACTGACTGTATCTCTACTGATGTTAATCCAGCTCCCGCACACTGTCACTCAGTAACAGTCTAAGGATAAGGGGTAAGCCATTTAGGACAGAAATTAGGAGGAATTTCTTCACCCAGAGAGTGGTGAACCTGTGGAATTCTCTACCACAGAAGGCAGTAGAGGTCAATTCATTAAATATATTCAAGAAGGAGTTGGATATATTTCTTACGGCTAAAGGGATCAAGGGATATGGGGAGAAAGCAGGGACAGGGTACTGAATTTGGATGATCAGCCATGATCGCATTGAATGGCGGAGCAGGCTCGAAGGGCCGAATGGCCTACTCCTGCTCCTATCTTCTATGTTTCTAACCCCAACCCAGCACCCTGTGTTACTGACTGTGTAAGGGGTTTTCAGATTGCATGGGTTCTCTCCCTAGAGGCCTCTCTCTCTCTTGCACAGTAAAACCTTGAGTGGTTCGACCCACTCGCCCCTTAGGTTCTATACACTGGACTTTGAGGCAGGAACTACAATGCAGAGAATACTCTATAGACCAAGTTTAATGAAAACGAAATGAAATTTTATTGCACAAAGGAACAAAATTGAACGTAAGCCAATAAGGCACATGGGAGGGAAAAACAAATCATAATACAGTACTAACCAACATATATACAGGCATGTTATACTTTACAAAAGTCATCTCAAAATGGGGAAACACACGGAACATCAAGGGATAACAACTCATAATTAATTATACCCAAAATGCCCACCCCCTAAGCCTAGCTAGATCAGATTATGAGGGGCCAGAAACATGCTCACCAATCCAATGAGAAAGTATAAGATTTTGAAAGGTCTGCGTTTTGATCCTCTCAGGCGTCCTGTCTCCACGTGGTCAACGCTGCGGGCTGCGACACTCTCTCTTCTTCCTCGAGGTGAAGGTCATGGACAGGCTGGATGCTAGCAGGCCTGGAGATCGGTGTGGACGGAGACCACCTATTTGACCATGGTCAGATAGGTTTCTTCACAGAGCCCAGCTGGTTTACCATTTTCAGATAGGTTTCTTCTGGAGGGCTACTGTCCTTTGTCTCATCAACAGCCCGGGGTTTGTCGATGATCTCCCGATGGTTACCCCGGGGCGGGACGCAGACTCGAATCACCTTCTTGGCTGGTCTCCGGATCGACGTTCCTCCACGGCTCTCGAAAAAGCAAGCTAGCTCAAAGGCTGCCAGCTACAAGCTCCAGGCTGAAAAAGCTACCGATGGCTACCCCGGGACTCCAGTTATACTTTTACGTGGAGGCCCTTATCTCCCGCCAAATTAAGGTTAGTCTTTGTTTAACTTTTGGCGGGCTTGTAGCACAGCGGGGTAGTCTTTGTTTTTAAAGTATCTTCGAATGGCCGGTAACGGCCATCTCTGGTCTGGAACGACCCTTTTCTACCCTCGCAGCGCTTTCCTATGCAGAGCTAGACAGGTAGCTAACAACTTGATATCTTCCCATAAAAATCACAAGGCTTGACTTTTCTTGTAACGCTTTACTGAAAGATTCTTATTGTAAAACTGAAATACAACACAGAAATGGAAGCACACATTAGTATACAAGCGCATAACTGATATGCATACACAAATTTAGGTATGCCTGAGCAACACAGTACATTTGGCATGTAAATTACCAAACACATGGAAACACAGCTTACTGTGAATATACATTTAGCAAACTGGAAGGCATTCTCTTTAAATTAGCCCTGGAGACAGTGCATCAAAATACAGCCACTAGTTAACCAGCTAGACAGAGAGCGAGCACTTCACGGCTAGCTGTGTAAGTTTGCTTACAGAGAAGAGTTACAAACTAAGCATTTTCTGCAACATACAGTGTACACTAATCATCTATAACATTCTCAAGTACTTACAGACAAATAATATCCAGGACTCAGGCATGGGAACAATACAACTTCCCGGAGCATGTGCTGCTGTAGGAGCACCGTGGTATAGGTCTTGTTCCAGCGGGGACTCCATGAGGACTGGGTTCGCAGTCCT
Organism: Somniosus microcephalus; assembly: GCF_052327205.1. NCBI lineage: Eukaryota > Metazoa > Chordata > Chondrichthyes > Squaliformes > Somniosidae > Somniosus > Somniosus microcephalus. The sequence continues at coordinate 120,871,760 of NC_140992.1, forward strand.
GTGGGGAGCGTGATGACGTCATCACGCTCTGCTGTGTGTTCCCGTGCTTTGGGCATCACATGACCGCGTCGTTGCGTCAGTGCGTCTCCCGGCACGGAGGCTGGCCGTTGAGGCCGAGGTTGCGAGGCCGGGCTGTGCCGGTGCTTGCCGCGGGGGCGGAAGATCGCGTCGCTCCCGTCGGCTGGCCGATGCGGCCGAAGTCGCGGTAGGCCGGGTTATGCCGGCGGCCGTCTTGGAAGACCGAGTCGGGCCAGCGGCCGGCGCGCGTGCGTCACGTGATACGTGACGTCAGCGCGTTAGGTCGCCTCTTAAAGGGGCAACGGCCGAACAGGTAAGTTAAAGGGGCAATGGCCCCAACAGGTAAGTTATACATATATAAGTAAGTTAAGTACATACAGTAAGGTTAAGTTAGAGGGAATTGTGTGTCTCAATGTTAGGGACAACCAGTGGTACCGCCATAGTGCTATGACGTGAACACAACCAAGGGTGAAGAGTTGCTGCGTTGATCTGTAGTTTGCTTTACTGCACTTACTGTGCTTTACAGCACTTTACTGCACTTTTACTGCAGTTGCTAGGTACCAAATAGCCACTAGGTGGCAGCACACCATGGGAATCGACCCAACTTACTCAAAACCCTGAATTAACTGGAAAACTAACATAAATTGCAACAGAGAGACAGCACAGACCCTGTATTGTCTTTAATGTCCTTCTGATGTCTTTAACGGTGCTTGATGTTCCCCCTATGAATAGGAAACTGTTTTCGTTTGTCTGGGTAAACATTTTGATGGCCTTTATCTGCAGGTCGATCTGATCGGATCTGCATCCAATCTATATGTATGGGGCTCTGTCTGGTTTCGTTTTCCCTGAAACTGCCTTCCAGAACCTACTGTGGGCTGAATCCACAAAAGCCATCTGGGGACTGCAGGAACCATTTTAAAGTGTCCCAAAAGCTGGTCACGGGGTCTGGCGGCCATTTTGTATGTCCCTTTTTCTGGGCTTCTTCTAAAACAGTCTTTAAAAGTTAAGGCCTTTTCTGCCAATAGACCCTTATAGGACAATGTTCAATTTTGCAAATCTTACAACTGTATATCTACTGATGTTAATCCAGCTCCCTCACACTGACACTCTGAGACCCTCCCCCAGCGCCCTGTGTTTCTGACTGACATGAATCAGTCATTCATGAAAGAAAGACTTATGAAATAATACTGAGTGGCCTGCGGGTGGCACTGTCCAGGGATAGTTCAAATACTCGGACACGGGCCCAGCTTGCGCAGGACATTCTTAACAGGAACTAGTGAAGGACACAACTAGATCTCCAAGTTGTAAAACAGTTGATTAAAGCTTTGTTTAACGCTTAGACCAAGGGCCTAGTGGTTTTCTTACGTCACTGACTGTATCTCGACTGATGTTAATTGAGCTCCCTCCCACAGTCACTCAGTAACCCCTCCCCCAGTGCCCTGTGTTACTGTCTGTAACTCTTCTGATGCTAATCCAGCTCCCTCCCACTGTCACTCAGTAACCCTCCCCCCAGCGCCCTGTGTTACTGACTGTATCTCTACTGATGTTAATCCAGCTCCCTCACAATGTCGCTCAGTAACCCCTTCCCCCTAGCGCCCTGTGTTACTGACTGTATCTCTACTGATGTTAATCCAGCTCTCTCACACTGTCACTCAGTAACCCTTCCCCAGCACCCTGTGTTGCCAACTGTCTCTCCACTGATGTTAATCCAGCTCCCTCCCACTGTCACTCAGTACTCCCTCCCCCCAGCACCCTGTGTTACTGACGGTACCTCTGCTGATGTTAATCCAGCTCCCTCGCACTGTCACTCAGTAACCCCTCCCACAGCGCCCTGTTTTATTGACTGTATCAATGCTGATGTTAATCCCGCTCCCTCACACTGTCACTCAGTAACCCCTCCCCCCAGCACACTGTGTTACTGACTGTATCTCTACTGATGTTAATCCAGCCCCCTCTCACTGTCACTCGGTAACCCATCCCCCAGCGCCCTGTGTTACTGACTGTACCTCTACCTGTGTTAATCCAGCTCCCTCACACTGTCACTCAGTATCACCTCCCCCAGCGCCCTGTGTTCCCGACTGTATGCCTACTGATGTTAATCCGGCTCCCTCACACTGACACTCAGTAACCCCTTTCCCCCAGCGCCCTGTGTTACTGACTGTATCACTACTGATGTTTACCAGCTTCCTCAAACTGTCACTCAGTACCCACTCCCCCAGTGCCCTGTGTTACTGACTGTATCTCTACTGATGTTAATCGAGGTCCCTCACACTGTCACTCAGTAACCCCTCCCCCCAGCGCCCTGTGTTACTGACTGTGTCTATACTGATGTTAATCCAGCTCCCTCACACTGTCACTCAGTAACCCCTCCCCCAGCGCTCTGTGTTACTGACTGTATCTCTACTGATGTTAATCCCGCTCCCTCACACTGTCACTCAGTAACTCCTCCCCCCAGCGCCCTGTGTTACTGACTGTATCGCTACTGATGTTACTCCAGCTCCCTCACACTGTCACTCAGTAACCCCTCTCCCGGAACCCTGTGATACTGACTGTATCTCTACTGATGTTAATCGAGCTCCAGAACCAGGGGTCACAGTCTAAGGATAAGTGGTAAGCCATTTAGGGCAGAAATGAGGAGGAATTTCTTCACCCAGAGAGTGGTGAACCTATGGAATTCTCTACCACAGAAGGCAGTAGATGCCAATTCATTAAATATATTCAAGAAGGAGTTGGATATATTTCTTACGGCTAAAGGGATCAAGGGATATGGGGAGAAAGCAGGGACAGGGTACTGAATTTGGATGATCAGCCATGGTCGCATTGAATGGTGGAGCAGGCTCAAGGGGCTGAATGGCCTACTCCTGCTCGTATCTTCTATGTTTCTAACCCCTCCCCCAGCACCCTGTGTTACTGACTGTATCTCTACTGATGTTAATCCAGCTCCCTCACACTGACACTCTGTGACCCTCCCCCAGCGCCCTGTGTTTCTGACTGACATGTATCAGTCATTCATGAAAGAAAGACTTATGAAATAACACTGAGCGGCCTGGGGGTGGCGCTGTCCAGGGAGAGTTCAAATACTTGGGCACTGGCCCAGTTTGCGCAGGACATTCTTAACAGGAACTAGTGAAGGACACAACTAGACCTTCATGTTGTAAAACGCTGGATTAAAGCTTTGTTTAACGCTTAGACCAAGTGCCTAATGGTTTTCTTATGTCACTGACTGTCTCTCTACTGATGTTAATCCTGCTCCCTCACATGTCACTCCCTGATCCTTCCCTCCAGCGCCCAGTATTACTGACTGTATATCCACTGATGTTAATCCAGCTCCCTCACACTGTCGCTCAGTAACCCCTCCCCCAGCACCCTGTGTTACTGATTCTCTCTACTGATGTTAACCCAGCTCCCTCACACTGCCACCCAGTGCCCCCTCCCAGTTACCACTAATTCTGGGGTTAACTTTCTACTTGGTAGTAATTTTGCAGACTGCTTACAGTTCAAAGTTTCTGAGCTATCTCAGCAGTTGCTATGCTTTATTTACATTATGGGATGTCTGTTCAGAGTCACGCTTAACGCACGTTATTAAAAAAAAAGCGTATTTCTGTCAACCTTGTTTGAAGACAGGATAATCTGGCAGGGGCTTAACAGAAAGCAAGGGTTAACAAATGAAGTAATAAATGAAGAGGGGAGTGATAGTGTTAAACTGATCAGCGATATGGCTGTAGGAGGGACAATTGGGCTGATGGGTTTAAGTGAGAGGCTTCTGATGTTTGAGAGCTTTGCAATCGATGCTCCTACTTTTCATTCCACTGTTTTTCGTGTCTAGTTTAAGCATGTTGTTCGGTTTTTTGCCAGGGATTGTGAAATCATATTAAAATACAGATCGCTCATGCCCCTAAGTCTCAGTGATGCCTCCAATCCTGGCCTCTTGCGCATCCCCAATTTTCATCGCCCCACCATTGGTGGCTGTGCCTTCAGTTGCCTAGGCCCTAAGCTCTAGAATCCCCTCCCAAAACCTGACCGCCTCTCTACCTTCTCTCCTTCTTTAAGACACTCCTTAAAACCTACCTCTTTGACCAAGCTTTTGGTCATCTGCCCTAATATCTCCTTATGTGGCTCGGTGTCAAATTTTGTTTGATGACGCTCCTATGAAGCACCTTGGGACGCTTTACTATGTTAAAGGAACTCTAAGTTGTTGTTGTTGTAGATAAATGCACCACCTGATGTGACCCTGGGCAATGCAGATCAGGAAGGTCCCTGGCATGGGTCCACGGCTGTGCGGAATTAAATTATCTCAACCATGGCAGGAGCTGGGATGACATAACTGGCCTTAGTGCACCTTGGCTGAGAAAGTGAAAGAAATGCAGCCAATGTTTCTGCTTCTGATCACTATCTGCTAACCACTGTTGGAGAGATTGAGTGTCAGGTGATGGCAGGGTCGAGTTGGCTGTGACACTCTATATAGTGCTGAATACTTTACTGACACTGTCCTGGCTCACACATGAATAATGGCCGCTTGAGTGAGGTATCGTGGGGAAGCTGTTAAAGAAAGAACCTTTAACATCCTCAGGACGTCCCAAAGCATTTCACAGCCATTGATGTAGTTTTGAAGTCTAGTTACTGATTTAATGTAGGGAAATGCAGCAGCTAATTTCTGTATAGCAAGGTCCCACAAACAGAATTGAGATAAATGACTAGACCATCTGTTTTATTAGTGTTGGTTGAGGGAAAAATATTGGCCGGGACTCGGGGAGAACTCCACATCTCTTCTTTGAATAGTACCATGGGATTTGGTTTAACATCTCATCCAAAAGACAGCACCTCTGACAGTGCAGCACTCCCTCAGTACTACCCTGGAAGTGTCAGTCTAGATTATGTGCTCAGGTCTCTGGGAAGGGTTTTGAATCCAGAACCTTCTGGCTCAGAGGCAAGAGTGTTACCACGGAGACAAATTGGAACTGTACCATAGTAAGAGTTAGCGCCTACAGGAAAAGCTAGGCGAAAACTGGGGAAAAGATGGAGGATTATAATCAATGTTCCTGTTAAGCTGTACAGCCAGTCTGGAGGTTCCTTGCAGGCCGCTCAGTGGCTTTTAAATGGAAAAACCGCGCATGTGCGGAAATTTGAATGGGTTGCGCAGCCCGTTAAAGGGGCCATGCACCCAAAAATAATAGCGGGAACATTGATTATAAGGTGCTTTGCATATATTACAGACGAGCAAATCTCCTGATGTCAGAGGGTGCGTTATTTTATAAGGCCGGGAATGTGTTTGACATAATTGACAAAAGAACCGAAGGGGAGATGAGGAGAAATATTTTTACACAGCGAGTTGTTATAACCTGGAATGCATTGCCTGAAAGGGTGCATATAGCAAATTTAATAATAACTTTCAAAAGAGAATTGGATATACACTTGAAAAAAATTTTGAAGGGCAATGGTGAAAGAGCAGGGGAATGGGACTAATTGGATAGATCTTTCAAAGAGCCGGTACAGGTAGAGTGGGCCAAATGGCCTCCTCGTGTGCTGTATCATTCTATGAAACACAATGGCCTCTGTATTATTCTTAATTTGCCCCTATTTTTGGGTGCAGTTGTGAAGAAAAATGGATGCAGAGCCATACTCCCATTTTGCCTTGGTTTTTCAGATCTTAGAAAGAAACATTCCATAATTTATACATTTGCCTTCTTTTCCTGGGCCTTGTTTCTGTAGACAAGGTTGTCCAAACCATGATTGTGCCCCACTCTCAGAAGTCCTAGCACATCAGTTATTTTGTGTTTATATTTCTTACTCACTGCCCTGTACCTGTTTGAATTTTGTGGGCCTAGAGGTTTAGAGGTAATGGCTTACTCCTGCTCCTATCTTCTATGCTTATCAGCACTGTGAGATATTTACATTTCAATGGGAATAGGAATTTTGATATTATCTGTGGCCATTGTATGTGGCTCACAAAGACAAAAAGCTTAGACACTTCTGCTGTAGGAGGTTTAGAATAGGACAAGGTACAATCCCCTGACCAGTCTGGGGTGAGATACTCTCTAGCTTTGCTGAGATGAAAAACAGCCCACCAGCACCAGTGCATTTATCTCACCCCGTCTCCACACTTCAGTGTGTAAATCTGTTCCTCTCCAATCCTTCAATATATCTATCCCCCAAGTCAGTTCTTCAGTGTATCTATCCCTCCCAATCCAATCCTTCAATGTGTCTATCCCTCCCAATCTAATTCTTCAATGTGTCTACCCCTCCCAATCTAATTCTTCAATGTGTCTACCCCTCCCAATCCAATCCTTCAATGTGTCTACCCCTCCCAATCCAATCCTTCAATGTGTCTACCCCTCCCAATCCAATCCTTCAATGTGTCTACCCCTCCCAATCCAATCCTTCAATGTGTCTATCCCTCCCAATCCAATCCTTCAATGTGTCTACCCCTCCCAATCCAATCATTCAATGTGTCTACCCCTCCCAATCCAATCTTTCAATGTGTCTACCCCTCCCAATCCAATCCTTCAATGTGTCTACCCCTCCCAATCCAATCCTTCAATGTGTCTACCCCTCCCAATCTAATTCTTCAATGTGTCTACCCCTCCCAATCCAATCCTTCAATGTGTCTACCCCTCCCAATCCAATCCTTCAATGTGTCTACCCCTCCCAATCCAATCCTTCAATGTGTCTACCCCTCCCAATCCAATCCTTCAATGTGTCTATCCCTCCCAATCCAATCCTTCAATGTGTCTACCCCTCCCAATCTAATTCTTCAATGTGTCTACCCCTCCCAATCCAATCTTTCAATGTGTCTACCCCTCCCAATCCAATCCTTCAATGTGTCTACCCCTCCCAATCCAATCCTTCAATGTGTCTATCCCTCCCAATCCAATCTTTCAATGTGTCTACCCCTCCCAATCCAATCCTTCAATGTGTCTACCCCTCCCAATCCAATCTTTCAATGTGTCTACCCCTCCCAATCTAATTCTTCAATGTGTCTACCCCTCCCAATCCAATCCTTCAATGTGTCTATCTCACCCTCTCCAGTCCTTCAGTTGTCTATTTCAGGCGTTGGAAAATAATATGTTACACTGAAACAGTAATGGATGTTCTAATGCAGTCAGTATTTGTGAAAATGTCTGGGGCCTTTACTCTGTATCTCACCTGTGCTGACTCCTGACCTGGGAGTACGTCTCAGGACAGTGTAGAGGAACCTTTACTGTGTATATAACCCGTGCAGCACCTGACCTATTCTTGCTTGATGGGACATTATAGAGAGGTTTGTTGTGCATATAATCTGTGCTGTACCTGACCTGGGAGTTGCTGATCAAACAATGTAGAAGGAGCTTTATTTTGGGGAACTATTAAACGTATTGAAATGTGTAAGCTGCTACCTTTCCAGTGTGCTGAATGCTGAGTTGAGTATGCTTTGGTGTATATTTTCTCTCTGGGCTGATTTAATCAGTACAGGTGCCTGCATGCAGTGTAGTGTTGCAGCTGAGCTAAGTGAAAGGGACTCCAACAATGACCGTTTGCTGATTCTCGAGTTTGGAAAATTCAGCTTTAAGAAAGTTTTTTGCTTTTGGGGACAGAGTTGGTGAAGTTCAGACTATGTTCGCGTTAATTGGACAGCTGGGTGCCAACCTCTCCGCTTTGATTGGGCGCTGGGCTGCCTGTCTGGCTGGGTGTCAGTTTCAAGGGGTGTCATTGGATGAAATCGCTCCGGGGGCGGAGGCTCCCCCAGGCCGCATTGTGGATGCCGGGACCCCCTGGTGCAACACACACAAACCCTCCAGGTGACTCGGGGCTGCCGGAGAGGCTGGGGGACCGTGCGACTGCGGCAGATGGAGCTGCGGGTCCGGGCGCTGCTGGCGGCCGGGGTTGTGCTGGGGCTGCTGGAGGAGATCGCTGGCTCGGTCCCGCTGAGCGATTTTTACCCCTTCGGGCTGGAGCACGGGGACTCAGTCAATGCCAAAGTGGATGATGGAGGCTCGGGGCTGCTGGAGATCTCGCTCAGTTTTCCGTTCTTCGGGGAAAGGCACCCCGGGCTTTACGTGAGTCACACTCGATGCATGTTTCACTCTGAGCTTCTTAGCTTTTTCTCACTATACCCACTCATTTCTCTATCCCCCGCCCCAAATTATAGCCCGACACTGGCAGCTGCTGGCAACCCCTACATATCCCCCAGCCCCCGCCGGCAACCATCTGAGCTGTCAACCCAACCCTTCCATCTGGGTAGATGTCCATCAACCACCCCACCGCAATCCATAAACTGCACCCCCCTGCCCTACTCTCTATGTTTGATCCCTGGACCCCAGGCACTGTGCCTGCCCCTTCGTCCACTGTGCCTACCGTTTGTTATTCATTGGGTGCTCCACCTGCCTTTCGCTGTGCACTGGACATTCCACTTGTTGCTTGCTGTAAACTGGGCAGTCAATCTGCCCCTTGTTATGTGTCGGGCACTGCATATACTCCCTCGCATAAAATGGGTGCTCCATCCGTCCATTATTATACACTGGTAAATTTACCTGCATGTTATTATACACTGGGCATTCTGTCTACTCATTATTATATGCTGGGTTCTGTGCCATTTATATTATATAATGTGTGCTCTGCCTACTCATTATTATATACTGAGAGCTCTGTCACTCATCATTTTACACAGGGCAATCTAACTGTCCATTATTATATAAAGGGTATTCTATATGCTCATTATTATCCACTGGACACTCTGCCAATTATGATCCACCAGGTGCTCTTGCCTGCTTATATTATTATAAATTGCGTCTTCCAGTATTATTCACTGGGCACTTTGCCCATTATTATCAACTTGGTGCTCTGCCTATTCAACTTTATACACCTGGTGCTCTGCCTGCTCATTATTATACACTGGATTATCTGCCCATTATTATACACTGCGCCCTCCACCTGCCCATCATTATACAGTGTGCACTGTACCTGCCAGTTATAATACTCTAGATGCCCCATTACCCCATTATTAAACATTAGGCAATCTACCAATGAATATATACTGGGCACTTCCCTGCCCACTAGTATTCACAATGCGCATGCTGCCTGTCCATTATTGTACACTTGGCACACCGCCTTGGCATTAATATACACTGCCATTATTATACACAGGACACTCTGCCAATTATTATCTTGGCTGCTTATTATTATAAACTGCATCCTCCACCGCCCAGCATTAACCATTGGGTGCTCTGCTGCCCATTACGATACAATGCATCCACCACTTGCATGTTATAATACACTGGGTCATCTACCTGACCATTATTGGACACGGAGTAAACTTTCTGACCATTATTGGACACTATGTAATCTACTTGATCATTATTGGACACTGGGGAATCAACTTGATCATTATCGGACACTGGGGAATCTACTTGACCATTATTGGACACTGGTTAATCTAATTGACCATTATTGAAAGCTGGGTAATCTACTTGATGATTATACACTGGGCAATCCACTTGATCATTATTGGACACTGGGTAATCAACTTGACTATTAATGGACACTGGGTAATCTAATTCACCATTATTGAATGCTGGGTAATCTACTTGACGATTATACACTGGGTAATCCACTTGATCATTATTGGACACTGGGCCATCTACTTGATCATTATTGAACACTGGGTAATCTACTTGATGAAAATACACAGCATAATCTACTTGATCATTATTGGCACTGGGTAATCTACTTGACCATTATCGGACACTGGGTAATCTAATTGACCATTATTGGACACTGGGTAATCTACTTGACAATTATTGGACACTGCATAATCTAATTGACCATTCTTAAACACTGGGTAAGCTACGTGACCATTATTGGACACTGGGTAATCTACTTGACTATTATTAAACACTGGGTGATCTACGTGACCCATTATTGGACACTGGGTAATGTATTTGACTATTATTGGAGACTGGGTAATATACCTGATCATTATTGGACACTGGTTAATCTACTTAACAACTATTTACACTGGGTAATCTACTTGACTATTATTGAACACGTGGTAATCTACTGGAATATTATTCAACACTGGGTAATCTAATTGACAATTATTGAATGCTGGGTAATCTACTTGATGATTATACACTGGGTAATCTACTTGATCATTGTTGGACACTGGGCCATCTACTTGATCATTATTGAACACTGGGTAATCTACTTGATGATAATACACAGCATAATCAACTTGATCATTATTGGCACTGGGTAATCTACTTGGCCATTATTGGACACTGGCCAATCTACTTGACCATTATTGGACACTGAGTAATCTGCTTGACCATTACCAGACACTGAGTAATCCACTTGACCATTATTGGACACTGGATAATCTACTTGACCATTATTGGACACTGGATAATCTACTTGGCCATTATTGGACACTGGATAATCTACTTGACCATTATTGGACACTGCATAATTTAATTGACCATTATTAAACTCTGGTTAATCTCTGTGACCATTATTGGACACTGGGTAATCTACTTGACCACTATTAAACACTGGGTGAACTATGTGATCATTATTGCACTCTGGGTAACCTTCTTGACCATTATTGGACACTGGGTAATCTATGTGACCACTATTGTACACTGGGTAATCTATTTGACTATTATTGGAGACTGGGTAATATACCTGATCATTATTGGACACTGGTTATCTACTGGACTATTATTGGACAATGGGTAATTTACTTGACCATTAGTGGACACTGGATATCTACGTGACTATTATTGGACACTGGTAATCTACTGGAACATTATTGGACACTGGTTAATCTACTTGACCATTATTAGACACTGGGTAATCTACTTGACCATTATTGGATGCTAGATAATCTACTTGACCATTATTGGACACTGGGTAATCTATGTGACAATTATTGGACACTGGGTAATCTAATTTAACATTATTGGACACAAGGTAATCGACGTGACAATTATATACTTGATGCGCTATCAATTACTCAAAAGACTGAGGTTAAGCGAGTAACTAACAGGCTTTTATTAACAAGAGAATGAAGGTGTGCCTCGAGTGGTCGACCAGTCCAGAATACAGAGGGACTGTGGAGCAGTCACCTTTATACCTGGACTCATGGGAGGAGTCAGCCGAGGCATGTACAGACATGTACACAGTGGAATACAAACACACACACAGGCAGGTATAACAGTGGTTTACCACATTCACCCCTTGTTTAAAAATGAGTCTGGCGGGGTGAAGTGCATTAAAAGTTTGTGTATTGGAGTCTCTCCGGAGGTCTTGTCTGCCGCTGTGATCGATGTGGCGACGGCAGGGGTAGTGAAGCTTCCGGCGTCGAGTCCCGCGTAGGCTGGGGCACTGGTGTGTAGTCCTCGTGGGTGTCGAGCAGGTCGTGGGGCCCAGGCGTAATAGGAGAAAAACCCTAGGCACCTCTTCAGGGCCTTGAGGCAGTGGGAGTTCCATAAGGGGACGCATCCGGTCGGGGTCGGGACCGATGACTCCGTGTTCCACAACACAGCCAAGGATGGCGAGGCGGGTTGTGCGGAATATGCACTTCTCCTTGTTATACGTCAGGTTCAGGAGTTGGGCGGTGCAGAGGAATTTTTCGAGGATTGCGTCATGGTCCTGCAAGTCATGGCCGCAGATGGTCACATTGTCCAGATATGGGAAAGTGGCCTGCAACGCATTTTGATCGACCATCCGGTCCATCTCCCTTTGGAAGACGGTGACGCCAAAGGGAACCCTAAGGAAGTGGTAGAGGCGGCCGTTTGCCTCAAAGGCAGTATACTGGCGGTCCTCAGGGCGGATAGGGAGCTGGTGGTACGCTGATTTCAGGTCAATGGTCGAGAAGACGCGGTACTGCGCGATCTGGTTGACCATATCAGCTATGCGGGGGAGTGGGTAAGCGTTCAGCAGGGTGTAGCAATTTATTGTCTGGCTGTAGTCGATGACCAGGCGCTGCTTCTCGCCGGCCTTAACGACCACAACCTGGGCTCACCAGGGGCTGGTGCTGCCCTCAATAATCCCCTCCTTCAGGAGCCACTCCACTTCGGTTTTAATGAAAACCCTGTCCCCGGCACTGTATCGCCTGCTCTTTGTGGCGATGGGCTTACGGTCGGGGGTGAGGTTAGCAAACAGTGGGGGGGGGGTGACTCTGAGTGTGGAGAGGTTGCACCTGGTGCGCGGCGGGCAATTTGGAAGCTGCTGGCTGCGGACTGTGAGTGGGGGGAGGGGTCCACCGTACGCCATCGTAACACTTTTAAGGTGGCACTGAAAATCTAACCCCAGTAGAACGGCAGCGCAGAGGTGGGGCAGGACCAGAAGTTTAAAATTATCGTACACAGTCCCGTCTACTAAGAGTGTCACCACGCAGTAGCCGCCAATGTCCGCCGACTGGGACTCGGAGGCCATAGAAATCCGCTGGTGCACAGGCAGGACTGGGAGAGAGCAACGCCGCACCGTGTCAGGGTGGATGAAGCTCTCCGTGCTCCCAGAGTCAAAAAGGCAGGTTGTTTCGTGACCATTTACCTTAATGTCCATTGTGGACCGGGCCAGTTGGTGCGGTCTCGCTTGGTCCAGCGCAACAGAGGCCAGCGTAGGGGTCGGTGTGTCGCTGCGGGTATCAGATGAGGCGGTGTTGGGGGCCTGCTGCGACCCGGCTGGCGTCCAAGATGGCGGCGTCCATGATCCCCATGTGGCTGTAGGCATCCAAAATGGCTGCTGTTCCGGTGGTTCGCACATGGCTGGGGAGGCCCAAGATGGCGGCCCGCACGGCCCACACGCGGCGCTGCTGGGGTTCGGGGTGGCTTTGGCCCTGCAGACGCTGGCGTAGTGTCCCTTCTTCCCGCAGCCCGAGCAGATCGCATTTTTCACCGGGCAGCACGCTCTGGGGTGTTTGGCCTGGCCACAGAAGTAGCATTTCTGGCCTTGGGACACTGCTGCGGTAGTTGGGCTATTGCTGGGATGTGGCTGGGGTGGCACGGCACTATGAGACGGTCCTACCGTGTCCCAGGCTGTCGTTCCCCGCGGCGTCCACGGTGCAGAGGAGTAGGCATCCATGCCCCGGTAGGCTGCGTCCAATGATAGTGCGAGTTCAGAGGCCTTGTTGAGGTCGAGGTCACTCTGCTCCAACAGTCGCTGTCGGGTGTAATTGGACCTGTGGCCCGCAACAAAAGCGTCCCGGATAAGTTCCTCTGTGTACACGGCGGCCTTTACATCCTTACAACCACAGGCCCGGCCAAGCACAGACAGTGCCTGAAGGTATTCCTCGGTCGATTCCCCAGGTTGTTGTTTACGACTCCCCAGGAGGTGCCTGGCGTACACCTCGTTCACTGGGCGCGTGTACTGGTCCTTGAGGAGCTTGAGAGCAGCCGTGTACGAGGTCGCGTCCTGGATGACCGAGTACGCTCGGTGGTTCACTTTGGAGGTCAGGGCATCCAGTTTGTCCTCATCCGATTTGACCGTTGCAGCGGAGGCGATCAGGAATCTTTCAAAGCACTTAAGCCAGTGAGCAAACTTGATGGATGCGTCCGCCTCCCGATGGTCTAAGTCCAGGCATGCTGGTGTGAGGATCTTCTCCATTATAAAAAATCTTGTTAATAAAATTGATGCGCTATCAATTACTGAAAAGACTGAGGTTAAGCGAGTAACTAACAGGCTTTTATTAACAAGAGAATGAAGGTGTGCCTCGAGTGGTCGACCAGTCCAGAATACAGAGGGACTGTGGAGCAGTCACCTTTATACCTGGACTCGTGGGAGGAGTCAGCCGAGGCATGTACAGACATGTACACAGTGGAATACAAACACACACACAGGCAGGTATAACAGTGGTTTACCACAATACTTTCAATCTACTTGTCTATTATTGGACACTGGATAATCTAATTGACCATAATTGAACTCTAGACAATCTTCTTGACCATTGTTATAACCTGGGCAATCTACTTGAATATTATTGGACACTGGGTAATCTACTTGGCCATTATTGGACACTGGTAATCTACTTGACAGTATTGGCCCATGTGTAATCTGCTTGACCATTATTGGATACAGGGTAAACAACTTGATCATTATTGGACTCTGGGTAATCTACTTGACCAGTTATGGACACTTGGTAATCAACTTTGTCATCATTGGACTCTGGGTAATCTATTTGACCATTATTGGATGCTGGGTAATCTACTTAACCAGTTTTGGACACTGGGTAATCAACTTGACCATTATTGGACACTGGTTAATCTATTTGACTATTAATAGACATTGGGTAATCTACTTGACAACTATTGTACACTGGGTAATCTACTTGACTATTATTGAACACATGGTAATCTACTGGAATAATTTTCAACACTGGGTAATCTAATTGACCATTATTGAATGCTGGGTAATCTACTTGACGATTATACACTGGGTAATGCACTTGATCATTGTTGGACACTGGGCCATCTACTTGATCATTATTGAACACTGGGTAATCTACTTGATGAAAATACACAGCATAATCTACTTGATCATTATTGGATACTGGGTAATCTACTTGGCCATTGTTGGACACTTGCTAATCTACTTGAGCATTATTGGACACTGAGTAATCTACTTGGCCATTGTTGGACACTTGCTAATCTACTTGAGCATTATTGGACACTGAGTAATCTACTTGACCATTACCGGACACTGAGTAATCCACTTGACCATTATTGGACACTGTATAATCTACTTGACCATTATTAAACACTGGGTAATCTACCTGACCATTATTGGACACTGGGTAATCTACTTGACCATTATTGGACACTGGGTAATCTACTTGGCCATTATTGGACACTGGATAATCTACTTAACCATTATTGGACACTGAGTAATCTACATGACCATTACCAGACACTGAGTAATCTACTTGACCATTATTGGACACTGTATAATCGAATTGACCATTATTAAACTCTGGGTAATCTACGTGACCATTATTGGACACTGAGTAATCTACTTGACCATTATTAAACACTGGGTGATCTACGTGACCATTATTGCACTCTGGGTAATCTACTTGACCATTATTGGACACTGGGTAATCTTTGTGACCACTATTGTACACTGGGTAATCTATTTGACTATTATTGGAGAATGGGTAATATACCTGATCATTATTGGACACTGGTAATCTACTGGACTATTATTGGACACTGGGTAATCTATTTGACAATGATTGGATACTGGGTAATCTACTTGACCATTATTGTACACTGGGTAATCTATATGACATTTATTGGACACTTGGTAATCTACTTGACCATTATTGGATACTGCCTAATCTACTTGACCATTATTATACACTGGGCAATCTACTTGACCATAATTAGACACTGGATAATGTACTTGACCAATATTCGACATTGGGTAATCTACTTGATGATTATTATACACTGGGTAATCTACTTGACGAATATTATACACTGGGTAATATACTTCACCATTGTTGGCCACTGGATAATCTACTTGACCAATATCCAACACTGGGCAATCTACTTGATGATTATTATACACTAGTTAATCTACTTGTCCACTATTGGACACTGGGTAATCTATTTGAATATTATGGGAGACTGGGTAATATACCTGATCATTATTGGACATTGGTAATCTACTGGACTATTATTGGACAATGGGTAATCTGCTTGACCATTATTGAACACTGGGTAATCTACTTGATTGTTATTGGACACTGGGTAATCTAATTTAACATTATTGGACACTAGGTAATCGACTTGATGATAATATACTTTAAATCTACTTGTCTATTATTGGACACTGGGTAATCTAATTGACCACAATTGAACACTGGGCAATCTTCTTGATCATTGTTATAATCTGGCAATCTACATGACTATTATTGGACACTGGGCAATCTACTTGACCATTATTGGACACAGGGTAAACAACTTGGTCATTATTGGACTCTGGGTAATCTACTTGACCATTATTGGATGCTGGGTAATCTACTTAACCTGTTTTGGACACTGGGT
Organism: Somniosus microcephalus; assembly: GCF_052327205.1. Taxonomy (NCBI): domain Eukaryota; kingdom Metazoa; phylum Chordata; class Chondrichthyes; order Squaliformes; family Somniosidae; genus Somniosus; species Somniosus microcephalus. The sequence continues at coordinate 120,887,800 of NC_140992.1, forward strand.
AATCTATTTGACAACTATTGTACACTGGGTAATCTACTTGACTATTATTCGACATTGGGTAATCTGCTTGGCCATTACTGGACACTGGGTAATATAATTGATCATTATTGAACACTGGTTAATCTACTTGAATAATATTGGACACTGGGTAAGCTATTGGAATATTATTAGACACTGGGTAATCTATTTTACCATGACTGGACACTGGGTAATCTACTTGACCTGTATAATACACTGGGTTATCTACTTGACTATTATTGGATACTGGGTAATCTACTTGACCAGTATTGGACACTGGGTAATCTACTTGACCATTATTGGACACTGGTAATCTGCTTGACCATTATTGGACACTGGGTAATCTACTTGACTGTTATTTGAGACGCAGCAATCTATTTCTCAATTGTTGGATACTGGGTAATCTAGTTGACCAGTATTGGACCATGCGTAATCTGCTTGACCATTATTCGACACAGGGTAATCTACTTGACCAGTTATGGACACTGGGTAATCAACCTGGTCATTATTGGACTCTGGGTAATCTACTTGACCATTATTGCACACAGGATAATCTACTTGACCATTATTGGACACTGGGTAATCTACATGACCACTATTGTGCACTGGGTAATGTATTTGACTATTATTGGAGACTGGGTAATATACCTGATCATTATTGGACACTGGTAATCTACTGAACTATTATTGGACAATGGGTAATCTACTTGACCATTAGTGGACACTGGGTAATCTACGTGACTATTATTGGACACTGGGTAATCTACATGACCATTAGTGGACACTGGGTAATCTACATGACTATTATTGGACACTGGTAATCGACTTGACCATTATTGGACACTGGGTAATCTACGTGACTATTATTGGACACTGGTAATCTACTTGACCATTAGTGGACACTGGATAACCTACGTGACAATTATTGGACACTGGGTAGTCTACTTGCTTGTTATTGGACACTGGGTAATCTAATTTAACATTATTGGACACTAGGTAAACAACTTGACGATTATATACTTTAAATCTACTTGTCTATCATTGGACACTAGGTAATCTAATTGAGCATAATTGAACTCTAGGCAATCATCTTGACCATTGTTATAATCTGGGCAATCTACTTGAATATTATTGGACACTGGGTAATCTACTTGACCATTATTGGACACTGGGGCCTAGAAATTCAGTTGCGTTCGCCAGCTGTTAACGCCATAAGAGGGGTAGATTTCCAGCGCTAGGCACTTAGCGCCCGGGCGCAGGCCGATCTGCGCCTACGCCCAACTTCAGTTGACATTTAGCGCCGGCGCAAAGTGTTTGCGCCCGCTCAGCTGCGCGCGCAGCTTATGACGTCATTTCGTCGTGCAACACTGTTTGTGCTCCCCAAACCGGAAATTCAGTGGCGCCCGCCCAATGTGGGTGTGGCGCTGTTAAGAACTGTGAAGTGGAACACAGCAGAGGCCCTGCGGGCCTCGGGGAGCGCTAATTAAAGGGCACTTACACTGAACTATAAAGGCCAGCCATTTTGCTGCAATGACTTTAGTGCTTTGGATTTCTGGACAGAGACCAAGGAACAGACCTTACTGATTTGGGACAACATAGGAGAGGTATTTTTGGCTTCTGGCCAGAGCTTTGAAATTTGACTCATTGTGATTTCACTGTTTGCAAGTTTATTATGGGGGCTGCATGGGGTTCCAACCCTCAGTTCCAGCATTATGTGCGAAGGGCTCGCAGACGCTGTGTGAGAGGGCCAGCCATGCCTAGACGCAGAGGGGCCATCAGGCGTCGGCAACGTAGGCCTTACCCACTCAGGGAATACCGGCAGCAGGTGTCCTATCTCACCATGACTGCCGCGCATTGTGTTAAGAGGCTGCGCTTCAGAAGGGAGGTGGTTGCAGAGATCTGCCAGCTGCTTCACAGAGATCTGCGTCCACAGCTGATGTGCAGGACGTCTCTGTCGGTGGAAGTGAAGGTCACGGTGGCTCTGAACTTTTATGCAAGCGGCTCCTTCCAAGCCGCTGCTGGGGACATAGCGAACATCTCCCAGTTCGCTGTGCATCGCTGCATCCGGCAGGTCACCGATGCCCTTTTCGCAAGGAGACACCAATTCATCTCCTTCCCCATGACCCTAGAGAGGCAGGAGCAGCGTGCAGTCGGATTTGCCAGGATCGCCGACTTCCCCATGGTGCAGGGCGCCATTGACTGCACGCATGTGGCTATGCGGGCACCTATTGACAATGCCGAGGATTACCGCAACCGGAAGGGCTACCATTCCCTCAATGTACAGCTGGTGTGTGCACAGGGTAATCTACTTGACTATTATTCGACACTGGGTAATCTACTTGATCACTATTGAACACTCGGTAATCTACTTAACCAGAAGTGGACACTGATAATCTTCTTCAACATTAATGGACATTGGGTAATCTACTTGACTATTATTGGGCACTGAGTAATCTACTTACCCAGCATTGGACAATGCATAATGTAATTGACCATTATTGGTCACTGGGTAATCAACTTTTCTATTATTGGACACTGGATAATCTACTTGACCATTATTGTACACTGGGCAATCTACTTGGCCATTATTGGATACTGGGTAGTCTACTTAATCATTATTATACACTGGGGAATCTATGTGACTATTATTGTACCCTGGGTAATCTAACTGAACATTATTTGACACTAGTAATCTACTTGACAATTATTGGGCACAGGGAAATCTACTTGACCAGTATTATACACTGGGTAATCTATTGGACCATTATTGGGTACTGGTAATCTACCTGACCATTATTGGACCCTTGTAAACCTATTGGCCATTATTTGACACAGGGTAATCTACCTGACCATTATTGGACACTGGGTAATCTACTTGACCATTATTGGACACTGGGTCATCTACTTGACTGTTATTGGACAATGGGTAATCTACTTGACTATTTTGGACACTGGTAATCTATTTGACCATTATTGGACACTCGGTAATCTACTTGACCATTATTGAACACTGGGTAATCTACTTGAGCACGATTGGACACTGGGTAATCTTCTTGACTATCATTGGACAATGGGTAATCTTCTTGACCAGTATTGCACACAGGGTAATCTACCTGACTATTATTCAACACTGGGTAATCTACTTGATCACTATTGAACACTCGGTAAGCTACTGAACCAGAATTGGACACTGATAATCTACTTCAAAATTTATGAACATTGGGTAATCTACTTGATCATTATTGGACACTGTATTCTAATTGACCATTATTTGACACTGGGTAATCTACTTGACCATTATTAGAAACTGGCAAATCTACTTGTCCATTAAAGACACTGGGTAATCTACTTGACCACTATTGGACACTGGGTAATCTACCTAACTATTATTGGACACTGACTAATCTACGTGACCAGTATTGTACACTGGGTAATCTATTTGACCAGTATTGTAGACTGGATAAACGACTTGACCAGTATTGTACACTGGGTAATCTTCTTGACTATTAGTGGACACTGGGAAATCTACTTGACTAATATTGGACACTGGATAATATACTTGACCAGTATTATACACTGGGCAATCTATTGGACTATTATTGGGCACTGGTAATCTACTTGACCGTTATTGGACACTTGTAATCAAATTGGCCATTATTTGACACTGGGCAATCTACTTGACCATTATTGGACACTGGGTAATCTACTTGACCATTATTGGACACTGAGTAATCGACTTGACTATTTTTGGACACTGGTAATCTATTTGACCATTATTGGACACTAGGTAATCTATTGACCATTATTGAACACTCGGTAATCTGCTTGACCATTATTGGATACTGGCAAATCTACTTGAGCACGATTGGACACTGGGTAATCTACTTGACTATTATTGGACAATGGGTAAACTTCTTGACCAGTATTGTACACTGGGTAATCTACTTGACCAGTATTGTACATTGGGTAATCTACTTGACCAGTATAGTAGACTGGGTAATCTTCTTGACTATTATTCGACACTTGTAATCAGCTTAACCACTATTGGACATTGGATAATCTACTTGACCATTATTGGACACTGGCATTCTAATTTACCATTATTTGACATTGGGTAATCTACTTGACCATTATTAGATACTGATAAATCTACTTGTCCATTACAGGACACTGGGTAATCTACTTGACCACGATTGGACACGGGGTAATCCACTTGACTATTATTGGACACTGGGAAATCTACTTGAACCTTATTGCATGCTGGTTAATTTACTTGACCAGTATTGTACACTGGGTAATGTACTTGAATATTATTCGACACTGGTATTCTACTTGGCCATTCCTGGACAGTGGGTAATCTACTTGACCAGTATTGGATGCTTGTTGATCTACTTGACCATTATTCGAAACTGGGTAGTCTAATTAAATTATATTGGGCACTGGTAATCTACTGGATTATTATTGGACACTGGTCAATCTACTTGACCATTATTGGACACTGGGTAATCTACTTGACCATTATTGGACACTGAGTAATCGACTTGACTATTTTTGGACACTGGTAATCTATTTGACCATTATTGGACACTAGGTAATCTATTGACCATTATTGAACACTCGGTAATCTGCTTGACCATTATTGGATACTGGCAAATCTACTTGAGCACGATTGGACACTGGGTAATCTACTTGACTATTATTGGACAATGGGTAAACTTCTTGACCAGTATTGTACACTGGGTAATCTACTTGACCAGTATTGTACATTGGGTAATCTACTTGACCAGTATAGTAGACTGGGTAATCTTCTTGACTATTATTCGACACTTGTAATCAGCTTAACCACTATTGGACATTGGATAATCTACTTGACCATTATTGGACACTGGCATTCTAATTTACCATTATTTGACATTGGGTAATCTACTTGACCATTATTAGATACTGATAAATCTACTTGTCCATTACAGGACACTGGGTAATCTACTTGACCACGATTGGACACGGGGTAATCCACTTGACTATTATTGGACACTGGGAAATCTACTTGAACCTTATTGCATGCTGGTTAATTTACTTGACCAGTATTGTACACTGGGTAATGTACTTGAATATTATTCGACACTGGTATTCTACTTGGCCATTCCTGGACAGTGGGTAATCTACTTGACCAGTATTGGATGCTTGTTGATCTACTTGACCATTATTCGAAACTGGGTAGTCTAATTAAATTATATTGGGCACTGGTAATCTACTGGATTATTATTGGACACTGGTCAATCTACTTGACCATTATTGGACACTGGTAATCTACTTGGCCATTATTGGACAAGGATACATCTCCTTGACCATCATTGGACACTGGGTAAGCTAATTGACCATTATTGGACATGGATAAATCTGCTTGACCAGTATTGGACACTGTGTAATCTACTTGACTATTATTCGGCACTGGGTAATCTGCATGACCACTATTGGATACTGGGTAATCTTCTTGACTATTATTGGACACTGGCTAATCTACTAGACTAATATTCGACACTGGGTGATCTACTTGACCATTATTGTAACTGTGTAATCTAGTTGACTTTATTGGACACTGGGTAATCTACTTCACCATTATTGGACACTGGTAATCTACCTGACCATTATTGGACACTGGGTAATCTACTTGACCATTATTGGACACTGGGTAATCTACCTGACCATTATTGAACCCTAGGTAATCCATAGGGTCATAGGGCTGGAATTTCATTGAGGAGTCGGGTAGGAGGCAGGACTACAACTTTTGGTGTTGTAGTCCCGCCTCCATCGAGTTCTAGCCAACCCATGCGATTTTGACTTGATTGACCTTGTTGAGCCCGCCCAGTGGGCTCAGCAGGCCAATTAAGGGCCACCCGGCAACAGGTGATGTCATAGATTGATATTTCATCTGTCAAGACCTTTTGACAGATGAAATATTAGCGTTTCACAGCTGTTTGAAGCTGTCAAACACTGACAATCTGTAATCAAAGTTAATTCCTTCACGTCAGGATGATTTAGAGATCTCCCCGGAACAGAAAGCTGAATGCTAAAACTTTTGACAGATTGCGGCCATTCTGCTTTCTGTGCCGGTGAGATGAGGGACTCCCGAGACCCGAGGGAAGGAAGGCTGTACAGGTAAGTAAATGTAAGTAAAACTTCTTTAAACACTTTGGCCTAGAAATTCAGTTGGGCGCACCAGCCGTTAGCGCCTTAGGGGGAGTAGATCTCGAGCGCTAGGCGCTTATCGCCCGGGCGCAGCGCGATCTGCGCCTCTCCCCAACTTCAGGAGACATTTAGCGCCGGCGCAAAGTCTTAGCGCGCGCCCTGCTGCGCGTGCAGATCATGACGTCATTTAATAGTGCAACGCCCTTTGTGCGCCCCAAACCGGAACTTCACTCGCGCCGGCCCATTGTGCGCCGGGCGTCCCGAGCGACTGTGAAGTGGAACGGTACACAGGCCAGCCGGGCCGGGGGGAGCGCTAATTAAAGGGCACTTACCCAGCAGTATAAAGGCCAGCCATTTTGCAGCATTCACTCTTGTGCAACGGTTTTTTGGACAGAGACCAAGGAGGAGAGTTTACTGCTTTGGACCAACACTTGGACAGGTATTTTTGGCTCAGGCCAGAGCTTACCAATTATCTTTGCCTTCATTCAGAGCTCAGTGTTTGCCAGCATATAATGGGGACTGCATTGGGTGGCAACGCAGAATTTCAGCCTTATGCCAGAAGGGCTTACAGACGCCGTGAGAGAGTGGCAGCCCTGGCTAGACGCAGAGGGGGCAACAGGCGTCGCCAACTGAGGCCTTACCCATGCAGGGTATACCGCCCGCAGACCTCCTATCTGACCATGTCTGCCGCGATGTGTGTTAGGAGGCTGCGATTCCGAAGGGAGGTGGTTGCAGACATCTGCCGGCTGCTTCAGAGAGATCTGCAGCCACAGCTGATGCGCAGGACGTCTCTGTCGGTGGCAGTGAAGGTGACGGTGGCTCTCAACTTCTATGCCTCCGGCTCCTTCCAATCCGCTACTGGGGACATCGCTAACATCTCCCAGTTCGCCGTGCATTGCTGCATCCGCCAGGTGACCAAAGCCCTTTTCAGAAGGAGACATCAATTCATCTCCTTCCCCATGACCCTGGACAAGCAGCAGCAGCGTGCAGTGGGGTTTGCAAGAATAGCGGGCTTCCCCATGGTGCAGGGCGCCATTGACTGCACGCATGTGGCTTTGCGGGCACCTCTGGAGCATGCTGAGGATTACCGCAACCGGAAGGGCTACCATTCCCTCAATGTACAGCTGGTGTGTGACCACAGGCAGCGCATCCTAGCTGTCAATGCTCGCTTTCCAGGCAGCAGCCACGATGCCTTTATCCTGCGACAGACAACTGTGGCTGACATGTTCCAGGCACAGCCTCCCCCAAGAGGATGGCTTATTGGAGACAAAGGCTATCCTTTGTGTACCTGGCTCATGACCCCGCTCCGCGCGCCCACGACCCCTGCTGAAGAGGCATACAACGAGAGCCATCAAGCGACGAGGAACCTCATAGAACAAACAATCGGCGTGCTCAAGCAACGGTTCCGCTGTCTCGACCGCTCCGGGGGAGCCCTCCAGCATTCGCAGGATCGAGTCTCCCAATTCGTCTCGTTTGCTGCATGCTGCACAACCTGGCTATCCGCAGGACTCAGGCACTGCCACCTCACGTTGGACCACCACCTCAGGAGGAGGAGCAGGAGGAGCATGAGGACGACGAGGACGAGGAGTACCAGCCCAGGAGGGACGCACAAGGTCCAAGGGCCGCCCGTCGTCGGCTTATTGAACGTCACTTCTAGGCCCCCTGTCAGGGAATGGCTTGTGCCAATGATAGAACATGATTGCAGCCGCTCCGCAAGCCCTCAGCCGGTTAAGGCAACAAACACTTCAAAGATCAAACATGGACAATGTGAATAAATAAAATGCTTTATTGTACAAACTCTGGGCCCTTCCCACATGAAAACCAAAAACAGATGAAACCCCCAAAAAACACTCAAACACATTACTCGCTCCCACAACCTGGGGAGGATTAACAAAATAGGGCAACTAAAATGGCCGTCATTCTCGGCCTTCGTCTAAAACAAACATCACATCATCGGCCTTCAAAAAACAAACATCCAATTCTCGGCCTCAAGAAACAAACACAAATGGCCACACATTCGACTATTTAGCCCGCTATGGCGATGCCTTGGCCATCTTTGGGTGGCCCCTGCCCGCCCTGCTGCTCCGCCTCAAAGTAAGGCCATTGGCTGCTGCAAGGCTGGGGGCAGGCTCCTGAGGGGCACATGTCGTGACAGCAGATGCCCTTGGGGGTCGGCCTAGTCGAGGTCTGGCCGTCGAATGGCCGGCTGTTGACTGCTGCAGCTGTGGCTGGCCAGCATCAGTCGCTGCAGCAGCTCCACTGGGGGAGTGGCAGTGGCGGCTGGAGGAATGGCGGCAAGCTGGCGGATGGCAGGCGCTCGCTGGTCGCCTGAGACACTGGCACTCGCCCGGGCCAGCACTGCAGCATTCGCACCAATCTGCCGAGGGACAGACCGATGTGCTGCTGCAGCGCGCCGGGTGCCCTGGCGATGGCTGGCTGACACCGCGAGTGTGGCAGCAGTGAGTGCCCGTGTTGACCTGTTCACTGACCGCAGCAGAGCAGCCAGTGACTGGACGGCACCACTAATCACCTGGCCAGTCGCTGACAGATCTGCCCGGTATTCCGCCCGACTGGTGGCCTCTAAGGGCCCGAACTCGGCCACACTCCGAGAGAGCGAATTGATGGACTCAGGCAACCGTGCCACTGCCGCCATGAGCTCCGTGTGCCGGCGCTGCGAGTCTGCGGACAAGTCTTCAAGACGTTCCATCTCCTCGGCGAAGAGCATCTCCTGACTGGAGGCCGGACTCTCCCTCTGGGGAGAAGGCCGCCGAGCTGGCCGACCCTTTAGCGTTGCTGGAGGCCGCTGGGCCCAGCAATTGGACTCCCCTCCGATGTATCCCCCCTCTGGGGAGAAGGCCGCCGAGCTTCCACCCCCCTCCCGCCTTTCTGCAGCACGCAGGTCCCAGGAGCTCCCCTCCCCTTCGACACTTCCGCCACGCTGCCCTCCAGGGAAGACGTGTCCCCTACATTGGCCTGGGTGGCCGCGGCTGAGGGTTCCCCTGATGGGCCGCCTTCCTCTTGCTCCTCCTCCTGCTCCTCCTTAGAGGGTCTGTCACTGGCAAGTTGAGGGACCTCCTCTTGACCATCTGAAAGCAGGAAGGCACAAGAGTAGCTTTAGAGTGAGGAGAGGGCGTCAGTGCGGGATGCATGAGTGGTGGCATTCAGCGCATTGGTCGGACAGTGGCAAAGGATGTAGATCTGATGCGCAAGTGGGACGAGAGAGGTGCAAAAGGTGATGTCCTTACCATTGCTGCCCAGAACAGGGTCCATGGTGTGGAAATGCCGGAGTTGGACTGGGGTGGACAAATGTAAGAAGTCACACAACACCAGGTTATAGTCCAACAGCTTTCAAATAAAGCTGTTGGACTATAACCTGGTGTTGTGTGACCTCTTACATCAGAACAGGGTCGGCATCTCCACATGCAACGGGCCCAATCACCCGGCCACCCATGAGGCGCTCCACGCGATGTTGCAGGTCGGTGAGTGGCTGGATATGGGGTTGTCCTCCCCCGGTCGCAGTCCGGCTCTTGCGATTATTCGCCAGCTTGGCCTGCAAGAGAAAGGACGGCCTCTAAGTACAGTGTGTCGCCGTGATCTTGTGTGCACTGCCTCCCATGGTGGAATAGCCTGGCCAGTGTGTCGCCATGATCTGGTGTGCACTGCCTCCCATGGTGGAATAGCCTGGCCAGTGTGTCGCCATGATCTGGTGTGCACTGCCTCCCATGGTGGAATAGCCGGGCCAGTGTGTCGCCATGATCTGGTGTGCACTGCCTCCCATGGTGGAATAGCCTGGCCAGTGTGTCGCCATGATCTGGTGTGCACTGCCTCCCATGGTGGAATAGCCTGGCCAGTGTGTCGCCATGATCTGGTGTGCACTGCCTCCCATGGTGGAATATCACAGAAAGAAATCACAGCACGGTGGCATAGTGGTTAGCACTGTTGCCTCACAGCGCCAGGGACCCGGGTTCGAATCCGACCTCGGGCGACTGTCTGTGTGGAGTTTGCACATTCTCCCCGTGTTTGCGTGGGTTTCCTCCGGGTGCTCCGGTTTCCTCCCACAGTCCAAAGATGTGCGGGTTAGGTTGATTGGCTATGATAAATTGACCCTTAGTGTTAGGGGGATTAAATACATGGGGTTACGGGGATAGGGTGGGATATGTGTTGGTGTAGGGGTTACGGGGATCGGGTGGGATATGCGTCGGTGCAGGCTCGATGGGCCGAAATGGCCTCTATCTGCACTGTGGGGTTTCTGTGATTCTGTGATTCTATGAAATCACAGAAACCTCACAGTACAGATAGAGGCCATTTCGGCCCATCGAGCCTGCACTGACACATATCCCACCCGATCCCCGTAACCCCTACACCAACACATATCCCACCCTATCCCTGTAACCCCACGTATTTAATCCCCCTAACACTAAGGGTCAATTTTTATCATGGCCAATCAACCTAACCCCGCACATCTTTGGACTGTGGGAGGAAACCGGAGCACCCGGAGAAAACCCACGCAAACACGGGGAGAATGTGCAAACTCCACACAGACAGTCACCCGAGGCCGGATTCGAACCCGGGTCCCTGGCGCTGTGAGGCAACAGTGCTAACCACTATGCCACCGTGCTGCCCGAATAGCCTGGCCAGTGTGTCGCCATGATCTGGTGTGCACTGCCTCCCATGGTGGAATAGCTTGGCCAGTGTGTTCAGTGCAGAAAGTGCAATTGATGCTCATGCCTGTGCCATAGCTGCTGGATGAAGGCTGGCCATTAGAGCTTTCAGGTCCCTTTGCCCATAATGTGAGGTGCACATGCAAGGATGAGGAGGTCATTGGAAAGGGTACTCACCCTGACAATGCGTGTGAGGTCATTTAACTTTTTGCGGCATTGGGCACCGGTCCTGGGGACGTCGCTGTTGGCTGACAGCTTGCTGGCGACATGCCTCCAGGCTCTCCTGTAGACACGGACCGTCGCCTTCTTGCCATTGTCCGGGTACAAAACATGGCGCCTCTTCTCCACAGCAGCAAGCAGCACACTCAGATCACGCTCTGAGAAGCGCTGCGCACGTTCACGGGCCTTCTCCATGTCTTCAGGCGCTATTTGGGTCCAGCAGCAGTGTTCAGGCCTAGCTGGAGGGCTCCACTATCCAGGGCGTGGCAGCAGACACAGTCGACCCTTCCCCCTTAAGAGCTGGCCGGCGCCAGGGTGTCTGCTGTCAGTCACGAGATGGCCGCACCTGCGCTGCGCCCGGCCTCGGCGCTATCGATCACCACCTCCGGCTTAGCGCCCAAAGAGAGGCATCCAGCAGCAGTTTTAGCGCTCGCCCGAACTAGTAGGGCGAAGCTAATGAATATTGGAGAAGTGGCCTAGATTTGGCGGCGGCCGCAAACTTTAGCGGACGCCCCACTTTAGCGCCCCAAAAGTGGCGTCAATGAATTTCTAGGCCTTTAAACACACCAAACACACTTACCTCTTCACTCATGCACCCATCACTCACCTGAACACCGGACATCTCGACCCCTCCAAGCCCTTCATCCCGATGGCCCGCCTCGCTAACTTGGCGTGGTTTGGAGCCGTCGGGAATCCCACATTTCAACAATGAAAATAGGGATTAGGCTAAAAACTGCCTGTTAACTACCTGTTAACAGGCAGTTAATTGGCACTAATCCCCTTCCCGCCTCGGGGAGGAGGGTCCCAGTGCGGGTCGGGTACCCGCCTCCTTTGAAACTGGCACGGAGGCGGGTTGGGGGCAGGATGGGTTTGTGCCCCCCGATTTCGGGACTTTAACCCCCCACACGCCTCCAATCCCGCCTCCACGGCCCAATGAAAATCCTGCCCATGGAGTTACACAGCACAGAAAGAGGCCCTTCGACCCATCGTGTCCACGCCAGCCATCAAGCCCTGTCTATTCTAATCCCATTTTCCAGCACTTGATCCATAGCCTTGTATGCTATGGTGTTTCAAGTGCTCATCTAAATGCTTCTTGAGTGTTGTGAGGGTTCCTGCCTCTACCACCCTTTCAGGCGGTGAGTTCCAGATTCCAACCACCCTCTGGGTGAAAAAGCTTTTTCTCAAATCCCCTCTAAACCTCCTGCCCCTTATCTTGAAACTATGCCCCCTGGTTATTGACCCCTTTACTAAGGGGAAAAGTTCCTTTCTATCTACCCTATCTATGCCCCTCATAATTTTGTACACCTCAATCAGGTTCCCCCTCAGCCTTCTCTGCTCTAAGGAAAACAACCTCAGCCTGTCCAGTCTCTCTTCATAGCTGAAGCGCTCCAGCCCAGGTAACATCCTGGTGAATCTCCTCTGCACCCTCTCCAATGCAATGACATCCTTCCTATAGTGTGGCAAACAGAACTGCACACAGTATTCCAGTTGTGGCCTAACTAGCGTTTTGTACAGCTCCATCATAACCTCCCTACTTTTATATTCTATGCCTCGGCTAATGAAGGCAAGTATCCCATATGCCTTTTTAACCACCTTAGCTACCTGCCCTGCTGCCTTCAGGGATCTATGTACATGCACACCAAGGTCCCTCTGATCCCCTGTCCTTCCTGGGGCCCTACCATTCATTGTGTATTCCCTTGCCTTGTTAGTCCTTCCAAAATCCACTTGACCATTATTGGATACTGCATAATCTACTCGTCCATTATTGGACACTGGGTAATCTACTTGGTCTATTGGACACTAGGTAATCTACTTGACCATCATTGTATGCCGGGTAATCCATTTGACCATTATGGGACACTGGGTAATCTATTTGACCATTAATGGACACTGGGTAATCTACTTGACCATTATTGGACACTGGTAATCTACCTGACCATTATTGGACACTGGGTAAGTGACATGACCATTATTGGACAGTGGACAATTGACTTCACCATTATTTGACACTAGGTAATCTATTTGACCATCAGGGAACACTTGGTAACCTACTTGACCATTGTTGGACACTGGGTAATCTACTTGACCATTATTGGACACTGGTAATTTAGTTGACCATTATTTGACACTGGGTAATCAACTTGACCAATATTGGACACTGGGTAATCTACTTGACCATTATTGAACTCTAGGTAATCCACCTGACTATTATTGGATACTGGATTATTATTGCTGTTTGTAGTGTACATTAATGATTTAGATATGAATGTAGGAGGTATGATCAGTAAATTCGCAGATGACACGAAAATTGGTGGAGTGGTAAATAGCGAGGTGGGAAGCCTCAGGCTACAGGACGATTTGGACGGGTTGGTCAGATGGGCAGAACAATGGCAAATGGAATTTAACCCTGAAAAGTGTGAGGTGATGTATTTTGGGAGGACTAACAAGGCAAGGGAATACACAATGAATGGTAGGACCGTAGGAAGGACAGAGGATCAGAGAGACCTTGGTGTGCATGTACAAAGATCCCTGAAGGCAGCAGGACAGGTAGATAAGGTGGCTAAAAAGGCATATGGGATACTTGCCTTCATTAGCTGAGGCATAGAATATAAGAGCAGGGAGGTTATGATGGAGCTGTACAAAACGCTAGTTAGGCCACAGCTGTAATACTGTGTGCAGTTCTTGTCACCACACTATAGGAAGGATGTGATTGCATTGCAGAGGGTGCAGAGGAGATTCACCAGGATGTTACCTGGGCTGGAGCGCTTCAGCTATGAAGAGAGACTGGACAGGCTGGGGTTGTTTTCCTGAGAGCAGAGAAGGCTGAGGGGGGACCTGATTGAGGTGTACAAAATTATGAGGGGCATAGATATTGTAGATAGAAAGGAACTTTTCCCCTTTAGTAGAGGGGTCAATAACCAGGGGGCATAGTTTCAAGGTAAGGGGCCAGAGGTTTAGAGGGAATTTGAGGAAAAACTTTTTCACCCAGAGGGTGGTTGGAATCTGCCTGAAAGGGTGGTAGAGGCAGGAACCCTCACAACATTCAAGAAGCATTTAGATGAGCACTTGAAATGCCATAGCATACAAGGCTACAGACCAAGTGCTGGAAAATGGGATTAGAATAGATAGGGCTTGATGGCCGGCGCGGGCACGATGGGCCGAAGGGCATCGTTCTGTGCTGTATAACTCTATGACTCTATGGGCTCGATTTTCCAAGCCCCGAGGAGGCGGGTTTGGAGGCAGGAGTAGTGGGAAAGTTGCAGAATCGGGGGGCAGGAACCCATCCCTCCCCCAACCCGCCTCCGTGCCAATGTTCCAGGAGGCGGGTACCCGACCTGTAGTTAACAGGCAGTTTTTTGCCTAAACCCTATTTTTAGCCCTGAAGTGTGGGCTGTCCGACGGCTCCGACTCATGCCAAGTTAGCAAGGCGGACCGTCGGTCTGCAGGGGTTGGAGGGGTCGAGATGTCCATTGTGCAGATGAGTGATGGGTGCATGTGTGCAGAGTCAGTGTGTGAGGTAAGTGTAAAGTGTTTTAATAAGTTTTACTTACCTTTTACTTACTCCTGCAGGCTTCCTTCCTTCAGTTCTCGGGAGTCCCTCAGCTCACCGGCACAGAAAGCAGAACGGCCGCTGAACTGTCAAAAGCTGCAGCCTCTGCTTTCTGGTCTGGAGAGCTCTCTAACTGAGTCTGAGTAGAAGGACTCAAGTTAGAAGTCAGATTGTCAGTGTTTGACAGCTTCACAGAGCAGTCAAACGCTGATTTTTCATCTGTCAAAAGCTCTTGACAGATGAAATGTCAATCGCTAACGTCACCAGTAACCAGGTGTCCCTTAATTGGTCTGCTGAGCCCGCTGGGTCAATCAAGAGAAAATAGCGTGGGTTAGCCACAAGTCGATGGAGGCAGGACTACAACCCAAAAAGTGGGAGTCCTACCTCCAAAAGCACCCCATTGACAAAATCGAACCCTATGGGGGAAAAATTCATTTGCGTTGTGTCCCGTTAACGCCCTCTTAAGGCGCTAACGGGACGCAATGCAACTAGCGCCCGGTCGCGGCACTGCCCACGCCTCCCACAAAATTCAGTGGGAGGTTAGTGATGGTGCTAACCGGTAGCGCCCTGCAGCGCTGCGCTGCTGGCAATGACATCATTGGCATGCGCAGCGCCCCACTCATGCCCCGGCCATGACCTTCGGGAGCGCCCCCTGACTTACCACCGGACGCTATGTCTGACAGGGTCAGGGGGGCATACCTGCAGCCGGGGAGGCGCAATTTAAAGGCGAGGTGCGGGGCGGCCATTTTTGTTGCTGGCCGCCTGCCAGCACCTGCCTGCGCTCCCGTCCCAGACCTCCTGAAACGCCCTCTCTTCCCCCCCCCCGGCGGAGTGCTGGCTGCGCTCCAAGAGCCCAGCACTTCTCTTGAGTGCCGGGCTCTTTTGCCTGCACTCCCGATCCCCGGGGGCCCAGTTGGGCCCCAGGTCGGGCTGCACAAGGCCCCTCCCCTTTAAGAAGAGGAGGAAGGCCTGTAATACCATGGCACGACATGCCGCAGCATGTGGTGCTACGGCACATAACGCCCCGCTTCCCTCTTGGGGCGCAACCACTCAATTTCCGGTGCGGGGACGCTAATTTTTCCGGGGCGCTACTTTTAGCGCCCCAGCAAAGTTAGCGCCCCAATTGGGGTGCTACTCAATTTTTAGCCCTATGACTCTATGTGTAATCTACTAGTCCATTATTGGACACTGGGTAATATACTTGACACTATTGGACACTAGTTAATCTACTTGACCATTATTGGGCACTGGGTAATCTACTTGACCATTATTGAACACTGGGTAATTTACTTGACCATTTCTGGACACTGATAATCTATTTGACCATTATTGGACACTGCGTAATATACGTGGCCATTATTGGAATCTGGAAAACCTACTTGACCAGTATTGGACACTGCATAATCTACTTGACCATCATTGGACACTGGATAATCTAGTTGACCATTATAGGACACTGGTAATCTAGTTGGCCATTATTTGACACTGGGTAATCAACTTGACCATTATTTGACACTGGGTAATCAACATGACTATTATTGGACACTGGGTAATCTACTGGACACTATTGGACACTAGGTAATCTTATTGACCATCATTGGATGCTGAGTAATCTATTTGACCATTATTGGACACTGGATAATCTACTTGACCATCATTGGATGCCGGGTAATCTACCTGTCCAGTATTGTACACTGGGTAATGTACTTGAATATTATTCAGTGCGGGGTAATCTACTTGGCCATTCCTGGACACTGGGTAAACTACTTCACCAGTATTGCACACTGGGTAATCTACTTGACCATTATTCAACACTGGGTAGTCTAATTGAATAATATTGGACATTGGTAATCTACTGGATTATTATTGGAAACTGGGTAATCTTCTTGACTATTATTGTACACTGGCTAATTTACTTGACTAATATTTGACACTGGGTAATCTACTTGACCATCATTGGACACGGGGTAATCTACTTGACCGTTATTGCACACTGGTAAACTAGTTGGCCATTATTTGACACTGCGTAATCAACTTGACCATTATTGGTCAGTGCATAATCTAATTGACCATTATTGGACACTGGTAATCTAGTTGACCATTATTGAACACTGGGTAATCTACTTCACCATTATTTAATACTAGGTATTCTATTTGACCATCAGTGGACACTGGGTAACCTACTTCACCATTATTGGACACTGGTAATCTACGTGACCCTTATTGGGCACTGGGTAATCAAGTTGACCATTATTGGACACTGGTAATCTAGTTGACCATTATTGGACACTAGGTAATCTATTTGACTATTATTGAACTCTGGGTAATCCACTTGACCAGTTTTGTACACTGAGTAATCTATTTGAACATTCTTGGACACTGGGTAATCTACCTGACACTATTGGACACTAGGTAATCTATGTGACCATCATTTGATGCTGGGTAACCTTCTTGACCATTTTTAGACACTGGGTAATCTACTTGACCATTATTGGACACTGGGTAATCGACCTGGCCATTGTTGGACCTGGTAATCTACGTGACCAGTTTTGGACACTGGGTAATCTACCTGTCTAGTATTGTACACTGGGTAATGTACTTGAATATTATTCAACACTGGGTAATCTACTTGGCCATTCCTAGACACTGGGTAATCTACTTGACCAGTATTGGAGACGGGGTAATTTACTGGACCATTATTCGACACTGGGTAGTCTACTTCATCATTATTGAACACTAGGTAATCTACTTGACCATTATTGGATATTGTGTAATCCACTTGACATTATTGGACACTGGTAATCTATTTGACCATTATTGGACACTGGGTAATCTACTTGACCATTTATGGACACTGGTAATCTATTTGTCTGTTATTGGACACTGGGTAACCTACGTGGCCATTATTTGACACTGGATAACCTACTTGACCATTATTGAACTCTAGGTAATCCACTTGACCAGTATTGGATACTATGTAATCTATTAGCCCATTATAGAACACTGGGTAATCTACTTGACACTATTGGACACTAGGTAATCTACTTGACCATCATTGGATGCTGCGTAACCTACTTGACCATTACTGGACACTGGGTAATCTACTTGACGATTTTTGGACACTGGTAATCTATCTGCCCATTATTGGACACTGGATAATCTATTTGACCATTTCTGGACACTGGTAATCTATTTGATCATTATTGGACACTGGGTAATCTACGTAGCCATTATTGGACACTGGATAACTTACTTGACCATTATTGAACTCTAGGTAATCCACTTGACCATTATTGGATACTGTGTAATCTACTAGTCCATTATTGGACACTGGGTAATCTACTTGACACTATTGGACACCAGGCGGGGGGAAATTCAGTTGGTTTGCACCTCCCGCTAGCGCCTTAAGAGGGCACTAATGGGGTGCAAAGCAACTAGTGCCCGGGCGTGGCGATATCTGCGCCTCTCACGAAATTGACCGGACATTTTGTGGTGGCGCTAAACAATATCGCCCCGATCTCCTGTGCACGCAGATCTTGACGTCATTCGAGCATGTAATGCCCTTGGTGCACCCCGGAACGGAAATTGAGTGGCGCTCCCCTCCTTTCCGCCTGGGGCAACCAACGACAGGTAGTCGTGAACGCTTCCCAGTCACTGTGGGGCTGGGTGGGTGCTATTTAAAGGGGGCCTCTGACTGGCTTTTTCTGTGGTAGACATTTTTACACCACTCGTTCTGAGAGAGAGAGATTTTGAGAGAGACAAAGAGAGACTTCTGCATTGAGTCAACACTGTGTGAAGTAGTTCTGGCTACTGAGCATAAATTTGCAGGTACTTTCGTTTTTGACCTTCATTACTTTGTTTGCCAAGAGACTATAGGGGCTGCACTAATTGGGGGCGGCGTCCTGCGCCAGCAGAATCGGAGGCCACAGAGACGCAGAGAGTGGCAATCATGGCCAGATGGAGGAGGGCCAACAGGCCTCTGTACAGGAGACCTTGCCCTCCCAGGGTATTTCGCCAACAATTCTCATACATTAATATGTCTGCGGAGCAGTGTTTGCGAAGGCTGCGCTTCAACAAGGAGGTGGTCACTGAGCTCTGCCACCTGCTGCAGCCAGATCTGCAGCCTCAACTGAGGAGCAGGACATCTCTGTTGGTGGCCGTGAAGATAACAGGGGCTCTCAACTTTTATGCCACCAGCTCATTTCAATCAGCTACTGGGGACATCGCCAATATCTCCCAGTTCACGGTCCATTGCTGCATCCGTCAGGTCACAAATGCCCTCTATAAAAGGAGACGAGAGTACATCTCTTTCCCCATGACCCCGGCCAAGCAGCATGAATGCACTATGGGCTTTGCGAGATAGCAGGCTTCCTCATGGTGCAGGGTGCCATTGACTGCACGCATGTGGCTTTGCGTCCTCTGCATGAGAATGCAGAGGATTTCCGCGACCGAAAGAGGTTCCATTCCTTAAACGTGAAGTTGTCTGTGACCACAGACAGCTGATACTCGCTGTCAATGCCAGTTATCCTGGCAGCAGCCACGATGCATACATCCTGTGCCAGACTGCTGTGGCAGAACTTTTCCAGGCACCGCATCACCCAGATAGTTGGCTTCTCGGGGACAAGGGATATCCACTGTGCACCTGGCTGATGACACCGCTCCGTATGCCCAACACCCCTGCTGAGCTGCGGTACAACGAGAACCATCTAGCTACCAGGAACATCAAGCAATGGTCCCGCTGTCTGGACCATTCTGGAGGAGCCCTGCAATACTCGCCTGAGCGAGTCTCCCTCTTCGTTGTTGTGTGCTGCATGCTGCATAACCTGGCAATCCTCAGGACACAGCCAATGCCACCAGGCCTTGGAACACCACCAGAGGAGGAGGAGGAAGAGGAGGAGGAAGAGGAGGAGGATGATCATCAGCAGCACCAAGGCGGGAGGGAGGCCCACAATGTAGAAACTGGAAGGGCCGTCCGTCAACGGCTGATAGCAAGCTGCTTCTAGGCCCCTGCTGAGGAAATCGCTTCTGCCATTGAGAACAACATGAATGAAACCAACCCGCAACCCCTAAGCCGGCCAAGGCAGCAATGATTGCAAAGCCCATACATGTACATTTTGAATACAAGCTCTGTGTGTGTCATTTCCTCATGACAAACTAATAGAAAGAAACACAAAAAAAGTCATTAACATAACTGGTTCTCACAACCTGGAGATAATGTCCAAAACACTGAACAAAAGTTTGACCACAAACTCAGTTGTTAGCGCCAGCCGCTAGCGCCTTAGGAGGAGGAGAATTGGGTCGCTAAGCGGCTAGCGCCCGGGCGCAGCGCAATCTGCGCCTCTCGCAAACTTCACTCAAGATTTAGCGGCGCCGCAAAACCGCAGTGCCCGCTCAGCTGCGTGCGCAGATCCTGACATCATTTCATGGTGCAAAGCCCTTGGTGCGCCCCGAACCGGAACTTCAGTGGCGCCGCCCTTCTGTGCGCCTGGCGCCCCCAGCGACTGGTAGAGGGGAACGGTTCCCAGTCACTGCGGGGCGCGGGGGGCGCTAATTAAAGGGGACTCGTCCTGCATTATAAGTGGCAGCCATTTTGTTCCACTCCTGTGTGAGAGACGGATATTTGGAGAGAGACAAAGGGAGAGAGCTTTCTGGTTTGACTCAGCGCTCGCACAGGTACTTCTGGCTTCAGGCCAGAGCTTTGCACTTGGATTTAACTTTCAGTGCCATAGCCTTGAGTCGCCACATATAATGGGGGCTGCAATGGGTGGAAACGTTGGCTTACTGCATTGCATTCAAAGGGATCAGAGATGCCGAGAGAGAGTGCCAGTCATGGCCAGACGGAGAAGGGCCAACAGGCGTCGGCATAGGAGGCCTTACCCACCCAGGGTATACCGCCAGCAGTTCTCATATCTGAACATGTCTGAGGAGCAGTGTGTTCAGAGGCTGCGATTCAGAAGGGAGGTGGTCACTGAGATCTGCCACCTGCTTCGCAGAGATCTGCAGCCACAGCTGAGGAGCAGGACGTCTCTGTCGGTGGCAGTGAAGGTGACGGTGGCTCTCAACTTCTATGCCACCGGCTCCTTCCAATCCGCTACTGGGGACATTGCCAACATCTCCCAGTTCGCGGTACATTGCTGCATCCGCCAGGTGACCAATGCCCTTTTCAGAAGGAGACGTCAGTACATCTCCTTCCCCATGACCCGGGACAAGCAGCAAGAGTGTGCAATGGGATTTGCAGGAATAGTGGGCTTCGCCATGGTCCAGGGCGCCATTGACTGCACACATGTGGCTTTGCGGGCACCTCTATAGAATGCCGAGGATTACCGCAACCGGAAGGGCTACCATTCGCTCAACGTCCAGTTGGTTTGTGACCACAGGCAGCTCATACTAGCTGTCAATGCCCGCTTTCCAGGCAGCAGCCACGATGCCTTCATCCTGTGCCAGACTTCTGTGGCAGACATTTTCGAAGCCCAGGCTCACCCACGAGGATGGCTTCTCGGGGACAAAGGCTATCCTTTGTGCACCTGGCTGATCACTCCACTCCGTGCGCCCAGCACCCCTGCTGAAGAGCAATACAATGACAGCCATCAAGCAACCAGGAACATCATTGAGCACACAATTGGCGTGCTCAAGCAATGGTTCCGCTGCCTGGATCGTTCCAGGGGAGCCCTACAGTACTCGCCTGAGTGAGTCTCCCATTTCGTTGTAGTGTGCTGCATGCTGCACAACCTGGCTATCCTCAGGACTCAGCCACTGCCAGCAGACATTGGAGGACCACCAGAGGAGGAGGAGGAGGAGGAGGAGGAGGAGGAGCACCAAGACGGGAGGGAGGCACAAAGTGCAAGGGCCGTCCGTCGGCGGCTTACTGCAACTCGGTTCTAGGCCCCCTCTCAGGGAATGGCATGTGCCAATGAAAGAAGATGAATGGAGCCGCTCCGCAAGCCCTCAGCCGGTCAAGGCAACAAATAGTTCAAAATGCAAACATGGACAATGTGATTAAAGAAATTTTTTTACTGTGCAAACTCTGTGCCCTTCCCGCATGACAAACGAATTCAGATAAAGCCCCCAAAAAACAGTCAGAGACATAACTGGCTCTCACAACCTTCAGAAAATGAAAAAACAGTTAAACAAAAATGACCATGATCCTCAGCCTTCATACAAAACAAACACAACAGTCTCGGCCTTCATATATCAAAAAACCTTCTCGACCTCATATATAAAAAAAACATTTGGCCACACCTTCTACTTTTTCCCCTGCGAGGGTGATCCGCCTCGCTTTCGCGAGTGGCCCCTTGCCGCCCTGCAACTCCTCCTCAATGGGACCCCAGTGGCTGCAGCAAGGCTGGGGGAAGGCTGCTAATGGTCAGATGGTGAGACGGCAGATGCCCTTGGGGGACCGCCTGGACCAGCTCTGGGCCTGGAGGGCCCGGCTGCTGACTGCTCCAACTCTGCTTTGGTGGCAGCAGTCTGTCCTATGGGTGGCGGCAGCTGCAGTGGAGGAGTGACAGTGTTGGCTGCAGGAATGCTGCCAACCTGACAGAGCACAGGCACTCCCTGGTCGGCTGATTCACTGGCACTCGCACGGGCCAGCACTGCAGCATGCGCAGCAATCTGCTGAAGCACAGACTGCTGGGCTGCTGCGGTGCGGCGAGGGCCCCGTCGATGCCTGGCTGATCCAGCGAGGGTGGCAGCAGTTAGTGCCCGTGTGGCCCTGGTCTGTGTCTGCATCACACCAGCCAGTGAATGCACAGCACGACTGAGCACTTGGCTGGAAGCCACCTGTGATGCAGCGAAGTCCTGCTGACTCCTAGCCTGTGCTGCCGCGAAGTCCTGCAGACTCCTTGCCTGTGCTGCACTGAATTCTTGCAGACTCCTGGCCTGTGCTGCCCCGAATTTCTGAGCACTCCTTGCCAGTGACTCTATGGAGTCAGGCATCCTTGCCACTGCAGCCATGAGCTCAGTTGTGCCTGCGCTCAGCCTGGGCGCCCATTTCAGCAAGGAGCCGCACCTCCTCTGCGCTCACCGTAGCAGGACTCGAGGCCAGACTCTCCCTCTGGGGAGAAGGCCGCCGAGCATCCCCACCCCTCCCGCATTGCTGCAGCCCGCTGGGCCCCGGAGCTTCACTCTCCTCAGACCCTTCCCCCCTGCTCCCCTCCAGGGAAGACATGTCCACATCATGGCCATGGGCTGCCTCGGCTGAGGGTGGCACTGATGGGCCGGCTTCCTCTCCCTCCTCCTCGATTTCAGAATCAGACACAGTGCCAGCTTGAGGGCCCGCCTCCTCACCTGGCGATTCAGCATCTGAAAGCAGGGAGGCACAAGAGTTGCTTTAGAGTGAGGACAGGGCGGCAGCGAGGGAGGCATGAGTGCTGCTATGCACTGCATTGGTTCGATAGTGGCAAAGGATGCTGGTGTGAGGCGCAAGTGGAAAGAGAGAGGTCAAAAAGGTGATGACCTTACCATTGCTGCCCAGAACAGGGTCGGCATCTCCACTGGCGACGGGGCCAATCAGCCAGCCTGCCATAATGCGCTCCATACGCTGCTCCAGGTCGCTGAGCTGTTTGAGGTCAGGACGGCCTCCCCGGTCCGTCGCTGCTGCCTGCGGTTGTGGGCCAGTTTGCCCTGCAAGAGAAAGGACGGCCTCGAAGTACAGTGTCAAGCCCTGATCTTGCCTGCACTGCCTCCCATGGTGGAATAGCCCTGACAGTGTCAAGCCCTGATCTTGCCTACACTGCCTCCCATGGTGGAATAGCCCTGACAGTGTCAAGCCCTGATCTTGCCTGCACTGCCTCCCATGGTGGAATAGCCCTGACAGTGTCAAGCCCTGATCTTGCCTGCATCGCCTCCCATGGTGGAATAGCCCCGACAGTGTCAAGCCCTGATCTTGCCTGCACTGCCTCCCATGGTGGAATAGCCCTGACAGTGTCAAGCTCTGATCTTGCCTGCACTGCCTCCCATGGTGGAATAGCCCTGACAGTGTCAAGCCCTGATCTTGCCTTCACTGCCTCCCATGGTGGAATAGCCCTGACAGTGTCAGGCCCTCATCTTGCCTGCACTGCCTCCCATGGTTGAATAGCCCTGACAGTTTCAAGCCCTCATCTCGCCTGCACTGCCTCCCATGGAGGAATAGCCCTGAGAGTGTGTAACGTGCTGAATGTGCAAGTGATTTTCATGACAGTCCCATAGCTGCTGGATGAGGGCTGGGCATTGCGGCTTTCAGGTCCCTTTGGTCATAAAGTGAGGTGCACATGCAGGGATGAGGAGGAGGGGGGCACGGTGGCATAGTGGTTAGCACTGTTGCCTCACAGCGCCAGGGACCCGGGTTCAAATCTGGCCTCGGGCGACTGTCTGTGTGGAGTTTGCACATTCTCCCTGTGTCTGCGTGGGTTTCCTCCGGGTGCTCCGGTTTCCTCCCACAGTCCAAAGATGTGCAGGTTAGGTTGATTTGGCTATGATAAATTGACCCTTAGTGTTAGGGGATTAAATACATGTGGTTACAGGGATAGGGTGGGATATGTGTCGGTGCAGGCTCGATGGGCCGAAATGGCTTCTATCTGCACTGTAGATTCTGTGATACTGGAAAGGGTACTCACCCTGAGAACCTGAGTGAGGTCGTTGAACTTTTTTCTGCATTGCACAGGAGACCTGCCAACCATGCTGTTGGAGGTCACCCTGTTTGCCACCTCCCTCCAGGCTTTTCTATACTCGCTGGGCAGCGGCCTCCTGCCACTATCAGGGAAGAGGACAAGGCGCCTGCGCTCCACTGCGCCAACCAATAGCTTCAGGGCACCCTCACTGAAGTGCTGCGCTCGCTCCCTAGCCTTCTCCATAGTCGCGGGCGTTGAACTGTTGAAGCAGCTGTGTTCAGGCCTTGATTCAGGGCTGCAGTGTGCAGGGCGTGGCAGCCAAACAAATCCACTCTCCCCCTTTAAGAGCTGACCGGTGCCAGCGTGTCTGCCTTCAATCAGCAACTCGCCGCACCTGCGCTGCGCCCGCCCTCGGTGGTAGCGCCCCGGCTCGCCGGCTTAGTGTCTTATGATAGTCGTGCATCGCCTGCTTTAGCGCAGCAGCAACCTCTTGGGGCGATGCAACTGAATATCGGTGAAGGTGGTGCTAAGATGCGCCGGGCGCTAAATTTAGCGAACGCCCGGCTGTAGCGCCCCAAACGTGGCTATACTGAATTTCTAGGCCGAGGCCTTTAATAAAAAAATGACCAACATTTTGTCACACCTCCTATTTTTTGCCCTTCAAGGGTGAGCTCATTCCCTTGCGCACTTCCCCCCTTCCCACCCTACTGCTCCTCCTTAATGCGATCCCAGTGGCTGCAGCAAGGCTGGTGGAAGGCTGCTGATTGTCAGAACCTGAGACTGCAGGTGCCCTTCAAGGATGGCCTTGACCAGCTCTGGGCCTGGAGGGCCCGGCTGCAGACTGCACCAACTCTGCTTGGGCGGCAGCAGTCTGTCCTACAGGCGGTGGCAAGTGCAGTGGAGAAGTGACACTGGTGGCAGCAGGAATGCTGTCATCTTGAGAGAGGACAGCAACTCCCTGCTTGACCGACACACTGGTACTCCCACGGGGCAGCACTTCAGAATCCGGAGCAATCTGCTGGAGCACAGATTGCTGGCCTGCTGCGGCGCAGTGAGAACCCCGGGGAAATGTTTCCGAACCAACGAGGATGGCAGCAGTCAGTGCTCGCGTGGCCTCAATCTGAGTCTGCATGAGAGCAGTCAGAGATGGGGTCACGGCAGCCAGTGACTGAATTGCAGCACTAAACATTTGCACAACATCCGCCTGTGCTACGGTGAAGTGCTCCACACTCCTTGCCAGTGATTCACTGCATTTGGGCAGCCTTCCCACTGCACCCATGAGCTCAGTGTGCATGTCCACCGCCTGGGTGTTCATTTCAGCGATGAGCCGCTCCTCCTCTGCGTCCAGCGGAGTAGGACTTACTGGCATACTCTCCCTCCGGAGAGAAGGCCCCCGAGATTCCCTACCCCCATCGCATTGCTGCAGTCCGCTGGGTCCTGGAGCTTCACCCTCATCAGACCCTTCCCCCCTGCTCCCCTGCAGGGAAGGCGTGTTCCCGGTGTGGACATGGGCTTCCTCGGGAGAGGGTGGCGCTGATGCTCAGGCTTCATCTTCCTCCTCGCCTGCAGCTTCACTCCCACTGGCAGCTTGAGGGCCCGTCTCCTCAGCTGGTGAATCACCATCTGAAAGCAGGGAGGTACAAGAGTGGCTTTAGCGTGAGGACAGGGGGGGCAGTAAGGGAGGAAGGAGTGCAGCGATTTAGTAAGTTGGATTGAAAGTGTCAAAGGCTGGTGTTGTGAGCGACAAGTGGAAGGAGAGAGGACAAAAAGGTGATGATCTTACCATTGCTGTCCAGAACAGGGTCGGCCTCTCCAGTGGCGACGGCACCGATCACCCGGCTTGCCACAATTCTCTGGATGCCCTCCTCAAGATCGCTGAGGGGTTGCAGCTGAGGCCGCCCTTCACCCGTCCATTGCTGCTGTCTCCTATTATGAGATAGCTTGGCCTGCAAGAAAAAGGACGTATCTGAGTAAATATACAGCCATGGTCTTGCCTGATGTGCCTCCCATAGGTGAATAGCCCTTACTGTATACAGCCATGGTCTTGCCTGATGTGCCTTCCATAGGTGAATAGCCCTTACTATATACAGCCATGGTCTTGCCTGATGTGCCTCCCATAGGTGAATAGCCCTTACTGTATGCAAAGTGTGGAATGTGCCTGTGTGTTTCATGAGAGGGCCATAGGTGTTGGATGAGTGTTGGGCATTGGGGTTTTAAGACCCTTTGGCCATAGAGTGAGGTTGAGATGGCGGGATGGAAAGGTATTGAAAAAAAGCCACTCACCTGACGACCCGAGTGAGGTCGTTGAACTTTTTCTACATTGTATATGGGTCCTGGGCACCATGCTCCTGGAGGACACTCTCTGAGCCACCTCCCTCCACACTCTTCTGTAATTGCGCGGCAAAGGCCTCCTGCCACTCTCTGGGTACAGTATTGATCTTTTGCGCTCCATCACACCAACTGGAGCCGCCAAGGCCCACTCACTGAAGTGCTGAGCTCGTTCCCTGGCCCTCTCCATAGTTCTTGGCTGCAAGATTTAGCCACAGGTCTGCCCAGGCCGAGATTCAAGGCTCCAATGAGCAGGGTGTGGCTGGAGAGCAAGATCGACCCTCCCCTTTAAGAACTGTCTGGCGCCAGTGTGTCTGTGTTCCATCGCTAACTGACAGCACCTGCGCTGCGCCCGCACTCTGAGTTAGCGCCTCGCTCCTCGGCCTTTGCACCTTAAGAGAGGTGTGCAGCGCCTGATTTAGCACTCCAATCAACTTCGGGGGCAATAAAAGCCAAGTTTGCAGTCGGAGGCGATAATTAGCGTCAGGCGCTAAACTTTGCACACTGCCGATAATCACCCCCCCCAAACGGGACAACACTGAATTTGTCCCCCTAGGTAATCTACTTGATCATCATTGGATGCTGGGTAACCTACTTGACTATTATTGGACGCTGGTTAATCTGCTTGACCATTTTTGGACACTAGTAATCTATTTGACCGTTATTGGACACTGGGTAATCTACAAGGCCATTATTGGACACTGGATAACCTACTTGACCATTATTGAACTCTAGCTAATCGACTTGACCATTATTGGATACTGTGTAATCTACTAGTCCATTATTGGACACTGGGTAATCTACTTGACACTATTGGACACTAAGGGGTCAATTATCTGGCCGCCGTCGGGCGGCTTTTCATGCGGCCAGGGGCCGAAAATCAGCGAAAAAGCGGGTCAGGACCCCCCCCTGCCTGATTCCCCGCCCCGTCCGACTTTCGGACCGCCGTTTCCCCGCGACCCGCTTCAGTCCCGGCCGCCGCTGGCGGGACTGGTCGTCGGAGCACTAATAAGCAATTATCAGCTTGTTGAGGTAGATTTTCCGGGGCCGTTGCAACTTTGGGGCTTTCCCCACATCAAACCCGCCTGCGGGGAACCCTGCTGCTGAGACCTGGCGTGAAGCTTGCCGGCTTGTTTGTTGTCAGCTGCAGGTCAATCGGAGAAGCTGCGATTTAAAGGGACAGCACTTGTATGTTGAAGGACCTTGTTGTTGCAGGTTTGGGGCTACTTCTTCAAGGCTTAGGCACAGCTGTGGAAGGTTGGAGCCTCACACTTCTCCAATGTGATCTCCTGGGAAGCCCCTCTCGCCACCCTCACTCAGCGCTTCCTCAGCGGAGGCATCTACGAGAAGCATGGGATGCCTTTTTTTCCTTCCCTTCTTGCCATTAGAGGATCTCCAGCAGCAGAGGCAGCAACAGCAGAACCAGGAAGAGCAGGATCAGCAACAGGAGCACCAGGCTGCTGCTCACTCACCTGAAGCTGCACAGGCCAGAAGGGACCAGCGCTTGGAAGTGGCTTGAGAGCACCTTGCTGCGCTTTAGGGGGCCATGGGGACCCGTATCTGCACTGGCAGTCCTACTCAGAAGGACTTCCATGAAGGTCTGGTTTCTCTGTTCAACAGATGGCCAACGCTCCTCAAGAGATGTCATTCTCTTATGAGCACTCACCATGTTTTCCGTACCCTGGCGAGTTATCTCCTCCATGGAGGTTGCCAGCCTTTCCATGGTGATGCATTCATGCGCCAATGACTCCACAAAGGCTCTGCTCATGGTCGCTATGGACTCCTCCATTCGCTCCGCACTCACAGCGACCCTGGAGACAAAACCTGCCAGAGACTCCAGCATCTGTGCATGGAGATCCATCACCTCTTCTCTTACGGATGGACCCAGAGGCAGAGGGTCGACATGCAGCACAGCTGAGCTGAGCTGGCAGAGTCCTGCGCCCTCCGACGAGGACTCTCTACTGCTGTCCCTGTCTCCAGAATCTGCTGAGGCTCACTTGTGAGCTGTGAACCACCAGGTGACAACACTACTCTATGTCCCGAAGGTCCCCCCGAGGTGTGAGTGTCTGCGCTGGTGCTGGGTGCGCTTACTTCTGCTGACGCTGCGCCCTCAGAGGTTGGAGCTTCCTCTGAGGAGTGTGGCTGCACAGCCTCTTCCTCCTCCACAGTGAGGACGGGGGCTCTGGATGGTACTGTGCGGGAGTAAAGGAAGGAGTTAGAGATGTAAGGCCAAGGTTCTTCTGGTGACTCCCAACGAGTTGGCATCTGCTGACACCTGCATCCATGCAGCATTGGTCTCAGTGGGAGGCCTCTTCCTCCCTGACCTAGGGAAGAGGACCTCCCTGTGGGCCCTAACCCCATCCAATAATGCCTGCAGTGAAGCCTCGTCGAATTTGACGGCAGCTCGGCCTCTGCCGCTGGCAGCAGCTGGTGCAGGCTCCTCTGCCATTGTGCAAGAGTGGCTGAGAAGCCTGCAGAGGTGGAGAAGCTTGCTGGACACTTTGAGAGCACCACGAATGATGACATCATACTGTGGGGATTTCTGACTCGAATTGGACAATTAGCAAGGCTTCCCACATGCTGGGAATTAATTGGCCACTTGAGGGAAAATTGCGTGGAGCTGGCTGACACTTTTTTATGTGTGTCAGAAACCCCACATTCGGGGAAACCCGACCATTTCCCACACAAGCCGAAAATCGGGGCCTAAATAATCTACTTGACCATCATTGGATGCTGGGTAACCTACTTGACCATTATTGGACACTGGGTAATCTACTTGAACATTTTTGGACACTGGTAATCTATCTGACTGACGTAATAAAACTCACTACGCACTTGGTTTGAGCATAAAGCAAGGCTTTAATCAACTTGTTTCAGAACATGGAGGCCTGGTTGTATTTCACTAGCTCCTTGTCTTACAAAATGTCCCTGACAAGCTGGGGCCCACGCCCGAGTATTTATACTCCTTGGACGGCGCCACCAGCTGGCCGTCCAGCATTATTTCATAAGTAGTTTCTTGATGATGAGATTTATAACACTGATTATTATTGGACTCTGGGTAATCTACTTGACCATTTCTGGACACTGGTAATTCTATTAGACCGTTATTGGACACTGGGTAATCTACTTGACCATCATTGGATGCTGGTTAATCTACCTGTCTAGTATTGTACACTGGGTAATGTACTTGAATATAATTCGACACTGGGTAATCTACTTGGCCATTCCAGGACACTGGTTAAACTACTTGACCATTGTTCAAAATTGGTTAGTCTAATTGAATAATATTGGACACTGGTAATCTACTGGATTATTATTGGACACTGGGCAACCTACTTGACCTTTCTTGGACACTTAATCTACTTGACCATTATTGGACATGGATAAATCTGCTTGACCATTATTGGACACTGGGTAATCTACTTGACTATTATTGGACACTGGGTAATCTACTTGACTACTATTGGATACTGGGTAATCGTCTTGACTATTATTGGACACTGGCTAATCTACTTGACTAATATTTGACACTGGGTAATCTATTGACCATAATTGGACACTGGGTAATCTAGTTGACCATTATTGGACACTGGTAATCTAGTTGGCCATTATCTGCCACTGGGTAATCAAATTGACCATTATTGGACTCTGGGTAATCTACTTGACGATTATTGAACTCTAGGTAATCCACTTGATCATTATTGGATACTGCGTAATCTACTAGTCCATTATTGGACACTGGGTAATCTACTTGACACTATTGGACACAAGGTAATGTACTTGACCATCATTGGATGTTGGGTAATCTATTTGACCATTATTGGATACTGTGTAATCTACTTGAACATCATTGGACTCTGGGTAATCTACCTGTCTAGTATTGTACATTGGGTAGTGTACTTGTATATTATTCGGCACAGGGTAATTTACTTGGCCATTCCTCGACACTGGGTAACCTACTTGACCAGTATTGGACACTGTTTAATCTATTTGACCATTATTCAACACTGGGTAGTCTAATTGAATAATATTGGACACTGGTAATCTACTGGATTATTATTGGACACTGGGCAATCTACTTGACCATCATTGGACACGGATAAATCTCCTTGACCATCATTGGACACTGGGTAATCTACTTGACCACTATTGGATACAGGCAATCTTCTTGACTATTATTGGACACTGGCTAATCTACTTGGCTAATATTCGCCACTGGGTAATCTACTTGACCATTATTGGACACTGGTAATCTAGTTGGCCATTTTTTGACACTGGGTGATCAACTTGACCATTACTGGACAGTGGGTAATCTATATGACCATCAGTGGACACTGGGTAACCTACTTCACCATTATTGGACACTGGCTAATCTACTTGACCATTATTGGAAACTGGTAATCTGCCTGACCATTATTGGGCACTGGGTAATCTAGTTGACCATTATTTGACACTGGTAATCTAGTTGACCATTATTTGATGCTGTGTAATCAACTTGACCATTATTGGACAGTGCATAATCTATTTGGCTATTATTTAACTCTGGGTAATCCACTTGACCAGTTTTGGACACTGAGTAATCTATTTGAACATTATTGGACACTGGGTAATCTAACTGAAACTATTGGACACTAGGTAACTTACATGACCATCATTGGACACTGGGTAACGTACTTGACCATTATTGGACACTGGATAATCTACTTGACAATTATTGGACAATGGGTAATCAGCCTGGCCATTATTGGACCTGGTAATCTACGTGACCAGTTTTGGACACTGGGTAATCTACCTGTTGAGTATTATACACTGGTTAATGTACTTGAATATTATTCAGCACTGGGTAATCTACTTGGCCATTTCTGGACACTGGGTAATCTCCTTGACCATATTGGACACTGGGTCATTTACTGGACCATTATTCAACACTGGGCAGTCTAATTGAATAATATTGGACACTAGTAATCTACTGGAATATTATTGGACACTGGGCAATCTCCTTGACCATTATTGAACACTGGGTAAGCTACTTGACTATTATTCAGCACTGGGTAATCTACTTGACCACTATTGGATTCTGGGTAATCTTCTTGACTATTATTGGACACTGGCTAATCTACGAGACTAATATTCGTCACTGGGTAATCTACTTGACCATTATTGGACACTGGTAATCTGGTTGGCCATTATTTGACACTGGGTAATTAACTTGACCATTATTTGACATTGGGTAATCTAATTTACCAATATTGGACACTGGTAATCTAGTTGACCATTATTGAACACTAGGTAATCTACGTTGCCATTATTTGACACTAGGTAATCTAAGTGACCATTATTGGATGCTGGGTATCCTTCTTGACTATTATTGGACACTGGCTAATCTACTTGACTAATATTCGGCACTGGGAAATCTATTTGACCACTGTTGGACACTGGGGCCTAGAAATTCAGTATAGCCACTTTTGGGGCGGTAAAGTCGGGCAGACGCTAAAGTTTGCGCCCGGCGCAAAGTCGCGCCACCTTTGCCGATATTCAGTCGCATCGCCCCAAGAGGTTGCTGCTGCGCTAAAACAGGCGATGCACGACTATCTTTAGGCGCTAAGCCGGCGATGCTGAGCGATACCCCCGAGGCCGGGCGCAGCGCCGGTGCGGCGAGTTGTTGATTGACGGCAGACACTCTGGCGCCGGTCAGCTCTTAAAGGGGGAGGGTCGATTTGTTTGCCTGCCACGCCCTGCACACTGCAGCCCTCAACCTAGGCCTGACCACTTCAGCTTCACCTTCACAACGCCCAGGGCTATGGAGAAGGCCAGGGAGAGAGCACAGCGCTTCAGCGACGGTGACCTGAGGCTGCAGGTTGGCGGAGTGGAGCGCAGGTGCCATGTTCTGTTCCCAGAAGGTGGCAAGAGGCCGCTGCCCAGCGCCGACCGGAAAGCCTGGAGGGAGGTCTCCAACAGGGTGTCTTCCAACAGCGTGGTTGCCAGGACTCCTGTGCAATGCCGGAAGAAGTTCAACGAACTCACTCGGGTTGTCAGGGTGAGTACCCTTTCCAGTGTCCTCCTCATCCCTGCATGTGCACCTCATTTATGGGCAAAGGGACCTGAAAGCCCTAATGGCCAGCCCTCATCCAGCAGCTATGGGACTGGCATGAAAATCACTTGTACATTCAGCACTTTACACACTGTACAAGCTATTCGACCATGGGAGGCATTGCAGACAAGATCAGGGCTACACACTGTACAAGCTATTCGCCCATGGGAGGCATTGCAGACAAGATCAGGGCTACACACTGTACAAGCTATTCGACCATGGGAGGCAGTGCAGACAAGATCAGGGCTTCACACTGTACAAGCTATTCGACCATGGGAGGCAGTGCAGACAAGATCAGGGCTTCACACTGTACTTAGAGGCCGTCCTTTCTCTTGCAGGCCAAGGTGGCGTACAACCGGCGGAAACAAACTGAGACCGGGGGAGGCCGTCCTGATGTCAAAGAGCTCTCCGACCTCGACCAGCATGTGGAGCACATTATGGCAGGCCGGCTGATTGGCCCCGTCACCACTGGAGATGCCGACCCTGTTCTGGGCACCAATGGTAAGGGCATCACCTTTTTGACCTCTCTTGTTCCACTTGCGCCTCAGATCAGCATCCTTTGCCACTGTCCGACCAATGCAGTGAATGGCAGCACTCATGCCTCCCTCGCTGCTGCCCTGTCCTCACTCTAAAGCTACTCTTGTGCCTTCCTG
This sequence comes from Somniosus microcephalus, assembly GCF_052327205.1. Lineage (NCBI taxonomy): Eukaryota > Metazoa > Chordata > Chondrichthyes > Squaliformes > Somniosidae > Somniosus > Somniosus microcephalus. The sequence continues at coordinate 120,921,096 of NC_140992.1, forward strand.
CTTTCAGATGGTGAATCACCAGGTGAGGAGGGGGGCCCTCAAGCTGCCACTGTCAGCGCTTCTGAATTAGAGGAGGAGGAAGAGGAAGCCGGCCCATCAGTGCCACCCTCAGCCGCGCCAGCCCATGGCGATGAAGGGGACACGTCTTCCCTGGAGGGGAGCCGGGGGGAAGGGTCGGAGGAGAGTGAAGCTCCGGGGCCCAGCGGCCTGCAGCAACGCGGGAGGGGTGGGGAAGCTCGGCGGACTTCTCCCCAGAGGGTGAGTGCGGCCTCCAGTCCTGCGACGGTCAGCGCAGAGGAGGTGCGGCTCCTGGAGGAAATGGCCGTCCAGGCTGAGCGCAGGCACAATGAGCTCATGGCTGCAGTGGCAAGGATGCCTGACTCCATTGAGTCTTTGTCAAGGAGTGTGCAGCAATTTGGAGCAGCACAGGCCAGGAGTCCACAGGGCTTCGCGGCAGCACAGGCGGCTTCGAGCCAAGTGCTCAGTCATGCCGTCCATTCACTGGCTGTTGTCATGCGGACACAGACCAGGGCCACACGGGCACTAACTGCTGCCACCCTCGCTGGATCAGCCAGGCATCTCCAGGGCACCCGCCACGCAGCAGCAGCCCAGCAGTCTGTTCTTCAGCTGTTTGCTGCGCATGCTGCTGTGCTGGCCCGTGCGAGTGCCAATGTCTCAGGCGACCAGCGAGCACCTGCGATCTGCCAGGGTTGGCACCATTCCTGCAGCTGACACTGCCACTCCGCCATTGCAGCTGCCACGAGCCGCTGGACAGACTGCTGCCGCCCAGGCAGAGTTGGAGCAGTCAGCAGCCGGCCCCTCCAAGGCCAGAGCTGGTGCAGGCCGACCCCCAAGGGCATCTGCCGTCTCACCATCTGACCCTCAGCAGCCTTCCCCCAGCCTTGCTACAGCCACTGGGCTCCCATTGAGGAGGAGCTGCAGGGCGGGCAGGGGCCAGGCAAGGATGCGAAAGGCATCGCCCTTGCAGGGCAAAAAGTAGAAGCTCTGCACAAATGCCTGGTGCTTTTTGTAAGGCCGAGATTGGTGTAGTTGTGTTTTTGTAAGGCCGAGACTGGTGTCTTTCTTTCTTTTTGTAAGGCCGAGATTGGTGTAGTTGTGTTTTTGTAAGGCCGAGACTGGTGTCTTTCTTTCTTTTTGTAAGGCCGAGACTGGTAGTTTTGTGTTTTTGTGGGGGCTTCTCCACATGAGGTTGTAATGTGGGAAGGGCAGAAGTTTGCAATAAATTATTGTTCTTAAATTGCACTGTGCATGGTTTTTTTGTCAAGTCCTGGTTGCCCTGCTCGGCTGAGGGCTTGTGGAGCGGCTACATTCATCTGCTGACATTGGCACAAGCCATTCCCTGAGAGGGGGCCTAGAAGCGACGTTCAATAAGCCGGCGACGGGCGGCCCTTGCACTTTCTGCCTCCCTCCTGTGCTGGTCCTCCTCCTCCTCCTCCTCCTCCTCCTCCTCAGGTGGTCCTCCAATCTCTGGTGGCAGTGGCTGAGTCCTGCGGATAGCCAGGTTGTGCAGCATGCAGCAAACGACCACGAAATGGGAGACTCGCTCCAGCGAATATTGTAGGGCTCCACCGGAACGATCCAGACAGCGGAACCGTTGCTTCAGGACGCCGATTGTTTGTTCGATGATGTTCCTGGTCGCTTGATGGCTTTCGTTGTATCCCTCTTCAGCAGGGGTGCTGGGCGCATGGAGCGGGGTCATCAGCCAGGTACACAAAGGATAGCCTTTGTCCCCGATAAGCCATCCTCGTGGGTGAGGCTGGGCCTGGAACATGTCTGCCACAGAAGTCTGTCGCAGGATGAAGGCATCGTAGCTGCTGCCTGGAAAGCGGGCATTGACAGCTAGGATGAGCTGCCTGTGGTCACACACCAGCTGGACCTTGAGCGAATGGTAGCCCTTCCGGTTGCGGTAATCCTCGGTATTCTCCAGAGGTGCCCGCAAAGCCACATGCGTGCAGTCAATGGCGTCCTGCACCATGGGGAAGCCCGCGAATGCTGCAAAGCCCATTGCACGCTGTTGCTGCTTGGCAAGGGCCATGGAGAAGGAGATGAACTGACGTCTCCTTTTGAAAAGGGCATTGGTCACCTGGCGGATGCAGCTATGCACGGCGAACTGGGAGATGTTGGAAATGTCCCCAGTGGCGGATTGGAAGGAACCGGTGGCATAGAAGTTGAGAGCCACCATCACCTTCACTGCCACCGACAGAGACGTCCTGCTCCTCAGCTGTGGCTGCAGATCACCGCCAAGCAGGTGGCAGATCTCTGTGACCACCTCCCTTCGGAATCGCAGCCTCCGAACACACTGCTCGTCAGACATGTTGAGATAGGAGAAATGCTGGTGGTATACCCTGGGTGGGTAAGGCCCCCTTTCCCGACGCCTGTTACCCCCTCTCCGTCTAGCCAGGGCTGCCACTCTCTCACGGCGTCTGTGAGCCCTTTGGATGCAATGGAGAAAGCCAGCGTTTGCACCCATTGCAGCCCCCATAATATGTTAGCAAACAATGATATGTCAATGAAGGCAAAGACAAGTGGAAAGCTGTGACCTGAAGCCACAAGTACCTGTCCGAGTGTTGAGCCAAAGCAGAAAGCTCTCTACCTTGGTCTCTCTGCAAAGATCCGTCTCTCAAGAAGGAGTGCTGCGAAATGGCAGCCTTTTATAGTGCAGGAGGAGTGCCCTTTAATTTGCGTCCCCCGCGCCCCGCATCGACTGAGCACCGTTCCACTCTACCAGTCGCTAGGGGCGCCGGGCGCACAATGGGGTGTCGCAACTGAATTTCCGGTTGGGGGCGCACAAAGGGCGTTGCATGAGGAAATTACGTCATGATCTGCGCGCGCATATGAGCGCGCGCAAAGACTTTGCGCCGCCGCTAAATCTCTAGTGAAGTTGGGGAGAGGCGCAGTTCGCGCTGCGCCCGGCCGCTAGCCGCCTAGCGCCCGACATCTACTCCTCCTAAGGCGCTACCGGCTGGCGCAACCAACTGAATTTCTAGGCCCCAGTGTCCAATAATGGTCAATTAGATTACCACTGTCTACTTGACACTATTGGAGACTGGGTAGTCTACTTGACCATTTCTGGACACTGGTAATTCTATTTGACCATTATTGGACACTGTGTAATCTACGTGGCCATTATTGGAACTGGATATCCAACTTGACCAGTATTGGACACTGGGTAATCTACTTGACCATCATTGGACGCTGGTTAATCCACCTGTCTAGTATTGTACACTGGGTAATGTACTTGTAAATTATTCAACACTGGGTAATCTACTTGGCCATTCCAGGACACTGGTTAATCTACTTGACCATTATTCGAAACTTGGTAGTCTAATTGAATAATATTGGACACTGGTAATCTACTGGATTATTATTGGACACTGGGCAATCTACTTGACAAATCTTGGACACTGGTAATCTACATTATTGGACACAGATAAATCTCCTGACCATCATTGGACACTGGTAACCTACTTGACCATTATTGGACATGGATATATCTGCTTGACCATTATTGGACACTGGGTAATCTACCTGACTATTATTCAGCTCTGGGTAATCTACTTGACCACTATTGGATACTGGGTAATCGTCTTGACCATTATTGGACACTGGCTAATCAACTTGACTAATATTTGACACTGGGTAATCTACTTGACCATTATTGGACACTGGGTAATCTACTTGACCATTATTGGACACTGGGTATTCTAGGTGACCATTATTGGACACTGGTAATCTAGTTGACCATTATTGGACACTGGTAATCTAGTTGGCCATTATCTGATGCTGCGTAAACAACCTGACCATTATTGTACACTGAGTAATCTACTTGACCATTATTGAACTCTAGTTAATCCATTTGACCATTATTGGATACTGCGTAATCTACTAGTCCATTATTGGACACTGGGTAATCTACTTGACACTATTGGACTCTAGGTAATGTACTTGACCATCATTGGATGTTGGGTAATCTATTTGACCATTATTGGACACTGGGTAATCTACTTGAACATCATTGGACGCTGGGTAATCTACCTGTCTAGTATTGTACACTGGGTAGTGTACTTGTATATTATTCGACATGGGGTAATCTACTTGGGCCATTCCTGGACACTGGGTAACCTGCTTGAGCAGTATTGGATGCTGGTTAATCTACTTGACCATTATTCGACATTGGGTAGTCTAATTGAATATTATTGGACACTGGTAATCTACTCGATTATTATTGGACACTGGGCAGTCTACTTGACCATCATTGGACCCTTGTAATCTACTTGACCATTATTGGACACGGATAAATCTGCTTGACCATTATTGGACACTGGGTAATCTACTTGACTAATATTCGACAGTGGGTAATCTTCTTGACCATTATTGGGCACTGGTAATATAGTTGGCCATTATTTGACACTGGGTAATCAACTTGACCATTATTGGACAGTGGGTAATCTATTTGAATATTATTGGACACTGGGTAATCTAACTGAAACTATTGGACACTGGGTAATCTACTTGACCATCATTGGACACTGGGTAATCTATTGACCATTATTGGGCAATGGGTAATGACCTGGCCATTACTGGACCTGGTAATCTACGTGACCAGTTTTGGACACTGGGTAATCTACCTGGCTAGTATTGTACACTGGGTACTGTACGTGAATATTATTCGACACTGGGTAATCTACTTGGCCATTTCTGAACACTGGGTAATCTACTTGACACTATTGGACACTAGGTAATGTACTTGACCATCATTGGATGTTGGGTAATCTATTTGACCATTATTGGACACTGGGTAATCTACTTGAACATCATTGGACATTGGTAATCTACCTGTCTGGTATTGTACACTGGGTAATGTACTTGTATATTATTCGGCACGGGGTAATTTACTTGGCCATTCCTGGACACTGGGTAACCTACTTGACCAGTATTAGATGCTGGTTAATCTACTTGACCATTATTCGACATTGGGTAGTCTAATTGAATATTATTGGACACTGGTAATCTACTCGATTATTACTGGACACTGGGCAATCTACTTGACCATCATTGGACCCTCGTAATCTACTTGACCATTATTGGACACGGATAAATCTCCTTGACCATCATTGGACACTGGGTAACCTACTTGGCCAATATTGGACATGGATAAATCTCCTTGACCGTTATTGGACACTGGGTAATCTACTTGACCACCATTGGATACTGGTAATCTTCTTGACTATTATTGGACACTGGCTAATCTACTTAACTAATATTTGACACTGGGTAATCTTCTTGACCATTATTGGACACTGGTAATCTAGTTGGCCATTATTTGACACTGGGTGATCAACTTGACCATTATTGGACAGTGGGTAATCTATTTGACTATTATTGAACTCTGGCTAATTTACTTGACCAATTTTGGACACTGAGTGATCTATTTGAACATTATTGGACACTGGGTAATCTAACCAAAACTATTAGACACTAGGTAATCTACTTGACCATCATTGGACACTGGGTAATGTACTTGACCATTATTGGACAAGGGGTAATGACCTGGCCATTATTGGACCTGGTAACCTACGTGACCAGTTTTGGACACTGGGTAATCTACCTATCTAGTATTATACACTGGATACTGTACCTGAATATTATTCGACACTGGGTAATCTGCTTGGCCATTTCTGAAAACTGCTTATCTACTTGACCAGTATTGGACACTGGGTAATATACTAGACCATTATTCGACACTGGGTAGTCTAATTGAATAATATTGGACACTGGTAATCTACTGATTATTATTGGACACTGGGCAATCTACTTAACATTATTGAACACTGGGTAACCTACTTGACCATTATTGGACATGGATAAATCTGCTTGGCCATTATTGGACACTGGGTAATCTACTTGACCACTATTGCATACTGGATAATCTTCTTGGCTATTATTGGACACTGAGTAATCATGTTGACAATTATTGGACACTGGCTAATCTACTTGACTAATATTCGACACTGGGTAGTCTACTTGACCATTATTGTAACTGTGTAATCTAATTGACCGTTATTGGACACTGGTAATCTAGTTGACCTTTATTGGACAATGGTAATCTACCTGACCATTATTGGGCACTGTGTAATCTAGTTGACCATCATTGGGCACTGGTAATCTAGTTGGCCATTATTTGACACTGAGTAATCAACTTGACCATTATTGAACACTGGGTAATCTACTTGACCATTATTGAACTCTAGGTAATCCACTTGACCATTATTGGATACTGCATAATCTGCTAGTCCATTATTGGACACTGGGTAATATACTTGAAACTATTGGACACTGGGCAATCTACTTGAACATCATTGGATGCTGGGTAATCTATTTGACCATTATTGGACACTGGGTAATCTACCCGGCATTTATTGGACACTGTATAATTTACTTGACCAGTATTGCACACTGGGTAATCTACTTGACCATTATTGGACACTGAGTAATCATGTTGACAATTATTGGACACTGGCTAATCTACTTGACTAATATTCGACACTGGGTAATCTACTTGACCATTATTGTAACTGTGTAATCTAATTGACCATTATTGGACACTGGTAATCTAGTTGGCCATTATTGAACACTGGGTAATCGACTTTGCCATTATTTGACACTAGGTAATCTATTTCACCATTTGTGGACACTGAGTAACCTACTTGACCATTATTGGACACTGGGTAATCTACTTGACCATTATTGGACACTGGTAATCTAGCTGACCATTACTGGGCACTGGGTAATCTAGTTGACCATTATTGGACACTGGTAATCTACTTCACCATGATTTGACACTGGGTAATCAACTTGATCATTATTGGACACTGGCTAATCTATTTGACTATTATGGAACTCTGGGTAATCCACTTGACCAGTTTTGGACACCGAGTAATCTATTTGAACATTATTGGACACTGGGTAATCTACCTGGCACTGTTGGACACTAGGTAATCTACTTGACCATCATTGAATGCTGGGTAATTTACGTGAACAGTTTTGGACACTGGGTAATCTACCTGTCTAATATTGTACACTGGGTAATGTACTTGACCAGTATTGGACATTGGATAATCTACTGGACCATTATTTGACACTGGGTAGTCTAATTGAATAATATTGGACACTGGTAATCTACTCGGTTATTATTGGACACTGGGCGATCTACTTGACCATTGTTGGACACTGGGTGACTTACCTGACAATTATTGGACATGGATAAATCTCCTTGACCATCATTGGACACTGGATAACTTACTTGACCATTTATTGGACACTGGTAATCTAGTTGGCCATTATTTGACACTGGGTAATCAACTTGACCATTATTGAAATAACAACAGAAAATGCTGGAAAAACTCAGCAGGTCAGGCAACATCCGTGGAGAGAAATTTGAGTTGACGTTTCGGGTCGAAACCCTTTTTCATTATTGATGCTTGTTAATCTACCTGACCATTATTGGGCACTGGGTAATCTTCTTGACCATTATTGGACATGGATAAATCTCCTTGACCATCATTAGACACTGGGTAACCTACTTAACCTTTATTGGATATGGACAAATTGCTTGACCATTATTGGGCACTGGGTAACCTACTTGACCATTATTGTAACTGTGTATGCTGGTTGACCATGATTGGATACTGAGTAACCTACTTGACCATTACTGGACACGGGGTAATCTACTTGACCTTTATTGGACAATGGTAATCTACCTGACCATTATTGGACACTGAGTAATCTAGTTGACCATTATTGGACACTGGTAATCTAGTTGGGCATTATTTGAAAATGGGTAATCAACTTGACCATTATTGGACACTGGGGAATCTACTTGACCATTATCGAACTCTGGATAATTCATTGACCATTATTGGATGCTGCATAATCTACTAGTCCATTATTGGACACTGGATAATCTACTTGACCATTATTGGACACAGGTAATCTACTTGACTAGGTTTGGACACTGAGTAATTTATTTGAACATTATTGGACACTGGGTAATCTACTTGACCACTATTGGACACTGGGTAACCTACTTGACCATTATTGGACACCGAGTAATTGACTTGGCCATTATTTGACACTGGGCGGGGGGGGGGGCAAAATCCAGTTGTTTATCGCCTCCCGCTAACACCTCCGGGAGTGCTAATGGGGCGCGAACAACTTATCACCCGTGCGCGGTGATTTTTGCACTGCCCGTGAAATTCAACTGCCAGTTTGCGGTGGCACTAAACACTACAACCATGATCTCCTGCGCCCGGAGATCGTGATGTCATCCAAGTGTGCATCGCCCTGGTAGCACCCCAGATTGATTCTCACCCCCTGCCAAGCACCTCTCACTGGAAACGACTGGTAGAGGGGGATGGTTTGCCATTGGCTGGGAGCTGGGGGAGTGCTATTTAAAGGCGTGTGCTTCCTGTGTTTTCCTGACGGCAATCAATTCTGCCCTCGCACATTGAGAGAGGGAAGGAGGAGTTTGGAGAGATTTGATGGTTTCCTACTTGAAGGAGTTTTTGTCGTCAGCAAAACTTATAAGGTTCCCATTTCTCTTACCTTTGGTACTACCACATTTACAAGAGCTAATGGGGGCTGTACTGGCACGGGGCCTCGCCCTCCAACTTCACCGTCGGAGGCAGCGGAGGCGGTGAGAGAGTGGAAAACGTGGCCAGAGGGAGAAAGGCCAAGAGGGCTCTCCACAGGAGACCTTACCCTCCCAGGTTATTCTGGGAGCAGTTCTCATATATCCATCTGTCAGAGGAGCAGTGTATTAGAAGACTCCGCTTCAGCAAGGAGGTGGTCACAGAGCTCTGCCACCTCCTGCAGCCAGAGCTCCAGCCTCAGCTCAGGACCAGGATGACTCTGTCGATGGCAGTGGAGGTCATAGTCACTCTCAATTTCTATGGCAGTGGCTCCTTCCAAGCTTCAACAGGGGATATTGTGAACATCTCCCAGTTTGCTGTCCTTTGCTACATCCGGGAGGTCACAAATGCTCTCTACAGATGGCAAAGGGAGTACATCTCATTCCCCATGAGCCGAGACAAACAGCATGAATGCGCATGTGGCTTCCCAAGGATAGCGGGCTTCCCCATGGTTCAGTGCGCCATTGACTGCACACACGTGGCATTGCGGGCACCTCATCAAAATGCACAGGTGTTCCACAACCGCAAAGGCTACCACTCTCTGAACGTGCAGTTGGTGTGTGACCACAGACAGCACATCCTCGCTGTCAATGCCCACTATCTTGGCATCAGCCATGATTCATTCATCCTGTGCCAGACTGGTATCCCAGCACGGTTCCAACCACCGCATCAACCTCGTGGCTGGCTCCTCAGGTACAAGAGTTATCCACTCTGCAACTGACTGATGACACCGCTCCATAACCCCAACACTCCTGCTGAGCTTGCCTACAATGCGAGCCATAGCGCCACTAGGAACCTCATCGAACAGACTATCAGCATGCTGAAGCAACGGTTCCGGTGTCTTGACCACTCTGGAGGAGCCCTGCTGTACTCCCCTGATTGAGTGTCAGTTTTCATCGTTGTGTGCTGCATGCTGCACAACCTCGCCATTCTGAGGACCCTGCCATTGCCACCATGGTTTGGTGGACCACTTCAGGAGGAGGAAGAGGGAGAGGAGGAGAAGGAGACGGTTGCAGAGGAGGAGGATGAAGAGGAGGAAGAGCAGCAACAACGTGGGAGGGAGGCGCTCAATGTTGCTTCTGCAAGGACCATTCGTGAACGCCTCATTATACAGCACGTCCGATGAATGAGAGAGCAGATGGCATTTGGGCTCAACAACCACATCATTACAGCCAACCCGCAGCCCCTATGACCGGCCAAAGTTCCAATGAGAAACATGAGGAAATTTGTAACATTGAAATAAACATTTTTATTATTCTGAACAACTGTGTCTTATTAAGCACAGCCAATAACAAACAAACACTACAATGTATTAACAAACAGAACTAGTTCTTAGCACATCGAAATCATTCTTAACGAAGTGAACAATATATTTACAAACACTCCCCCCATTTTGGTCTAAAAGTTTTATTTACTGGGCCTTCCTCAATGATCTCCCTCCCCTTCACACTTACCCCCTTCCAACCCTACTGCTCCTCCATAATGTGGCCCCAGTGGCTGCAGCAAGGCTGGCAGAAGGCTGCTGAATCTGGGAGCCAGAGACTGCAGATGGCCTTGCAGGACACCCTCGACCAGCTCTGAGCCTGGAGGCCCCGGCTGCAGACCGCACCAACGCTGCATGGGCGGCAGCAGTCTGGGCTGGCTGGGTTACAGGCTGCGGCAAGTGCAATGGCGGAGTGGCAGTGGTGGGAGCAGGAATGCTGTCATCCTGAGAAAGGACAGCACCTTCCTGCTCAACCAACACGCTGCCACACCCCCGGGGCAGAACCACAGCTTCCGGAGCAATCTGCTCGAGCACAGATTGCTGGCCTGCTGCAGCACCGTCAGATCCCCGGTGGACAGTGGTCGACCCAGCTACGAGAGCAGCAGTCAGCACTTCCGTGGCATCAATCTGAGAATGCATCAGAGCAGTCTGAGATTGGATGGCCCCAACCAATGACTCGATTCCAGCACGAAGCCATTGCGTTGCCTCGGCCTGTGCTGCAATAGATGCTGCCACCTCACCCATTACACGCAGCACGGGGTCTCTCTCATTTCCCACGGTCTCTCTGCAAGTCACGTATTCTCTGCAAAATGGCAAGGATGGGCTCGAGCGATTGCGCACAGATGACAGCTGTGCCGGCAGCAGACTCCTCCACACTCCTAGCCAGTGCATCCATGCTCTCGGGCACCCTTGCCATTGAACCCATGAGCTCAGTATTCATGCTCATTACCTGTGTGTTCATCGCCACGATATCGAGGTCCTCATCCGAGTCCTGTGCAGCAGAACTCATGCACGCACTCACCCTCCCCCATGGCGTTGCTGCAGCCCATTGGGTCCCGGAGCTTCACCCACATCAGAGCCAATTCCTCTGCTCCCCTCCAGCAACCACGTGGCCCCAGTATCCGATGTGTCGCCCTCAGGAGATGCAGGCAGTGAGGCTCCAGCTTGGTGTTCCTGATCCTCTCCTGCGTTGCTGCCTCTGGGAGGCTGAGGGACAGGCTGTTCAGATGGTGGCTCACTATCTGAAAGCAGGAAGGCACAAGAGTGGGTTTAACATGAGGGGAGGTGGGCAGGAAGGGAGCAAGGAATGGAGACAGTATACTTAGATGGAAAGGGCTTGTGTTGTGAGGGGGAAATGGTCTGAGAGAAGAGGGAGAATTCCTCGACGTTAGCACCTGAAGAGAAGTGTGTGGAGCTTGATTTACCGCTCCAATCATCTCTAATCTACTTGACTATTATTAGGCACTTGTTAATCAGCTTGACCACTATTGGACAGTAGGTAATCTACTTGATTATCGTTGGACAGTGGGTAGTCTAATTCAATAATATTGGACACTGGTAATCTACTTGACCATTATTGGGCACTGGGCAATAAAACGTGACCACGATTGGACACTGGGTAACCTATTTGGCCATTATTTGACACTGTGTAATCTCCTTGTTGTGGAGTATTTTAAACCAACACTCGACACAAGGTTTTTGATCGATAGTCAAGTTGTCTTTATTGCACCGGTGGGGAGACAGCCTGCTTTGTCTTAGCCAGACTTCTCCAAATTGTTACAGCAAACACTACATTTTTATACATTACAATACACATGGCCATCTCATGCACAATTCATTCCTGCCACCTGATTAGATCTTGGCCCGCATGCACTTCACGGATTGGTTACGAATCTTAATATAAACATGTATAAGCTGCCTCCTCAATCAATCACTCAAACTGCTGAATGCTAATTAAAAGATACATTGGAATGTAACCTACGTAATAAAGTTCTTACGGGCAGTTGAAGTGCTGGACATCCTGTCTCCATTTAATTGTTTTATATCTCTCCAAAGGTCAGCTATCTTTGACCGCATCTTTATGGATGTGGTCTTTCATGTTAGTCCCTGTCTTCCTTACACCTTCAGTGAAACTGCCAGCGATGTCAGTTTAACTCTTTCCCCACTGCAATCCCCCCTTTTGGTACTTGGCCCTTGCCCAAGTTAAACCACATGTATAAGCATCGCTGTGCCTCCTGCACCATGCGGTGATCAGTCGCTGGTTCGGGAAGCCCTGCATACCTATCATGTTTAGAGCAAACTTGTGTTTTCCAGCTCTTTCCGACTCACTTTAGCTCTTTGTTTGGTCCGTTTCTTTTTACAAGCGGTGCATGCTGCTATTCCCCATCCTATAGCCATGACTAACTGTACTATAACTAATATATATAAGAAATGATGCGGATCCATGGGTGTATGTTGACATTCATTCCCCAATCCCACAGCTTCATATACCATGGGACTTCCTGTAGCTCTACCTCTATGTCGTTTTCTAATTCCCCAAGATTCCTTTGCAACACTATGTATTGTTTCACCATCTTACTTAAATCCTCTTTCATTTCTTGCTGATCCTCTTGCAGAGAGGGTATTGGGGCCCCTGCCGGATCTTCATAATTAACCAACTCATCCTTTAGACTCTCTGGCACATTTAGCTTTATTTCCTCCCTTGAATGTACATACACCAATCTGGTGTGTCCAATTGTCACAGGGATCTTTGGCATAAAGCAGAAGTTAGGCATTGTGATTGCACATACAAGGTTACTATATTGGTACTCAGTCTCTGAGTTGGCTATACAATACTCCCCTTCGCCTCTATATCCCGAGCGGGTGTGATGGTGATCAACATGTGATAATTCCAACACACACCCCTCTGTCTTATTATAGCCGCACTCATCCTTAGGGCCTTCTCCTACCGGATGTGGGCATATTGTAAGTGTGCCTTTCCCATGGCATCCATTTAGGGAGACTCCTCTCATAGTACCATTCTTTCTGATGGCATAGGTATCAATTGGATAGTATTGGAGGTATGTCTCACCCCACACTATGCCTATGCTTGTTACCTGGTATTGTGGGTATGGAGTCGTGTCTAGTCTCACCACTGGTATCAGGAGTACCATGCCTATCATTGCTGTCACTTCTGCATTACATTTTTGTATCACCGGATATACTCTGGTCATCCCTTTGAGGATGCAAGCACTCAGAGGGCCTGGATTCTGGCTCATGCCATGGAGCTGTGTGCTGTTAATCCAGTCTGGTACCTCACCTTGCTGTATCTGTGCCAGATTATGTTTTAACTGTCCTGTGATCCATTGGCCATAGGCATGACACAAGCCTCTCCCTACCCCGTCTTTTGCCTGTTACTCATCTCTATGGTTTAGTTTGTTGATAATGCTAGGATGGTCCTCTATAACCTTGATTCTCTCGAGTAATTTCCTTATCGTATGTCCTCCCAACTCTGACCCTTGTCGAACCAAACCAGTTTCCGTCTCTAAAATCTGTGGTATTACCCCTTGTAGTCATTCCATACTACTTTGGACTCCTTGTATATCTAGGGCATTAATGATTGATGTCCCCGTGTTTATTCCTGTGAGTATATCGGTTACTAAGCTTCTCTTAATCCTTTGGTGGAATGCAGCATGTCCCCTAAAATTAGTAGCCCCTGTCGCATCAGCAGCTTGGTTAATTAGGATTCTTCATCATATATGCATACAATTCTCTAGTTTTAGTAAACCTTTCACCTATCCTGGCCATTATAACATGGTTAAGTTCATTAGTACTGGTACAATTTCATGTCTCACGTTATCATACAATTGTTCTCCCTCGGTAAATTGTGAAGGGGTTGGATCGGGTGGATGCGGGGAAGATGTTCCCGATGATGGGTGAAACTAGAACTAGGGGGCATAGTCTTAGAATAAGGGGCTGCTCTTTCAAAACTGAGATGAGGAGGAACTACTTCACTCAGAGGGTGGTAGGTCCATGGAATATGCTGCCCCAAAAAGCTGTAGAAGCTACATCATTGCATAAATTTAAAACAGAAATAGACAGTTTCCTAGAAGTAAAGGGAATTAAGGGTTACGGGGAGCGGGCAGGAATTTGGACATGAGTCTAGGTTCGGATCGGTCATGGCCCTGTGGGTAGCGGAGCGGGCCCAGGGGCCGTGTAGCCTGATCCTGCTTCTATTTCGTGTGTCTAATTCTGTTAGATTCAGGAGATGGTTCTGTGATAGTGGATTGGCGGTTAGGATCAGATCAGCCATGATCTTATTGAATGGTGGAGCAGGCTCGAGGGGCCGATTGGCCTACTCCTGCTCCTATTTCTTATGTTCTTATGTTCTTATAATACTAGTCCATTCATAGGTCCAGGTTTCATATCTGGACATTGTAGCATCCTCGGTTTGCTTGTCGCTTCCTTCTGAATATGGGACATGGTGCTTCTTCATCGTGTACTTGTCTTGTAATGTGGGATGTCCCTTCGCTTATTTCGTGTCCCAGCAGTAATCCTACCTTCATGGTGAAGTTTCCCTGTAAATTAAGCAGAAGCCTGGTCGTCACCAGAGGTTAGTTTATCTCCGGTGTTTATTCCATTGTTCCTGTGGGATTTAAGATCAGATGGGTTATTGCTATATTGTTTTAATTGGGTCCAATATTTCCATCTACCCTTTCCCCTCATATCTATACATACACACGTATCGCTGGTCATGATAACCTCAAATGGTCCAGACCATCTAGGTGAGAATCCCGATCTCTCTGGCAATATTTTAACAAATACCTGCTTGCCCACCTTGGGTAGGGGCTCTGAGCCCCCCTGCTTTTGTATATTTTTATCTCTGATGTCTTGTTGTTCTTTAACTTCTTGTTTGAGCTCTTTCAATTGATTATCCAATGTTTGTACGTATTTCCTAATTTTATCTTTTAAGGGTCCTAGTCCCTCGCTACCAGATACTACTTCTTCCGGCAGACACATTGCTCGTCCAGTCATGAGTTCATATGGTGTCAGTCCGGTCACCCTGTTTGGGGTGGCTCTCAGCCTCATCAGGATACACGGAAGGACATCCACCCATCCCTGTCCGGCATCAATACTGCTTCCCAAGCCGCCCTCCTTCTGTCTGATACAGCCTTCATTTTGTCTGTGTTTAGCAGGTCCACCACTGTGTGTTGCGTGTGTAATATCAGCTGTCCTGACATAGTGACGGGCTCGCATATCAGCACCGCCCATGCGGCGCAGTCGAGGGCCACCACACATCTCGACATTCCTTTAGCCACGGGGATTTGTTGGGTGGAGTAATAGGCAATTGGCCTCATATCTCCCCCGTATTCTTGGGTGACTACAGCATTATAGAAGTACCCATCTATACTATTACTATAGTATATATGGATTGGTTTGACTATATTTGGCAATCCTAGTGCGGGTGCGGACGTCAAGGCTGCTTTTAATTTTGCATAAGCCTCATCCTGCTCCGATTCCCATTCTAACTTATCAGTGGTGGGTCTCCCCCCTTTAACTAACCGTTGAATCGGCTCTGCTTTCCCTGCAAAGTCTGATATAAAATTCCTGCAGTAGTTAAATAGTCCCAACACTTTCCTTACTCCCCAGATGGTCACTGGCCTTGGCATGTCTTTTATGGCTGCCTTTCGTTCCTGTGGGAGTGCCTTATACCCCTGGCTAATTTTGTGCCCTAGATACTTTACTTTAGACAGTCCAACCTGTGCCTTTTTGGGGTTCAATTTAAAGCCAGTTTTCTTAAGTGTCTGGAGGGTGGCTAGTAATGCTCCCATGTGTCCTTTGGCATCCTCTGATACAATCATTATGTCATCGACATATTGGAGTAGGGCGCTCTGTTACTTTGATAGATCTAACTCATCTAAGGCTTGACTTAGTACACGGTGGAATATATTTGGACTATTTTGGAACCCCTGCGGGACCCTGGTCCATGTATACTGTCTATCCCTTACAGTAAAGGCGAATTTCCCTTGTGATTCCTCTGCCAATGCTATGGACCAGAACCCGTTCGCTATATCCAAGACTGTAAATATTTTAAAGTCTGGTTTCAAACCATTAAATATCTTATTCAATGTGGTCTACACAAATTTACACCAACCAGAATTTCACCGTGGCCACAATAAAAGTCTGGTTTTAATAGGTTAATTAACCTCAATAACTCCAATTCAATCCAGATCAATTTTTTTAAACTAACCAGTATCATTTGGAAAAGAAAGAAACCATAGCCACATTAACAAAGAAATAATTACCCATGCCTTGTAAACATTCAAATTCATTTTCTTCCAGGCACATTGGCAACTGTGACTTCAAGGCTGAAGCTTATCTTTTGTAAAACAATTAACAAACTTAAAAGAACACACGCTTGTCCATCATTCAAGACAAGTCTTCAAAGCGTTAAACAGCTTTTAGCTCTCTGTACAAAAGAGTGGGTGGAGCTAAAACAAACACAACAGACATTTTCTTTCAAAGACAGAAAACTTCCACACTGTTAACACACACTTTCACACAAACTGAGATTCCAGCATTCCTTTTAAGATTCCTTTCACTCAGCAAATCCTGGATTTTACTTGTAGGGACAGAAACTGATATCATCTGTGTCGATAAAACTTTAATTATTTCCTTATTCCCTTTCTTAAATTACTGGTACTTGGGTACAATTTTGGCACCCGTTTTTGGTCCAAATTCGAGTATGTCTACTCAACTCATAATATGCACGAGCCACTAAAATGATGGCCTTTTCTTCCTTTAATTTTGTTTCTTTAGCCCACCATTCTCTTTGTTTTACTGGTGGGTCATTTGGTTGCCAATTGTTTTTAACCATTTTGCCAATTAATCTTTTATTTTTGTCCGCTAAATAGTGTGTCAGAGACCCCACCGGTCCCCACTCGAGTTTTTCACTTCCCATGGTTAATTGTTGTCAGCGGTACGTCCCGTACTTTACTGTCGCAGAGTGAGACGGTACTTGTAACTCCAGTTGTCAGAGGTACGTCCCGTACTTTACTCTCGCAGAGTGAGACGGTCCTTGTAACTACAGTTGTCAGAGGTACGTCCCGTACTTTACTCTCGCAGAGTGAGATAGTACTTGTAACCACAGTTGTCAGCGGTACGTCCCGTACTTTACTGTCGCAGAGTGAGATAGTACTTGCAACCGCAGTTGTCAGAGGTACCTCTCTTGCTTACTCTCACAGAGTGAGACGGTACTTGCAACCGCAGTTGTCAGAGGTACCTCCCTTACTTACTCTCGCAGAGTGAGACCATACTTGCAACAATTTGTAGTCAGAGGTATGCCTAGCATCACTTGCAACTGGAGTTGTCAGAGGTATGCTTTAGACTTTTATTCCAAAGTTAACACACTACTTGCAACTCATACCATGCCTATACTTCCGCACGTTTCACGTTAACCCCAAGACCGCTTGACTTATCGATTCAAACCTTTTAGTTCTTTGATTCCAAAGAGGGTGGTGGACACAAGATGGCTTTGCCTTGCCCTAACTGTACATGGTATTTAAAAGTACTCACGTTTTTGGCTCAGCTTCACTTGCCCGGGCCTCCCGTCCGTGTGGATCCTGTTCATGACGCCAATTGTTGTAGAGTATTTTAAACCAACACTCGACACAAGGTTTTTGATCGATAGTCAAGTTGTCTTTATTGCACCGTGGGGAGACAGCCTGCTTTGTCTTAGCCAGACTTCTCCAAATTGTTACAGCAAACACTACATTTTTATACATTACAATACACATGGCCATCTCATGCACAATTCATTCCTTCCACCTGATTGGATCTTGGCCCGCATGCACCTTCACAGATTGGTTACAAATTTTAATATAAATATGTATAAGCTGCCTCCTCAATCAATCACTCAAACTGCTGAATGCTAATTAAAAGATACCTTGGAATGTAACTTAGGTAATAAAGTTTTTATGGGCAGTTGAAATGCTGGACATCCTGTCTCCATTTAATTGTTTTATATCGCTCCAAAGGTCAGCTATCTTTGACCGCATCTTTATGAATGTGGTCTTTCATGTTAGTCCCTGTCTTCCTTACACCTTCAGTGAAACTGCCAGTGATGTCAGTTTAACTTTTTCCCCACTGCACTCCTTGACCATCATTGGACACTGGGTAACCTACTTGTCCATTATTAGACACTGGGTAATCTACTTGACCATTACTGTACACTGTGTAATCTACCTGACCATTTTTGAACACTGGGTAATTTACGAGACCATTAATGGACTCTGGGCAATCAACTTGACCGTCATTTGACACTGGATAATCTACCTGACTAGTATTGTACACTGGATAATCTTCTTGACTATCATTGGAAACTGGATAATCTACTTGACCATTATTGGACACTGGATAATCTACTTCACCATTATTGGATACTGGATATTCTGCCTGACTAGTATTGTACACTGGGTAATCTTCTTGACCAATATTGGACACTGGTGTTCTACTTGACCAGTATTGGACACTAGGTAATCAGCTTGACCACTATTGGATGCTGGGTATTCTACTTGACCATTATTGGATGCTGGGTAATCTACTTGATCACTATTGGATGCTGGGTAATCTACTTGACCAGTATTGGACACTGGACAATCTACTTGACCACTATTGGACACTGGTTAATCTACTTGACCATTATTGGACACTTGGTAATCTACGTGACCATAATTGGACACTGGGTAATCTACTTGACAATTATTATACACTGGATAATCTGCTTGACTATTCTTGGACACTGGGTAATCTACTTGGACATTATTGGACACTGGGTAATCTACTTGACTGTTATTGCACACTGGTTAATCTATTTGACCATTATGGGAAACTGGGAATCTACTTGACCCTTATTCGACACTGGGTAATCTACTTGATTAGTATATTATACTGGGTGATCTACTTAACCAGTATTATACATTGGGTAATCTACTTGGACATTATTGTACACATGTAATCCACCTGACCATTATTGGATACTGGGTAAACTACCTGACCATAATTGGACACTCGTTAATGTACTTGACTACTATTGGAGTCTGGGTAATCTAATTGACCAGTATTGGACACTGGACAAATCTACTCAATGGTTATTTTGCACTGGCTTCTCTGACTGCTCATTATTATACATCGGTTGCTCTGCTGCTAGTTATTATAAACTGGGAACGCTACCTTCTTATTGTGCGACACTGGGCACTCTACCTGCCTATTATTATACACTGGGAATCAAGCCTACAGATTATTATATACTGTGTTCTCCACCTGCCAATTATTTAACACTGAATTCTCTGCTGTTTATTATTGTACACAAAATAACCTTTCTCCATGTGTGACCCTTTCTCTCAGTACATCAGTAGCATCTTGTCAGTATCATATTGTCAGGATCAGACTACGGTAAACTCTACTCTTATACTGTAAGATTCCAATTCACAGGACACTCAGCAGTTTCTGTATATGCCAGAGTTAACACATCCTTATCTGAGGAAGGATGTTCTTGCCATGGAGGGAGTGCAGCGAAGATTCACCAGACTGATACCTGGGATGACAGGAATGACGTATGAAGAGAGATTGGGTCGATTAGGCTTATATTCGCTGGAGTTCAGAAGAATGAGAGGGGATCTCATTGAAACTTATAAAATTCTAACAGGACTAGACAGACTAGATGCAGGAAGGATGTTCCCGATGGTCGAGGAGTCCAGAACCAGGGGTCACAGTCTAAGGATAAGGGGTAAGCCATTTAGGACTGAGATGAGGAGGAATTTCTTCACCCAGAGAGTGGTGAACCTGTGGAATTCTCTACCACAAAAGGCAGTTGAGGCCAACTTATTAAATATATTCAAGAAGGAGTTGGATATATTTATTAAGGCTAAAGGGATCAAGGGATATGGGGAGAAAGCAGGGACAGGGTAATGAATTTGGAGGATCAGCCATGATCTCATTAAATGGCGGAACAGGCTTCAGGGGCCGAATGGCCTACTCCTGCTCCTATCTTCTATGTTTCTATGTTTCTATGGGTGGGAAAGGTCCCTACAAGGAACAGGCGGGTGAATTAATGAACCATGTGAATTTACAGATGAAGGCAAGTGTATAACCACGTGCCCCAAAACAAATTATAGTAAAATCACTAAATACATAAATCACTAAATGTAGTGACACGGGTTAACAAGGCCATAAAAAAGCAAACCAAGTACTAGGTGTTATAAATCTCATCATCATGAAGAAACGACTCATGAAATAACACTGGATGGCCAGCTGGTGGTGCTGTCCAAGGAGTAAATACTCGGGCGTGGGCCCAGGTTGCCCAGAGACATTTTGTAAGACAGGAACTAGTGAAGTACAACTAGACCGCCAAGTTTTGAAACAAATTGATTAAAGCCTTGGGCCTAGAAATTCAGTGGGGCGCGCCAGCCGTTAGCGCCTTAGGAGGAGTAGATCTCGAGCGCTAGCCGCTTAGCGCCCGGGCGCAGTGCGATCTGCACCTCGCCCCAACTTCAGTACACATTTAGCGCCGGCGCAAAGTCTTAGCGCGCGCCCTGCTGCGCGCGCAGATCATGAGGTCATTTACTAGTGCAACGCCCTTTGTGCGCCCCGAACCGGAACTTCACTCGCGCCGGGCCATTGTGCGCCGGGCGGCCCTAACGACTGTGAAGTGGAACGGTACACAGCCGAGGCGGGCCGCGGGGAGCGCTAATTAAAGGGCACTTACCCTG
The DNA here is from genome assembly GCF_052327205.1 of Somniosus microcephalus. Lineage (NCBI taxonomy): Eukaryota > Metazoa > Chordata > Chondrichthyes > Squaliformes > Somniosidae > Somniosus > Somniosus microcephalus. Next base: position 120,941,819 of record NC_140992.1, read on the forward strand.
CACTATAAAGGCCAGCCATTTTGCAGCATTCACTCTTGTGCAACGGTTTTTTGGAGAGAGACCAAGGAGGAGAGCTTACTGGTTTGGACCAACACTAGGACAGGTATTTTTGGCTCAGGCCAGAGCTTAGCAATTATCTTTGCCTTCATTGAGAGCTCAGTGTTTGCCAGCATATAATGGGGGCTGCATTGGGTGCCAATGCTGACTTTCAGCCTTATGCCAGAAGGGCTTACAGACGCCGTGAGAGAGTGGCAGCCCTGGCTAGACGCAGAGGGGGCAACAGGCGTCGCCAACTGAGGCCTTACCCACCCAGGGTATACCGCCAGCAGTCCTCCTATCTGACCATGTCTGCCGCGATGTGTGTAAGGAGGCTGCAATTCAGAAGGGAGGTGGTTGCAGACATCTGCCAGCTGCTTCACAGAGATCTGCAGCCACAGCTGATGCGCAGGACGTCTCTGTCGGTGGCAGTGAAGGTGACGGTGGCTCTCAACTTCTATGCCACCGGCTCCTTCCAATCCGCTGCTGGGGACATCGCTAACATCTCCCAGTTCGCCGTGCATTGCTGCATCCGCCAGGTGACCGAAGCCCTTTTCACAAGGAGACATCAATTCATCTCCTTCCCCATGACCCTGGACAAGCAGCAGCAGCGTGCAGTGGGATTTGCAAGAATAGCGGGCTTCCCCATGGTGCAGGGCGCCATTGACTGCACGCATGTGGCTTTGCGGGCACCTCTGGAGCATGCCGAGGATTACCGCAACCGGAAGGGCTACCATTCCTTCAACGTACAGCTGCTGTGTGACCACAGGCAGTGCATCCTAGCTGTCAATGCCCGCTTTCCAGGCAGCAGCCACGATGCCTTTATCCTGCGACAGACAACTGTGGCTGACATGTTCCAGGCACAGCCTCACCCAAGAGGATGGCTTATCGGAGACAAAGGCTATCCTTTGTGTACCTGGCTCATGACCCCGCTCCGCGTGCCCACGACCCCTGCTGAAGAGGCATACAACGAGAGCCATCAAGCGACTAGGAACATCATAGAACAAACAATCGGCGTCCTCAAGCAATGGTTCCGCTGTCTCGATCGCTCCGGGGGAGCCCTCCAGTATTCGCAGGAGGGAGTCTCCCAATTCGTCGTCGTTTGCTGCATGCTGCACAACCTGGCTATCCGCAGGACTCAGGCACTGCCACCTCACGTTGGACCCCCACCTCAGGAGGAGGAGCAGGAGGAGCATGAGGAGGAGGAGGACGAGGAGTACCAGCCCAGGAGGGAGGCAGAAGGTCCAAGGGCCGCCCATCGGCGGCTTATTGAACGTCACTTCTAGGCCCCCTGTCAGGGAATGGCTTGTGCCAATGAAAGAACATGATTGCAGCCGCTCCGCAAGCCCTCAGCCGGTTAAGGCAACAAACACTTCAAAGATCAAACATGGACAATGTTAATAAATAAAATGCTTTATTGTACAAACTCAGGGCCCTTCCCACATGAAAACCAAAAACAGACGAAACCCCCAAAAAACACTCAAACACATTACTCGCTCCCACGACCTGGAGAGGATTAACAAAACAGTGCAACTAAAATGGCCGTCATCCTCGGCCTTCGTAAAAAACAAACATCACATCCTCGGCCTTCAAAAAACAAACATCACATCCTCGGCCTCAAAAAATAAACATCCAATTCTCGGCCTCAAAAAACAAACATCCAATTCTCGGCCTCAAAAAACAAACACAACTGGCCACACATTTGACTTTTTGGCCCGCTAGGGCGATGCCTTGGCCATCTTTGTGTGGCCCCTGCCTGCCCTGCTGCTCCTCCTCAAAGTAAGGCCATTGGCTGCTGCAAGGCTGAGGGCAGGCTCCAGAGGGGCACATGTCGTGACGGCAGATGCCCTTGGGGGTCGGCCTAGTCGAGGTCTGGCCATCGAGCGGGCGGCTGTTGAATGCTGCAGCTGTGGCTGGCCAGCATCAGTCGCTGCAGCAGCTCCACTGGGGGAGTGGCAGTGGTGGCTGGAGGAATGGGGGCAAGCTGGCGGATGGCAGGCGCTCACTGGTCGCCTGAGACACTGGCACTTGCCCGGGCCAGCACTGCAGCATGCGCACCAATCTGCCGAGGGACAGACCGCTGTGCTGCTGCAGCGCGCCGGGTGCCCTGGCGATGCCTGGCTAACACAGCGAGTGTGGCAGCAGTGAGTGCCCGTGTTGGCCTGTTCAGTGACCTCATCAGAGCACCCAGTGACTGCACGACACCACTGATCAGCTGCCCACTCGCTGCCTGAGCTGCCCCGAATGCCGCCCGACTCGCTGCCTGCTCTGCCCCGAATTCCGCCAAACTGATGGCCTGTGAGGCCCCGACGTCGGTGACACTCCGAGAGAGGGACTCGATGGCCTCAGGCAACCGTGCCACTACCCCCATGAGCTCCGTGTGCCGGCGCTCCGAGTCCGTGGACAAGTCCTCGAGGCGTTCCATCTCCTCGGCGAAGACCATCTCCGGACTGGAGGCCAGACTCTCCCTCTGGGGAGAAGGCCGCCGAGCTGGCCGACCCTTCCTGCGTTGCTGGACGCCACTGGGCCCAGCAATTGGACTCCCCTCCGACCCTTCCCCCCTCTGGGGAGAAGGCCGCCGAGCTGGCACCCCCCTCCCGCGTTTCTGCAGGCTGCAGGTCCCATGAGCTCCCCTCCCCTCCGACACTTCCGCCACGCTCCCCTCCAGGGAAGACGTGTCCCCTACATTCGCATGGGTTGCCACGGCTGAGGGTTCCCCTGATGGGCCGCCTTCCTCTTGCTCCTCCTCCTCCTCCTCTTCTGAGGGGCTGTCACTGGCAACTTCAGGGACCTCCTCCTCACCATCTGAAAGCAGGAAGGCACAAGAGTAGCTTTAGAGTGAGGAGAGGGCATCAGCGAGGGATCCATGAGTGGTGGCATTCAGCGCATTGGTCGGACAGTGGCAAAGGATGTAGATCTGATGCGCAAGTGGGACGAGAGAGGTCCAAACGTTGATGTCCTTACCATTGGTGCCCAGGACAGGGTCGGCATCTCCACATGCAACGGGGCCAATCACCCGGCCACCCATGATGCGCTCCACGCGATGTTGCAGCTCGGTGAGCGGCTGGATCTGGGGTCGGCCTCCCCCGGTCGCAGTCCGGCTCTTTCTATTATTGGCCAGCTTGGCCTGCAAGAGAAAGGATGGCCTCTAAGTACAGTGTGTAGCCCTGATCTTGTGTGCACTGCCTCCCATGGTGGAATAGCCTGGCCAGTGTGTCGCCCTGATCTTGTGTGCACTGCCTCCCATGGTGGAATAGCCTGGCCAGTGTGTCGCCCTGATCTTGTGTGCACTGCCTCCCATGGTGGAATAGCCTGGCCAGTGTGTCGCCCTGATCTTGTGTGCACTGCCTCCCATGGTGGAATAGCCTGGCCAGTGTGTCGCCCTGATCTTGTGTGCACTGCCTCCCATGGTGGAATAGCTTGGCCAGTGTGTAGCCCTGATCTTGTGTGCACTGCCTCCCATGGTGGAATAGCTTGGCCAGTGTGTTAAGTGCAGAATGTGCAATTGATGTTCATGCCTGTCCCATAGCTGCTGGATGAGGGCTGGCCATTAGGGCTTTCAGGTCCTTTTGCCCATAATGTGAGGTGCACATGCAAGGATGAGGAGGACACTGGAAAGGGTACTCACCCTGACAATCCGAGTGAGGTCATTAAACTTTTTGCGGCATTGGACACCGGTCCTGGGGACCTCGCTGTTGGCTGACACCTTGCTGGCGACATGCCTCCAGGCTCTCCGGTAGACGCGGACCGGCGCCTTCCTGCCATTGTCCGGGTACAAAAGATGGCGCCTCTTCTCCACACCACCAACCAGCACACTCAGATCACGCTCTGAGAAGTGCTGCGCTCATTCACGGGCCTTCTGCATGGCTTCAGGCGCTATTTGGGTCCAGCAGCAGTGTTCAGGCCTAGCTGCAGGGCTCCACTATCCAGGGCGTGGCAGCAGACCAAGTCGACCCTTCCCCCTTAAGAGCTGGCCGGCGCCAGGGTGTCTGCTGTCAATCACGAGATGGCCGCACCTGCGCTGCGCCCGGCCTCGGCGCTCTCGCTCAGCACCTCCGGCTTAGCGCCTAAAGAGAGGCGTCCAGCGCCAGTTTTAGTGCTCGAGCAAACTCTTAGGGCGAAGCTAATGAATATCGGAGAAGTGGCCTCGATTTGGCGGCGGGCGCAAACTTTAGCGGCCGCCCGACTTTACCACCCCAAAAGTGGCTACAATGAATTTCTAGGCCTTGGCTTATACTCGAACCAAGTGCGTAGTGAGTTTTATTACGTCAATTTAATTAACTTGATATCGACTCCACGCTCTGAGTGATTTCGGGAACAGCCAGCTACGACTTCAACTGCAGAAGGGAACTCCGGCGTAGTGATCAGTCCATCATGGACAAACTACTCAGACCCGCCCGTCTTGACCTGGCCCCGAATTCACCTACAACTGCTAAGGTATGGAAACACTGGTATCGTACCTTCAGCAACTTCCTCAGGGTGTGTGGTGAAAATGTTCCTGATAAATTAGAGATACTTACCAATTATGTATCTCCTCATGTGTTTGACTATATCGAAGACTGTGTAGACTATGACTCCGCTATCCTAATATTACAGCGACTATATGTTAAGGCCCCAAACAAAATTTTTGCTCGGCATCTATTGGCCACAACTCGACAACAACCCGGGGAATCACTTGAAAATTCCTTCAGAAACTTTGCAGGCTCAGCAAGGATTGTAATCTTAAAGCTGTCACAGCTGAGCAGTACCAGGAGGAGTTAATTTGTGATTCCTTTATTAATGGGATTGCGTCTCCCTTCATACGCCAGTGTCTGTTGGAGAATAAAACCCTCGAGTTACAGACTGCCTATGACCAGGCATGTTCCCTGGACTTAGCAAAGAGGAATGCAGATACCTATCTTTTACCTCTGCTGCTATCACTTTTAATGACTCCTTCGATACCTTTTGTAAATCCATGTTGACTTTGGCCGATCCTGTCACTGTTTTCCAAATGCTCTGCTATTACCTCTTTTATAATGGACTCTAGCATTTTCCCCACTACCGATGTAAGACTTACCGGTCTATAATTCTCTGTTTTCTCTCTACCACCTTTTCTAAATAGTGAGGTTACATTAGCAATCCTCCAATCCATGGGAACTGTTCCAGAGTCTATAGAATTTTGGAAGATGACCAGCAATGCATCTACTATTTCTAGGACCACTTCCTTAATTACCATAGGATGTAGATTATCTGGCCCTGGGGATTTATCAGCCTTCAAGCCCATCAATTTCCCTAACACCATTTCCCTACAAATACTGATTTCATTCAATGCCTCCCTCTCATTAGACCCTATGTTCCCCGACATCTCTGGGAGGTTAATTGTGTCCTCCTTTGTGAAGACAGAACCAAACTATGTATTTAATTGGTCTGCCATTTCTTTGTTCCCCATTATAAATTCCCCTGATTCTGACTGCAAGGGACCTATGCTTGACTTCACCAATCTTTTTCTCATCACCTATCTATAGAAGCTTTTACAGTCAGTTTTTATGTTCCCTGAAAGCTTACTCTCATAATCTATTTTCCCCCTCTTAATTAATCCATTTGTCCTCCTTTGCTGAATCCTAAACTGCTCCCAATCATCAGGTTTGCTGCTTTTTCTGGCCAAATTTTATGTCCTCTCCTTGGATCTTATGCTATCCCTAATTTCTCTTGTTAGCCACGATGGAGTCACCTTTTTTGTTTTATTTTTATACCAAACAGGGATGAACAAATTCTGTAGTTCATCCATGCAATCTTTAAATGTTTGCCATTGGCTATCCACCGTCAATCCTTTAAGTAACGTTCCCCAATTCAGCTTAGCCAACTCGTGCCTCATACCATCGTAGTTTCCTTTATTTAAATTCAGGACCCTAGTCTCTGAGTCATCTACTTCACTCTCCATTTTAATGAAGAATTCTATAATATTATGATCACTCCTCCCCAAGGGGCTTTGCACAACAAGATTGCTAATTAATCCTTTCTCATTACATAATACCCAGTCTAAGATGGCCTGATCTCCAGTTGGTTCCTCGACATATTGGTCCAGGAAACCATCCTGTATACACTCTAGGAATTCCTCCTCCACAGTATTGTTACTAATTTGGTCAGCCCAATCTATATGTAGATTAAAGTCACCCATGATAACTGCTGTGCCCTTATTGCATGCATCTCTAATTTCCCATTTAATGCCATCCCCAACCTCAGCATTACTGGTTGGGAGTCACTATACAACTCCCACTAACGTTTTCTGTCCCTTGGTATTTCTCAGCTCTACCCATACAGGTTCCACATCATCAGAGCTATTGGCCCAGAAATTCGGGTCGGGGGTTTCCCGCGGGTGCAAGCCCCCGACCTGCACATACCTACTGCGCCGGCCGTTGAGCTGTGGGCCCGCGTGGGATTCCAATCCTGGGCCTCCTCCAACTGCCAGCGTGCAGTGCTTGCGTATCCCAGGGGCGCAGTTAGTTCGAAGCATCCCCTGGGATCACATGGGCCATGGAGAGCCAATGGTAGCAGGGAATGCTTAATTCATAAGTTTGACAGGAAGACCTGTCAAATCTATAAATACTATAAGCCCCAAAATGTCACTAAATCTTCAAATACATTTTTTAAAAACCCATCACATTTTTAAAATAAACTATAAATTACATGAAATAACTATTTTAAACAATAATTTTAATTTTTGAAAAAATTAATTACATTTTCTAATGGGGCTACAAATAAACTTACCTTTCTTTAAAGTATTTAAAAATAATAAACCTGTGGAAAAAATGTTTTAATTTTAATTAATTCACCACTTACCTTGTAAAATCAGGCCTTGTGCCTGCTTTTTAAAAGTGTAACTCCTGGAAACTTATCCTCCTGGGAAAACCTGCAAAAAAAATGTAAGTTCGATGCGCACGCGCTGCCTCTCCTGCGCACGCGTTCCACCTCTGAACCCCTTCTTTCAGGGGAACGGAAGTGCCGGTTTCCCGCACATGCGCAGTGCATGCATGAAACCGGCACTTCCATTGGGCTTACGGGTGAGTACCCCGTGCGTACTCACCCGTGAAGACCCGAATTTCTGGGCCAATATCCTTCCTTACTATTGTGTTAATCTCCTCTTTAACCAGCAATGCTACCCTTCCTCCTTTTCCTTTTTCCTGTCCTTCCTGAATATTGAATATCCCTGGATGTTGAATTCCCAGTCTTGGTCACCCTGGAGCCATGTCTCCGTAATCCCAATTATATCATATCCGTTTACATCTATTTGCGCAGCTAATTCATCCAGCTTATTACGAATGCTCCTCGCATTAAGACGCAAAGCCTTCAGGCTTAATTTTTTAACACTCTTAGTCCTTTTAGAATTATTATTTACTGTGGCCCTGTTTGATTTACACCCTTGATTTCTCTGCCTTCCACTTTCGCTTTTCTCCTTCCTGTCTTTTGTTTCTATCCTTGCTTCCCTTTCCTCTGTCTCCCTGCACAGGTTCCCAACCCCCTGCCATTTTAGTTTAAACCCTCCCCAACAGCACTAGCAAACACTCCCCCGAGGACATCGTTTCCAGTCCCGCCCAGGTGCAAACCGTCCAGTTTGTACTGGTCCCACCTCCCGCAGAATCGGTTCCAATGTCCCAGGAATTTGAATCCCTCCCCCTTGCACCATTCCTCTAGCCACGTATTCATCTGAAATATCCTTCTATTTCTACTCTGACTAGCACGTGGCACTGGTAGCAATCCTGAGATTACTACCTTTCAGGTCCTATTTTTTAATTTACCTCCTAACTCCCTATATTCATCTTTTAGAACCTCATCCCATTTTTTACCTATATCGTTGGTACCTATATGCACCGTGACAACTGGCTGTTCACCCTCCCCCTCCAGAATGCCCTGCAGCCGCCCTGAGACATCCTTGAACCTTGCACCAGGGGGGCAACATACCATCCTGGAGTCTCGTTTGCGGCCGCAGAAATGCCTATCTATTCCCCTACAATAGAATCCCCTATCACTATAGCTCTCCCGCTCATTTTCCTCCCGTCCTGTGCAGCAGGACCACCCATGGTGCCAGGAAGTTGGCTGTTGCTGCCTTCCCCCAATAAGCCATCCCCCTCAACAATATCCAAAGTGGTATATCTGCTTGAAAGGGGGATGGCCACAGTGGACCCCTGTACTACCTGCCTGCGCCTACTACTCTGCCTGGTAGTCAACCATTCCCTTCCTGCCTGTGCGGCCTTTACCTGCGGTGTGACCAACTCCCTAAACATGCTATCCACGATGTGCTCAGCATCACGAATGCTCCAGTATGTATCCATTCACAGCTCCAGCGCCGCAATGCGGTCTGTTAGTAGCTGCTGCTGGATACACTTCCCACACACATGGTCATCAGGGACACAGGACGTGTCCCTGATTTCCCACATAGTGCAGGAGGAGCATGCCACGGGGCCGAGCTGTGTTGCCATGACTTACACTTTAATTAATTCAAATTAAATTAAATCAAATCAATACCACTAATTTCACTACAATTAAATGATATACTCAAGGGCCCTTGTTTACCAGCACTCCCCGCTACACAACAGAGACCCTAGAAACTATAAACCACAAAAATTAAGTTTGGAAAAAAGCAAGAAAGGGAGAAAAACTCACCAACCAATCACTTACCTGCTTTCTGGTGATGTCACACTTCAATTACTTTTTACTTCTCTCTCTCCTCTCACTGACTCTGTGCTTCTCGCAGGTCCGCCACTCAGCACCGGTCCCAGGCCTCCTCTCTGCGCCCTTTTTATCCTCCTCTCGCTGACTCTGTGCCTCTTGCAGGTCTGCCGCTCAGCTCCGGTCCCAGGCCTCTTCTCTGCACTCTTTTTATCCTCCTCTCGCTGACTCTGTGCCTCTCGCAGGTCCGCTGCTCAGCTCCGGTCCCAGGCCTCCTCTCCGCACTCTTTTTATCCTCCTCTTGCTGACTCTGTGCCTCTCGCAGGTCCGCCGCTCAGCTCCGGTCCCAGGCCTCCTCTCCGTGCTCTTTTTATCCTCCTCTTGCTGACTCTGTGCCTCTCGCAGGTCCGCAGCTCAGCTCCATTCCCAGGCCTCCTCTCCGCATTCTTTTTATCCTCCTCTCATCTGACTCTGTGCCTCTCGCAGGTCCGCCGCTCAGCTCCATTCCCAGGCCTCCTCTCCGCGCTCTTTTTATCCTCCTCTCGCTGACTCTGTGCCTCTCGCAGGTCCGCCGCTCAGCTCCGTTCCCAGGCCTCCTCTCCGCGCTCTTTCTATCCTCTCACTGATTCTGTGCCTCTCGCAGGTCCGCCGCTCAGCTCCGGTCCCAGTGGTGAGAATGTGGAACTCATTACCACAGGGAGTGGTTGAAGCAAATAGTATAGATGCATTTAAGGGGTGGTTAGATAAACATATGAGGGAGAAGAGAATTGAGGGTTATGCTGATAGAGTTAGATGAGGAAAGACAGGAGGAGACTCGAGTGGAGCATAAACGCCGGCATGGACTGGTTGGGCCGAATGGCCTGTTTCTGTGCCATATAGCCAATGTAATCCTATGTAAAATGGTCAAGTACTGCTGGTTTCAACAACAACTTGCATTTATATTGCACCTTTAACATAGCAAAGCGTCCCAAGGCGCTTAACAAGAGCGTTATCAATAAAAACGTTTTTTTTGACACTGAGCCATAGAAGGAGCTATCAGGACAGAAAAAGGTAGGTATTAAGGAGCATCTTAGAGGAGGCGAGAGAGGTAGAAAGATGGAGAGGTTTAGGGAGGGAATTCCAGAGCTCAGGGCCAAGGCAGCTGAAAGCGCAGCCGCCAATGGTGGAGCGATTAAAAATCAGGGATGCGCAAGATGCCAGAATTGAAGGGGTGCAGTGATCTCGAAGGCTTGTAGGGCTGGAGGAGGTTTCAGAGATAGGGAGGGGCATGGCCATGGAGGGATTTGAAAACAAGGATGAGGTTTTTAAAATTGAGGTGCTGTCGGTCCAGGAGCCAGTGTAGGTCAGCGAGCATGGGGGTGAACAAGACTTGGTGTGGGTTAAGATACCAAGTATCTTTTGGAGTTTTGGATGACCACAAATTTATGTAAGGTGGAAGATCGGAGGCCGTTCAGGAGAGTATTGTAATAGTCAAGTCTAGAGGTAACAAAGGCGTGAATAAAGGTTCATCAGCAGGTGAGCTGAGGCAGGGTCGGAGTTGGGCAATGTTACAGAGGTGGAAGTAGGCAGGCTTGGTGATAGAGTGGATATGTGGTCACAAGCTAATCTCAGGGTCAAACCCAACACCAATGTTGCGAACGGTCTGGCTCAGCTTCAGACAGTTGCCATGGAGAGGGATGGAAACGCTGGTCAGGAAACAAAGTTTGTGGCGGGGACCAAAGACAATGGCTTCAGTCTCTCCAATATATAGTTGGAGGAAATTTCTGCCCATTCAATACTTACTGGATGTCGGACAAGCAGAGTGACAAATCAGAGACGATGGAGGAGTCAAGAGAGGTGGTGGTGAGATAGAGCTGAATGTCGTCACTGTACATGTGGAACCTGATGTGTTTTTGATGATGTCACTGAGGGGCAGCATGTAGATGAGAAATGAAGGGGCATTGCAACATGTGCATTTTTTCAACTGTGTCACAGGACAGTATGCTTGATTCACTAAACATGTGGTAGCTCTGTATCAGACCTGAGAATGTATTTGCTGTGTATAAATATGGGTGTGTTATGAATGTGTGCCAGTCACAGAGAAATACTTCATACTTTGGTGTGTACAATGGTTCCTGACTATTACTGGGGAATGATTTTCGATGCTGTGGGTATCAATGAGACACAATAGTGACTGGAGGAAATATCTCCCACCATGTGCATCCATCGGTGTGAAATCACTTTGTCTAGCCTGACACTGTCACACTTTGCTATCTTCTGAGCCCCCACTAGAGCTGGAGTGTTTGCAGAGCACAGCTGAGCTGCTTGTAGGGGAAGCCCAAATTCACAAAATCACATGATATTTCCTCTGCATTGAGGATCCTGGTCCTAGTATCATGGATTGCATAATTTTATTCATTTTCATTTAACAATCTTATTATGGGTGGGGAGGGGTTGCAGTGAAGCTTTCCTTCTCAGGTGTGAGAGAGGGGAGCTACCTGGTGAGCTGTGTGAATCACTAGTGATGCGCTTCTCAGCGCTGTGCGAGATGTAGCCTGTTAAATGTGTGTGGGCACTGTTTGGGGATTAATTGGATGAGATGGGGATGTTTATGATGGTGGCACTCAGAGCCATGGGGCATTATTTTGTTTGAAGGGGTGGGGGAAGGGTGAGAAAAGGGAGGGGGAAGGGGAAGGAAGAGGGAGGGGAAGGGAAAGGAAGAAGGAGGGGGAAGGGGAAGGAAGAGGGAGGGGGAAGGGGAAGAAGAGGGTGGGGAAGGGGGAAGAAGAGGGTGGGGAAGGGGGAGGAAGAGGGTGGGGAAGAGGGAGGGGAAGGGGAAGGAAGAGGGAGGGGAAGGGGAAGGAAGAGGGAGGGGAAGGGGAAGGAAGAGGGAAGGGAAGGGGGAGGAAGGGGGAGGGGTGATGGTAAGGAAAGGAAGAAATGGGGGAAGGAGAATGTTTCATCTTTTGCCCCAGTATTTGCCAGCCAATATGAGCAGCGACATTGCTTCCAGCCCTCTGTACCTGGACTGAGAGCTCTGTAAGGTGAATTGTAACCATGACCCTACTCTTCAATTATTCTGACTGTATAATCGACACAAAATCCAGGCAGAAAAAAAATTCCCTGGATTTTTGCACGCAGCTGTATTTATATAGGTTCTGTTTCCCGGCGCAAGCTGTCAGCTTGCTGTTGCAGATGACTGCCTCGAGGAGACGCTCCCTTTTTGTTTTTTTACAGGCAAACTTTCCGGCAACAAGGAGGACTTCATGTAAATGCCATCATGCTTTTTGTACAGAACCGGAATGCCATTTATACAGGAGACACACGTCAGTTGTACGGTAGTTTTATACGGCTGTGGCAGCAAGGATTTCAGTATAGGTGTAATTAATGATGGATGTGTGATGTATTTGTCCAGATAGAGCATTTTGAACTATAGAAAACTGGGCTGCGTTACTGGTGATTACAGGTCTGTCACTGCTGGTGGCAGTGTTGAGAATGTTTGAGGTGATAAATGGAGAGTGTCTCGCAAGAAGCATATTAGCACAAGTTTAAACAGGCTTACACGTGATCATACCTATCGCGTACTGGTACCAGTAATTAACCACAGTGACAACTTTGTACATCCAGCTGAAACGCTGGGCAAATTGGGGGTGAAATTGGTCTTGGACAGCAACGCAAAACGGACGGTGGGGAATCGACCGCTCTTTTTACACACCGCCCGACCTTTTTTTTTTACCATTTGAATGTATAACGGGCTGCTGATTCGCTATCACCCATTTTGCGCTACTGCCCAAGTCCAATTTCGCCCCCATTAACCCTGACTACGCCATCATTAGCACAGCTTTCCCTGCTGTTAAGTGCCAGCTACCTCTCAGCAGTGAGCATGAAGCATTCCGTGCACAGGGGCCAACACTGAGCTGTAGAGTACCGGAAGGGAGTGAATCGTTCCCTTTTGCGCAGTATGTGCTTCATTGGCGGTGAAGGGCTTTGGGACGTCCTGAGGATGTGAAAAGCATCAGATAAATGCAAATCTGTTCTTCCTTCCTACCATCTCACAGTGCCAACTCCTGAACATGTACAGTACACACGGTGGAAAAGGTTATCGATTCACTCTCATCTAGCACTGTACAGCTCGTGTGTGACACAGTGACAGCTTCTGTATCTGTACAAGCCATAAAGTGCCAGATTGGAGTGAATCCTTCCTTTTTCCCCAATGTACATGTACAGAAGCTCACACGGGAGCTGTACAGTACCTGATGGGAGCGAATGGTGCCCCTTTGCCTGGTATTTGTTGGGTGCTGAGACTCCATCATTGCTGTCTGATGTTTAACTAATTTTTTAAATAATGGAGTTCCTCCCCCCATTGTCGCTTTTTATTGCAGTCTATTGGCCACTTAACAGACCAATTAGATTGCAGAAAAGTGACAGAAGGGCCAATCAATTGCGCATTAAATGCCAGGTGAAACAGGAAATAGATGCTTGACCGTTTACCCTTGAGGTGGGAAACCATGAGGAATAAAGAAATAAATTGCAGTAACTATTAACCGAGTGCCCCAGCGTCACAGTGCCTGCCAGGCAGCAGCTGTGGTTCCAGCACCCTTGGGAGCGAACCCTCCAACTCCTACTCCACAGTTCTATCCCCCGTCGGAGCTTGCCCATAGAACTACAGTCTAAACATTGTAAAGTTTTTTTCATTCGATTCAGAGCGAAGCTTTAGAAAGTAATTTAGTGAAATAGCAGGTCTGTGCATTCCAGTTACTTAATGGTTGCAATGTAACTGTTTAAAGGAAGCATTACCTGCACTTAATATGTTTCTTTACAAAAGAAAATTGATAAAGAGATAAAAATGAATTTCTCGCACAGCCTTTGGTGCCCTTAACCTAACAAAAGTCTATCGATCTCAGTCTTGAAAGTTCCAATTGTCTCAGCATCCACAGCCTTTTGGGGAGAGAGTTCCAGATTTCCAATACCCTTTGTGTGAAAAGGTGCTTCCACATTTTCCTCCCGAATGGTCTAACTCTAATTTTAAGATTATGTCCCCTTGTTTTGGATTCCCACACCAGAGGAAATAGTTTCTCTGTATCTATTCTATCGAAGACTTTTAACATTTTAAACACTTTGGGGGAGAATTGGCTCACGCCCCCTTTGGGGCAATAACTTCGCCGGAAGTTAATGCCTGTGCACCCGAAATTCAATGGTAGCGCCACAAGCAGGAGGCGGGGTGCTACTCGAAGCACTCCCCCCCCCCCTCTTGGGGCGCTCCCATTGAATATCACGGTGCTATGTGTAGCAGCACCGCGCACGCCAGCTCGTAGCGCCGCAGTACTGCAGACCTCCCTCCCCGATTAAAGAGGAGGGGCCTAGTGCAGCGCGCACCCATGCTCTGCTGGGCCTCCAGGAAACGAGGTGCAGGCAAAAGAGCCCAGCACTCAAGAGGAGTGCCAGGCTGATGGATCGTGGCTGGTACCCTGCAGGAGGCAGCCAGAGGGGGCAGGTGCTGGCAGGTGGCCCAAAAAAAAGGCCACCCGGCACCTGCCCTTTAATTATCGCTGCACTGGCCGCAAAAATGGCCCCATGACCCTGTCGGACATATCGTCTGGCGGTAGGTCAGGGGGCGCGAGCCAAGTTTGTGGCTGGGGCGCTGCGCATGGCGATGATGTCATCTACCAACTACTGCTGCCACTAACGTCCTGCTGAATTTCACGGGAGGCGTTAGCGGTGCTGCGGTCGGGTGCTAATTGATTTGCGCCCCTTGGGGCACTAACAGGAAGCACAAAGCAACCGAATTTTTCCTCCCTTGAGCCCCATTCCCCAGTTTCCCTCTCCCGCCACATCTTCCACCCCCGCCAGTCCTGGAGCGTTAATCTCCCAATTTCATTCTCCAGTCTTCCTCTCTTCCCCCCACCTTGCTCCCTAGCCTCAACCTCCCGATCTCATTCCCTAGTCTCCTATTCCCCCGACACCTAGTTCGTCCCATCTATCCCAGTCCCCCACTCTTTCCCCCCCCCAGCCCTAATTCTCTATAACCTAGTCCCCGTACACCCTCTTCCAACCCAGCTCCGCACAGCTCTCCCCCGCTCTGTCTCTCTCCTCCACACCGTGCCCTCGCCTCCCGCCCCCGCCACTTCCGGCTGTTTCTCCACCAGCTGCTCCCATTTCCGGTCACTCCTCAGCAGGGGTTGGGTCTCTGTGGCGGGTGGGGAGTAGAGTGGGGGTACAGGGGGCAATGTCACCGAGTCAGAGGCTTCTTTGTGGTGGCAGCCAGTGACATCACGGAACGGAGGGGGGGAGGGTAGTGCCGCTGCTGCAGTGAGGAATTGAAAGGGACAAGTTCTCCTGGGCTGCAATCAGCAGCATCTGGGAGGTTCATACCCCATTCCGGGAGAGCCCCGGGAGGTGTGGCAACCCTATCTATATTGAGTGAAGGCATCAATGGTAATGGCCTAACACCTGGAACTTACTTTATTAATTTGCACTTAGTAGAATGCCACAGCCAGGTTGTCTGGAACTGGTTTTATCTCAGAAATACACTGCAAGATGCTGTTGTAACCACTTACATGCTGAATCTAGCAATGCGAACGTGCAAGCTAAACTGTTCAGCACGCATCCATTTTGCCACAGATAATAATAGAGGTTTTATACTTGGGGAAGGACAGTGTAAATTGGGTTATATATACGAGGAAGGGCAGGTAAAGGAACAGGTGTCTTTGTAAAAGAACTGCAGCACACACAAAGGCCCGATTCTGATTGCCAGACATCCTTAAAAACAGAAAGTTATTTAAAACTGTGGGTCGGCAGAGCCAAGGCTTAGAGACCCCGAGTGTGTGCAGGGTTACTGCTGGAGTTTAACCAGCTAAAACCACACAGCTTCCTGACTCGGAGCACTGGTAAGCTTCCCACTGCTAGTTCACCCTATCTATTATGTGAATTGACTTGGAGGGTTATCTGAAATCGAGTGGGAGGAATCCCAGCCACCAGTGACAGGTCTACCTGTACAAGTTTAATTAAAGTTCGATCAAGTTTGCCGGTCAAGCTGTCACGTTACAGATTCTGCCACATATGGTTGGCATGGTTCCAATTTTGCACTGCTGATGTTATCCTGGAGCCAACTCAAGCCCTAAGAGAACTCAGTTACCTCCTGCCTCTCCCAAACAAGGGTGTTCTTTCCTTCACCAGAGAAAAAGGGAAAGAGAGAGATACACACATACCATGTTGGTGGGTAGGGAGAAGAAAGCAACCACATTAAGTAAGGGTAAGGGTGTGGGGATAGGGAGGTAAGAGACCTTGCTGGAGATAGAGACCTCTTTTGAGTATGTGGTGGTGGTGGGTGCAGGGGTGGGGTGAGCAACAAAGAGACACCATGTTGAGAGGGGAGAGAGACAGCGGGGGGCAGAGGGAGACTCAAAGGACCGAAGGATTTGGGAGAGGTGGGAACATAAGGCCAGAGGAGATTGCAGAGATAGGATACGGCAAGGCAGTGGCGGATTTGACGTCAAGGATGAAAAGTTTAAATTTAATACACGGGTTATGGAGTTAAAGTAGGTCAGTAAGGACGGGGCTGAGGGAACAAGGAGAACTTTGTGCGGGAAAGGATATGAGTGCATGTGTTTTAAACAAGTTGAAAGTTGTGGAGGATGCGAGATCACCCAGGAGGAGATTGAAATAATCGGCACCAACATTTCCAGGGAGATGAGACGGGGGCGAATGTCAGTGGCTGGGAAACCTGGAAATGCGGGAAAGGCAGAAGTTCTGCCAAATTTAACAGCAGGACCGCATTCAAATTTTTGTACTCCCTTTCCTACCCGGCAGCAGCCAGATTGAGAGGCTGGTCGCTGCCGTGTAAGAGAGCTTGTTGTACAAGGCCGCAGCCGGGGAACAGAGTGTAAGGAGGAAGAGATCACGGAGGGGAGAGATTGCAGGGAAGGATGAGATCGCGCAGAGGGGGGAACATCGCGTGGAGGGGGGAAGATTGCGAGGGAGAGATCACATGGTGGGGCGAGATTGTGTGGAGGGGGGAATCAAGGTGAGGGAAGAGATTGCGGAGGAGAGATCGCGGCAGGTTATCTTGGGGGGCCGTGGCGAAGCACTCCTGCGCTTCCTGTGCTAGAAAAGCACTTTACTGCTGGATCCGGCCATTCTCGCCTCCCTTTAGCTACTGGGTTTCCCGATCCTTGGTAAACCCGGCTCCAGCTGTTCAATCCAAATGGCTGCTATAATCTGAGGTATTTAGCCTCATTAACATATTATAATTACTGACCGACCACTTGAGAGTGTGTTACTTGCCCAATCTCCAACCCGCCCTGGTTAAACTGGAAGTAGGTGTGTTCATGGTTGGTTGGGGTTGGGTTTCCCATTTTTTACAATTTACCCCCTCCCCCGCCACTGTCCCACCTGTCCTGGGGGTTAAAATTTCCCCCAACAAGTCTAGAGGTGGCAAAAGGGGGGCTAAGAGTTTCAGCAGCAGAGAAGCTGAGGTAGTGCTAGTGGTAGAAAATGCTGCAGGGCTAGAGGTAGATGGTCATGTTGATGGTTAGGATGTAGGGCAAGATTTCAAAAAGCCTGGGCCAGTCTTAGCGAATGGCTGGGGAAAGGAATGGGATGAGGGGAAAGAGATGGGATATGGGGAAAGGGAGAGGAGCTTATTGATGTAATAAAACTCACCACGCACTTGGTTTGAGTATAAAGCAAGGCTTTAATCAACTTGTTTCAGAGCATGGAGGTCTAGTTGTACTTCACTAGTTCTGGCCTTACAAAATGTCCCTGGGCAAGCTGGGCCCACGCCCGAGTATTTATACTCCTTGGACGGCGCCACCAGCTGGCCGTCCAGCATTATTTCATGAGTAGTTTCTTTATGATGATGAGATTTATAACATTCTTCCTGCCTAAAAGATTTGGAAGTCTGACGACTTCCTCTTAACGGATTAGGCGGACCACGAATAGCTGTAACCTTTTAGATCTTTGTTTACGGCTAGAAGGCACGTCTCTCTGGACCGTGTCTTGGTCCCTGAGCCGCTTGATCCGTACCGGTGGATCGACAGGGTCCGTGATGCCCTGATCGACCTGAGGGAGGCTGGGGAGATCGTGACTACGGGTGTGGGTCCCCACAGGCGCAGAGCTGGCTTCATCCTGTTTGATAGCCGGGGACTGACCGGCGTCCTGGCCTCGAGTGGCCATCCCACAGGGAGCGCTCGGCTACCCGAGTGGATCCGGTGAGGCAGCCGGCAGATCTCTCGATGTCCCAGGTAGGGCGTCATCTTTGAGGGAGCGCAGAGTGTCAGCATCATCACCATGGATCCCTCTATCAGTTGGGTCCGTGGAACCGGCTGGACAGGGAGCCAGGTACCGGAGCGAAACGGTGGACTCCCAGCCATCAGAGTACCGCACATGCGTGTACTTGGGATTGACGTCCGTGAGTTCTACCTCGTCGACGGGATCATTTTTAGAAGATCGGACGAATCTTCGAAGCAGCACGGGGCCGGGAGCTGCCAACCATGATGGTAGGGACGTCCCATGAGTGGAGCGACGCTGGAAGCTGAAGAATCGCTCAAGAGGTGTGACATTGGTGGACGTAGAAAGAAGAGACCTGATGGAATGCAACACGTCAGGGAGCATAGTTTCCCACTGCTGGTCTGGTAGGTTGCGTGACCTCAGTGCAAAACGAACAGCATTCCAAATGATAGTGTTGTATCTCTCAACCTGTCCATTACCGATGGAATGGTATGGTGTTGTTTTACTTGTAGCAATTCCCCATTGGGAGAGATAACCTTTGAGTTCACTTGACATGAAGGAGGGACCCCGATCAGAGTGGATGAAATTGGCTGTACCGCAAAGGGAAAAGACTTGACCAAGGCATTTGATCACTGTGGAAGTAAGCATATTGGGACAGGGGAAAGCAAAGGGAAAGCGTGAATATTCGTCCACCATAGCAAGTAAGTAGGTGTTTCGCATTGAGGAAGGCAATGGCCCTTTAATGGCCCTGAGGATGTAACTGGTAAAATAGATAAGGGAGAACCAGTGGATGTGGTGTATTTGGACTTTCAGAAGGCTTTCGCTAAGGTCCCACATAAGAGATTAGCATGCAAAATTAAGGCACATGGGATTGGGGGCAAGGTATTGACTTGGATAGAGAACTGGTTGGCGGACAGAAAGCAAAGAGTTGGAATAAACAGGTTGTTTTCCGAGTGGCAGGCAGTGACTAGTGGGGTACTGCAAGGATCGGTCCTAGGACCCCAGCTGTTCACAACATATATTAATGATCTGGACGAGGGAATTGGATGTAATATCTCCAAATTTGCAGACAACACAAAGCTGGGTGGGAGGGTATGCTGTGAGGAGGATGTCGCAAAACTCCAGTACGATTTGGACAGGTTGGGTGATTGGGCAGAAACATGGCAAATGCACTATAATGTGGATAAATGTGAGGTTATCCACTTTAGTGGCAAAAACAGGAAGGCAGATTATTATTTGAATGGCAATAGATTGGGAGAAGGGGAAGTGCAAAGAGACCTGGGTGTTCTTGTGCACCAGTCGCTGAAGGTAAGCATGCAGTTGCAGCAGGCGGTTAAGAAGGCAAATGATATGTTGGCCTTCGTAGCAAAAGGGTTCGAGTACAGGAACAAGGATGTCTTGCTACAGTTGTACAGGGCCTTGGTGAGACCGCACCTTGAGTATTGTGTGCAGTTTTGGTCGCCTTACCTGAGGAAGGACGTTCTTGTCATGTAAGGAGTGCAGCGAAGATTCACCAGGTTGATACCTGGGATGGCAGGAATGACATATGAGGAGAGATTGTGTCGATTGGGCTTATACTCACTGGAGTTTAGAAGATTGAGAGGGGATCTCATCGAAACCTATAAAATTCTGTCAGGCCTGGACAGACTAGATGCAGGAAGGATGTTTCTGATGGCCGGGGAGTCCAGAACCAGGGGTCATAGTCTAAGGATAAGGGGTAAGCCATTTAGGACTGAAATGAGGAGGAATTTCTTCACCCAGAGAGTGGTGAACCTGTGGAATTCTCTGCCACAGAGGGCAGTGGAGGCCAGTTCATTAAATATATTCAAGAAAGAGTTGGATATATTTCTTAAGGCTAAAGGGATCAAGGGATATGGGAAGAAGGCAGGGACAGGGTACTGAATTTGGATGATCAGCCATGATCGCATTGAATGGCGGAGCAGGCTCGAAGGGCCGAATGGCCTACTCCTGCTCCTATCTTCTATGTTTCTATGCTTCTATGTAAAGTCAATGCTGAGTCGCTGCATAGGCTGCATAGCGTGTATGAGCAAGCCATCCAATGGATGGAAGAATTGCGGTTTTAATTCCACATAAATTCTACAGGAGGAGCATGTTCTTTTCACATCTTCCGTAGAAAATGGGAGATTTTTAGATCACACAAAATGCAACATACGGGTAATGCCAGGATGGCATAAGTCAGTATGAAGATCTGCCAGAGTCGAAGTTGACATAGAAGAGCAGAATTCCCGCGTGAGGGTATCCGGGGCCACATTCTCTTTGTCGGGTCGATAATGTATGGTGTATCCAAAGGTGGCCAATTCCATCCTCCAGAGTTGTATTTTGTTATTCTTGATCTTAGTGCGTTTTCGGTTATCCAGCATAAAGGCCACGGAGCGCTGATCGGTTAGAAGTGTGAAATGGCGATGAGCGAGAAAATGATTCCATTTATGTACAGTTTCGATGATGGCTGTAGCCACCTTCTCGACAGGAGAATAATGGAGCTCGCTACCCTGCAATGTGCTGGACAGAAATGCAACGGGTCGACCACCTTGATTCAAGGTAGCAAAGATCACCACATCCGATGCATCGCACTCGACCACGAAAGGAAGATTTTCATCAATGGAACAAAGCTTTTTCCAGTTGTCGCTTGAGGAGGTTGAAAGCTGAAATAGCCATTGCCTCCAATGAAAAAGACTTTGCGTGAAGCAGGGGCTGGATCTTGTCGGAGAAGTGGGGTATCCATTTCGCATAATAGGCGAACATGCCGTGTGCCCGACGAAGAGAGCCCAGATTCGTAGGGGGAGGGAGCTCCTGAAGCAGATGAAGTCGCTCCGGATCCTGTTTGATGACACCGTTGCCCACCCAGTAGCCAAGGATGTTGACTGATGGTACTGATTTCACAGATTTGGACTCATTTAAGGTTAAGTTGCGACGACGGAGAGTGTCAAAACATTTCTGGAGATTGGCATCATGCTCCTTCTGTTCATGACCAGCAATGGTGATATTATCCAGATATGGAAAAGTGTCCGTTAAGTTCTCCTGTTTGACTAGGCTATCCATTGCCCATTGAAAGATGGCCACCCCATTGGTGACCCCCAATGGAAGGCCACAAAACTGGTAAAGCCGACCATTGGCCTCAAAGGCTGTATACTTTTTGTCAGAGTCCTTTAACAGTACGTGATGATATGCGCTCTTTAAATCAAAAGTTGAAAATACCTTGTAGTTGGCAAGGTTATTGACCATGTCGTCGATGCATGGTAGTGGGTAGGCATCCAGGTCGGTATACTGGTTAATAGTTTGCGAGTAATCGATGCAAAGACGTTTCTTGTGTTGCTTCAGAGGATTTTTAACAATGACGACTTGAGCCCGCCAGGAAGATGAACATGGCTCAATGATACCATCAGCTAGAAGGTGAGAGATTTCTGCCTCGATAAAGGATCGATCATCTTGGCTGAAACATCATGATTTAGTGACTATGGGCTTACATCGGGGAAAGATTGGCAAACAAGGAGGGCTCGTCGAGCGAAGCCGCCGAAAGCACACAAAACGGTACTTCAGAAATAGTAAGCTCCGGCTTTGACCCTCCAAACTCGAAAGTGAGGTTTTTGTGTTGTTTCTTGAAATCCTGTCCCAGGAGCACATCACTGCATAGGTTTTTGAGCACCCCGAGCTGGGTGGAGAAATAAGTGCGGCCATTGAGAATAATGTCGACAAGACAAAAGCCGGAAGAATTGGTGGTCAGTGTCGTCAGAGCCATTGCAATTTCCCTGTCCAAGGGGTAAATACACAGTTTTAACTTACTGATAGCCCGCTCACTAATGAAGCTGTCAGAGCTGCATGAGTCAATTAGTGCACTCAAAATGTGCCCATTTACCGAAACCTTTGTGGCTGCATGGGACAGACTTTGGGGAAAAACAGCTGTGATGGGAGGAGGGGCAGTTTTACCCTTGACAGCTGTAACCTTAGTAGTGGTTCTTGGGGGAGGAGCAGTTTTATAGATAGTAGCTGCAAAACTAACAGGAGCTCTCAACCGGTATA
This sequence comes from Somniosus microcephalus, assembly GCF_052327205.1. Taxonomy (NCBI): domain Eukaryota; kingdom Metazoa; phylum Chordata; class Chondrichthyes; order Squaliformes; family Somniosidae; genus Somniosus; species Somniosus microcephalus. Next base: position 120,963,746 of record NC_140992.1, read on the forward strand.
CCTTAGAAAGGTAGCCTTACTATCAGAGGCTCTTGACTGGCATACCTTAGAAAAGTGACCTTTCTTGCTGCAATGATTGCAGGTTGCGTTACGAGCAGGACAAAATTTCCTATAAGGGAACGCACCTCCACAGAAGAAACACTTCCTTCCAGATTGCCAAGATGCCGCTAGGGCGGGGTCGTCATCAGGGAAGGCTTCTAGGGTAGGTTTGTCATCCGCTAGGTTAGAGTCATCATCAGTGAGGGCTTCCGCCCGAGACCTATCGAAGGAGTCATTAAAAGTGATAGCAGCAGCCCGTGCACGAAGTAAAAGATAGGTATCTGCTTTCCTCTTTGCTAATTCCAGGGAACACGCCTGGTCATAGGCAGCCTGTAACTCGAGGGTTTTTGTTAAGTCTGTGTGTCCCAGTTATGCTTATTATAAATCACTGGACACAGACCACAAGAATAACTTTAACAGGTCTTTACTATTTGGAGGTCAGGGCTAAACTGCCCAGCAAATCCCTACACAACACTTATATACCGGTGTGGTCACCACCGGTATTACAGTATACAGCAGCCAAGAGAAAGTAGTACATCTCTTAAGGTAGTTCTCTTAAGGTGGAACAGGTTACATACACCACAATCCTCCCTTTTTAGCTTAACAGTTATATCCCCGTTTAACATAACATAATAACATATATACAACTTCATGCAAAACAGTTCAAAGATTCAGGCCTAGAAATTGAGTTTTGGCGCTGCCAGGGCTTTAGCGCCGGAAGTTAGTGCCGGAGCTAAGTCGCGCTGGTCGGGCCCAAAATTCACTGGTTCTGCGCCCAAACGGCTGCCGGCGCTGCTGAAAGCTGTTAGCGCCTGAAAACTGGTGCTATGCGCTGAATTTTGGCGCTATTCCGGCGCTGCGGCGCCCGCTGCGGTGCGGCAGGTTCGGGAAGTGCAGGCCTCCTCCTTCCCTTAAGGAGGAGCTGCCTGCACCCGGCCGCGGCCCGCGATAATCTTATTAAAAATGAGCCCGGCACCTCGGACAAGTGCCGGGCTTGCTTCTGTTCCGGGGGGGGGGGGGAGGGGAAGTCCGGGGAGGGAGCTGCGGCCAGGCGGGCGGCGGGAAAGCGGCCGGCCGCCGTGGGGCCTTTAATGCGCCGGCGCAAACTTGTGCAAGGCACCTCTGCCAGAACGTTGCTTGCGGCTGCCACGGGCGAGGTGGCCGCAAGTCAATTTCGGCACTGGGGCCCGTCACCACGGCAACCGGGACGCTGCGCACACCGATGACGTCATCGGTGCCGGCGCAGCGCTACCGGTCTACCGCGGCGGAAGGGCCCCAGGCAATTTAGGCACCGGCGCCAATTGCAGCGCTAGGCCCTCTAGCGCCGCAAAATCGGCGCTAAGGGCACTGAATTTCTAGGCCCCAGTCTCTGAGGAGGCCTCCTGATTCGAGTTGGATAACGCCTTTCAGGGGTCTCTGATTCTCATTGCTGGGGTGACTCATCTAGTTGGTCTCATGGATTGGACATCATCATCAGGTACATTCACTTCTGAGGTAGATGCTTCAGGTTCACTAACTTCTTCCACGGTTGTCTCTGCCGTAACCATGGGTTTGACCCTTGTTCTCGATTCTACCAGTTGGTCAGCATGACGCCGTATTACATTTTCACCAATATCTACCGTGCACATCAGGGGTCCTTGTCTGGCCCAAATTGTTCCAGATTGCCATTTTTCGTTTTTATAGTCCCGGGCTAACACTGGTTGTCCTATTTCGAAACTCCGAGTGGTCTTGTTATTTATATGCTGGAACTGTTTGTTTTCAACTTCCCTCCGCACATTTGGTTTTAACAAGTCCAACCTGGACCGCAACCTCCTGTTATAGAACATCATGGCAGGACTTTGGTTTGTCACTGCATGAGTGGCGTTTCGATATGCCAGTAGGAATTTGTCCACCTTGTGTTGTAGTGGAGTCTGATCTTCGCTCATGGCCTTTATTGCTTTTTTGAACATTTGTACAAATCTCTCGGCCAATCCGTTTGTAGCCGGATGATATGGGGCAGAGGTATAATGTTTCACCCCATTCTTCTTCATGAATTTCTGGAATTCTTCTGACACGAACTGCGGTCCGTTGTCTGAACATATTTGTTCTGGCAATCCATTTCTTGCAAATATCATTCTTAGCACCGCGATCATCTTTTCCGAGGTAGTGGTAGTCATCTTAATCACTTCTGGCCATTTAGAATGTGCGTCCACCGCAATTAAAAACATGGAGTCCATGAATGGACCCGCAAAGTCAATATGTACACGTTGCCATGGGGTTGAAGGCCATTCCCATGGATGCAGCGGTGCAATTGGAGGTGCATTTTGCACTTTTTGGCACCCTGAGCAGCTTTTCTTCAGATCCTCTATCTGTTGGTCGATACCCGGCCACCACACATAAGCCCTAGCAAGGCTTTTCATCTTGACTCCCCCCAGATGACCTTCATGCAGTTCCTTTAGAACTCTCTCTCTTAACTTAGGAGGAACAATCACCCTTGTTCCATACATCAATGTTCCTTGACAGACGGACAGCTGTTCTCGTCTTGCTGAGAATGCCAGTAACAATGGATCACCATGTGCTGGCCATCCCTTCACTGTCACTTCGTAGACCCGGGACAGTGTCGGGTCGTTCCTGGTTTCTCTTTCAATACTTGCATTGGTGACTGGTAAACATTTGATGATGGTCGAGTGAAATAACTCAACAGGGTCAACCGTCGGTGCCTCCTCCTCTGTAGGTAGTGGCAGGCGCGACAGCCCATCAGCATTACCATGCTGCTTTGTACCTTTGAATTCGATCTGATATTGATGTGCCCCTAGGAAAAGGGACCATCTCTGGAGTCTCTGTGCTGTCATCACCGAAACACCCTTCTTAGGGTTAAAAATGGATACCAATGGCTGGTGGTCTGTCAGAAGCGTAAACTTTTGGCCCTGCAGGTAATGATTAAACTTCTTTATTCCCCACACAAGGCTGAGAGCCTCCCTATCTATCTGAGCATAGTTGCGCTCAGCGGAGGTCAATGATCTGGATGCGAACGCAACTGGCCTCTCCAGGCCATTTGGCAACTTGTGTGAGAGTACTGCCCCAATACCATATGGAGAAGCATCACAAGCCAAACGAATAGGCAGCGTTGGGTTGAAGTGAGCCAACACTTCCTCTGAGGTGATCAATGCCTTGCTTTTGCGAAAGGCCCTCTTACAGTCCTCGCTCCACTTCCATGGTACTCCCTTCTGCAAAAGAGCGTTCAGCGGGTGCAGCACCGTGGATAAATTTGGCAGAAACTTATGGTAATAGTTAATCAACCCTAGGAACGACCTTAACTGGGATACATTATCCGGAGCGGGAGCCTTCACAACAACTTCGATCTTGTCAGGAGACTTATGAAGCCCCTCCTGGTCAATGACATGACCACAGTATGAGATCCGCTTCTGAAAGAACTCACGTTTCTGCCGATTAACTCGAAGTCCATATTCTTTCAATCTGGTGAGCACCAGTTCCAAATTTGCAAGGTGTTCCTCGTCATCATCTCCTGTAATCAGAATATCATCCAGGTAACATTGTGTGCCTGGAATTCCCTGTAATACCTGCTCCATGTCCCTCTGCCAAATTGCTGGAGCCGATGCCACTCCAAAAACCAGTCTATTATACCGGTACAAGCCTCTATGCATGTTGATCGTGAGATACTGGCGTGACTCTTCCTCAACTTCCATCTGTAAGTACGCCTGCGCCAGGTCTATCTTGGTGAAGTGTTTCCCGCCAGACAATGAAGCGAAGATATCCTCAATCCGCGGAAGCGGATACTGCACCGTGTGAAGCACCGGATTAACAGTGATCTTGAAATCTCCACAGATGCGAACCTTCCCCGGTTCCCCCGGCTTGTTGCTCGATGAACGCTTCATGACGGGAACAATGGGCGTGACCCACTCACTCCAGTCTACCTTAGACAGTACTCCTGAATGTTCTAGCCCTTCCAGCTCAGCTTCCACAGCAGGTCGTATCGCATAAGGTACCGGTCTGGCTTTGAAAAATTTCGGGTTTGCATGTTCTTCAACCTTGATGTTTGCCGTAATTCCTCTCAGTGTTCCCAGTCCCTGTTGAAGCACCTCTTTAGCATCGTCCAATATTCTGGACAATCGTTTAGGTTTGACATCTTTTTTACCGGAATCTACCGTTAGTGCTTTTAAGGAATGCCAGTCCATATTTATTTTCCTAATCCACTCCCGTCCCAGTAGTGGTGGACCTCCCTCAGGTAGCACATATAAGTCCATTCCTCGGCTTTCTTTGCCCTTGTGGACCACCTTTACCTCTATCTTCCCGATGGGGTATACTCTTTGCCCCGTGTATGTTTTCAATACAATCTCCGTATCCCGTAGGGGAATATGTGGGAATAACCTTTTGTAATCTTGCTTATTCATGACCGTCAATGCCGATCCAGTGTCCAATTCCATCTTCACTTGGACTCCTGCTATCTGAAGTGTGACCCAGATTGTTTGGAGGTCTGCTTCATTACCAACATTGTGTACTCTTAGACTACCCAGTTCATTACTGCTGGAGTCTGAATTTGACTTCTGTTCATTCGAACTGTTCTCTGTCACCTTGTGTACCTTTCTGTACTTTTCCTGTGGTGACTTTTTGTTGCTGGTCTTCTTTCCTGATCGGCATGCTTTAGCTATGTGACCAAGCCTGCCACATTTTCTGCATTCCTGATTTTTGAACCAGCACTGGTTCTGATCATGCGTTGTCTTTCCACTATGATAACATTTTACTGTACCCAAGACCATTTGATTGGTGCTGAGTTCCGGTGACCGTAACTGCATTTCCGCAGTGCCTCTCGCTGCGGCTTCGTGCGATGCTGCAATAGTGACAGCTTTATCAAGCGTAAGATCATTCTCCTCAAGCAGTCGCTTTTGTGTTCCTTCTTTTAACAATCCACACACAAATTTATCTCTCAGCGCATCTGCTAGTCCTGTTCCAAACTGACAGTACTTTGATAGCTTACGCAGTTCAATTAAAAATTCAGCGTTGCTTTCGTCTTTCAGCTGCGTTCTTCTGTAAAATTTAAATCGTTCCGCTATCATCAGCGGCGTGGGGTTTAAATGATTTTTCAGGACAGTAACAATATTCGCGAAAGTCTGATCCGCCGGTTTATCTGGTGATAGAAGGTGCTTCAATAGCCCGTATGTCTTCGCACCCATTGAGCTTAATAAGGTTAGTGCTTTCTCATCATCTGGTACATTATTTGCTTTACAATAAACTTCCATGCGTTCTACATACGTGGTCCAATCTTCGATATCGCTATCAAAGGTATTAATGTTCCCATGTTTAGGCATCCTTGCAAGTTTTTAAATTTTTCTTTTTCTCAAAATGGCGGCTTCCCGCGCTTGTCTTCTTCCCCCGCCTACTAAAATGGTGGCTTCCCGCGCTTGGCGGTCTTTCCCGCGCTCGTCTTCTTCCCCCGCTGACTACAATGGCAGATTCCCGCGTTTGCCTTCTTCCCCCGCTGGCTGCAATGGCGATTGCCGTGCTGCTGCCGTTCTCGCCTCCCCAGCGGTTCTCAATTCCCCGACGCTGCTTTTACTCCCCCGTGGTTCCCGTGGGCATTCACGCTTCCCCTGCTGTTGCGCCTCTCAGCCCCGCATGCAGGCTGGTCCTTTACACCGGCTGCGTTTGAGTTCTCCGCGGCTCTCGTGCCTTAAGCTGCCCCAGTCGCTGCGACTCTCGGCCTCGATTGCAGCCCGGCCCTTTTCACCGGCTATGGTCGAGTTCTCTGCCCTTTTTCCTCCGTTTTCCCTCCCCCACTCCACAGTCAACGCGGCTGACTTTCTGCTCGTGTCGCTGATCGGCTTACCCACCACCGTGGTAGAAGGGATGATCACTGCCTGTCGCTGATGGAGGGCTTCGTGGTCAGAATTTTTCTTTTTAACCCGGGTTCTCGATGCCTCCCGTGCGATGGTGCTCAGCAGGATGATGAGGATGGATGCCTCTTCTTGACGCCTGTTCTGAGGACGAAGCTGCCTTGGATGTAAAACTGCCGCAGGGTAAGATCGGACTCGTCGCCACTGTTAAGTCTGTGTGTCCCAGTTATGCTTATTATAAATCACTGGACACAGACCACAAGAATAACTTTAACAGGTCTTTACTATTCGGAGGTCAGGGCTAAACTGCCCAGCAAATCCCTACACAACACTTATATACCGGTTTGGTCACCACCGGTATTACAGTATACAGCAGCCAAGAGAAAGTAGTACATCTCTTAAGGTAGTTCTCTTAAGGTGGAACAGGTTACATACACCACAGTTTTATTCTCCAACAGACGCTGGCGTATGAAGGGAGACGCAATCCCATTAATAAAGGAATCGCGAATTAGCTCCTTCTGGCACTGCTCAGCCATGACAGCTTTAAGGTTACAATCCTTGCTGAGCCTGCAAAGCTTTTGAAGGAATTCGTCAAGTGATTCCCCGGGTTTTTGTCAAGTTGTGGCCAATAGATGCCGAGCAAAAATTTTGTTTGGGGCCTTAACATATAGTCGCTGTAATATTAGGATAGCGGAGTCATAGTCTACACAGTCTTCGATATAGTCAAACACATGAGGAGATACATAATTGGCAAGTATCTCTAATTTATCAGGAACATTCTCACCACACACCCTGAGGAAGTTGCTGAAGGTACAATACCAGTGTTTCCATACCTTAGCAGTTGTAGGTGAATTGGGTCCAGGTCAAGACGGGCGGGTCTGAATAGTTTGTCCATGACGGATTGATTTCTACATCGGAGTTCCCTTCTGCAGTTGAAGTCGTAGCTGGCTGTTCCCGAAATTACTCAGAGCGTGGAGTTGATATCAAGTTGATTAAATTGACATAATAAAACTCACTACGCACTTGGTTTGAGTAAAAAGCAAGGCTTTAATCAACTTGTTTCAGAACATGGCGGTCTAGTTGTACTTCACTAGTTCCTGTTTTACAAAATGTCCCTAGGCAAGCTGGACCCACGGCCGAGTATTTATACTCCTTGGACGTCGCCACCAGCTGGCCGTCCAGCATTATTTCATGAGTAGTTTCTTTATGATGATGAGATTTATAACACTTATAATGGGAGGCTTTGATCTGCCCACTGTTTTGTTGGAGGAAGTTGTGGCTTATCCAAGACTTGCAGTCGGACAGATGGCTAAGGTGGTTAGGGGTGATATATTGTTGAGGTTGAACATACAGTATGTGTGTCTAAACAGAGCATTCTGGGCTGCATAACGCTGGGGTGAAGTACTGAAGGTTCCAGATCTGTCATAGCATTGGTAGCAGTAGGATCAAGTTGAGGTGAAGAATTAAGAGTGTCGTACAAGAAACATATCACAGTAAAGAGTGTTAGCTTAAGTTGCAACTTTTCCAAAGGGTGTTGGTAAACTTAGACTGAAGATGCCTTGTAACCACGCTGTCCTCTGCTACTATACCCACGGCCTGTGCAGAATGAAAGTGGCTTGCTTATATCACCATTTTTCATTGATTTAGAAATTCTGTTTTGTTGTTGGTCTTTTTATCTAAATTTTTGACAAACTATTTATAATAGCGCACGATTTGGCAGGTGCTGGAGAGAATCAAGGTGTGAGCTGTTCACGGGCAAGTCTCCCCGAGGGTCTCCAGCTCTTTATCTTCTCAACACTCCGATGGCCCATCGGTGAAAGGCCAGCGAAACACAGACGGTTTCAGGTTTGAACTTTGGCCCTTGCTACATTGGCTGATCACAGTAGGGTCCCTAGAACAGAGGTGCTACCCTGGCTCCTGTGGAACTACACCTCAGTATGAGTCAACACCGTCAGAGGAAGGGAGACAACTGTCGTGGGAAATTTAAATAAAGCAATTGGAGTTCCAGATGTTCACTGACCAGTTCACCTGAGGGCATAGCGTCCAATCTGTGTTACAAACACAATGGTTCTCCCCAGAATTGGTGGGGGCCCTGGTACCCAGGACCCCTTTTCACCTTCAGAAGTCAGGGGTAGATAAACCGGGGGATTGAATAATGAATTTGAAACAGTTTAGCCAAATGGGACGGGATTAACCAGGTGCTGTATTACACTAACCCTGAGACACTGATTGGATTGAGGCCAAAGGCAACATTTGCTTCCAAACAAAACAATCATTGAAGAAATAAAGTGCTGGCAAGCTGAGTTAGTGCTTTTTAAACATCCCTTTATATTTATATGCCTCATTTATCAGTGTGAAATGTAAAGCATTTATTGAAAACTTGTTGGTGTCCTGATGGAACGTCCCAATGTTATTTGGCCCTTTGGAAGGGTGCAGTTGTGCAGTGTTTTGGAGCACCAACAGGTGGCAGCACCAATTTGCAGTGCAGGTTTGAATTGCCTCCACCCCCCACCCCCCCAGTCCAGTGTGTGACGGTGGGGCAGGCAGTGAGCAGGGAGACAGTGGGCCCTGAGTTGCCCTTATGATCCTGCAGGTGAGCGAATTGGAGCAGGTTATCTAGTGTCAGAAAAATAGGAGCAGGAGTAGGCCATTCGGCCCTTCGAGCCTGCTCCGCCATTCAATATGATCATGGCTGATGCTTTATCTCAATACCATATTCCCGCTCTCTCCCCATATCCCTTGATGCCTTTCGTGTCTAGAAAGCTATCTATCTCCTTCTTAAATATATTCAGTGACTCGGCTTCCACAGCCTTCTGTGGTAGAGAATTCCACAGGTTCACCACCCTCTGAGTGAAGAAATTTCTCCTCATCTCAGTCCTAAATGTCCTACCTCATATCCTCGTTCTAGACCCCCCAGCCAGGGGAAACATCCTCCCTACATCCAGTCTGTGTAGCCCTGTCAGAATTTTATACGTTTCCACGGGATCCCCTCTCATTCTTCTAAACTCTAGTGAATACAGGCCTAGTCGACCCAATCTCTCCTCATGACATGAAGGGACCCGAGAATGGAACAGAGCATTATCACAATGGGCACTACCTGTTCTAATTTGTTTATTTAGGCAGGGGTGGGAGTGTGGGACTAATGAGTTGATAATTCAGGACCCCAAGATTCAATCCAGTGGCAATGTCTGGGTTGCTCTGTGTGGAAGGTTGCAAAGACCCTTTGCCATAATAGTATAGTAAAATAGGCTGGCAAATTTTGTTTTGTGGTGGGTGCTACACAGGGATGTGAAAAGGCCGTTCAGCCCATTCAGCTTGCACCAACCTATATATCTATGTACACAATCTCTTCAGACTGTTTCACTTCCACCTCTCTCATGGCATCCACCCACACTCGTCCCCACCTGATTGAATCAGGAATCAGTCCACGTTTGTTACTGAGTGTTTCAGCCAAGTTTGCATTCACTGCTTTAGTTTCAGTTCAGTCTATGTTACTCGTTGCTCCTAAAGTTCCATTTAACTCAAACCGCTTCTGTTTCTCATTGTATTCCTCAGTCCTCAGCCTAGTACAGTCCAAACACCTCCACTGCTACTCCATCAATCCCTCGCTGATTGTGAGATCTGCTGTCAAAGACTCAGAACATTCACAAACAACTACAAAAATCAACTCACAGGATCTTCATTAAAATGATGACATCCAGTAAACTCTGGGGGCATTGGGGGCCTCTAAAGCCTGATCCCTGGGTTGGGGTAGGTGGGTGAGGAAGGGGGGGTGCGGTCAACTAGTAACAATGAAGATGCAGAGCGGAGGAAGAGTGCATAGGATGGTGTATCTGGAGGACAAGAGAAACAAGAGGAAAGATCAGAAGAGTGCTGATTCTAACAGTAAAACCAAAATGCTGGGAAAGCATTTTTCTGCTGCTAGGATCACATCAGATTCCCAGCATTCTATTAGCACCGATTATAGTTGTATTTTAAAATGGAGAGAATGTTACTGTAATTGATTTAAAACTTGCAGGGTCCCTGACAGAATGTCCCAATGTTATTTAGGCCTTTAGAATGGGGCAGTCATGCAGCATATTGGGAGCATCAACAGGTGGCGGAACCATTTGTTGTTTGCGATGGGGAGATTGCAGGTAGAGTTGAGGGAGGAGAGTGTCTCTCACCATTTTACTGACCTGATTGGCTTCTATAACTTAATTGTTGGAACAAACTAAACCCATAGTATCCCAGCAGCACAGGAACCACTGTGCCCCATAGGATTCCAGCAGCAGAGGAACGACTGTGTTCCATTGGATCCCAGCAGCAGAGAAACCATTGTGCCCCATAGGATCCCAGCAGCAGAGGAACCACTGTGTCCCATAGGAGCTCAGCAAAGAGGAACCACTGTATTTCATAGGATCCCAGCAGCAGAGGAACCAGTGTGCCCCATAGAATCCCAGCAGAAGAGGAACCACTGTGCCCCATAGGATCCCAGCAGCAGAGAAACCACTGTGCCACATAGGATCCCAGCAGAGAGGAACCACTGTATTCCATAGGATCTCAGCAGGACTGGAACCACTGTATTCCATAGGATCCCAGCAGCAGAGGAACCAGTGTATCCCATAGGATTCCAGCAGCAGAGGAATCACTGTGCCCATCAGATCCCAGCAGCAGAGGAACCACTGTGCCCATTGGATCCCAGCAGAGGAACCACTTTGCCCCATAGGATCCCAGCAGCAGAGGAGCCACTGTATCCCATAGTATCCCAGCAGCAAAGGAACCACTTTGCCCCATAGGATTCCAGCAGGACTGGAACCACTGAGTGCCATTGTGTCCCAGCAGCACAGGAATAACTGTGTCCCATAGGACCCCAGCTGCAGCGGAACCACTGTGTCTGATAGGATCACAGCAGCAGAGGAACCACTGTGCCCCATAGGATCCCAGCAGTAGAGGAACCACTCTCCCATAGGGTCCCAGCAGCAGAGGAACCACTGTATTCCATAGGATCCCAGCAGCAGAGGAACCACTATGCCCCATAGGATCCCAGCAGAAGAGGAACCACTGTGCCCCATAGGATCCCAGCAGTAGAGAAACCGCTGTATCCAATAGGATTCCAGCAGCAGAGGAACCACTGTGCCCCATAGGATTCCAGCAGCAGAGAAACGACTCTACTCCATAGGATCCCAGCAGTAGAGGAGCCACTGTGTCTAATAGGATCACAGCAGCAGAGGAACCACTGTGCCCCATAGGATCCCAGCAGCAGAGGAACCACTGTCTCCCATAGGATCCCAGCAGCAGAGGAACCACTGTGCCCCATAGGATCCCAGCAGTAGAGGAACCACTGTCTCCCTTAGGATCCCAGCAGCAGAGGAACCACTGTATTCCATAGGATCCCAGCAGCAGAGAAACCACTGTGCCCCATTGGATCCCAGCAGCAGAGAAACCACTGTGCCCCATAGAATCCCAGCAGTAGAGAAACCACTGTGCCCCATAGGATCCCAGCAGCAGAGGAACCACTGTATTCCATAGGATCCCAGCAGCAGAGGAACCACTGTGCCCCATAGGATCCCAGCAGAAGAGGAACCACTGTGCCCCATAGGATTCCAGCAACAGAGGAACCACTGTGCCCCATAGGATTCCAGCAGCAGAGAAACCACTCTACTCCATAGGATCCCAGCAGTAGAGGAGCCACTGTGTCTAATAGGATCACAGCAGCAGAGGAACCACTGTGCCCCATAGGATCCCAGCAGTAGAGGAACCACTGTCTCCCTTAGGATCCCAGCAGCAGAGGAACCACTGTATTCCATAGGACCCCAGCAGCAGAAAAACCACTGTGCCCCATTGGATCCCAGCAGCAGAGAAACCACTGTGCCCCATAGGATCCCAGCAGTAGAGAAACCACTGTATTCCATAGGATCCCAGCAGCAGAGAAACTACTGTGCCCCATAGGATCCCAGCAGTAGAGAAACCACTGTGCCCCATAGGATCCCAGCAGCAGAGGAACCACTGTATTCCATAGGATCCCAGCAGCAGAGGAACCACTGTGCCCCATAGGATCCCAGCAGAAGAGGAACCACTGTGCCCCATAGGATCCCAGCAGCAGAGGAACCACTGTGCCCCATAGGATCCCAGCAGTAGAGAAACCACTGTGCCCCATAGGATCCCAGCAGCAGAGGAACCACTGTATTCCATAGGATCCCAGCAGCAGAGGAACCACTGTGCCCCATAGGATCCCAGCAGAAGAGGAACCACTGTGCCCCATAGGATCCCAGCAGCAGAGGAACCACTGTGCCCCATAGGATCCCAGCAGTAGAGAAACCACTGTGCCCCATAGGATCCCAGCAGCAGAGGAACCACTGTATTCTATAGGATCCCAGCAGCAGAGGAACCACTGTGCCCCATAGGATCCCAGCAGAAGAGGAACCACTGTGCCCCATAGGATCCCAGCAGCAGAGGAACCACTGTGCCCCATGGGATCCCAGCAGCAGAGGAACCACTGTGCTGCATAGGATCCCAGCAATAGAGGAACCACTGTGCCCCATAGGATCTCAGCAGCAGAGAAACCACTGTACCCCATAGGATCCCGGCAGCAGAGAAACCACTGTATCAGAAAAGGTTCCCAGCAGCAGAGGAAGCACTGTGCCCCATAGGATCCCAGTAGCAGAGGAATCACTGTATCCCATTGGATCCCAGCAGCACAGGAATCACTGTGTACTATCACTTACCAGATCAACTATGTCTATGTTTATCATTCTTCACCAAATCTATGTTCCTTCATGAAGTAGTTCATCAAAACAGCACCAAGTGGTTACGCTAGAACCTGTCCAATTTTCTACTGCTCTATGCAGGAAGAGTTAAACTCGAGTCTGGTTCAAAACCTGCAACTGTGATAGTTGCCTCCTCCAATCCAACCACAGTCTACATTAAATAATTATTAGTATCCCCATATTCCATATCGTTCAGCATTTGAAAGATGTAGATCATATCATTTTTCAGCTCTCTTTTCCTCAGTCTTTGAGTTTTCATTGCTGAATACATCTATACTGCCCTTCTCAGAACCTCTGCCAACACATCAATGTCATTGAGCCAAACACCATACCATATTCCAAATCTGCCTTTAGCCATGAGTTGCCAGCCATTGGGTACAAGGACGTCTTTGAGATCAATCCTGGTTGTTGGAAATATTGATTGGATTGTGTTCACATTGGGGCTGGGTATTGAATCTTTCCCAAAGCTGCTCCACTTTCTGGCACATCTTCCATTGAAGCAGCACAGTGAGCCAGTGCCAGCATTTAGCTGGTCGGATGTGATGTGGTGGGTGTGTGGTAGTAAATATTTGGTGCGAGTCCAGATGGCGTCAACGTCTATTGACTGGTTGACGGCATGCCAGCCCAAGGTGCACGAGATCATGAAACAAGTGAGGGACGTGAAAAGGCCATTCAGCCCATAAAAGCTTATCCCGCCGTACCCTAACTTACCCCTCATAGCACCCAACTGCAGTTTGAACAATCGCAATGGCACATTGTTCCAATTAATTCTCACTCCTTGAATGAAATAAGTTTTCCTGATATCTGTTTTAAATTAACTCTACCCTAATTTCTACTTTAGTCCTATTTTTGTTTACCTTGAAATGCTAATCTGTGTTTATCCCTTATCTATACTGTTTGTATTTTATACGCACAGCCTACTCCTCTGAATTCAAAAGTGCTTAATTCAAATTATTGGGCCATTCATTTTTTTAGTGCAAAAAGTGACTTTGACTTATCAGAAAAGAAAAGTAATGACTTTGAATTAATAGGAGTGCTCTGCACGCCAATGAAGGTTTCCACTGCTGCAAATTCCTTCTACACTGTGGAGTTTGAGTTTAAAGCTTAAAGCTCATTCACTTTACACTTGGATGTTTTACTGTCTTCTCTGTGCCCTCTTCAGTGAGTTGACTAAAATGGAACACATTGTTCCGAGTAAGGTTTGCCCAGTGCTTTGTAATGCTTTTGCCTAACCTCTGTAACTTGTGTCTCAGCCATAATTCAGTGGGCTGCACTCTCGACCCTGAGTCAGAAGGTTGTGGGCTCCAGTTCCACTCCAGAGACCTGTACACATAATCCAGGCTGACACTCCAGTGCAGTACAGAGGGAGCGCTGTGCTGTTGGAGGTGCCGTCTTTTAGATGAGACGTTAAACTGAGGCCCCATCTGTCCTCTCAGGTGGATGTAAAAGATCCCACGGCACTATTCGAAGAAGAGCAGGGTAGTTCTCTGGTTTTCTGGGCAACATTTATCCCTCACCCCACATCACTAAAACCTGTCTGGTCATTGCTGTTTGGGGGAGCTTGCTGTGCACAAATTGGCTGCAGCATTTCCTACATTGCAACAGTGACGACACTTCAAAAGTGCTTCATTGGCTGTGAAGCGCTTTGGAACGTCCTGAGGTTGTGGAAGGCTCTATATAAATGCAAGTCTTTTTTTGAAGAAGAAGACCAGAGCCTGGGCCGCAGCATCCTGCCAGCCCATGGGGAAGGCATAATGTTTGGAGGCCAGCGACTGGGTTGGGCAGGAGGGACCATTCTAGGAGAAAGGCAACATGCAGATGTTGAAATGTGGCCTAGCCGCACGAGCCAGCCAACCCGCTCGAAAAATAACACCGAAAGATGCTTATTTCTCCTGACCTACAGTTTCAGTGAAATGTAAACAGAAAATCTTCTCCAACGGAAAAAAATGTACAACAGTTTACAAAGAAAACATTAAGGAGCAGCTCCATGACATGTGCTGTGCAGTCTCCCAGCTGTTGCAGCCTGTGGAGCAGATCTTCTGCCAAGAGCCCATGTCCAATCTGCTCAGAACAGATGTGCATTTGTTTTGCACCGAGCTGTCAATGGATTTGCCCGTTCCGGCTCTGCCTTTGGTGTGCTTCTTGTGGTTGGGAAGCGGAGGAGAGTTGTGTTTCCTGCATGCCAGTGCTGTTCGGCGCAGTTCGTACCGATAGATCTCTACTTGCATCAGGTCAAGGCGAGCAAAGCCGTGCGTTATGCTGCTGTGATGTGTCACGCGGGAGATACTGGGTAGTCTCTGAGTGTAATCGGGCACCTTCACAACACGGTCTCGGTTGCTAGATTACGGGGAAATACTACCGACCAAACTTAATCTGTCTGCTAGAAGCTCCCCTAAGTGAAATAAGTTTAATTTGTGTGTAGTTAAACAGGGCCTGTGACACCCTGCGAGACATCTTTTCCCTGCTCCAGGTTTTATCCATGCCTCCCCTGAGGGTGCTGTCTCTAGCTAGGTGAACATCAGCTACCCACGGCTAAGTGTCTGCTTTCAGACGTGAGCCCAGATTATAGGCGGTGGAGAGGTGGAGTAAGGGGGATGCTGGTATCACAGCACAGTCCTCACATCAATCCTGCAGCCGCAGTTCAGTTACCCACTGAGTCACTGGGGAACTGTCGTGCTGGATGGATGGTTGGTAGGAGGGAGGGAGGGGTGGAGGGAGGGATGGATGGATGGAGTCTATATTAAACAGATTAGCACAACGCATCTGTGCCAATTATAAATTAGTGGGAGCAGGACTGTGTGACTGTCCCTCTCACGCATGTACGCACATGCTCTCTCGCTCTCTCCCTCTTTCACTCTCTTTTGGACTCACTCTCTCTCTCTGACTTTCTCTGTCTCTCTCTCTGTCTTGCACTCTCTATTGTCTTTCTCTCTGACTCTTTCTGTCTTTGTTTCTGTCTCTTACTTTCCGTCTTTCTCTTTGTTTCTTTCTGTCTTGCGCGCGCTCTCTCACTCTGTAACCTATGTGATTGCGCCCACTGTGAATTCAGTCCTATTCCTTCGCCATTGCTGATGTTGCTGCTAAAAGTAACCCATCCACTCAGATGCGAGTGCCTGCTCCCTCACACACATGCGACTATCACCGTGACAATACTGCAGTGGCCATGACAGAACAGGCAGTTCTGAACACAGCTGGACTGGGCGGCCGGCTCGTCTCTCATTTTCTAATTGTCTGAAGCACAGTTACTGAGTGTTACTATTAATGCTGTTTTTTATTCACTGTATAGGATATCCATCCTGCCTGCCCCCGACAGTTTTGTATTATGCGGATAGGAGTCAAAAGCCAGCAACGGAGTTGTGAACTTGTGTGGGTCACATCTCTGACAGTTCATAAGTTCGATAAGTATTGCAAGAACAAATCAGGTCATTTTACTGTTGGAACGGTGATGTTCAGCTCTGCGTATCTCAATACTTCCCACCAACTGATAGATGAAAGACGATAATTTGCTTATAATTAGTGGCTAAAAGGATCCACTCTCTGAGGGATGGGTCAGCCAGCTGAGGCATTCTCCAAAGCCACAGGAGATGTGTTAATGGAAGAATCCGGAAGGTGAAGCTGAATCATCTGGAGAAGGACTAGACGACAGTGAGGTCAGCTAGTGAATCACAGGCAGTACTCTGGGGGGGGGTAATCTTCCTCGAATTTGTTCAGTTTAGGTAGGCACTAACAGTGTCTAAGCTGGTTACAGTCTCGGTGATGCCCACCAAGAGATAGTACACATAGTGGGAACTATGAGTGGTGCCAGTCGACAGACTGCTATCCTATTGAAACAGGGTTTCACACTGGTACCTGTCTACTATCCTATTTAGACAGTGCGACAAGTGTCAGTGTTTCACACTGTTCCTGTCAGGTAATGTCTTCATACAGTGTGAGAAACGCCAGTGTGTCACACCGGAACCTGTCAGCTATCCTGGTTATAAAGTGAGAAATGTCAGTTTCTCAGACTGGTACATACCAGCTATCCCAGTTACACAGTGAGAAAATTGGCTGCGGGGCTTAATCCTATGGAGGGTTTGCTAAGTAACCGGCAGGTATTGCATCGGGTGTACTCTTCTGGTGGGTACATTAACAAATTTGACTGTAAATTAAACAAACTTCAAATGAAACTTAAACAAATCAAATTAAAATTGTATTGTCCGGGTTGATGATGCACTCCAGTCCCCGCGGCGCCCACCGGTCGCGGAAGTACTCAAGCGTGCCGGCGGACACCGCGTGCTCCATCTCCAGGGCCACCCTGCATCGGGTGTATAGCACAGAAACAGATCATTCAGCCCAATTGGTCCATGCTGGCATTTATGCTTCGCACAAGCCTCATCCCACCCTGTTTCATCTAACCCTATCAGCATGTCCTTCTTTTCCTTTCTCCCATTTGTGCTTATCTAGTCTCCCCTTGAATGCATAAGGCGGTGTTGCATTCCTAGTGCTTTTACAGGTGTTTAAGTGCTTCATAATTGCAGTTCCCAGCTGAATAGGTTGACTAGACGTGTGTCCTTTTCATTGGCTGGTCCGCACTGATCTGCTCAGAGTCAACACAGCAACATCTTTTGTAAACGAGCGGGAGATAATTCTCCCACCAATATTCAGTAACATAGAACTAACTCCTGAGTAACAGTAACAGCAATATGTAGGTTTCAGTATCAGTGCTACTGCTTTCCTATGACGGGAAAAGCTTTTAATGGGATGTCTAGTTTGGCTGTCCATTCGATGGCCTCCTGAGATGCCGAGTGGAGAAATGAGGTGCCTCCCGCAACAGATCTCAGTGGCCAGGTTGATGCAATGTGTTCCATGGTCTGGGACTCATGGCCACAGTCGCACTATGGGTCATCCCTCATTAAGCACCTATGGAGCAGGGGGCCGCACCATCCACACCCTGTGCGGATTGGGTTGAGCGCCGTCCACTGTCTGCGAGGGAGGTCGGAGCCAGGGACCTCTGCTGTGGTGATGAGGTGTTGGTTCGTTATGTTGCGTGCGGCCCACGATTCCATCCATTTGCATAGTGGGTCGATACCAGCTGCGTGAATATTGGCTGCTGTTTCCCAGTATGGCCGGTGCGATTTTAAGTGCTTTGGTGATGAGTTTTGAGAGTCTTTGTGAATGGGAAGGTCGGTGTTGCTCGTGATTTTTTCTATCTCATGGAGCACGGTGGCGTCGCAGCAAATGGTAGGTGGAACAATGTGGGACAGCACCGGGAGCCATTCAATTGGAGTCGACTTAAGCATCCCTATACCGTCCTCATGGCGATGTTTGGCAGCACGTCCACGATCTTTGTGTGGCGGCTGCAAAACCATGAGGCAGAGCAGTATTCTGCAGCAGAGTAGACTAAGGCCACTGTTGAGGTACAAAGTGTTCTGGCTGTGCTCCCCTATGGCATTCTAGCAAGTTTCTGGAGCAGGTTCATACTGGTTTTTACAATCTGGCCAGTGTTAGTGAGATGAGGCCGATGGGTGAGAGTCCTGTCCTGGGTGACGCCCAGATATTTTGGGTGGGGTTCATGGGTAAATATCAGTACAAATGTTACTATAGCTCCCTTACCCTGTCACTCAGCAACCCTTTCCCCTCAGCACCCTGTGTTACTGACTGTATCTCTACTGATGTTAATCCAGCTCCCCCCACACTGTCACTCAGTAACCGCTCCCCCCAGCACCCTGTGTTACTGACTGTATCCCTACTGATGATGTATGGGTAGAGAGCAGGAATATGGTATTGAGATAGAGGATCAGCCATGAACATATTGAATGGCGGAGCAGGCTCGAAGGGCTGAATGGCTTACTCCTGCTCCTATGTTTCTATGTTTAATCCAGCTCCCTCACACTGTCACTCAGTAACCCTCCCCCAGCACCCTGTGTTACTGACTGTATCTCCACTGATGTTAATCCAGCTCCCTCACACTGTCACTCAGTAACCCCTCCCCCAGCACCCTGTGTTACTGACTGTATCTCTACTGATGTTAATCCAGCTCCCTCACACTGTCACTCAGTAACCCCCCCCCCAGCATCCTGTGTTACTGACTGTATCTCCACTGATGTTAATCCAGCTCCCTCACACTGTCACTCAGTAACCCTCCCCCAGCACCCTGTGTTACTGACTGTATCTCCACTGATGTTAATCCAGCTCCCTCACACTGTCACTCAGTAACCCCTCCCCCAGCATCCTGTGTTACTGACTGTATCTCCACTGATGTTAATCCAGCTCCCTCACACTGTCACTCAGTAACCCTCCCCCAGCATCCTGTGTTACTGACTGTATCTCCACTGATGTTAATCCAGCTCCCTCACACTGTCACTCAGTAACCCTCCCCCAGCACCCTGTGTTACTGACTGTATCTCTACTGATGTTAATCCAGCTCCCTCACACTGTCACTCAGTAACCCCCCCCCCAGCACCCTGTTGAATTCAGTAACTTTCCTTCCTGATAGAATGCACCTTGGAACTCTTTTTAATTCGGCATGTGCTGCAGTCAGGGAGTTACGACTGACACAAGGCAGTGACAAGACTTGCACTTATATGGCGCCTTTCATGAACTCAGGCCATCCCAAAGTGCTTTACAGCCAATGAAATAGTTTTGAAGTGTAGTTACTGTTGTAATGTACAAAACATGGCAACAGCAAGCTTCACAAACAGCAATGTGATAATGACCAGATAATCTATTTTTTGGTGATGTTGATTGAGGGATAAATTTTGGCCAGGACACTGGGGATAACTCCCCTGCTCTTCATCGAAATAGTGCCACGGGATCTTTTATGGCCACCTGAGAGAGTAGACTCGGTTTAACATCTCACCCAAAAGTCAGCACCTCCAACAGTGCAGCACTCATTCAGTACTGCACTGGAGTGTCAGCCTAGATTTTCATGTTCAAGTCTCTGGAATGGGACCTGAACCCACAGCCTTCTGACGCAGAGGAGAGAGTGGTACTTACTGAGCCACAGCTGGCACTGGGATGCTCATGGTAGCCATTCTCTCAGGCACTGCTTGACCAGCAGAGTTGTTGCATTGTGTTCAAACAGAGGTTAGGCTGGGTTCCAGGATGAGCAAGGGGTAAAAATGGGTGGAAATTAAAACCTCGCTGATGGAAGGAAGTGGTTGTTTTCTGGCCTGGGGTATGGGAGCTGTTGCCTGACTATAAAGGGGTCCTGTCACTGCCCCTCCTTGTTCACAAGGTCCTGCTGTGCTCGGTGTGTCTTGGCCCAGGCCCAGTCCTTCCCTCTTTCTCCTTCCTGCACATGTTTGAAGTGTTTTCGAGATGTGTTTTTACAAGCAAGGAATTAACATCTATAAGGGAAGCTTTTCTTGGCTGCAGCAGGCGATTGGAGTTTCTGAATCTCAAGCTTGGTTCAATGGTGTTAACCCTTCACTGAGCTCTTTAATTTACTGCAGGGTCTCCACTGTGACAACCGCTCTCAAACTGACCTGTCTTTACCTGGCTGTTTGACTCATTCATTTTGATGTTTGTGAAGGGGATGCTGGTCATTGGTGGTAGAGAATCTGGTCAGTGGTGGCAGGAGATCTGGTCAAAGTAGACAGGGGACCTATGGAGTTAGGTCACAGTTCAGCCATGATCTCATTGAATGGCAGAACAGGCTTGAGGGGCTAAATGGCCCACTCCTGTTGTTAGGTTCCTATCTCGTCAAAGTAGACAGGAGATCTGGCCAGTGGTGGCAAGGGATCTGGCCAGTGGTGGCAGGAGATCTGGCCAGTGGTGGCAGGGGATCTGGCCAGTGGTGGCAGGGGATCTGGCCAGTGGTGGCAGGGGATCTGGCCAGTGGTGGCAGGGGATCTGGCCAATGGTGGCAGGGGATCTGGTCAATGGGGGCAGCGTGATCTGGCCAGTGGCGGAAAGGGGGATGAATGCAGGGGAATAACAGCTCAGGGAGGCAAGCGAGTGATGGCTGAGAGAGACAGAGGGATATTAGTTAAGGGGTTCAGGAAGTTAGTGGTTTTGGGGGTTGGGAGAATATTTGTTAATTGGGGCAGAGGAGATCACTAGTTAAAAGGTTAATGGGTGAAATTGCTAGTTATTGGATATATTCCTTTATAGGGTGATCTGTGCATTTCTATTTGGGTCACCTGCGGGGGCAGTCTATTGAAGGATAACTAGTTACCATAGTGAGCTGAGTGCCGAGAGACTGACTCTTGGTGAAGGGTATTGAAAACGTTGGTGATGTTGGCACAGGTTAATGGTGAATTGAGCTGTGTTTAATTCCTAGGGGATGAACTAATATCTCTATTGAGCACAATCTCGTAGTGGTAGCAAAATATTAGCGTTGGACATGATTTGTGATCTGGTTGCAATCCCAGTCACACCGTTGTGCACTTCAGTCTGCTGTGACAAGCATGTCAACCAGAAGCCATCCTTCCCATAAACAGTTGCACCATCTCAGCTTTAGCCTTCCAGGTGGTCTTTTCCCAGCTGGGCTCCATTCTCCCTCCCCTGAGTACTGATCTTCAGTGGTTCTTTCCCAGCTGGGCTCCATTCTCCCTCCTCCTAGTACTGATCTTCAGTGGTTCTTTCCCAGCTGGGCTCCATTCTCCCTCCCCTGAGTACTGATCTTCAGTGGTTCTTTCCCAGCTGGGCTCCATTCTCCCTCCTCCTAGTACTGATCTTCAGTGGTTCTTTCCCAGCTGGGCTCCATTCTTCCTCCTCCTGAGTACTGATCCTCAGTGGTTCTTTCCCAACTGGGCTCCATTCTTCCTCCTCCTAGTACTGATCTTCAGTGGTTCTTTCCCAGCTGGGCTCCATTCCTCCTCCTCCTCCTGAATCTTCAGCCAGGTGGCATACAAAATCTTCTCACTGTGGTATTGCTTCACATTATTTCACTGTGGGTTGTAATATCCTCCCACCTGATGCCCACCAATCATCCTCAACAATGTCTTCCAAAAGTATCCACCCTCTGCTTCCGTGCCTTCATCAAGGTCCTGTTGTCATGACTGGGCAGAAGTACTGGATGAGCAGAAATTTCCTCCAGCTAAATATTGGGAAGACTGAAACCAATTTCTTCAGTCCCCACCACAGACTCTGTTACCTAGTCACCAACTCCATCCCTCTTCCTGGCAACTGTCTGAGGCTGAACCAGACTGTTCACAACCTTGGTGTCATATTTGACCCCAAAATGAGCTTCCGACCACATATCCGCACCATCACTAAGACCGCCTATTTCCTCCAGAACATCGCCCGTCTCTGCCCTTGCCTCAGCTCATCTGCTGCTGAAACCCTCATCCATGCCTTTGTTACCTCTAGACTTGACTATTCCAAAGCACGCCTGGCCGGCCTCCCACTTTCTACCCTCCCTAAACTTGAGGCCATCCAAACTCTGCTGCCCGTGTCCTAACTTGCATCAAGTCCCATTCACCCATCACCCCTGTGCTCGCTGACCTACATTGGCACCCGGTTAACCAATGCCTCAATTTTAAAATTCTCATCCTTGTTTTTAAATCCCTAAATGGCCTCGCCTCTCCCTACTTCTGTAATCTCCTTCAGCCCCACAACCACCCCCCCCCTCACCCCGCAAGATATATGTACTCCTCTAATTCTGGCCTTTTGAGCATCCCTGATTTTAAACGCTCAACTATTGGTGGCCGTGTCTTCAGCTGCCTAAACCCTACGATCTGGAATTGCTTGCCTAAACCCCTTTGCTTCTCTACCTCTCTTTCCTCCTTTAAGACAGTCATTAAAACCTACATCTTTCATCTGCCCTAATATCTCCATGTGACTCGGTGTCAAATTTTATTTTATAACGCTCCTGTAAAGTGCCTTGGTAAGTTTCACTACGTTAAAGGTGCTTTATAAATACAAGTTGTTGTTGTTAACTGGACAGTAGCATCTTTCACTCTTTTCACATCCTTTTATGCATCTCTTTTTCTGCAGAGATTTTGATAATTCATTTAAAAACACTTTCCTGATCCAAGCAGCAATGACATGGCAGTTTGCCTCAGTACTCTTGGTCGTGCGGTGAGAATCAGCCAGGGTTCTCAGTCCTTCAGTATCCACTGAGCGCTGCTGGAGAGAGTGTGTATGCGTGCGAGAGAGTGCGTGTGTAGATCAAATGAAGACAAAGTTGGTGTGACATCATGATCGAACAGCCTGTCTGTGCTCACACATGAAGAATGACCACTTAGACAATGCACGAGAAGGCTGATTGCACCTGACAGATTGTGCCTTCAGGAGAGAAGTGGAGATCCCAGGATACAGAAATCTAATCATTATCCTGCTCGGGCGGTGTCCCTTTAACATTAGGATCGTCAGAGTTAGAATTCTTTCTTTCTAGTTTGATTCCAAAAAAAAAGTAACCACAAAAGTTCTGGTAATTTTGTTGGATCACAGGATAGATTCGACCAATTTTAGATCCTCTATCCAGAATCCTCCACAGTCCCCATTGACCTCCCTCACCACCTCCATCATTATAACATCCAGCTGTTCCGTAAATAATTGCATCCGGAAGACCAAGCATAATGTTCTTTCATAATAGTTTAACCCTGTGTCCCCTGCATAAGTAAGTTTAACCCTGTGTCCCCTGCATAAGTAAGTTTAACCCTGTGTCCCCTGCATAAGTAAGTTTAACCCTGTGTCCCCTGCATAAGTAAGTTTAACCCTGTGTCCCCTGCATAAGTAAGTTTAACCCTGTGTCCCCTGCATAAGTAAGTTTAACCCTGTGTCCCCTGCATAAGTAAGTTTAACCCCGTGTCTCCCTGGGTTAGTTTAACCCCGTGTCCCCCTGGGTTAGTTTAACCCCGTGTCCCCCTGGGTTAGTTTAACCCCGTGTCCCCCTGGGTTAGTTTAACCCCGTGTCCCCCTGGGTTAGTTTAACCCCGTGTCCCCCTGGGTTAGTTTAACCCCGTGTCCCCCTGGGTTAGTTTAACCCCGTGTCCCCCTGGGTTAGTTTAACCCCGTGTCCCCCTGGTTAGTTTAACCCCGTGTCCCCCGGGTTAGTTTAACCCCGTGTCCCCCTGGGTTAGTTTAACCCCGTGTCCCCCTGGGTTAGTTTAACCCCGTGTCCCCCTGGGTTAGTTTAACCCCGTGTCCCCCTGGGTTAGTTTAACCCCGTGTCCCCCTGGGTTAGTTTAACCCCGTGTCCCCCTGGGTTAGTTTAACCCCGTGTCCCCCTGGGTTAGTTTAACCCCGTGTCCCCCTGGGTTAGTTTAACCCCGTGTCCCCCTGGGTTAGTTTAACCCCGTGTCCCCCTGGATTAGTTTAACCCCGTGTCCCCCTTTATTAGTTTAACCCCGTGTCCCCCTGGATCAGTTTAACCCCGTGTCCCCCTGGATCAGTTTAACCCCGTGTCCCCCTAGATCAGTTTAACCCCGTGTCCCCTGTATATTAGTTTAACCCCGTGTCCCCCTGGATCAGTTTAACCCCGTGTCCCCCTGGATTAGTTTAACCCCGTGTCCCCCTAGATCAGTTTAACCCCGTGTCCCCTGTATATTAGTTTAACCCCGTGTCCCCCTGGATCAGTTTAACCCCGTGTCCCCCTGGATTAGTTTAACCCCGTGTCCCCCTGGATTAGTTTAACCCCGTGTCCCCCTGGATTAGTTTAACCCCGTGTCCCCCTGGATTAGTTTAACCCCGTGTCCCCCTGGATTAGTTTAACCCCGTGTCCCCCTTTATTAGTTTAACCCCGTGTCCCCCTGGATCAGTTTAACCCCGTGTCCCCCTGGATCAGTTTAACCCCGTGTCCCCCTGGATCAGTTTAACCCCGTGTCCCCTGTATATTAGTTTAACCCCGTGGCCCCCTGGATTAGTTTAACCCCGTGTCCCCTGGATTAGTTTAACCCCGTGGCCCCCTGGATTAGTTTAACCCCGTGTCCCCTGTATTAGTTTAACCCCGTGTCCCCCTGGATTAGTTTAACCCATGTCCCCCGTATTAGTTTAACCCTGTGTCTCCTTGTCCTACTGCCACAGTTTATTTTGCAGTTGTTCTGGATTTACCATTTAATATCTCTACAAGTTTCTTTTCCAGACACATCCTTTCCAGTTTGAAAACCCAAAGAGGGAGAAATTCATTATCGCCCCATTTGGGGCGCTGACTTTTAAAAGTTGAGAAAATACAGGCGGTCGCTAATGTTTCTCTACTTTTAAGAAATTCGATTTTGTGCTCCAGGAAGGAAGTGGAGCGCTAAAGCAAGCATTCCCCTTCATTCCTGGAGCACATTAGGCAGCTGGCGGGGTGGAAGTTGTGCAGCGCTGCACACTGGGCCGTGCAGTGCTGACGCCTTGGAAGGCAACTTCCCTCCCTTATAGGGAAGGGCTATCGCTGCAAGCTCTGCAAGGGAAACAATTACTTGGTTCCCAGTGGCAGCCGCGAATCCTGCCCGATGCACTGCAATGGAGTGCCGAGCTGATCGATGGCTGGCGACAGAAAAAAACCGCAAACAGCATTTCAGATATTTTTTCACTTACCTCAGCCACCTCGCCTTTAAGTCTCGCTCCCGAAGCGCCCGGCCTCCCGATCAACTTTGCTTGCAGCTGTCGGTGTCATCGCCTGGCAATGCTACATGGGAAGGAAAATAATTTATGGGTCCGGGGCGATACCGGGGCATTGCGCAGCCAGATGATGTCACGATCTCTGGGCGCAGTAGATCACGGTGCAAGCGGTTACCACTGCCGCAAACCGCCTGGTGAATTTTGTGTACAGTGGTAACATCGCCATGCCTGGGCAGTAAGTCCTTAGCGCCCTGTTATCGCCCCCCAGAGGCGGTAATGGGAGGCGCTAACGCACTGAATTTCTAGCCCTATGTTTCTCCTGTTTTTCCCCCATAACTCAGAGCCCGGACGCTGTGGGATCAGCCTTGTGCTTCTACTCTGTACTGCCCCCAGCACTTGCATGTCTCCCTTTGTGTCTCAGTGACCACCGCGGGATGCAGTGCTCAAGGTACTGTTAACACTGGGCAATGTGGTCCTGTAGGAATTAACTAATTCCTACGAATAATGGAGATTGACACAAGAGAACAATCAAACAGGTCTTTACTCAACGGAGATGCCACGAGGACTGCTTGGGCAGTCCCGGAGTTTGCGACGTGACGTCATCGCGTTTGCCCGCGTTTTCCTGCGCTCTTAAAGGGGCCACGCCCTGTACATGCAAACTCTATATACAAAACACAGTAATGCCTAACACAATGGTACAGGTTTAGGCTGGTGTTAGAACATCATTAAAGAGAATTATATACAGTTAGCCAGTGTCATTCAGTGGTTCTGCCACATGCGCCCCCCCAGAATTCGCTTTAACGGACAAAGTCAAACGGTGAGGGGGTCTGACAAGCCTGTCAGAACGACTACTGTACTCTCGAGGCAGAGGCTGCAGGGCGGCTGGCGGTCTGGCGGGCGGTCGCACTTGGTCTGCCGTAACGACGACGGGTGGCCAACCCCGTCTCGGCGGTTGTGCTGTCTCGACGGGGCGGTCGAGGTCCAAATGTGCTGGCTTTAAGCGGTCGACCGAAATGTGGTCCGGTTTACCACCGACATCTACCGTGAAGGTTTTGTCCCCTGCTTCCAACACGCGGAAGGGACCGGTATATGGGGCCTTGAGCGGATCCCTATGTGTGTCATGGCGAATAAAAATGTATTCCGCCTTGTGAAGCTCCGTGGGAACGTGTGACCTCTGCAGCCCGTGGTGCAAAGTGGGCACCGGTACGAAACATCTGGCCGCCTCTTGGTGACTAGCAAGCTGGGCAGATGCGGACCATTGCTCCGTCGATGTTGGTAGGAAGTCCCCTGGGACCTGCAGCGGCTGACCATACACAAGCTCCGCTGATGAAGAGTGAAGGTCTTCTTTGGGGGTCGTGCGAAGGCCCAACAGGACCCACGGTAGCTTGTCTGCCCATCCAGCATCCTGGAGGCTGGCTCTCAGGGCGGCTTTCATTGACCGGTGGAAGCGTTCGTAGATGCCATTCGCCTGTGGGTGGTAGGCTGTGGTGCGGTGTAATTTGACACCAAGTCCTTGGGCCACTGCATTCCAGAGTTCGGAGGAAAACTGCGGTCCCCTGTCTGACGAAATATCGGCGGGTACTCCGAAACGGGCGATCCAGGAGGAAATGAACGCCCTGGCCACGTCCGCCGAAGTAGTGGATGACAAGGGGACCGCCTCTGGCCATCTGGTGGTGCGGTCAACCATGGTCAGGATGTGTGAAAAGCCATGGGAGGGTGGGAGTGGTCCCACCAGGTCCACGTTGACGTGGTCAAAACGTTGCTCCGGAACTGTGAAAGCGGCCAACGGAGCTTTGATGTGGCGCTGTACCTTGGCCTTTTGGCAGACCACGCAGGTGTTGGCCCAGTCGCGGACATCTTTATGCATGCCACGCCATACAAATTTCGCTGACATCAGTTTCTGAGAGGCCTTCATTCCAGGGTGTGACAACCCATGTATGGCGAACAGTTTGCAGCGCCAGACGACCGGCATGACAGGGCGAGGATCCTGTACGGAGATGTCACACAACAGCATGGTACCTGCTGAATGGAACTTGACGTCGGCCAACTGGAGGCCAGTGATGGCCGTTCGGTAAGCTTGGACTTCCGGGTCTGAGGCTTGGTCTGCTGCCATGAGGGCGTAGTCGATGCCCAAATGAACCGTATTGACGATCGCGCGGGAGAGGCAGTCTGCCACCAGGTTGTCCTTACCGGCCACGTGCCGTATATCCGTGGTGAATTCGGATATGTAGGTCAGTTGACGCTGCTGTCGGGCTGTCCACGGTTCGGCGGTCTTGGACATTGCAAAGGTCAGCGGCTTATGGTCCACAAAAGCGGTGAAAGGACATCCTTCCAGTAGGAACCGAAAATGGCGGATGGCCAGAAAATGGGCGAGCAACTCCCGGTCGAACGTGCTGTATGCTCTCTCGGTCTGCTGTAGTTGACGGCTGAAGAATGCCAACGGCTGCCACGTCCCGTTCACCCACTGCTGTTGCACGACTCTGACGTGTCGGTGGTGAGGGTGGCTCCTGGCAGCGGGTGCGCCAGCATAGTCGCGTTGGCTAAGGTGCTTTTGGTGTCGATGAACGCTCGGGCCATGTCATCCGTCCAGTCTACCGGGTTCTTGCCAGTCTTGCCCTTGAGGGCCTCGTACAGGGGCTGCATGAGGAGTGCCGCCTTAAGCACGAAACGGTGGTAAAAGTTTACCGTGCGTAGGAATTCCTGCAGGGCCTTTAAGTTCTGCGGGTGTGGAAAGGATGTCACCGCCTCTACCTTCGAAAGTAAAGGAACCGCTCCCTCTGAGGTGATGCGATGCCCCAGGAAGTCAATTTGGTGCAGGCCAAACTGACACTTGGCCAGGTTGATAATCAGGCCCTGTTGGCTGAGGCGTCGAAAAAGGGTGCGTAGGTGACAGGTATGTTCTTCCTTAGTAGGACTGGCAATTAGAATATCGTCCAGGTAGATGAAGAGGAACTTGAGGTCCTGCAGCACGGAGTCCATCAGGCGTTGGAAAGCCTGGGCGGCGTTCTTTAACCCAAACGGCATCCGTAAAAACTCGAAGAGGCCGAATGGGGTGATGACTGCGGTCTTCTGGACGTCTTGTGGATGAACTGGGACCTGGTGGTAGCCCCGGACGAGGTCGACTTTTGAGAACACGGTGTTCCCTGCCAAATGGGCAGAGAAATCCTGGATATGGGGGATCGGGTACCGATCAGGAGTGGTGGCGTCGTTAAGTCATCGATAGTCGCCGCATGGCCGCCATCCGCCGCTAGGCTTCGGGACGATATGGAGGGGTGAAGACCAGGGACTATTCAATTGGCGAATAATCCCTAACCGTTCCATGGTTGCGAACTCCGCCTTTGCGACCGCCAGCTTGCCAGGTTATAGGCGCTGGGCTCGCGCGTAGACCGGGGGACCCTTGGTGGTGATGTGGTGTTCCACACCATGTTTCGTGGCTGTGGAGGAGAACGTGGGTCTTGTCAGGTCGGGGAATTCGCTGAGCAGGCGAGCGAACTCATCAGGAGTCGGGAACGCACAGGAGGCAGTGCGTGATGTAGTGTTACTGCGATAACACGGAAGAGAATTAAAAGTTGCTGCGTTGATCAGCCGCCAGTTCCTAACGTCGACCAGGAGGCTGTTGGCGCACAGGAAATCCACACCGAGGAGGGGCTGGGAAACCTTGGCCATAACAAACTCCCAGTGAAAACGTTGCCCCCCGAGGCACAACTCCACTCGCCGTCTGCCGAAGGTCCGAATAGTTTCGCCATTGGCCGCTTCAAGGGCGGGGCCGTGATTCCCCGTCTGCACATCGAGGGCGGACGCGGGTAAAATGCTGCACTGCGCTCCGGTGTCGCACAGAAAACGATGACCGGAGAGAGTATCAGTGATGAAGAGCAAATTTCCCGCGTTGCCGACCGCCATCGTGGCCGCGGGTGCCCGTTAGACCCGTTCCTCGGTGGTCGCAGTGTCAGTCGTTATTTTTGGGGAAAACTGCAGGGAGGGCGGCAACGCTTCGCTTTCGCGCCAAACTGCGCGTGGTAGAAACACAGCCCAGCAGGCTGACGAGCTGGGGCGATGTCTGTGGGGGATGGGTGCCTCGTGGCGGTGCAGTACTGCCGAGTTACAGCGAAAATTTTGTCAGCCTCCGCAGCGAGTGTTGCGCAGACTTCTGTTTCCGACCTGACCAGGGCAGCTTGTACCTGTTCAGGCAGTTGGCTGAGGAAAATCTCGCGGAGTAGGAAACATTCCCGTTCTGGGCCCAGGAGTGTGAGCAGGCTCACCAACTCTGAAGGCTTGGAGTCCCCGAGCCTGGGCACAGCGAGTAATCGACGGGCGCGCTCCGATTTTGTGAGCCCGAAAACCTGCAGTAACCGCGCTTTGAGGGTTTCATACCTGCGCTCCGTTGGGGGGTTTTCGAGGAGGCTGACGATCCGAGAGGCGGTAGAGCTGTCGAGTGCAGAGACCACGTAAAGTTACTTGGTCTGATCCGCATCGATGTTCCTCAGGGCGAACTGGGCCTCGACCTGAATAAACCACGAGGGCGCTTGCTGCTCCCAGAACTGCGGTAGCTTGAGCGAAACGACGTTTGCTTCCATGCTCTGTTCTTGTTTTGTGAAAACGTTCACAAAAACGGGGTCACCAATGCAGGAATTAATGAATTCCTACGAATAACGGAGATCGACACAAGAGAACAATCAAACAGGTCTTTACTCAACAGAGATGCCACGAGGACTGACTGGGCAGTCCCGTGGTTTGCGACATGACGTCATCGCGTTTTCCCACGCTCTTAAAGGGGCCACGCCCCGTACATGCAAACTCTATATACAAAACACAGTAATGCCTAACACAATGGTACAGGTTTAGGCTGGTGTTAGAACACCGTTAAAGAGAATTATATACAGTTAGCCAGAGTCATTCAATGGTTCTGCCACAGTCCTGACTTCCTCTGAGTTCTGTTCTACTGGCTTTTGGCTATACAGCTCACTTGGCGTTGTTGATTGCTGTGCTACTTTGATTGGACATGTTGAGCATCGAGCCTCCTAAAACTCCTCAATCTATTTCAATTTCACTCTTTGCTGTTTCAACACCATTCATACAGTACTTGTTCACTTATATATTTTTCCCAACTCATTTGGAGTTCCTGAGCTGTCTCCTCTGAATCAACTGTCCCTCTGTGTTTTGTACCAGCTGCTTGTTTGACCAGTTTGCTTGACTCCACACCAACTCCAGATTAGTGATGTGATGTACAAGAAGCGGCCCTGGTGTTGCAAGTGCCATTTTGCGGTGGGAGGTGAATTCCCATTATAAGAAAGAAAGCACCTTGTCATTATCATATTGCTGTTTGTGGGAGCTTGCTGTGTGCAAATTGGCTGCCGTCTTTTCTACATTACAAAAGCGTCTACAATTTGAAAGTATTTCATTGGCTGCAAAGCGCCTTAGGACGTCCTGAGATCGTGCAAGGCGTTATATAAATGCAAGTCTTTCATCTTACTGCTCCTTAAGGGTCTGAATGATTCCTTATGCTGTGATGACCAGATACAGGCAGATCAGAGGCCAAGAACTCAGCAAGCTTCCCCCCCTCCCGTACAGAATAGTCGCAAATCCAGATCAGTGAAAGGCGACCTTCCTACTCTAGATATTTGCGACAAGTGATGTGAGCACTGACAGCTATAATAAGTTTCAATGCTGCGCCCATTTACGCTGATGAATCTACTGAATTGATGAAGGATTCTACACCAGAACAATTTAGAGGCCGCAGTATCGCTTTGAATGGAAGCCACTCTTCCCCACCCGAGCCTCCTGACCTCACCACACAGGCTGAACTCCGACTGGGAAGCCAATCCAGTACTTTCCTTCCAAGAGCATCAAAACCGATCTCAGAAGTGGTGTCTTTTTCTCAACATCACTTTGCAGCCATCACCATGGATACATCCAGTCGTACATGAACCACCTCTCTCCAGGAAATTCACTTCAACTTGACTGTTGCGCACCATGTGAGTTGCTCTGAGCCAGCTGCCCGTGATGAAATGAAGAGACTGTAGCCAAAGAAACGGCTCTTGATCAGCGGAAGCGACGGATTGCAGATGTTTTTCTGAATTTGTTTCTTTTTCCCCCTCTCTGTCGCTGCTGAGGAGAAGCCTGACCTCTGTAGCTCTCACCTTGGCTTTATTCCAGAACTCTGGAAAAAAAAATGCAGCGGCCACCCGCAGAGGAAGCCGTTCCATCAGAATGGAAGCTCAGCTCTGGGGCCCGGGCAATTTCAGTTCATTCATGTCAATGAATGTGAGGCCGCAGTATCGCTTTGAATGGAAGCCACTCTTCCCCACCAGAGCCTCGTGACCTCACCATATGGACTGCCCCGTGTTATTGGTGGGAGATGATCTAGAGTCTGAAGGGATCACCAATTAAATTAAGATGTAATTCTCCCAAAACTTTCTGAACTGAAATTTATTAAACAATTTAAGTCAGGTCTGTACTGCCCCCTAGAGTTCCTGTCTCCTTTAACATTACACACTGACCCCTAGAGTTACTGGCGTGAATTTTAACCCCCAAAAATGGGTGGGGCATATGTTAAAATTTTTAAAATCTCAAACCTGACCCCAACCCACTTACTTCTGGGTTTAACGAAGGCGGGACAAGTGGCGAGCAGCCAACCCACTCCCAGAATGTGAGTTGGCAATTTACATATTTTAATGAGACTGGCAGCCTCTGATATAACCTGCTTTGCAGATTTAACAGTGGCCGGCCAGGCCTTGGAAAACCTGGCAGCTGAAGGGAGGCGAGGACAGATTCGGGGAGAAGGAAAGTGCCTTTACAGCACTGCTTGTGGGCCAGGAAGAGCAGAAGTGCTTCCTCACAGCCCCGAAGCTACACCCCATGAGGCCCCTCAAGCTTCCCCCTGCATACAAAGATCCCCGGGGTTAGGGATCGGACCTACCTGAACCTGCGACCTGCTCCAGAGTCCTCCCCAGCCAACTGCAAGCCAAGCCTGTCAATCAGGCTAACTTCTGGGTGGGGAACCTAACGAGGAGAAAAGACACACGCTGTGGAGTTAAATCTCCATGGCATGCGGGGAAACCTGGATTTCCAGGTTTCCCATCCAAATGTCCACCCCACCCCCTTACCCCTGCCTATGCAACCCGCCCCGTTAATATCCAGGCTGCATCTCCTTTAACATCGCACACTTTCTTCGACAGCGCCTCTCAAACCTGCGACCTCTACCACCTAGAAAGACAAGGGCAGCAAGCGTGTGGTAACACCACAAGTTCCCCTCCAAATCACACCCCATTCTGACTTGGAAATATAGTGCTGTTCCTTCATTGTCGCTGGGTCAAAATCCTGGAACTCCCTCCCTAACAGCACTGTGGGAGTACCTTCACCACACGGACTGCAGCGGTTCAAGAAGGCGGCTCACCACCACCTTCTCAATGGCAATTAGAGATGGGCAATAAATGCCAGTGACACCCACATCCCATGAACGAATTATAAAAAACACTGACCCCTAGAGTTACTGTCTCCTTTAACACTCACATTAGAGGTACTGGACTGATGTTACTTCTTATTACCCGTGTTTGGTTAAGATTCGGGATGCTGAAACCAATAAAATGGTGCTGTACGGCTTACCATCGCTAAACTGCCCCCAAAAAGTTGTATGAAAATTCTCCTGAGAACCCGCCAACCTGCAGCACTGCCCACCCAGACTTGCCCTGCCACATGTTAACATGGGTCGGTGGGCTTTGCCAAGGGCTCCCTTCAGTTTTTGCAATTTCTGCCCCAAACCCCACTCCAAATACATGGCAGTATGAGCAGCACAGTGACATTTCTGGGCGGATACTGCAGTGAGGAGGCCATCTTGGCTTTCCTGACTGTAGCTTCCCAATGTTTGGCCTACACAGTAATCGTTAGTTGGTTCTTGCTCTGGAACATCTATGAAGACTTTTCCTGACAAGTTTTGTGAGTTCTTGAGGGACTCCATTTGTGAACTGGGGCAATGGATTTCCCAATGGGAATGTCTCTATTGCTGTATAGTTCTCACCATTAAACCATCCCCGCTTAGCGCGGGCAGCTGCTTATATTGGGTAAATGGTGCTAACCATTCGCCATCACCATAGGAGTCAATTACAAATGCATCGCTAATAACTTATTCAGCGCGCTGCCTCTTTCGGGCAGTTCAACAAGTACTTACCCTGCATTTAAAAAGCTCTGTTGATTTCAGCCAAAGTTGGGTCTTCAAGTAGATTCAATCAGCTGTTCACACCTGGTTAAAGTGTGATTACCACAAAAACAACTTGCATTTATATTGCGCCTTTAACACCAACATGCCTGTTATATACGGTGGGGACTGTGCTATGAAGGGGAGGAGAAAGAAGATATAGAAGAATCTAGTTTGGAGGCTCTTGTAGTAAGGCATAATAAAAGACATCTGTTTTCACTACATCAATACTCAGTCCACAAGGTTTACAAATCTAGAAGGCCTTAATTTAGATATTTCTGCCCAACAGCATCTCAGAAGGCTATGCTTCCTCCTGGTGGCTGATGGGAAGTTATGCCAGCTGTTGGCTGAAGTCCTGTAGTCCTCTTCTATATTGCAATAAAAGAGACCAGTGTCTTGACTTTTCTTTGCCACTGAATCTTTCCAGGCAGCCTCAGATGACTTTTGTCACATTAGACAGGTAGCAGCCGCCATTGTCGCTGATGCTCTAGACACACAGGTGGATCCTCCCTGTTTATTACCTTCTGTGTGAATTTGCAAGACAAAGAGGGAGAGCAATCCGATTCTTCAGTTCATTATCCAGCTATTTAGTACAAGGAATATTCTGGAGGAATTTGAAATCAGTAAGGAGGAGGGGCTTGATTGGTTAAGACTCAACACTAAGAAATTTCCTGGGCCAAGCAACATTTGCCTTGGACACTGAAGGAATCCAGTGAGGATATTTTGTGGTGAATTTGCTGCGGTCATGAGTTGTACTAAGGAGTGGAGCTGAGGGGTACTTGCAGAGAGATAGCTTAAGAAGCAATTCTGGTTTATGGAGTGATGGCCTCGTCCTTGGAGGATGTTACCAATAAAGTTGATAATGTAACCCCCTTTGAAGGTACGCTGAGGTTTTCTGCTCACCTCCCCCTTTCTCCAGGAAGCTAAACATGATTTTTCTTCCCACCAGGTGAATAATAACGGGATCATATCGTTCCTGAAGGAAGTTTCCCAGTTCACTCCAGTAGCATTTCCGATCTCTAATGACCGGCGAGTGGTGGCGGCGTTCTGGGCGGATGTGGACAACAGGCGGGCTGGCGACGTCTTCTACAGGGAGACTAAAGACCCAGCCATTCTTCAGAGTGCGACCGACGACATCAGGCGCTACTTTCCGGAACTTGAGGAATTCTCCACCCAGTGGGCACTCGTGGCAACTTGGTACAGAGTGACGTTCTTTGGAGGAAGCTCGTTTACACCGGTAGGGTTGATCTATCGATCCTTTGATGGCATGCTCGCTTTGAATTCTCCGTTCACTAGCTGTAGTGTGAGGTCGGTCACACAGTCCGCTTCAAACCAACAGCTTGGCTAATCTTACGTGAATCACCATGCCTCACCGAGTGCCAGCAGCTTGTCTGTGTGTGGGGGTGCCTGACATTCACAACCAAGCACTTTTCAACAGTGTTGGGAGCCAGTGGGATATTGGCGTGTTGTTAGGACCCTGTGCAGTATTGGTGTGGTGTGGGACCCTGTGTGATATCAGCATGTGGTGCGGGACCCTGTGTGATATCAGCATGTGGTGCGGGACCCTGTGTGATATCAGCGTGTGGTGTGGGGCCCTGTGTGATATCGGTGTGTGGTGTGGGACCCTGTGTGATATCAGCATGTGGTGCGGGACCCTGTGTGATATCAGCGTGTGGTGTGGGGCCCTGTGTGATATCGGTGTGTGGTGTGGGACCCTGTGTGATATCGGCGTGTGGTGTGGGACCCTGTGGGTTTTCAGCGTGTGGTACGGGACTCTGTGGGATATCAGTGTGTGGTGTGGGACCCTGTGTGTATCGGCGTGTGGTGTGGGACTCTATTCGATGTCGGCGTGTGGTTTGGGACTCTCTGGGATATCAGCGTGTGGTGTGAGACCCTGTGTGACATCAGCGTGTGGTGTGGGACTCTGTGGGATATTGGCATGTGGTGCAGGACTCTGTGGGATATCGGCTTGTAGTATGGGATTCAGTGTGATATCAGCTTGTGGTGTGGGACCCTGTGTGATATCAGCATGTGGTGTGGGAGTCTGTGGGATATCAGCGTGTGGTGCGGAAGCCTGTGTGCTATTGGTGTGTGGTGCAGGAGCCTGTGTGCTATTGGTGTGTGGTTTGAGACCCTGTGTGATATCGGCGTGAGCTGTGGGACGCAGTGTAATATCAACGTGTGGTGTAGAACTCTGTGGGATATTGGCCTGTGGTGTGGGACCCTGTGTGATATCGGCGTGTGGTGTGGAACCCTGTGTGATATCGACGTGAGCTGTGGGACGCAGTGTGAAATCAGCGTGTGGTGTGGAACTCTGTGGGATATCGGCCTGTGGTGTGGGACACTGTGATATGTCGGGGAACATGGGGTCTGATGAAAGGGAGGAACTGAAAGAAACCAGTATTTGTAGGGAAATGGTGTTAGGGAAATTGATGGGATTGAAGGCCGATAAATCCCCAGGGCCTGATAATCTACATCCCATGGGTACTTAAGGAAGTGGCCCTAGAAATAGTAGATGCATTGCTGATCATCTTCCAACATTCGATGGAATCTGGAACAGTACCCATGGATTGGAGGGTAGCTAATGTTACCCTACTATTCAAAAAAGGTGGTAGAGAGAAAACGGGGAATTACAGACCGGTAAGCCTGACATCGGTAGTGGGGAAAATGCTAGAATCTATTATAAAAGATGTAATAGCAGAGCATTTGGAAAACAGTGACAGAATCGGAAAAGTCAACATGGATTCACAAAAGGTAAATCGTGCTTGACTAACCTACCACAAAAGGTAAATCGTGCTTGACTAACCTACTGGAATTTTTTGAGGATGCAACTGGTAAAATAGATAAGGGAGAACCAGTGGATATGGTGTATTTGGACTTTCAGAAGGCTTTCGATAAGGTCCCGAGATTAGCGTGTAAAGTTAAGGCACATGGGATTGGGGCAAGGTATTGACTTGGATAGAGAACTGGTTGGCAGACAGAAAGCAAAGAGTTGGAATAAACGGGTCTTTTTCCGAGTGGCAGGCAGTGACTAGTGGGGTACCGCAGGGATTGGTCCTTGGACACCAGCTATTCACAATACATATTAATGATCTAGACAAGGGAACTAGATGTAATATCTCCAAATTTGCAGACGACACAAAGCTGGGTGGGCGTGTGTGCTGTGAGGAGGATGCCGAGAAACTCCAGGATGATTTGGATAGGTTGGGTGATTGGGCAAAAGCATGGCAGATGCAATATAACGTGGCTAAATGTGAGGTTATTCACTTTGGTGCAAAAACAGGAAGGCAGGTTATTATCTGAATGGCAACAGATTGGGAGAAGGGGAAGTGCAACGAGACCTGGGTGTCCTTGTGCACCAGTAACTGAAGGTAAGCATGCAGGTGCAGCAGGCGTTTAAGAAGGCAAATGGTATGTTGGCCTTCGTAGCGAGAGGGTTTGAGTACAGGAACAAGGATGTCTTGCTGCAGTTGTACAGGGCCTTGGTGAGACCACATCTTGAGTATTGTGTGCAGTTTTAGTCGCCTTATCTGAGGAAGGATGTTCTTGCCATGGAAGGAGTTCAGCGAAGGTTCACCAGGCTGATACCTGGGATGGCAGGAATGATGTATGAGGAGAGATTGGGACGATTGGGCTTGTACTCGCTGGAGTTTAGAAGAATGAGAGGGGATCTCATTGAAACTTATAAAATTCTGACAGGACTGGACAGACTAGATGCTGGAAGGATGTGCCCGACGTTCGGGGAGTCCAGAACCAGGGGACACAGTCTAAGGATAAGGGGTAAGCCATTTAGGACAGAAATGAGGAGGAATTTCTTCACCCAGAGAGTGGTGAACCTGTGGAATTCTCTACCACAGAAGGCAGTGGAGGCCAATTCATTAAATATATTCAAGAAGGAGTTGGATATATTTCTTATGGCTAAAGGGATCAAGGAATATGGGGAGAAGGCAGGGACCGGGTACTGAATTTGGCTGATCAGCCATGATCGCATTGAATGGCGGAGCAGGCTCGAGGGGCCGAATGGCCTACTCCTGCTCCTATCTTCTATGTTTTTATCAGCATGTGGTGTGGGATTCGGTGTGGTGCAGGACTCTGTGGGATACTGTTGTGTGTTGCGGGACTCTGTGGGATATCAACGTGCGGTGCGTGACTCTATTTGATAGTGGCGTGTGGTGCGGGACTCTGTGGGATATCGGTGTGTGGAGTGGGACTCTGTGGGATACCAGCGTGTGGTGTGTGACCCTGTGTGATATCAGTGTGTGGTGTGGGACTCTCTGGGATATCGGCTTGTGGTGTGGGACTCTGTGGGATATCTGGGTGTGGTGAGGGACTCTGTGGGATATCAGCTTGTGGTGTGGGACCTTGTGTGCTATTGGCGTGTGGTGTGAGACCCTGTATGATATCGGCTTGTGGTGTGGGACTCTATGGGATATTGCCGTGTGTTGCGAGTCTCTATGGGATATCAGCGTGTGGTGTGGGACTCTATTCGATATTGGCTGTGGTGTGGGATACTGTGTGATATCGGCATGTGGTGTGGGACTCTGTGGGATATCGGCGTGTGGTGTGGGACTCTGATAACAACATGTGGTGTGGGACCCTGTGGGATATCAGCTTGTGGTGTGGGACTCTGTGGGATATCGGCGTGTGGTGTGGGACTCTGATAACAACATGTGGTGTGGGACCCTGTGGGATATCAGCTTGTGGTGTGGGGCTCTATGAGATATTGCCGTGTGTTGCGAGTCTCTATGGGATATCAGCGTGTGGTGTGGGACTCTGTTCGATATTGGCTGTGGTGTGGGACACTGTGTGATATCGGCATGTGGTGTGGGACCCTGTGGGATATCAGTGTGTGGTGTGGGACGCGGTGTGATATAAGCGTGTGGTTTGGGACCATGTGTGATATCAGCGTGTGCTGTGGGATGCAGTGTGATATCAGCGTGTGGTGTGGGACCCTGTGGGATACCGGCTTGTGGTGTGGGACCCTTTGTGCTATTGCCGTGTGGTGTGGGACCCTGTGTGATATCGGCTTGTGGTGTGGGACTCTATGGGATATCAGCGTGTGGTGTG
This sequence comes from Somniosus microcephalus, assembly GCF_052327205.1. Classification (NCBI taxonomy): domain Eukaryota; kingdom Metazoa; phylum Chordata; class Chondrichthyes; order Squaliformes; family Somniosidae; genus Somniosus; species Somniosus microcephalus. The sequence goes on from NC_140992.1 coordinate 121,002,097, forward strand.
GGACTCTATTCGATATTGGCTGTGGTGTGGGACACTGTGTGATATCGGCATGTGGTGTGGGACCCTGTGGGATATCAGCGTGTGGTGTGGGACGCGGTGTGATATAAGCGTGTGGTGTGGGACTCAGTGTGCTATTGGTGTGTGGTTTGCGACCATGTGTGATATCAGCATGTGCTGTGGGATGCAGTGTGATATTGGCGTGTGGTTTGGGACCCTGTGGGATATCTGGGTGTGGTGTGGGACCCTGTGTGATATCGGCATGTGTTGCATGACCCTGTGTGATAGCGTGTGGTGCAGGACCCTGTGTGATTTCAGCGTGCGGTGCGGGACTCTGTAGGATATCGGCATGTGGTGTGGGACCCTGTGTGATATCAGCGTGTGGTTCAGGACTCTGTGGGATTTCAGCGTGTGTTGCGGGACCCTGTGTGATATCTGCGTGTGCTGTGGGCACCTGTGGGATATCGTCATGTGGTGTGGGACCCTGTGTGATATCGGCATGGGGTGTGGGACCCTGTGTGATATCGTCATGTGGTGTGGGACCCTGTGTGATATCGTCATGTGGTGTGGGACCCTGTGTGATATCGGCATGTGGTGTGGGACCCTGTGTGATATCGGCATGGGGTGTGGGACCATGTGCGATATTGGCGTGTAGTGAGGGTCTCTTTGGGATATCAGCATGTGGTGTGGGACCCTGTGTGATATCTGCGTGTGGTGTGGGATTCTGCATGATATCAATGTGTGGTGCGGGACCTTGTGTGCTATTGGCGTGTGGTTTGGGACCCTGTGCGATATCGGGGTGTGGTGCGCGACTCTGTTCGATATTGGCGTGTGGTGCGGTATTCTCTGATATCAGCGTGTGATGAGGGACTCTGTGTGGTGTGGGACCCTGTGAGATTTCAGTGTTCAGTCTGGGACCATGTGGGATATCTGCGTGTAGTCTGGGACCCCGTTTGATATCGGTGTGTGGTGTGGAAACGTGTGTGATATCAGCGTGTGGTGTGGGACCCTGTGTGATATGGGCATGTGGTGTGGGACCCTGTGTGATATCAGCGTGTGGTGCGGGATTCTGTTCGATATTTGGCATGTGGTGCGTATTCTCTGATATCAGCGTGTGGTGTGGGACTCTCTGGGCTATCAGTGTGTGGTATTGCACTCTGTGTGATATTGATGTGTGGTGTGGGACCCTGTGAGCTTTCACTGTTTAGTCTGGGACCATGTCGCATATCCACGTGTAGTCTGGGACTCTGGGATATCGACGTATGCTGTGGGCACCTGTGTGATATCGGCATGTGGTGTGGGACCCTGTGTGACATCGATGTGTGGTGTAGGACCCTGTGCGATATTGGCATGTGGTGAGGGACTCTGTGGGGTATCGGCGTGTGGTGCAGGACCCTGTGTGAAATCGGCGTGTGGTGCGGGATTCTGTGTGATATCGGCGTGTGGTGTGGTACCCTGTGTGATATCGGCGTGTGGTGTTGGACTCTGTGGGATATCAGCGTGTGGTGTGGTAATATGTGGGATATCGTCGTGTGGTGTGGGACCCTGTGTGATATCGGCGTGTGGTGCGGGTCCCTGTGTGATATTGGCGTGTGGTGTGGGACCCTGTGGGATATCGTGGTGTGGTGCAGGAGTCTGTGGGATATCGGCTTGTGGTGTGGGAATCTGTGTGATATCAGCATGTGGTGTGGGACCCTGTGTGATATTGGCGTGTGGTGTGGGACCCTGTGTGATATCAGCGTGTGGTTTGGGACCCTGTGTGATATCAGCGTGTGGTGCGGGACCCTGTGTGATATGGGCATGTGGTGTGGGACTCTGTGTGATATCAGCGTGTGGTGCGGGACTCTGTGTGATATCAGCGTGTGGTGCGGGATTCTGTGTGATATCAGCGTGCGGTGCGGGACTCTGTGTGATATCGGCATTTGGTGTGGGACCCTGTGTGATATCGGCGTGTGTTGTGGGACTCTGTGAAATCAGCGTGTGGTGTGGGACGCTATGCGTTATCAGCATGCGGTGTGGTACCCTGTGTGATATCGGTGTGTGGTGTGGGACCCTGTGGGATATCGGGGTGTGGTGCGCGACTCTGTTAGATGTTTGGCGTGTGGTGCGGTATTCTCTGATATCAGCGTGTGGTGTGGGACTCTCTGGGCTATCAGTGTGTGGTGTCGCACTCTGTGGGATATTGATGTGTGGTGTGGGACCCTGTGAGATTTCAGTGTTCAGTCTGTGACCATGTCGCATATCCGCGTGTAGTCTGGGACTCTGTGGGATATCGGCGTGTGCTGTGGGCACCTGTGTGATATCGGCATGTGGTGTGGGACCCTGTGTGATAACGGCGTGTGGTGTAGGACCCTGTGCGATATTGGCGTGTGGTGAGGGACTCTGTGGGATATCAGCATGTGGTGTGGGACCCTGTGTGATATCGACGTGTGGTGTGGGACACTGTGTGATATGTCGGGGAACATGGGGTCTGATGAAAGGGAGGAACTGAAAGAAACCAGTATTTGTAGGGAAATGGTGTTAGGGAAATTGATGGGATTGAAGGCCGATAAATCCCCAGGGCCTGATAATCTACATCCCATGGGTACTTAAGGAAGTGGCCCTAGAAATAGTAGATGCATTGCTGATCATCTTCCAACATTCGATGGAATCTGGAACAGTACCCATGGATTGGAGGGTAGCTAATGTTACCCTACTATTCAAAAAAGGTGGTAGAGAGAAAACGGGGAATTACAGACCGGTAAGCCTGACATCGGTAGTGGGGAAAATGCTAGAATCTATTATAAAAGATGTAATAGCAGAGCATTTGGAAAACAGTGACAGAATCGGAAAAGTCAACATGGATTCACAAAAGGTAAATCGTGCTTGACTAACCTACTGGAATTTTTTGAGGATGTAACTGGTAAAATAGATAAGGGAGAACCAGTGGATATGGTGTATTTGGACTTTCAGAAGGCTTTCGATAAGGTCCCGAGATTAGCGTGTAAAGTTAAGGCACATGGGATTGGGGGCAAGGTATTGACTTGGATAGAGAACTGGTTGGCAGACAGAAAGCAAAGAGTTGGAATAAACGGGTCTTTTTCCGAGTGGCAGGCAGTGACTAGTGGGGTACCGCAGGGATTGGTCCTTGGACCCCAGCTATTCACAATACATATTAATGATCTAGACAAGGGAACTAGATGTAATATCTCCAAATTTGCAGACGACACAAAGCTGGGTGGGCGTGTGTGCTGTGAGGAGGATGCCGAGAAACTCTAGGATGATTTGGATAGGTTGGGTGATTGGGCAAAAGCATGGCAGATGCAATATAACATGGATAAATGTGAGGTTATTCACTTTGGTGGCAAAAACAGGAAGGCAGATTATTATCTGAATGGCAACAGATTGGGAGAAGGGGAAGTGCAACGAGACCTGGGTGTCCTTGTGCACCAGTAACTGAAGGTAAGCATGCAGGTGCAGCAGGCGGTTAAGAAGGCAAATGGTATGTGTTAAGTCCGTGAATGATTGAGACACGGACTAGCAGGAGTGAAAACAAACAGGTCTTTACTGGTGGAAGGCAATAACGAAACTAACAAACAGAGGCTCTCTAGCGCCTTTTATACAGGGGTGGTCACTGCCGGTACTGCAGTCTGAGACCAGTTATTCTCTTAAAGGTACATACACAACAATTCCTCCCCTTTTAGATAAACCGTACATAACATTCATTTAACAACTAAATGATAACGAATTACAATCACAATTACTGTTACTAGATACAGTGGTTAAGTTTAAGCAATTATAAGTTCAGTCTTTGAGGAGGCTTCCTGATTCTGTCTGGATAATGCCTCTTTGGGGTAACAGGTTCTTCTGGCAATGTTGAGTCGGAATCAATGTCGTTGTTTGGTTCATCTGCTTCCAATATTACCGGTTCTGCGGTAGCTGCAATTGGAACGTCGATTTCATTACCAGGTGTATCAGATCGTGGTGTGGAGTTGACGTTTTCCAGTGACTCTAGAATCTGGTCAGCATGGCGTCTTACAATGCTCTCCCCAACATCCACGGTATACATGAGAGGTCCTTGTCGTGTACAAATCGTTCCTGGCTGCCATTTCTCAGTGCGGTAGTCCCGGGCCAAAACTGGTTGACCTATCTTAAAACTCCTGGTCAGCCTTTCATGCATATTCTGAAACTGCCTGTTCTCCACATCTCTTCGGACGTTTGGCTTAACCAAATCCAAGCGGCATCGTAGTCTTCGATTGAAGAACATCATGGCTGGAGTTTGGTTGGTAACCGCATGTGTCGCATTCCGGTAGGCAAACAAGAAGTTGTCCACCTTGTATTGTAGGGGTATATCTTCATTACACATTGCCTTGATAGCCTTCTTGAATGTTTGGACAAACCTCTCGGCCAATCCATTAGTGGCTGGATGATATGGGGCAGATGTGTAATGCTTAACACCATTGTTCTTTAAGAACCTCCGGAACTCTTCAGACACAAACTGTGGTCCATTGTCAGAGCAAATCTGTTCAGGCAGCCCATTCCTGGCGAATATGGTTCGTAAAACTGTGGTAGTTTTTTCCGTGGTGGTTGAGGACATTTTTATTACCTCTGGCCACTCTAAATGTGCATCCACCGCAATTAAAAACATCAAGTCCATGAAGGGACCAGCAAAATCAATGTGCACCCTTTGCCATGGAGATGAGGGCCACTCCCATGGATGCAGAGGAGCTTGTGGTGGGGCGTTTTGGACCTTCTGGCATCCTGCACAGCTCTTGGTCATCTCTTCGATTTCTCTATCGATTCCCGGCCACCACACAAACGCTCTGGCTAAGTTCTTCATTTTTACCCCACCCAGATGACCCTCATGAAGCTCATTGAGCACTCTATCCGTCAACTTAGGTGGAATTACTACTCTGGATCCACACATCAAGGTTCCTCTGCACACTGACAGCTGTTCTCTTCTCGGCGAGAATGCTGGCAGCAGTGGTTCGCCATGTGCTGGCCATCCCTTCACCGTTAAATCATAGACCCGTGATAGTGTTGGGTCATTCCGTGTTTCCTTTTCTATGTTTGCATTCGTCACAGGGAGACATTCGACTATGGTCGAGTGGAATAACTCCATTGGATCCACTGCAAGGTCTTCTTCTTCCACCGTCGGCAACGGTAGATGTGACAATCCATCAGCATTTCCATGCTGTTTAGTTCCTTTGTACTCGATGTCATATTGGTGTGCCCCTAGGAAAAGGGACCATCTCTGCAGCCGTTGTGCTGTCATTATCGGTACGCCCTTCTGAGGGTTGAAAATGGAGACAAGAGGTTGATGATCAGTTAGTAGAGTAAATTTTTGACCGTGCTGGTAGTGATTAAACTTCTTCACCCCCCACACTAGGCTGAGGGCCTCTCTGTCAATCTGAGCGTAGTTACGCTCGGCAGAAGTTAACGAGCGTGACGCAAAAGCTATCGGCCTCTCCAAATCATCAAGGAATTTATGTGACAGTACCGCCCCAATGCCGTAGGGAGACGCATCACACGCCAGCCTGATTGGCAGTGCTGGGTTGTAGTGAGCCAATACTTCCTTTGAAGTGATTAAGTCCTTACTCTTCTGAAAAGCACGTTTACAATCATCGCTCCATTTCCATGCTACCCCCGTTCGTAGCAGGGCGTTCAGTGGGTGCAGAATTGTCGACAAATTCGGCAAAAACTTATAGTAATTCACCAACCCGAGGAATGACCTCAGTTGCGACACATTTTCAGGCGCTGGGGCCTTAACAACCGCTTCAATTTTGTCAGGGGACTTATGTAACCCCTCTTCATCAATCATGTGGTCACAATACGATATCTGTTTCTTAAAAAATTCGCACTTGGGGCGGTTGGCTCGCAGCCCATGTTCCCGTAGTCTGGTGAGCACCTGTTCTAGGTTGTTAAGGTGTTCACTGTCATCTTCACCTGTTACAAGGATGTCATCCAAGTAACACTGAGTCCCCGGAATCCCTTGCAGGACTTGTTCCATCGCTCTTTGCCATATTGCCAGAGCCGATGCTACTCCGAATACCAATCGATGATACTGGTAAAGACCTTTGTGAGTGTTTATCGTGAGATACTTCCGAGAGGACTCTTCAACCTCCATCTGCAAATATGCTTGTGCTAGGTCAATTTTTGTAAAACTCTTCCCTCCAGACAGTGAGGCGAAGATGTCTTCTATCCTTGGAAGAGGATATTGCACTGTGTGAAGGACAGGGTTCACCGTCACCTTGAAATCCCCACAGATGCGAATCTTCCTTGGCTCTCCGGACTTATTGCTTAACGTTTTCTTCATGACAGGAACGATGGGTGTCGCCCACTCGCTCCAGTCGACCTTAGACAACACGCCCGCCTTCTCCAGATTCTCCAGCTCTGCCTCGACGGCTGGGCGAATTGCATATGGTACCGGTCTCGCTTTGAAAAACTTGGGAACTGCATTCTCTTCTATTTTTAACGAGGCGGTTACACCTTTAAGCGTGCCCAGTTCTTGTTGAAATACCTCTTTGGCGTTAGCTAAGATTGTTGACAATCGTCCAGGAGTGACGTCTTCATCTTTTTTACTGTCCACCGTCATTGCATGAATGGAATGCCAATCTAAGTTTATCTTCCTGATCCATTCCCGTCCCAATAACGGTGGTCCACCATTTGGCAGTATGTAGAGATACAATTTCCGTATTTTCTTGCCATTGTATTCGACGGGCACCCTTATTTTTCCTCTGGGGTATACTTTTTGCCCCGTATACGTCGGCAAGACGATGGATGTCTCTCTCAAGGGTATGTGTGAAAATAGCCGCTCATAGTCTCGTCGATTCATGACGGTTAGCGCTGATCCTGTATCCAATTCCATTTTAACTTGGGACCCTGCTATCGTGAGAGTGACCCAAATGGTTCGGTGATCCTCTTTTGCGATTACATTGTGAAGTTTGAGACAGCTTAGTCTCCTGTTTCCGGATTCACTATCGCTCATCTGGTCTTCGGAACTACTGTCCGTCATCTTTTGTACTTTCTTGTACGGTTCCTTAGTAGCCTTTTTGTTGTCGCTGGTCTTCTTCCCAGACCTACAAACTCATGCAATGTGTCCAATCTTCCCGCATTGTCTGCATATTTTGTCTTTGGACCAGCAGTCCTTCTGGTCATGGTTAGTTCTGCCGCAGCGATAACATTTTGCAAATCCCCGTGTCATTTCGTGGGTGCCGTATTCCTGTGGTTTTTGTTGAATTTCTGCAGCTCCCCTGGCTGCTGCTTCATACGATACTGCCACGCTGAAAGCCTTATCTAGCGTCAGCTCTTTTTCTGAGAGTAACTTCTTCTGTGTTCCTTCACTCAGGAGTCCACAGATAAATTTGTCCCGTAGGGTATCTGCCAGTCCTGCTCCGAACTGGCAGTGCTTTGATAGCTTGCGCAGTTCCGTAAGATACTCAGCATTGCTCTCATCTTTGTGCTGAGTTCTCCTGTGGAATTTAAATCTTTCTGCTATCAACAGCGGTGCAGGGTTTAAGTGTTCCTGTAGGACAGCAACAATTTCGTTAAAACTCTTCGCCTTCGGTTTGGCTGGAGTAATCAGGTCCCGCAATAGGCCGTACATTCTAGCGCCCATTAAGTTTAGCAATACCGATGCCTTTTTCCCCTCCGCAATCGTTTGCCTCGAAATATACCTCGACTCTTTCCACATACGTGGTCCAGTCCTCTAATGTATTATCAAAAGCAGTGATACAGCCAGTCTTCGACATCTTGCAAATCTGAAATGGCGCCTCCCGCGCTTTGCCTTCTTCCCCGATTTAACAAAATGGCGCCTCCTTCTTCCCCGCTGTTGTTAGCGCTGCTTTCCACGGTTTCTTGCGCGTATTCTTTTTCTTTTATTATTTTCTCGTCGTGGAGCGGACCCTCTGGGACACTTCCCTCCCTCTTCTTAGGTCCGAACGCTGCCCGGCTTCGAAACACCGGCCGCGCCCTGTGTGCTCCACCCTCTCGCTCTCTCTTTGCTTCCCGACTCGCTGCCCGGCCCTGTTGAAAGGCCACCCGATCGAGCTTCAGTCCGCCGCAGCCCAGGAAGGATCAGAGCACTACCTGCCACCAGCCCGATTAGCTGGGAAACCACGGACCGAGGAACCCAGCCTGGCTCTGGAAAGTCGCACCTGCAAGTTTTTAACCCGATGATTGACGGTCGACGCCCGTTTCTCGAGTTTCAATGGACTCTATTTTTTTTTCTTTCTTCTGGCTCCGACCTTCAACAACGTCGTCGGAGCTGCTGCCGAGTTGCAGGTAAGTACGTTTCTTACTCGTCGCCAGTGTTAAGTCCGTGAATGATTGAGACACGGACTAGCAGGAGTGAAAACAACCAGATCTTTACTGGTGGAAGGCAATAACGAAACTAACAAACAGAGGCTCTCTAGTGCCTTTTATACAGGGGTGGCCACTGCCGGTACTGCAGTCTGAGACCAGTTATTCTCTTAAAGGTACATACACAACAGTATATTGACCTTCGTAGCGAGAGGGTTTGAGTACAGGAACAAGGATGTCTTGCTGCAGTTGTACAGGGCCTTGGTGAGACCACATCTTGAGTATTGTGTGCAGTTTTGGTCGCCTTATCTGAGGAAGGATGTTCTTGCCATGGAAGGAGTTCAGCGAAGATTCACCAGGCTGATACCTGGGATGGCAGGAATGATGTATGAGGAGAGATTGGGACGATTGGGCTTGTACTCGCTGGAGTTCAGAAGAATGAGAGGGGATCTCATTGAAACTTATAAAATTCTGACAGGACTGGACAGACTAGATTCAGGAAGGATGTTCCCGATGGTCGGGGAGTCCAGAACCAGGGGTCACAGCCTAAGGATAAAGGGGTAAGCCATTTAGGACAGAAATGAGGAGGAATTTCTTCACCCAGAGATTGGTGAACCTGTGGAATTCTCTACCACAGAAGGCAGTGGAGGCCAATTCATTAAATATATTCAAGAAAGAGTTGGATATATTTCTTATGGCTAAAGGGATCAAGGAATATGGGGAGAAGGCAGGGACCGGGTACTGAATTTGGATGATCAGCCATGATCGCATTGAATGGTGGAACAGGCTCGAGGGGCCGAATGGCCTACTCCTGCTCCTATCTTCTATGTTTTTATCAGCATGTGGTGTGGGATTCGGTGTGGTGCAGGACTCTGTGGGATACTGTTGTGTGTTGCGGGACTCTGTGGGATATCAACGTGCGGTGCGTGACTCTATTTGATAGTGGCGTGTGGTGCGGGACTCTGTGGGATATCGGTGTGTGGAGTGGGACTCTGTGGGATACCAGCGTGTGGTGTGTGACCCTGTGTGATATCAGTGTGTGGTGTGGGACTCTCTGGGATATCGGCTTGTGGTGTGGGACTCTGTGGGATATCAGCGTGTGGTGTGGGACCCTGTGGGATATCTGGGTGTGGTGAGGGACTCTGTGGGATATCAGCTTGTGGTGTGGGACCCTGTGTGCTATTGGCGTGTGGTGTGAGACCCTGTGTGATATCAGCGTGTGGTGTGGGACTCTATTCGATATTGGCTGTGGTGTGGGATACTGTGTGATATCGGCATGTGGTGCGGGACTCTGATAACAACATGTGGTGTGGGACCCTGTGGGATATCAGCTTGTGGTGTGGGGCTCTATGAGATATTGCCGTGTGTTGCGAGTCTCTATGGGATATCAGCTTGTGGTGTGGGGCTCTATGAGATATTGCCGTGTGTTGCGAGTCTCTATGGGATATCAGCGCGTGGTGTGGGACTCTGTTCGATATTGGCTGTGGTGTGGGACACTGTGTGATATCGGCATGTGGTGTGGGACCCTGTGGGATATCAGTGTGTGGTGTGGGACTCTCTGGGATATCAGTGTGTGGTGTGGGACTCTGTGGGATATCAGCGTGTGGTGTGGGACGCGGTGTGCTATTGGCGTGTGGTTTGGGACCATGTGTGATATCAGCGTATGCTGTGGGATGCAGTGTGATATCAGCGTGTGCTGTGGGATGCAGTGTGATATCAGCGTGTGGTGCGGGACCCTGTGGGATATCTGGGTGTGGTGAGGGACTCTGTGGGATACCGGCTTGTGGTGTGGGACCCTGTGTGCTATTGGCGTGTGGTGTGGGACCCTGTGTGCTATTGGCGTGTGGTGTGGGACCCTGTGTGATATCGGCTTGTGGTGTGGGACGCTATGGGATATTGCCGTGTGTTGCGAATCTCTATGGGATATCAGCGTGTGGTGCGGGACTCTCTGTGATATCAGCGTGTGGTGTGGGACTCTATTCGATATTGGCTGTGGTGTGGGACACTGTGTGATATCGGCATGTGGTGTGGGACCCTGTGGGATATCAGCGTGTGGTGTGGGACGCGGTGTGATATAAGCGTGTGGTGTGGGACTCAGTGTGCTATTGGCGTGTGGTTTGGGACCATGTGTGATATCAGCATGTGCTGTGGGATGCAGTGTGATATTGGCGTGAGGTGCGGGACACTGTGTGATATCGGCATGTGGTGTGGGACCCTGTCTGATATCAGCGTGTGGTGTGGGACCCTGTGTGATACCGGCGTGTGGTGCAGGACCCTGTGTGATAGCGTGTGGTTTGGGACCCTGTGTGATTTCAGCGTGCGGTGCGGGACTCTGTAGGATATCGGCTTGTGGTGTGGGACCCTGTGTGATGTCAGCGTGTGGTGTGGGACTCTGTGGGATATCGGCATGTGGTGTGGGACCCTGTGTGATATCAGCGTGTGGTTCAGGACTCTGTGGGATTTCAGCGTGTGTTGCGGGACCCTGTGTGATATCAGCATGTGGTGTGGGACCCTGTGGGATATCGGGGTGTGGTGAGGGACTCTGTGGGATATCGGCGTGTGGTGTGGGACCCTGTGTGATATCGGCATGGGGTGTGGGACCATGTGCGATATTGGCGTGCAGTGAGGGTCTCTTTGGGATATCAGCATGTGGTGTGGGACCCTGTGTGATATCTGCGTGTGGTGTGGGACCTTGTGGGATATTGAGGTGTGGTGCGGGACTCTGTGGGATATCGGGGCGTGGTGCGGTATTCTCTGATATCAGCGTGTGGTGAGGGACTCTGTGATATTGGCGTGTGGTGTGGGACCCTGTGAGATTTCAGTGTTCAGTCTGGGACCATGTGGGATATCCGCGTGTAGTCTGGGACCCTGTGTGATATGGGCATGTGGTGTGGGACCGTGTGTGATATCAGCGTGTGGTGCGGGATTCTGTTCGATATTTGGCATGTGGTGCGTATTCTCTGATATCAGCATGTGGTGTGGGACTCTCTGGGCTATCAGTGTGTGGTGTCGCACTCTGTGTGATATTGATGTGTGGTGTGGGACCCTGTGAGACTTCAGTGTTCAGTCTGGGACCATGTCGCATATCCACGTGTAGTCTGGGACTCTGTGGGATATCGACGTGTGCTGTGGGCACCTGTGTGATATCGGCATGTGGTGTGGGACCCTGTGTGACATCGATGTGTGGTGTAGGACCCTGTGCGATATTGGCGTGTGGTGAGGGACTCTGTGGGGTATCGGCGTGTGGTGCAGGACCCTGTGTGAAATCGGCGTGTGGTGCGGGATTCTGTGTGATAGCAGTGTGTGGTGTGGTACCCTGTGTGATATCGGCGTGTGGTGTTGGACTCTGTGGGATGTCGGCATGTGGTGTGGTACTATGTGGGATATCGTCGTGTGGTGTGGGATCCTGTGTGATATCGGCGTGTGGTGTGGGACCCTGTGTGATATCGGCATGTAGTGTGGGACCCTGTGTGATATCGGCATGTGGTGTGGGACTCTGTGCGATATCAGCATGTGGTGTGGTACCCTGTGTGATATCGGCGTGTGGTGTTGGGCTCTGTGGGATATCGGCGTGTGGTGTGGTACTATGTGGGATATCGGCGTGTGGTGTGGGACCCTGTGTGATATCGGCGTGTGGTTTGGGACTCTGTGGGATATCAGCGTGTGGTTTGGGACCCTGTGTGATATCAGCGTGTGGTGCGGGTCCCTGTGTGATATGGGCATGTGGTGTGGGACCCTGTGGGATATAAGCGTGTGTTGTGGGACTCTGTGAAATCAGCATGTGGTGTGGGACACTACGCGTTATCAACATGTGGTGCGGGACCCTGTGTGATGGTGGTGTTGGACCCTGTGTGATATCAGCATGTGGTGTGGGACCCTGTGCGATATCGGCATGTGGTGTGAGACCCTGTGGGATATCGGGGTGTGGTGCGCGACTCTGTTCGATGTTTGGCGTGTGGTGCGGTTATCTCTGATATCAGCGTGTGGTGTGGGACTCTCTGGGCTATCAGTGTGTGGTGTCGCACTCTGTGGGATATTGATGTGTGGTGTGGGACCCTGTGAGATTTCAGTGTTCAGTCTGGGACCGTGTCGCATATCCGCGTGTAGTCTGGGACTCTGTGGGATATTGGCGTGTGCTGTGGGCACCTGTGTGATATCGGCATGTGGTGTGGGACCCTGTGTGATAACGGTGTGTGGTGTAGGACCCTATGCGATATTGGCGTGTGGTGTGGGACTCTATGCGATATCAGCATGTGGTGTGGTACCCTGTGTGATATCAGCGTGTGGTGCAGGACCCTGTGTGATATCGGCTTGTGGTGTGGGACTCTATGCGATATCAGCATGTGGTGTGGACCCTGTGTGATATCGGCGTGTGGTGTTGGACTCTGTGGGATATCAGCGTGTGGTGTGGTAATATGTGGGATATCGTCGTGTGGTGTGGGATCCTGTGGGATATCGGGGTGTGGTGCGGGACTCTGTGGGATATCGGCATGTGGTGTGGGACCCTGTGTCATATCAGTCTGTGGAGTGGAACCCTGTGTGAAATCGGCATGTGGTGTGGGATTCGGTGTGATATCAGCGTGTGGTGTGGGACCCTGTGGGATATCGGGGTGTGGTGCGAGACTCTGTTCGATATTGGCGTGCGGTGCGGTATTCTCTGATATCGGTGTGTGGTGTCGCACTCTGTGGGATATTGATGTGTGAGATTGGCATGTGGTGTGGGACCCTGTGTGAAATTGGTGTGTGGTGTGGGACCCTGTGAGATTTCAGTGTTCAGTCTGGGACCATGTCGCATATCCGCGTGTAGTCTGGGACTGTGTGGGATATCAGCGTGTGGTGCGGGATGCTGTGTGATATCGGCATGTGGTGTGAGACCCTGTGGGATATCGGGGTGTGGTGCGCGACTCTGTTAGATGTTTGGCGTGTGGTGCGGTTATCTCTGATATCAGCGTGTGGTGTGGGACTCTCTGGGCTATCAGTGTGTGGTGTCGCACTCTGTGGGATATTGATGTGTGGTGTGGGACCCTGTGAGATTTCAGTGTTCAGTCTGGGACCGTGTCGCATATCCGCGTGTAGTCTGGGACTCTGTGGGATATCGGCGTGTGCTGTGGGCACCTGTGTGATATCGGCATGTGGTGTGGGACCCTGTGTGATAACGGTGTGTGGTGTAGGACCCTATGCGATATCAGCATGTGGTGTGGTACCCTGTGTGATATCAGCGTGTGGTGCAGGACCCTGTGTGATATCGGCTTGTGGTGTGGGATTCTATGCGATATCAGCATGTGGTGTGGACCCTGTGTGATATCGGCGTGTGGTGTTGGACTCTGTGGGATATCAGCGTGTGGTGTGGTAATATGTGGGATATCGTCGTGTGGTGTGGGATCCTGTGGGATATCGGGGTGTGGTGCGGGACTCTGTGGGATATCGGCATGTGGTGTGGGACCCTGTGTCATATCAGTCTGTGGAGTGGAACCCTGTGTGAAATCGTCATGTGGTGTGGGATTCGGTGTGATATCAGCGTGTGGTGTGGGACTCTGTGTGATATCAGCATGTGGTGTGGGACCCTGTGGGATAGCGGGGTGTGGTGCGAGACTCTGTTCGATATTGGCGTGCGGTGCGGTATTCTCTGATATCGGTGTGTGGTGTCGCACTCTGTGGGATATTGATGTGTGATATTGGCATGTGGTGTGGGACCCTGTGTGAAATTGGTGTGTGGTGTGGGACCCTGTGAGATTTCAGTGTTCAGTCTGGGACCATGTCGCATATCCGCGTGTAGTCTGGGACTGTGTGGGATATCAGCGTGTGGTGTGGGATGCGGTGTGCTTTTGGCGTGTGGTTTGGGACCATGTGTGATATCAGCGTGTGCTGTGGGATGCAGTGTGATATCAGCGTGTGGTGCGGGACCCTGTGGGATATCTGGGTGTGGTGAGGGACTCTGTGGGATACCGGCTTGTGGTGTGGGACCCTGTGTGCTATTGGCGTGTGGTGTGGGACCCTGTGTGATATCGGCTTGTGGTGTGGGACTCTATGGGATATTGCCGTGTGTTGCGAGTCTCTATGGGATATCAGCGTGTGGTGCGGGACTCTCTGTTATATCAGCGTGTGGTGCGGGACTCTCTGTGATATCAGTGTGTGGTGTGGGACTCTATTCGATATTGGCTGTGGTGTGGGACACTGTGTGATATCGGCATGTGGGGTGGGACCCTGTGGGATATCAGCGTGTGGTGTGGGACGCGGTGTGATATAAGCGTGTGGTGTGGGACCCTGTGTGATATCGGCGTGTGGTGTGGGACCCTGTGTGATATCGGCATGTGGTGCAGGATCCTGTGTGATAGCGTGTGGTTTGGGACCCTGTGTGATTTCAGCGTGCGGTGCGGGACTCTGTAGGATATCGGCTTGTGGTGTGGGACCCTGTGTGATGTCAGCGTGTGTTGTGGGACTCTGTGAAATCAGCGTGTGGTGTGGGACGCTATGCGTTATCAGCATGCGGTGTGGTACCCTGTGTGATATCGGTGTGTGGTGTGGGACCCTGTGGGATATCGGGGTGTGGTGCGCGACTCTGTTAGATGTTTGGCGTGTGGTGTGGTATTCTCTGATATCAGCGTGTGGTGTGGGACTCTCTGGGCTATCAGTGTGTGGTGTCGCACTCTGTGGGATATTGATGTGTGGTGTGGGACCCTGTGAGATTTCAGTGTTCAGTCTGTGACCATGTCGCATATCCACGTGTAGTCTGGGACTCTGTGGGATATCGGCGTGTGCTGTGGGCACCTGTGTGATATCGGCATGTGGTGTGGGACCCTGTGTGACATCGATGTGTGGTGTAGGACCCTGTGCGATATTGGCGTGTGGTGAGGGACTCTGTGGGGTATCGGCGTGTGGTGCAGGACTCTGTGTGAAATCGGCGTGTGGTGCGGGATTCTGTGTGATAGCAGTGTGTGGTGTGGTACCCTGTGTGATATCGGCGTGTGGTGTTGGACTCTGTGGGATGTCGGCATGTGGTGTGGTACTATGTGGGATATCGTCGTGTGGTGTGGGATCCTGTGTGATATCGGCGTGTGGTGTGGGACCCTGTGTGATATCGGCGTGTGGTATGTGACTCTGGTCTCAGCATGTAGTGTGGGACCCTGTGTGATATCAGCATGTGGTGTGGGACTCTATGCGATATCAGCATGTGGTGTGGTACCCTGTGTGATATCGGCGTGTGGTGTTGGACTCTGTGGGATATCGGCGTGTGGTGTGGTACTATGTGGGATATCGTCGTGTGGTGTGGGATCCTGTGTGATATCGGCGTGTGGTGTGGGACCCTGTGTGATATCGGCGTGTGGTATGTGACTCTGGTCTCAGCATGTAGTGTGGGACCCTGTGTGATATCAGCATGTGGTGTGGGACTCTATGCGATATCAGCATGTGGTGTGGTACCCTGTGTGATATCGGCGTGTGGTGTTGGACTCTGTGGGATATCGGCGTGTGGTGTGGTACTATGTGGGATATCGTCGTGTGGTGTGGGACTCTGTGGGATATAAGCGTGTGGTGTGTGTCTCTGTGGGATATTGGCTTTTGATGTGGGACCCTGTGGGATATCGGGGTGTGGTGTGGGACTCTGTGTGATATCAGCGTGTGGTTTGGGCCCCTGTGTGATATGGGCATGTGGTGTGGGACCCTGTGGGATATAAGCGTGTGTTGTGGGACTCTGTGAAATCAGCGTGTGGTGTGGGACACTACGCGTTATCAGCATGTGGTGCGGGACCCTGTGTGATGTTGGTGTGTGGTGTGGGACCCTGTGTGATATCAGCATGTGGTGTGGGACCCTGTGCGATATCGGCATGTGGTGTGAGACCCTGTGGGATATCGGGGTGTGGTGCGCGACTCTGTTTGATGTTTGGCGTGTGGTGCGGTTATCTCTGATATCAGCGTGTGGTGTGGGACTCTCTGGGCTATCAGTGTGTGGTGTCGCACTCTGTGGGATATTGATGTGTGGTGTGGGACCCTGTGAGATTTCAGTGTTCAGTCTGGGACCGTGTCGCATATCCGCGTGTAGTCTGGGACTCTGTGGGATATTGGCGTGTGCTGTGGGCACCTGTGTGATATCGGCATGTGGTGTGGGACCCTGTGTGATAACGGTGTGTGGTGTAGGACCCTATGCGATATTGGCGTGTGGTGTGGGACTCTATGCGATATCAGCATGTGGTGTGGTACCCTGTGTGATATCAGCGTGTGGTGCAGGACCCTGTGTGATATCGGCTTGTGGTGTGGGACTCTATGCGATATCAGCATGTGGTGTGGACCCTGTGTGATATCGGCGTGTGGTGTTGGACTCTGTGGGATATCAGCGTGTGGTGTGGTAATATGTGGGATATCGTCGTGTGGTGTGGGATCCTGTGGGATATCGGGGTGTGGTGCGGGACTCTGTGGGATATCGGCATGTGGTGTGGGACCCTGTGTCATATCAGTCTGTGGAGTGGAACCCTGTGTGAAATCGGCATGTGGTGTGGGATTCGGTGTGATATCAGCGTGTGGTGTGGGACCCTGTGGGATATCGGGGTGTGGTGCGAGACTCTGTTCGATATTGGCGTGCGGTGCGGTATTCTCTGATATCGGTGTGTGGTGTCGCACTCTGTGGGATATTGATGTGTGAGATTGGCATGTGGTGTGGGACCCTGTGTGAAATTGGTGTGTGGTGTGGGACCCTGTGAGATTTCAGTGTTCAGTCTGGGACCATGTCGCATATCCGCGTGTAGTCTGGGACTGTGTGGGATATCAGCGTGTGGTGCGGGATGCTGTGTGATATCGGCATGTGGTGTGAGACCCTGTGGGATATCGGGGTGTGGTGCGCGACTCTGTTAGATGTTTGGCGTGTGGTGCGGTTATCTCTGATATCAGCGTGTGGTGTGGGACTCTCTGGGCTATCAGTGTGTGGTGTCGCACTCTGTGGGATATTGATGTGTGGTGTGGGACCCTGTGAGATTTCAGTGTTCAGTCTGGGACCGTGTCGCATATCCGCGTGTAGTCTGGGACTCTGTGGGATATCGGCGTGTGCTGTGGGCACCTGTGTGATATCGGCATGTGGTGTGGGACCCTGTGTGATAACGGTGTGTGGTGTAGGACCCTATGCGATATCAGTATGTGGTGTGGTACCCTGTGTGATATCAGCGTGTGGTGCAGGACCCTGTGTGATATCGGCTTGTGGTGTGGGATTCTATGCGATATCAGCGTGTGGTGTGGACCCTGTGTGAAATCGTCATGTGGTGTGGGATTCGGTGTGATATCAGCGTGTGGTGTGGGACTCTGTGTGATATCAGCATGTGGTGTGGGACCCTGTGGGATAGCGGGGTGTGGTGCGAGACTCTGTTCGATATTGGCGTGCGGTGCGGTATTCTCTGATATCGGTGTGTGGTGTCGCACTCTGTGGGATATTGATGTGTGATATTGGCATGTGGTGTGGGACCCTGTGTGAAATTGGTGTGTGGTGTGGGACCCTGTGAGATTTCAGTGTTCAGTCTGGGACCATGTCGCATATCCGCGTGTAGTCTGGGACTGTGTGGGATATCAGCGTGTGGTGTGGGATGCGGTGTGCTTTTGGCGTGTGGTTTGGGACCATGTGTGATATCAGCGTGTGCTGTGGGATGCAGTGTGATATCAGCGTGTGGTGCGGGACCCTGTGGGATATCTGGGTGTGGTGAGGGACTCTGTGGGATACCGGCTTGTGGTGTGGGACCCTGTGTGCTATTGGCGTGTGGTGTGGGACCCTGTGTGATATCGGCTTGTGGTGTGGGACTCTATGGGATATTGCCGTGTGTTGCGAGTCTCTATGGGATATCAGCGTGTGGTGCGGGACTCTCTGTTATATCAGCGTGTGGTGCGGGACTCTCTGTGATATCAGTGTGTGGTGTGGGACTCTATTCGATATTGGCTGTGGTGTGGGACACTGTGTGATATCGGCATGTGGGGTGGGACCCTGTGGGATATCAGCGTGTGGTGTGGGACGCGGTGTGATATAAGCGTGTGGTGTGGGACCCTGTGTGATATCGGCGTGTGGTGTGGGACCCTGTGTGATATCGGCATGTGGTGCAGGATCCTGTGTGATAGCGTGTGGTTTGGGACCCTGTGTGATTTCAGCGTGCGGTGCGGGACTCTGTAGGATATCGGCTTGTGGTGTGGGACCCTGTGTGATGTCAGCGTGTGTTGTGGGACTCTGTGAAATCAGCGTGTGGTGTGGGACGCTATGCGTTATCAGCATGCGGTGTGGTACCCTGTGTGATATCGGTGTGTGGTGTGGGACCCTGTGGGATATCGGGGTGTGGTGCGCGACTCTGTTAGATGTTTGGCGTGTGGTGTGGTATTCTCTGATATCAGCGTGTGGTGTGGGACTCTCTGGGCTATCAGTGTGTGGTGTCGCACTCTGTGGGATATTGATGTGTGGTGTGGGACCCTGTGAGATTTCAGTGTTCAGTCTGTGACCATGTCGCATATCCACGTGTAGTCTGGGACTCTGTGGGATATCGACGTGTGCTGTGGGCACCTGTGTGATATCGGCATGTGGTGTGGGACCCTGTGTGACATCGATGTGTGGTGTAGGACCCTGTGCGATATTGGCGTGTGGTGAGGGACTCTGTGGGGTATCGGCGTGTGGTGCAGGACTCTGTGTGAAATCGGCGTGTGGTGCGGGATTCTGTGTGATAGCAGTGTGTGGTGTGGTACCCTGTGTGATATCGGCGTGTGGTGTTGGACTCTGTGGGATGTCGGCATGTGGTGTGGTACTATGTGGGATATCGTCGTGTGGTGTGGGATCCTGTGTGATATCGGCGTGTGGTGTGGGACCCTGTGTGATATCGGCGTGTGGTATGTGACTCTGGTCTCAGCATGTAGTGTGGGACCCTGTGTGATATCAGCATGTGGTGTGGGACTCTATGCGATATCAGCATGTGGTGTGGTACCCTGTGTGATATCGGCGTGTGGTGTTGGACTCTGTGGGATATCGGCGTGTGGTGTGGTACTATGTGGGATATCGTCGTGTGGTGTGGGACTATGTGTGTTATCGGCGTGTGGTTTGGGACTCTGTGGGATATAAGCGTGTGGTGTGTGTCTCTGTGGGATATTGGCATGTGGTGCGGGTCCCTGTGTGCTATTGGCTTTTGATGTGGGACCCTGTGGGATATCGGGGTGTGGTGTGGGACTCTGTGTGATATCAGCGTGTGGTTTGGGCCCCTGTGTGATATCAGCGTGTGGTGCGGGACCCTGTGTGATATGGGCATGTGGTGTGGGACCCTGTGGGATATAAGCGTGTGTTGTGGGACTCTGTGAAATCAGCGTGTGGTGTGGGACACTACGCGTTATCAGCATGTGGTGCGGGACCCTGTGTGATGTTGGTGTGTGGTGTGGGACCCTGTGTGATATCAGCATGTGGTGTGGGACCCTGTGCGATATCGGCATGTGGTGTGAGACCCTGTGGGATATCGGGGTGTGGTGCGCGACTCTGTTTGATGTTTGGCGTGTGGTGCGGTTATCTCTGATATCAGCGTGTGGTGTGGGACTCTCTGGGCTATCAGTGTGTGGTGTCGCACTCTGTGGGATATTGATGTGTGGTGTGGGACCCTGTGAGATTTCAGTGTTCAGTCTGGGACCGTGTCGCATATCCGCGTGTAGTCTGGGACTCTGTGGGATATCGGCGTGTGCTGTGGGCACCTGTGTGATATCGGCATGTGGTGTGGGACCCTGTGTGATAACGGTGTGTGGTGTAGGACCCTATGCGATATCAGCATGTGGTGTGGTACCCTGTGTGATATCAGCGTGTGGTGCAGGACCCTGTGTGATATCGGCTTGTGGTGTGGGATTCTATGCGATATCAGCGTGTGGTGTGGACCCTGTGTGATATCGGCGTGTGGTGTTGGACTCTGTGGGATATCAGCGTGTGGTGTGGTAATATGTGGGATATCGTCGTGTGGTGTGGGATCCTGTGGGATATCGGGGTGTGGTGCGGGACTCTGTGGGATATCGGCATGTGGTGTGGGACCCTGTGTCATATCAGTCTGTGGAGTGGAACCCTGTGTGAAATCGTCATGTGGTGGGATTCGGTGTGATATCAGCGTGTGGTGTGGGACTCTGCGTGATATCAGCATGTGGTGTGGGACCCTGTGGGATATCGGGGTGTGGTGCGAGACTCTGTTCGATATTGGCGTGCGGTGCGGTATTCTCTGATATCGGTGTGTGGTGTCGCACTCTGTGGGATATTGATGTGTGATATTGGCATGTGGTGTGGGACCCTGTGTGAAATTGGTGTGTGGTGTGGGACCCTGTGAGATTTCAGTGTTCAGTCTGGGACCATGTCGCATATCCGCGTGTAGTCTGGGACTGTGTGGGATATCAGCGTGTGGTGCGGGATGCTGTGTGATATCGGCATGTGGTGTGGGACCCTGTGGGATATCAGTGTGTCGTGTGGGACTCTGTGGGATATCAGTGTGTGGTGTGGGACTCTCTGGGATATCAGTGTGGTGTGGGATGCGGTGTGCTTTTGGCGTGTGGTTTGGGACCATGTGTGATATCAGCGTGTGCTGTGGGATGCAATGTGATATCAGCGTGTGGTGCGGGACCCTGTGGGATATCTGGGTGTGGTGAGGGACTCTGTGGGATACCGGCTTGTGGTGTGGGACCCTGTGTGCTATTGGCGTGTGGTGTGGGACCCTGTGTGATATCGGCTTGTGGTGTGGGACTCTATGGGATATTGCCGTGTGTTGCGAGTCTCTATGGGATATCAGCGTGTGGTGCGGGACTCTCTGTTATATCAGCGTGTGGTGCGGGACTCTCTGTGATATCAGTGTGTGGTGTGGGACTCTATTCGATATTGGCTGTGGTGTGGGACACTGTGTGATATCGGCATGTGGGGTGGGACCCTGTGGGATATCAGCGTGTGGTGTGGGACGCGGTGTGATATAAGCGTGTGGTGTGGGACCCTGTGTGATATCGGCGTGTGGTGTGGGACCCTGTGTGATATCGGCATGTGGTGCAGGATCCTGTGTGATAGCGTGTGGTTTGGGACCCTGTGTGATTTCAGCGTGCGGTGCGGGACTCTGTAGGATATCGGCTTGTGGTGTGGGACCCTGTGTGATGTCAGCGTGTGTTGTGGGACTCTGTGAAATCAGCGTGTGGTGTGGGACGCTATGCGTTATCAGCATGTGGTGTGGGACCCTGTGTGATATCGGTGTGTGGTGTGGGACCCTGTGGGATATCGGGGTGTGGTGCGCGACTCTGTTAGATGTTTGGCGTGTGGTGTGGTATTCTCTGATATCAGCGTGTGGTGTGGGACTCTCTGGGCTATCAGTGTGTGGTGTCGCACTCTGTGGGATATTGATGTGTGGTGTGGGACCCTGTGAGATTTCAGTGTTCAGTCTGGGACCATGTCGCATATCCGCGTGTAGTCTGGGACTCTGTGGGATATCGGCGTGTGCTGTGGGCACCTGTGTGATATCGGCATGTGGTGTGGGACCCTGTGTGATAACGGCGCGTGGTGTAGGACCCTGTGCGATATTGGCGTGTGGTGAGGGACTCTATGCGATATCAGCATGTGGTGTGGGACTCTGTGACATCGGCTTGTGGTGTGGGACTCTATGCGATATCAGCATGTGGTGTGGTACTGTACTGGCCGCGCTAGACGTGCTCCTATCTAGTTATCCAGCAAGTTAAACACTTGTTCAAAATAATTCTTCGTGAAGCCAGCACGGTGGCATAGTGGTTAGCACTGTTGCCTCACAGCGCCAGGGACCCGGGTTCGAATCCGGCCTCAGGTGACTGTCTGTGTGGAGTTTGCTCATTCTCCCCGTGTTTGCGTGGGTTTCCTCCGGGTGCTCCGGTTTCCTCCCACAGTCCAAAGATGTGCGGGTTAGGTTGATTGGCTATGATAAATTGACCCTTAGTGTTAGGGGGATTAAATACGTGGGGTTACGGGGATCGGGTGGGATATGTGTCGGTGCAGGCTCGATGGGCCAAAATGGCCTCTATCTGCACTGTGGGGTTTCTGTGATTCTGTGTGATTCTGTGAAGCCGTTTGCTGTTTGAAGCCTTTACTTGAACAATTTTGTGAAACTGTAAACAAAGATAAAGTATGTTTTGTACATAAACTGAGTACTATACGTTTGATATTACATAAGATATAACATATTTACAACAGTAGAATAGGTTAATTGTATAACTAACTAACATTTGGACTAACTTCTAAAACTATCAAATATTAACCTTTTATAAACATAGGCCTAGAAATTCAGTGGCCTGCGCCACCAGTTTGCGCCCAAAGAGGGCTTTATCGCCACTGTGCAAACCTACCGCGATATTTAGCGGGGCGCTAATGGCGGCGTTAGCCATTAGCGCTGCACCGCCACCGATGACGTCATCGGTGTGCGCAGCGCCCCGCTGGCCATATTTGGTTGCTGCCGCCTCCCCCGCGCCGGCCGCAAACAGCGACCGGTACACGGGGCCTACCTGTGCCGGTAGTGGGGCGAGTTAAGGTGGAGGTGCGGCTGGCCGCTTTTTCGGCAGCCGCCTGCCCACACCTCCTTCCCCGGCCTCCTACACCCCCCCCCCCGCGGCATTGCCGGCTGGTTCCAGAGAGCCCGGCACTTCTCCTTGGTGCCGGGCTCATTTGCCGGCACTCGCGAGTGGGGATCGCGCTGTTGCAGGCACCTCCCCCTTAAGAACGAGAGGAAGGCCTGCAGTACCGCAGGCTGCCGTGCCGCAGCGGGTGGCGCTGCGGCACTTTACACGCCGATATTCAGTTTCAGCGCCCCAAGTGGGGCGCCGAAACCCTTGTTTAGCGGCCGGCTTCCACTTGGGGCGCTGAAACTGAATTTCTCGCTGGCGCAAGTGGCTCCGCGTGCAGCGGTAATTCCTGGGCGCCCCTAACTGAATTTCTAGCCCATAGTGTTATCAAAATACTACTCTGACAACGTTGCTATTATGCTAAGAAACAAAGATACTCACAGATATTGCGCTTGGCCTAACATATGAAATCAGATTACATTGGATTGTGAAAGCCTTATGGAATCCTCCATTACTGCCAGGTTCTTCCTGGAATTCTACTTCCTGTGTTACACAGGAAGAAAGGTACGAAGGTCAAATGACCTCTCACAGGAAGAAAGGAACAAAGGTCAAATGACCTCACACAGGAAGAAAGGTAGAAAGGTCAGATGACCTTTCCAGCATACAAACTGCTAACACAATAACCACCACCAGAGGGTGCTATCTGCATATAAAATGTTCATTGCATGTAAAAAGTCCATTGGTCCAGAACACTCCCTGTCTGGGGTCGTTAACGACTCCACATAGTCCGAACTCTACTTGTCACTGGAGTCCTCTGGCGACAAAAGAAGAACCACCTCAGAGACGGTCCGTCGGTGTCGATGATAGGATGCAGCTTCATTAGACTGCTGTGGGGGGGTAGGTTGCGTTCTGCTACGCACAGTTCCAATCTGGGTATGGTGAGGTCTGGCTGGGGCGCCAACTTGCCTCTATCAAAGACGAAGCCGATTTTGCTTTGTCCCTTGAGTGGTGACCTTCAGATAAGCCACACTTGCAATGGCCTTAGCGGATGCGTCTGCAAAGACGCAAAGCTCTTTGAATTGGGCATTTAAGGGAGAGAAAGACGAATAGCAGCGAGGTATTCGGATCTCCTGTAAGTCTTGGAGTGAGTCTCTCCATCTGTCCCACTCTGCTTCCATCTCTTTGGGGAGAGGTGAATCCCACTCTTCAGCGCGTGTGGAGAGTTCCCTGAGGAGTAGCCTGCCTTGTATGGTGACAGGGGCTAAGAAGCCGAGAGGGTCGTATAGACTGTTTACTGTAGAGAGCATTCCTCTACGTGTGAAGGGTTTCTTGACGTCTAAGACTTGGAACGTGAACGTGTCTCTTGCTATGTTCTACGACACCCCTCGGCTACACTGTAGGGGGAGGTCATCAGTGAAGAGGTCTAGGTCTTTGACGTCCTTAGCACGATCTTCAGGGGGGAATGCCTCCATCACTGCTGGTCTGTTAGAGGCTATCTTATGCAGCCTGAGGTTGGATAGTGCAAGTAGTTCCTGGGCTCGTCCGAGGGTACTGATGGCCTCTGCTTCCGTCGGGAATGACTTCAGTGCGTCGTCGACAAAGAACTCTCGTTCGATGAACCCTCTCACATCACTGCCAAAGTCGTCGTCTTCTTCCTTGGCAGCCCTCCTTAGTCCGTATATGGCGACAGCAGGGGATGGGCTATTCCCAAAGACATGGACACGCATTCTGTAGTCCACTATGTCTCTATTGGGGTCATTGTCCCGATACCACAGGAAGCGGAGGAAGTCTCTGTGGTCTTCTCTCACCACGAAGCAATGAAATATGTGCTGGATATCGGCAGTGATGGTGACGGGCTCTTTCCTGAATCTCATGAGCACTCCCAAGAGGCTGTTGTTAAGATCGGGCCCTGTGAGGAGTACGGCGTTGAGAGAGACTCCCTGATATGGTGCACTGGAGTCAAACACCACGCGGATCTGTTCCGGCTTTTTGGGGTGATAGACTCCGAAGGAAGGGAGGTACCAACACTCTTGGCCTTCCTGGAGTGGAGGAGCTATCTCTGCATAATCGTTGACAAGCATTTTCTTGACAAATACTAGGAAGTGTGCTTTCATCTTTTCAGATTCCTGGCAACATCCTACAGGGTACACATTAATGAGGCATATCTTGGAGCATGCTCTTGCACTCACTCCTTCTCCACACACCTCGCTGCACCTGGATGTAATCTCCGGACCGGCAGCTCCCTCTCTCTCCCCGCCGTGCTCTGAAGCAGGAGGAGGCGACTCTGACTCCCAAGGAGCTGGGCCTGGGTGGAGTGCTGAAATGTGCCGATCACTTTCACATTCAGTGCATTTTGCATCTACCTTGCAGTTCTTGGCGAGATGGCTCGTGGAAGAGCAGCACTTGAAACATATAGAGTTCTCTAAGATATTGTTTCCGATCTTCCAGGGACATCTCCCTGAAGCCTCTGCACTTCTTTAAAGGATGGGGCTTGTTGTGGATAGGGCATTGTTTGCTCATATCCTCAGGTTTCTTCTGAATCTTTGTGTGCTCAATTGAGGACACTTGCATTTTGTGGACAGATATTGGTGTCTTTCCATGTCTGTCGAACTTGTCTCTTCTGGCAAGTGCTGGGTGGGAGGAGAAGAAGTTGAAGCTGGGGTCATTTCTGGCTTTGGCTTCTTTACGGATGAATTTAACGAACGCAGAGAATTTTGATCCAAACGTTATCCACTTCTCCTGCAGGTTAAATGGAAGCTTCTCAATGATGGGACTTACCCCTCTGGAAGTGTCTAAGTATGATAGACCGGGTAGGTAGCCGTCCTGCTTTGCGGCTTCGAGTTCCGACAGCAGATCTCCAAGGTCGCGGAGCTTCTGGGGTTCCTTACTCGTCAACCTCGAAAAGTTCTCCAACCTGTCAAAAGAGAGCCCTTTCAATGGCTTCGGGCGAGCCGTAGCTTTCTTCCAGCCTCGCCCAAGCCTTCTTCAACCCCTCTGGCAGCTGTCCCACATTGGCCGCTTTTATCCTGCAGGCCTGTCCGGCGGAGTCTGGGCCGAGCCATTTGATAAGGAGGCCGAGCTCTTCTCCTGCCGACAGGTCTAAGCCCGATATGGCATCGTGGAAGCAGGACTTCCAAGCCCGATAATTCTCCGGCCTGTCATCAAACTTAATTAACCCCGAAGTCACCAGCTGGGGGCGTGCAAGGTATTTGGCGAGGTCGTAGGTGCTGGGACCTGTGCCAGGGTTGCCTTGGCTAGGGGCTCTGTTGGGGGTCTCAAGGAACCGAGAGGGGATTTGCCTCTGACTTTCTCTATTCGGCGTCCTATTCCTCTGCACCGTGTCTTCCGTTCTGCTGGGGAGACTGCGGCTTGAGGCACGCCGTCTGCTTTGACCTTGATTGGCAACTTGTGGCATGTTATACGAAGTGCTTGGGTCTGTAGAGATGTGCGGGCCTCCATCCCTTTCTCCTGTAAACTGTATGTCGGCATGGTCGCTCACGTAATCTATGGTGCGCTGTCGTGGACTCAGCCACGAAACGGGAATTAAAGGTTTGTAAGCTGTCTCGGGAACAGCTCCCTCCAAAATTGCCTCGAATACTTGTGTCTCGGCTAATGCAGCATCTATCTCTTTTTGTTGCTGCAGAGCGTCTAATGTGGCTTGGAGACGGGCCTGTTCAGCCTGGCGTTCCACTTGGTGACGGGCCTGTTCCGCTTGGAGTCGGGTCTGTTCTGCTTGGAGTCGGGTCTGTTCTGCTTGGAATCGGGCCTGTTCTGCTTGGAGTCGGGCCTGTTCTGCTTGGGGTTCAGCTTGGAGACGGGCCTGTCTTACTTTTATTTCTATTTCACTGTTCGCATGTGCAGCTCTGGCTTGAGCTGCCACTAGATTAGCCCGTGCTCTGGCGATAGTCACGCTTATTCTAGAACCACCTGATGACCGTGTACCAGCTTGCGATCTGACGTAACCGGAGCTTATAGACCGATTGTCACCTTCTACAGTTTCGTCTGCCTGTTTAAGGTCTTCTCCTCGCTGCAAAGCATTTTCGTTATTATCTTCTGACATGTTGATGTGAGGTAGATGTGCTCTACGAGGTTAAGGCTTACACTGGGTTCCTCCTGCTCCGCTCTTCACAGCTAGCCGTATTGCTATCTTTTCACTGATATCTTTTCACTGTACTGGCCGCGCAAGACATGCTCCTATCTAGTTATCCAGCAAGTTAAACACTTATTCAAAATAATTCTTCGTGAAGCCGTTTGCTGTTTGAAGCCTTTACTTGAACAATTTTGTGAAACTGTAAACAAAGATAAAGTATGTTTTGTACATAAACTGAGTACTATACATTCGATATTACATAAGATATAACATATTTACAACAGTAGAATAGATTAATTGTATAACTAACTAACATTTGGACTAACTTCTATAACTATCAAATATTAACCTTTTATAAACATAGTGTTATCAAAATACTACTCTGACAACGTTGCTATTATGCTAAGAAACAAAGATACTCACAGATATTGCGCTTGGCCTAACATATGAAATCAGATTACATTGGATTGTGAAAGCCTTATGGAATCCTCCATTACTGCCAGGTTCTTCCTGGAATTCTACTTCCTGTGTTACACAGGAAGAAAGGTACGAAGGTCAAATGACCTCTCACAGGAAGAAAGGAACAAAGGTCAAATGACCTCACACAGGAAGAAAGGTAGAAAGGTCAGATGACCTTTCCAGCATACAAACTGCTAACACAATAACCACCACCAGAGGGTGCTATCTGCATATAAAATGTTCACTGCATGTAAAAAGTCCATTGGTCCAGAACAGGTACCCTGTGTGATATCAGCGTGTAGTGTGGTACCCTGTGTGATATCAGCGTGTGGTTTGGGACCCTGTGTGATATCAGCGTGTGGTGCAGGACCCTGTGTGATATCGGCTTGTGCTGTGGGACTCTATGCGATATCAGCATGTGGTGTGGTACCCTGTGTGATATCGGCATGTGGTGTTGGACTCTGTGGGATATCAGCGTGTGGTGTGGTACTATGTGGGATATCGTCGTGTGGTGTGGGATCCTGTGTGATATCAGTTTGTGGGGTGAGACTCTGTGTGATATTGGCGTGTGGTGTGGGACCCTGTGGGATATCGGGGTGTGGTGCGGGACTCTGTAGGATATCGGCATGTGGTGTGGGACCCTGTGTCATATCAGTCTGTGGAGTGGAAACCTGTGTGAAATCAGCATGTGGTGCGGGATTCTGTGTGATATCAGCATGTGGTGTGGGACCCTGTGGGATATCGGGGTGTGGTGCGAGACTCTGTTCGATATTGGCGTGTGGTGCGGTATTCTCTGATATCAGTGTGTGGTGTCGCACTCTGTGGGATATCGCTGTGTGATATTGGCGTGTGGTGTGGGACCCTGTGTGAAATTGGTGTGTGGTGTGGGACCCTGTGAGATTTCAGTGTTCAGTCTGGGACCATGTTGCATATCCGCGTGTAGTCTGGGACTGTGTGGGATATCGGCGTGTGGTGCGGGATGCTGTGTTATATCGGCGTGTGCTGTGGACACTTGTGTGATATCGGGATGTGGTGTGGGACCCTGTGTGATATTGGCATGTGGTGTAGGACCTTGTGCGATATTGGCGTGTGGTGAGGGACTCTGTGGGATATCGGCATGTGGTGTGGGACCCTGTGTGATATCGGCATGTGGTGTGGGACTCTATGCGATATCAGCGTGTGGTGTGGGACTCTGTGGGATATCGGCGTGTGGTTTGGGACCCTGTGTGATATCAGAGTGTACTGCGGGACCCTGTGTGATATTGGCCTGTGGTGCGGGATTCTGTGTGATATCGGCGTGTGTTGTGGGATTCTGGGATGTCGGCTTGTGATGTGGTACTATGTGGGATATCGTCGTGTGTTGTGGGACCCTGTGTGATATTGGCGTGTGGTGTGGGATTCTGTGTGATATCCGCATGTAGCCTGGGACTCTGTGGGATATTGACAAGTGGTGTGGGACGCTATGAGTTATCAGCATGTGGTGTGGGACTCTATTCGATATCGGTGTGTGGTGCGGGACTCTGTGGGATATTGGTGTGTGGTATGGGACTCTGTGGAATTTCAGCGTGTGGTGCGGGACCCTGTGTGATATCAGCATGTGGTGTGGGACCCTGTGGGATATCGGGGTGTGGTGCGCGACTCTGTTCGATATTGGCATGTGGTGTGGTATTTTCTGATATCAGCGTGTGGTGTGGGACTCTCTGGGCTATCAGTGTGTGGTGTCACGCTCTGTGGGATATTAATGTGTGGTGTGGGACTCTGTGATATTGGCGTATGGTGTGGGACCCTGTGAGATTTCAGTGTTCAGTCTGGGACCATGTCGCATATCCACGTGTAGCCTGGGACTCTGTGGGATATCGGCGTGTGCTGTGGGCACCTGTGTGATATCGGCATGTGGTGTGGGACCCTGTGTGATATCGGCGTGTGGTGTAGGGCCCTGTGCGATATTGGCGTGTGGTGAGGGACTCTGTGGGATATCGGCATGTGGTGTGGGACTGTGTGTGATATCGGCTTATGGTGTGGGACTCTATGCGATATCAGCATGTGGTGTGGTACCCTGTGTGATATCAACGTGTGGTGTGGTACCCTGTGGGATATCGGTATGTGGTGTGGGACCCTGTGTGATATCGGCGTGTGGTATGGGACTCTGATATCAGCATGTGGAGTGGGACTCTGTGTGATATCGGCGTGTGGCGTAGGACACTGTGGGATTTCAGCGTGTGGTGCGGGACCCTGTGTGATATTGGCGTGTGGTGTGGGACCCTTTGTGATATTGGCTTGTGGTGTGAGACCCTTTGTGATATCGGGGTGTGGTGCGGGACTCTGTGGGATATCGGCATGTGGTGTGGGACCCTTGGGCATATCGGCGTGTGGTGTGGGACTCTGGGATACCGGCGTGTGGTGTGGGACTCTGTGTGATATCAGCATGTGGTGTGCGACCCTGTGTGATATCGGCGTTTGGTTTGGGACCCTGTGGGATATCAGCGTGTGGTGTGGGACTCTGTGGGATATTGGCATGTGGTGTGGTACCCTGTGTGATATCGGCGTGTGGTGCAGGACTCTGTGGGATATCAGTGTGTGGTGCAGGACTCTGTGGGATTTCAGCATGTGGTGTGGGACCCTGTGTAATATCGGCATGTGGTGTGGGATCCTGTGGGATATCGGGGTGTGGTGCGGGACTCTGTTCGATATTGGCATGTGATGTGGGACCATGTGTGAGCGTGTGGTGTGGGACCCTGTGTGAAATTGGTGTGTGATGTGGGATCCTGTGTGATATCACTGTGCGTGGTGGGACTCTGTGGGATATTGCCGTGTGTTGTAGGACTCTGTGTGATATCAGCATATAATATGTGAATCTGTGTGATATTGGCGTGTGGTGCGGGACTCTGCAGGATATAAGCGTGTTGTATGGGACTCTGTGGGATTTCAGCGTGTGGTGCGGGACCCTGTGTGATATCGGCGTGTGGTGTGGGACCCTGTGGGATATCTGGGTGTGGTGTGGGACCCTGTGTGATATCAGTGTGTGGAGCGGGACCCTGTGGGATATCGGGGTGTGGTGCGCGACTCTGTTCGATATTGGCATGTGGTGCGGTATTCTCTGATATCAGCGTGTGGTGTGGGACTCTGTGGGATATCAGTGTGTGGTGTCGCACCCTGTGTGATATTGGCGTGTGGTGTGGGACCCTGTAAGATTTCAGTGTTCAGTCTGGGACCATGTTGCATATCCGTGTGTAGTCTGGGACTCTGTGGGATATCGGCCTGTGGTGCGGGATGCTGTGTGCTTTCGGCGTGTGGTGTGGGCACCTGTGGGATTTCAGCGTGTGGTGTGGGACCCTTTGTGTTATCGGCGTGTGGTGTGGGACCCTGTGGGATATCGGGCTGTCGTGCGGGATTCTGTGGGATATCGGCTTGTGGTGTGGGACCCTGTGTGATATCAGCGTGTGGTGCGGGACCCTGTGTGATATTGGCGTGTGGTGTGGGACCCTTTGTGTTATCGGCGTGTGGTGTGGGACCCTGTGGGATATCAGGGTGTTGTGCGGGATTCTGTGGGATATCGGCTTGTTGTGTGGGACCCTGTGTGATATCAGCATGTGCTGTGGGACTCTGTGATATCAGCGTGTGGTGTGGGACTCTGTGGGATATCAGCGTGTGGTCTGGGACCCTGTGTGATATCAGCATGTGGTGAGGGACCATGTGTGATATCGGCATGTGGTGTGGGATCCTGTGTGATGCCAGCGTGTGGTGTGGGACTCTATTTGATATTGGCGTGTGGTGTGAGACTCTGTGGGATATCGGTGTGTGGTGTGGGACTCTAGGATTTCAGCGTGTGGTGCGGGATCCTGTGTGATATTGGCGTGTGGTGTGGGACCCTGTGTGATATCAACGTGTGGTGTGGGACTCTGTGGGATTTCAGCGTGTGGCGTGGGACCCTGTGTGATATCGGCATGTGGTGTGGGATACCGGGGTGTGGTGCGGGACTCTGTTCGATATTGGCATGTGATGTGGGACCATGTGGGATATCAGGGTGTGGTGTGGGACCCTGTGTGATATCAGTGTGTGGAGCGGGACCCTGTGGGCTATCGGGGTGTGGTGCGCGACTCTGTTCGATATTGGCATGTGTTGCGGTGTTCTCTGATATCAGCGTGTGGTGTTGGACTCTGTGGGATATCAGTGTGTGGTGTCGCACTCTGTGGGATATTCATGTGTGGTGTGGGACTCTGTGTGATATTGGCGTGTGGTGTGGGACCCTGTGTGAAATTGATGTGTGGTGTGGGACCCTGTGGGATATCGGTGTGTGGTGTGGAACTCCCTAGGATTTCAGCGTGTGGTGCGGGACCCTGTGTGATGTTGGCGTGTGGTGTGGGACCCTTTGTGTTATCGGCGTGTGGCGTGGGACCCTGTGGGATATCGGGGTGTTGTGTGGGACGCTGTGTGATATCAGCGTGTGGTGTGGGACTCTGTGGGATATCAGCGTGTGGTCTGGGACCCTGTGTGATATCAGCATGTGGTGAGGGACCATGTGTGATATCGGCGTGTGGTGTGGGATCCTGTGTGATATCGGCGTGTGGTGTGGGACTCTATTTGATATTGGCGTGTGGTGTGAGACTCTGTGGGATATCGGTGTGTGGTGCGGGACTCTAGGATTTCAGCGTGTGGTGCGGGATCCTGTGTGATATTGGCATGTGGTGTGCGACCCTGTGTGATATCAACGTGTGGTGTGGGACTCTGTGGGATTTCAGCGTGTGGCGTGGGACCCTGTGTGATATCGGCATGTGGTGTGGGATACCGGGGTGTGGTGCGGGACTCTGTTCGATATTGGCATGTGATGTGGGACCATGTGGGATATCAGGGTGTGGTGTGGGACCCTGTGTGATATCAGTGTGTGGAGCGGGACCCTGTGGGCTATCGGGGTGTGGTGCGCGACTCTGTTCGATATTGGCATGTGGTGCGGTGTTCTCTGATATCAGCGTGTGGTGTTGGACTCTGTGGGATATCAGTGTGTGGTGTCGCACTCTGTGTGAAATTGATGTGTGGTGTGGGACCCTGTGGGATATCGGTGTGTGGTGTGGGACCCTGTGTGATAAAGGCTTGTGGAGTGGGACCCTGTGTGATATCGGCGTGTGGTGTGGGACTCTATTCGATATTGGCATGTGGTGTGAGACTCTGTGGGATATCGGTGTGTGGTGTGGGACTCTGTAGGATTTCAGCGTGTGGTGCGGGATCCTGTGTGATATTGGCGTGTGGTGTGGGACCATGTGTGATATCGGCGTGTGGTGTGGGACCCTGTGTGATAAAGGCTTGTGGAGTGGGACCCTGTGTGATATCGGCGTGTGGTGTGGGACTCTATTCGATATTGGCATGTGGTGTGAGACTCTGTGGGATATCGGTGTGTGGTGTGGGACTCTGTAGGATTTCAGCGTGTGGTGCGGGATCCTGTGTGATATTGGCGTGTGGTGTGGGACCCTTTGTGTTATCAGTGTGTGGTGTGGGACCCTGTGTGTTATCAGTGTGTGGTGTGGGACCCTGTGTGATATCAGCGTGTGGTGTGGGACTCTGTGGGATTTCAGCGTGTGGTGTGGGACCCTGTGGGATATCTGGGTGTGGTGTGGGACCCTGTGTGATAGCACTGTGTGGAGCGGGACCCTGTGGGATATCGGTGTGTGGTGCGCGACTCTGTTCGATATTGGCATGTGGTGCGGTATGCTCTGATATCAGCGTGTGGTGTGGGACTCTGTGGGATATCAGTGTGTGGTGTCGCACTCTGTGTGATATTGGCGTGTGGTGTGGGACCCTGTGTGAAATTGATGTGTGGTGTGGGACCCTGTGAGATTTCAGTGTTCAGTCTGGGACCATGTCGCATATCCGTGTGTAGTCTGGGACTCTGTGGGACAGCGGCCTGTGGTGCGGGATGCTGTGTGCTTTCGGCGTGTGGTGTGCGCACTTGTGGGATTTCAGCGTGTGGTGTGGGACCCTTTATGTTATCGGCGTGTGGTGTGGGACCCTGTGGGATATCGGGGTGTCGTGCAGGATTCTGTGGGATATCGGCATGTGGTGTGGGACCCTTTGGCATATCGGCGTGTGGTGTGGGACTCTGTGGGATACCGGCGTGTGGTGTGGGACTCTGTGGGATATCAGTGTGTGGTGTGGGACCCTGTGTGATATCAGCATGTGGTGTGGGACTCTGTGGGATATCAGCGTGTGGTGTGGGACTCTGTGGGATATTGGCATGTGGTGTGGCACCCTGTGTGATATCGGCGTGTTGTGTAGGACTCTGTGGGATATCAGCGTGTGGTGCAGGACTCTGTGGGATTTCAGCATGTGGTGTGGGACCCTGTGTGATATCGGCATGTGGTGTGGGATCCTGTGGGATATCAGCGTGTGGTGTGGGACTCTGTGGGATATCAGCGTGTGGTGTGGGACTCTGTGGGATGCCAGCGTGTGGTGTGATATCGGTGTGTGGTGCAGAATTCTGTGTGATATCAGTGTGTGGTGTGGGACCCTGTGTGATATCAGCATGTGGTGTGGGACCCTGTGTGATATCAGCATGTGGTGTGGGACTCTATGGGATATCAACATGTGTGGGATCCTGTGTGATATCACTGTGTGGGGTGGGACTCTGTGGGATATTGCCGTGTGTTGTAGGACTCTGTGTAATATCAGCGTGTAGTATGGGATTCATTGTGATATCGAGGTGTGGTGTGGGACTCTATGTGATATTGGCGTATGGTGTGGGACTCTGGGATTTCAGCGTGTGGTGCGGGACCCTGTGTGATATTGGCGTGTGGTGTTGGGCTCTGTGGAATATCGTCGTGTGGTGTGGTACTATGTGGGATATCGTCGTGTGTTGTGGGACTCTGTGGGATATCGGCGTGTGGTATGGGTCTCTGATATCAGCATGTGGTGTGGGACTCTGTGGGATATAAGCGTGTGGTGTGGGACTCTGTGGGATATTGGCATGTAGTGTGGTACCCTGTGTGATATCGGCGTGTGGTGTGGGGACCCTGTGGGATATCGGCGTGTGGTGTGGGACCCTGTGTGATATCAGCATGTGGTGTGGGACCCTGTGTGAAATTGGCGTGTGCTGTGGGTGTAATGAAATCTGTTTGTCTTAGTCCTGTATTCGTTTTGCACTCATGTATATTACCCTCCCCCACTGTGTATAGTTTCACTTCCTCTTTCCCGACTAACCTGGGAGGTTCCAGGTCTTGGCTCTTGGCTCCGCCCCTGACTTCTCTTACATAAAGAGCCCAGGATCTGTATGACTCATTCCTGTGAACCAGTCGGCGTGTTGAGATGTTAGCTCTGATCTTAGTGATTAAAAGCCTACTTGTTTAAGTCTATAACTTCTAGTTTTGTGGTTATTGAAGGCCCATCAATTTTAATCACTAAAGAATACTAGGATGGATCGACTCCTAAAACCAGAGCATCTGGACTTGGATCCACATTCTACTGATGCATCAAATCAATTTGGACACTGGCTCAAATGCTTCGAACTCTTCGCGGGGGCCTCATCCGCTAGCAAGGTAGATAAACTGAGTCTACTGACTACTCGCGTAAGTCATCGGATTTATTTGTTCATCCAGGATGCCACCTCTTACACGGAGGCCATCACTATCCTGAAGGCCCAATACCAGAGGCCGGTAAACGAAGTGTATGCCAGACATCTGCTGGCTACACGCAGGCAGCGACCAGAGGAATTAATGGACGATTTCTTACAGGGCCTAAAGGACCTGGTCTGGGACTGTAACTGCAAGGCCGTGACGGCCAACGCGTACTCTGACGAATTGGTCCGCGATTCGTTCATCACGGGCCTCAAATCGAATTATATCCGGCAGAGACTGCTGGAGAAGGAGGTCCTGGACTTAAAAAAGGCGCGATCGCTGGACGTGGCCCAGAGAAACTCTGACTCCTATTCTTCCGGCCATGCGGCCCTCACTGCCTCGTGCGCGCCGAGGGGGCCGCTATCTTGGAATCAGCCATCTTCCCCATCCAGGTATCAGACCAGCTCTACACCGCCGGAGTCCCCACACAGAAGTTCACCCAGGAGTTCTACTACAGCGGCAATGTCTCGAGGCCCGAAATGCTACTTCTGCGGCCAGGCCAAGCACCCCAGACAACGATGCCCAGCGAAGGACGCTACATGCTTCAAATGTAAGAAAAAGGGGCATTTTAGCAAAGTCTGCAGGGGGAATCCGATTTCCAACTCCATCACCGCCTTGTGCGTGCTGTGCGGGCCGCCATCTTGGGATCCGCCATCTTTTCCCGACTCAACGGCCGCCCAGGGCCCAACAGTGGCTTCGATCACGGTGGATCAATCCAGGCCACACCCGTTGACAAAATCCATGATGGACATACAGGTAAACAGGAATTTAACGAAATGTTTAATTGACTGTGGGAGTACCGAGAGTTTTATCCACCCTAGCCTGGTACGGCGGCACTCATTAACGGTAACCCCTACATGGAGCAGAATTGCTATGGCTGCTAAGCCCCACACTTCGGACATTTTGGGCTACTGTGTGGTAACACTGACTGTAAAAGGCACGGACTACAAGGATTTTAAACTCCTCGTGATGCCAGAACTCTGTGTTAATGTAATCTTGGGCCTGGACTTCCAGTGCCACCACGAAAGTGTCACGCTAGCATATGGCGGGTCCCAGCCGCCACTCACAATCTGTGGCCTATCAACCTTAAAAATCAGCCCGCCCTCTTTATTCGCTAATCTCGCTCCGAACTGTAGGCCCATAGCGACCAAAAGTAGACGGTACAGTCTGGAAGACAGACACTTTATCAAGGCGGAAGTGGACAGACTCCTGCAGGAAGGCATTATTGAATGCAGTAGCAGCCCGTGGTGTGCCCAAGTAGTCATAGTTAAAAATAGCGAAAAGAAACGGATGGTAATTGGCTACAGCCAGACTGTTAATATTTATACCCAGCTGGACGCCTACCCTTTACCCCGCATATCAGAAATGGTCAACCAGATTGCGCAATACCGAGTCTTCTCGACTATCGACCTCAAATCTGTGTATCACCAGCTCCCCATTAGAATGGAGGATCGCCCATACACCGCCTTCGAGGCGAACGGGTGCATCTACCATTTTCTCAGAGTGCCCTTCGGAGTAACAAGTGGGGTCTCGGTCTTCCAACGTGAGATGGACCGCATGGTTGACGAGAATAAACTACAAGCTACCTACCCCTATCTGGACAATGTCACTATCTGCGGGCACAACCAGCAAGACCACGATCTAAATCTTGCGAGATTTTTAAAAACTGCCCTAAAGCTGAATCTAACCTACAACGAAGACAAATGTGTCTTCAACACAACCCGTCTCTGTATCCTCGGCTGTGTGGTGGAAGATTGGGTAATTGGACCGGACCCTGACCGATTACGCCCCCTAAAGGAACTGCCCCTGCCACACAATCCCAAAGCTTTAAAAAGGTGCCTGGGATTTTTTTCGTATTATGCCCAATGGGTGCCCAATTACTCTGATAAGGCCCGACCCCTCATTAAATCGACGTCCTTCCCACTATCAGCTGAAGCTCGGGAGGCTTTCACCAGTATTAAACAGGACATTGAAAGGGCTGCAGTGTGTGCAGTGGACGAATGCATTCCCTTTCAAGTCGAAAGCGATGCGTCAGACTTTGCCTTAGCTGCAACCCTCAATCAGGCTGGGAGACCTGTGGCCTTCTTCTCCCGAACCCTTCAGGGACCTGAAATCAGGCACTCTTCTGTCGAGAAGGAGGCACAGGCTATAGTGGAGGCAGTGCGGCACTAGAGACACTACCTAGCCGGCAAACGTTTCACCCTGCTCACCGACCAGCAGTCGGTGGCTTTCATGTTTAATAACAAACAAAGGGGGAAAATCAAGAATGACAAAATACTCAGGTGGAGGATCGAACTATCCACGTTCGACTATGATATTATGTACAGGCCGGGAGCCCTTAATGAACCCCCAGACGCCCTATCGCGGGGAATGTGTGCCAGCATTCATACGGACAAATTACAGGGTCTCCACAACGACCTCTGTCACCCAGGGGTCACCCGACTATACCATTTTATAAAGTCCCGCAATCTGCCCCACTCCATCAAGGAGGTCATGGCAATGACCAGAGCCTGCCGCATCTGTGCGGAATGCAAGCCTCGTTTCTACAGGCCTGACCGTGCACACCTTATCAAAGCCACACGGCCATTCGAGCGCCTAAGTCTGGACTTCAAGGGACCCCTTCCCTCTGCCGACCGTAATGTATACTTCCTCAATATCATTGATGAATATTCCTGCTTCCCCTTCGCCATTCCCTGCCCAGACATGACCAGTGCCACGGTCATCAAGTGTCTCTGTAATCTATTCTGCATGTTTGGCATGCCGAACTACATACACAGCGATAGGGGGACGTCATTCATGAGTAACGAGCTGCGCCAGTTCTTGCTCTCGAAGGGGATAGCCACTAGCTACAACCCCCGGGGTAATGGGCAAGTGGAAAGGGAGAATGCTACTGTTTGGAAGGCTGTCACGTTAGCCTTAAAGTCAAAAGGCCTTCCGACCTCCCGCTGGCAGGAAGTCCTCCCAGACGTGCTCCACTCCATAAGGTCTCTGTTATGTACTGCCACTAACGCTACCCCTCACGAAAAGATGTTCGTTTTCCCCCGGAAATCCACTTCGGGCATATCTCTACCCACGTGGCTGACGTCTCCGGGGACAGTACTATTGCGGAAGCACGTGAGAGGCCATAAAACGGACCCCCTTGTGGAAAAGGTACAGCTCCTCCATGCAAACCCTCAGTACGCCTATATCGAATACTCTGACGGGCGAGAGGACACTGTTTCCATAAAAGACCTCGCTCCCTCGGGGAGCGGAGAGAACGATGGGAGACTACCCGATGAAGACCTACACTACAAAGAGACAGGACGCCCAGAGGTATCAATACCCAACTTTAACCTGGAGGACACTGCAGATAACCTGGAAGACACTGCGGAGGCCCGGACAGCGGAGGAACCAGAATCCACTCCCCTAGAGGCACCCCAACCGGCTTTGCGCCAATCACTGAGAACTGCAAAACCTCCTGACAGACTCACTTATACCAACTTTTAAGAAACATCACCCCGATGGACTAAATCTATAGAAGGGGTGAATGTAATGAAATCTGTTTGTCTTGATCCTGTATTCGTTTTGCACTCATGTATATTACCCTCCCCCACTGTGTATAGTTTCACTTCCTCTTTCCCGACTAACCTGGGAGGTTCCAGGTCTTGGCTCTTGGCTCCGCCCCTGACTTCTCTTACATAAAGATCCCAGGACCTGTATGACTCATTCCTGTGAACCAGTCGGCGTGTTGAGATGTTAGCTCTGATCTTAGTGATTAAAAGCCTACTTGTTTAAGTCTATAACTTCTAGTTTTGTGGTTATTGAAGGCCCATCAGTGGGACTCTGTGATATTGGCTTGTGGTGTGGGTCTCTGTGGGCTATCTGCTTGTGTTGCGGGCCTCTCTGTGATATTAGCGTGTGGTGTGGGACTGTATTTGATATCGGTGTGTGGTGTGGAGCTCTCTAGGATTTCAGCGTGTGGTGCGGGACCCTGTGTGATATTGGCATATGGTGTGGGACCCTTTGTGTTATCGGCGTGTGGTGTGGGACCCTGTGGGATATCGGGGTGTTGTGCGGGATTCTGTGGGATATCGGCTTGTGGTGTGGGACGCTGTGTGATATCAGCGTGTGCTGTGGGACTCTGTGATATCAGCGTGAGGTGTGGGACTCTGTGGGATATCAGCGTGTGGTCTGGGACCCTGTGTGATATCAGCATGTGGTGAGGGACCGTGTTTGACATCGGCATGTGGTGTGGGCTCCTGTGTGATATCGGCTTGTGGTGTGGGACCCTGTGTGATATCGGCGTGTGGTGTGGGACTCTATTTGATATTGGCGTGTGGTGTGAGACTCTGTGGGATATCGGTGTGTGGTGTGGGACTCTGTAGGATTTCAGCGTGTGGTGCGGGATCCTGTGTGATATTGGCGTGTGGTGTGGGACCCTTTGTGTTATCGGCGTGTGATGTGGGACCCTGTGTGATATCAGCGTGTGGTGTGGGACTCTGTGGGATATCAGTGTGTGGAGCGGGACTCGGTGGGATATCGGGGTGTGGTGCGCGACTCCGTTCGATATTGGTGTGTGGTGCGGTATTCTCTGATATCAGCGTGTGGTGTGGGACTCTGTGGGATATCAGTGTGTGGTGTCACACACTGTGGGATATTAATGTGTGGTGTGCGACTCTGTGTGATATTGGCGTGTGGTGTGGGACCCTGTGTGAAATTGGTGTGTGGTGTGGGACCCTGTGAGATTTCAGTGTTCAGTCTGGGACCATGTCGCATATCCGCGTGTAGTCTGGGACTCTGTGGGATATCGGCGTGTGGTGCGGGATGCTGTGGGATATCGGCTTGTGGTGCGGGACCCTGTGTGATATCGGCATGTGGTGTGGGACCCTGTGGGATATCAGTGTGCGGTGAGGGACCCTTTGTGTTATCGGCATGTGGTGTGGGACTCTGGGATATCGGGGTGTGCTGTGGGACCCTGTCGGATATCAGTGTGTGGAGTGGGACTCTGTGGGATATTGGCATGTGGTGTGGTACCCTGTGTGATATCGGCGTGTGGTGTGGGATCCTGTGTGATATCAGTGTGTGGTGTGGGACCCTGTGTGAAATTGGCGTGTGGTGTGGGATCCTGTGTGATATCGGCTTGTGGTGTGGGACCCTGTGTGATATCGGCACGTGGTGAGGGACCCTGTGTGATATCGGCATGTGGTGAGGGACCCTGTGTGATTTCAGCGTGTGGTGCGGGACCCTGTGTGATATTGGCGTGTGGTGTGGGACCCTATGTGTTATCGGCGTGTGGTGTGGGACCCTGTGGGATATCTGGGTGTGGTGCGAGACTCTGTTCGATATTGGCGTGTGGTATGGTATTCTCTGATATCAGCGTGTGGTGTGGGACTCTGTGGGATATTGATGTGTGGTGTGGGACCTTGTGTGAAATTGGTTTGTGGTGTGGGACCCTGTGAGATTTCAGTGTTCAGTCTGGGACCATGTCACATATCCGCGTGTAGTCTGGGACCCTGTGTGATATCGGCATGTGGTGTGGGACCCTGTGGGATATCAGTGTGTGGTGAGGGACCATGTGTGATATCAGCATGTGGTGTGGGATATCGGTGTGTGATGTGGGACCCTGTGGGATATCGGGGTGTGGTGTGGGACTCTGTGGGATGCCAGCGTGTGGTGTGGGTGTCTGTGTGATATCGGTGTGTGGTGCGGAATTCTGTGTGATATCAGTGTGTGGTGTGGGACCCGGTGTGGGACTCTGTGGGATATCAACATGTGTGGGATCCTGTGTGATATCACTGTGTGGGGTGGGACTCTGTGCGATATTGCCGTGTGTTGTAGGACTCTGTGATATCAGTGTGTAGTATGGGATTCATTGTGATATCGGTGTGTGGTGCGGGACTCCATGTGATATCAGCATGTGGTGTGGGACCCTGTGTGGTGTCGGCATGTGGTTTGGGACCCTGTGGGATATCGGGGTGTGGTGCGGGACTCTGTGGGATATCGGCTTGTGGTGTGGAACCCTGTGTGATATCGACGTGTGGAGTGGGAATCTGTGGGATATCAGCGTGTGTTGTGGGACGCTGTGGGATATCAGTGTATGGTATGGGACCCTGTGTGATATCAGTGTGTGGTGTGGAACCCTGTGTGATATCGGCATGTGATGTGGGACCCTGTGTGATATCAGTGTGTGGTGTGGGACCGTGTGTGATATCGGCACGTGGTGTGGGACCCTGTGTGATATCACCGTGTGGTGTGGGACTCTGTGGGGTATCGGCGTGTGGTGTGGGACCCTGTGTGATATTGGCATGTGGTGTGGGACCCTGTGTGACATCAGTGTGTGGTGTGGGACTCTATGCAGTATCAGCATGTGGTGTGGGACCCTGTGTGATATCAGCGTGTGGTGCAGGTCTCTGTGGGTTTCAGCATGTGGTGTGGGACCCTGTGTGATATCAGTGCGTGGTGTGGGACCCTGTGTGAAATTGATGTGTGTTGTGGGACCCTGTGAGATTTCAGTGTTCAGTCTGGGACCATGTCGCATATCCGCGTGTAGTCTGGGACTCTGTGGGATATCGGCGTGTTGTGCGGGATGCTGTGAGATATTGACGTGTGCTGTGGGCACCTGTGGGATTTCAGCATGTGGTGTGGGACCCTTTGTGTTATTGGTGTGTGGTGTGGGACCCTGTGGGATATCAGTGTGTGGTGTGGGACCCTGTGGGATATCAGCGTGTGGTGTGGGACTCTGTGGGATGCCAGCGTGTGGTGTGGGACTCTGTGTGATATCGGTGTGTGGTGCGGAATTCTGTGTGATATCAGCATGTGTTGTGGGACTCTATGGGATATCAACATGTGTGGGATCCTGTGTGATATCACTGTGTGGGCTGGGACTCTGTGGGATATTGCCATGTGTTGTAGGACTCTGTGATATCAGCGTGTAGTATGGGATTCATTCTGATATCGGGGTGTGGTGTGGGACTCTGGGATATCAGCGTGTGGTGCGGGACCCTGTGTGATATCGGTGTGTGGTGTGGGACTCTATGTGATATTGGCGTGTGGTATGGGACTCTGTAGGATATAAGCGTGTGGTATGGGACTCTGTGTGATATTGGCGTGTGGTGTGGGACTCTGGGATTTCAGCATGTGGTGCGGGACCCTGTGTGATATCAGCGTGTGTTGTGGGACTCTGTGATATCGGCGTGTGGTGTTGGGCTCTGTGGGATATCGGCGTGTGGTGTGGTAGTATGTGGGGTATCGTCGTGTGTTGTGGGACTCTGTGGGATATCGGCGTGTGGTACGGGACTCTGACATCAGCATGTGGTGTGGGACTCTGTGTGATATTGGCGTGTGGTGTGGGACTCTCTGTTTCATCAATGACCTTCCCTCCATCATAAGGTCAGAAATGGGGATGTTCGCTGATGATTGCACACTGTTCAGCACCATTTGAGACTCGTCAGATACTGACGCAGTCCGTGTCCATATGCAGCAAGACCTGGACAACATTCAGACTTGGGCTGACAAGTGGCAAGTAACATTCGCACCACACAAGTGCCAGGCAATGACCATCTCCAACAAGCGAGACTCTAACCATCTCCCCTTGACATTCAATGGCATTACCATCGCTGAATCCCCCACTATCAACACCC
Source organism: Somniosus microcephalus (assembly GCF_052327205.1). Lineage (NCBI taxonomy): Eukaryota > Metazoa > Chordata > Chondrichthyes > Squaliformes > Somniosidae > Somniosus > Somniosus microcephalus. The sequence continues at coordinate 121,044,669 of NC_140992.1, forward strand.
TGGGGGTTACCATTGATCAGAAACTGAACTGGACCAGCCATATAAATACTGTGGCTACAAGAGCAGGCCAGAGGCTGGGAATTCTGCGGCGAGTGTCTCACCTCCTGACTCCCCAAAGCCTTTCCACCATCTACAAGGCACAAGTCAGGAGTGTGATGGAATACTCTCCACTTGCCTGGATGAGTGCAGCTCCAACAACACTCAAGAAGCTCGACACCATTCAGGATAAAGCAGCCCGCTTGATTGGCACTCCATCCACCACCTTCAACATTCACTCCCTCCACCACCACTGTGGCTGCAGTGTGTACCACCTACAAGATGCACTGCAGCAACTCGCCAAAGCTCCTTCAACAGCATCTTCCAAACCTGCGACCTCTACCACTTAGAAGGACAAGGGCAGCAGACACATGGGAACATCACCACCTACAAGTTTCCCTCCAAGCCACACACCATCCTGACTTGGACCTGTATCGCCGTTCCTTCACTGTCACTGGGCCAAAACCCTGGAACTCCCTTCCTAACAGCACTGTGGGTGTACCTACACCATATGGACTGCAGCGGTTCAAGAAGGCGGCTCAGCACCATCTTCTCAAGGGCAATTAGGGATGGGCACTAAATGCAGGCATAGCCAGCGACGCCCACATCCCATCAATGAATGAAAAAAAAAATATATATATAAGCGTGTGGCGTGGGACTCTGTGGGATATTGGCATGTAATGTGGTACCCTGTGTGATATCGGCGTGTGGTGTAGGACTCTGTGGGATTTCAGCGTGTTGTGCAGGACCCTGTGTGATATTGGCATGTGGTGTGGGACCCTTTGTGATATCGGCGTGTGGTTTAGGGACCCTTTGTGATATCAGCGTGTGGTGTGGGACCCTGTGTGAAATTGGCGTGTGCTGTGGGACTCTGTGATATTGGCTTGTGGTGTGGGACCCTTTGTGTTATCGGCGTGTGGTGTGGGACCCTGTGTGATATCAGCGTGTGCTGTGCGACTCTGTGTGATATCAGCATGTGGTGAGGGACCATGTGTGATATCAGCATGTGGTGTTGGACTCTGTGGGATGCCAGCGTGTGGTGTGGGTGTCTGTGTGATATCGGTGTGTGGTGCGGAATTCTGTGTGATACCAGTGTGTGGTGTGGGACTCTGTGGGATATCAACATGTGTGGGATCCTGTGTGATATCACTGTGTGGGGTGGGACTCTGTGGGATATTGCCGTGTGTTATAGGACTCTGTGATATCAGTGTGCAGTATAGGATTCATTGTGATATCGGTGTGTGGCGCGGTACTCCATGTGGTATCAGCATGTGGTGTGGAACCCTGTCTGATATCGGCGTGTAGTGTGGGACTCTGTTCGATAGTGGCATGTGGTGCAGGACGCTGTGGGATATTGGCGTGTGGTGTGGGATCCTGTGTGATATCACTGTGTGGGGTGGGACTCTGTGGGATATTGCCGTGTGTTATAGGACTCTGTGATATCAGCGTGTAGTATAGGATTCATTGTGATATCGGTGTGTGGCGCGGGACTCCATGTGGTATCAGCATGTGGTGTGGAACCCTGTCTGATATCGGCGTGTAGTGTGGGACTCTGTTCGATAGTGGCATGTGGTGCAGGACGCTGTGGGATATTGGCGTGTGGTGTGGGATCCTGTGTGATATCAGCGTGTGGTGCAGGACTCTGTGGGATCTCAGCATGTGGTGTGGGACGCTGTGTGATATCGGCATGTGGTTTGGGACCCTGTGGGATATCGGGGTGTGGTGCGGGACTCTGTGGGATATCAGCTTGTGGTGTGGAACCCTGTGTGATAGCGGCGTGTGGAGTGGGAACCTGTGGGATATCAGCTTGTGGTGTGGTACGCTGTGGGATATTGGCATGTGGTGTGGTACCCTGTGTGATATCGGCATGTGGTGTAGGACTCTGTGGGATATCAGTGTATGGTGTGGGACCCTGTGTGATATCAGTGTGTGGTGTGGGACCGTGTGTGATATCGGCACGTGGTGTGGGACTCTATGCAATATCAGCATGTGGTGTGGGACCCTGTGTGATATCGGCATGAGGTGTGGGATCCTGTGGGATATCGGCTTGTGGTGTGGGACCCTGTGTGATATCGGCATGTGATGAGGGACCCCATGTGTTATCGGCGTGTGGAGCGGGACCCTGTTGGATATCTGGGTGTGGTGCGAGACTCTGTTCGATATTGGTGTGTGGTGCGGTATTCTCTGATATCAGCGTGTGGTGTGGGATATCAGTGTGTGGTGTCGCACTCCGTGGGATATTGATGTGTGGTGTGGGACCCTGTGAGATTTCAGTGTTCAGTCTGGGACCATGTCGCATATCCGCGTGTAGTCTGGGACTCTGTGGGATATCGGCGTGTGGTGCGGGATGCTGTGTGATATTGACGTGTGCTGTGGGCACCTGTGGGATTTCAGCGTGTGGTGTGGGACCCTTTGTGTTATTGGTGTGTGGTGTGGGACCCTGTGGGATATCGGGGTGTGGTGTGGGATATCGTGGTGTGGTGTGGGATTCTGTGGGATATCGGCGTGTGGTGTGGGACCCTGTGTGATATCGGCATGTGGTGTGGGACACTGTGGGATATCAGTGTGTGGAGTGGGACTCTGTGGGATACTGTCATGTGGTGTCGTACACTGTGTGATATCGGCGTGTGGTGTGGGACCCTGTGTGTAATTGGCATGTGCTGTGGGACTCTGTGGGATTTCAGCGTGTGGTGCGGGACCCTGTGTGATATTGGCGTGTGATGTGGGACCCTTTGTGTTATCGGCGTGTGCTGTGGGACCCTTTGGGATACCGGGGTGTGGTGCGAGACTCTGTTCGATATTGGCGTGTGGTGCGGTATTCTCTGATATCAGCGTGTGGTGTGGAACTCTGTGGGATATCAGTGTGTGATGTCGCACTCTGTGGGATATTGATGTGTGGTGTGGGACCTTGTGTGAAATTGGTGTGTGGTGTGGGACCCTGTGAGATTTCAGTGTTCAGTCTGGGACCATGTCGCATATCCGCGTGTAGTCTGGGACTCTGTGGGATATCGGGGTGTGGTGCGGGATTCTGTGGGATATCGGCTTGTGGTGTGGGACCTAGTGTGAAATTGGCGTGTGGTGTGGGACCCTGTGTGATATCGGCGTGTGGTGCGGGACCCTGTGTGATATTGTCATGTGGTGTGGTACCCTGTGTGATATCTGCGTGTGGAGTGGGACCCTGTGAGAAATTGGCGTGTGCTGTGGGACTCTGTGGGATTTCAGCGTGTGGTGCAGGACCCTGTGTGATATTGGCGTGTGGTGTGGGACCCTGTGGGATATCGGGGTGTGGTGCGAGACTCTGTTCGATATTGGCGTGTCGTGCGGTATTCTCTGATATCAGCGTGTGGTGTGGGACTCTGTGGGATATCAGTGTGTGGTGTCGCACTCTGTAGGATATTGATGTGTGGTGTGAGACCCTGTGTGAAATTGGTGTGTGGTGTGGGACCCTGTGAGATTTCAGTGTTCAGTCTGGGACCATGTCGCATATCCGCGTGTAGTCTGGGACTCTGTGGGATATCGTCTTGTGGTGCGGGACCCTGTGTGATATCGGCATGTGGTGTGGGACCCTGCGTGATATCGGCGTGTGGTGCGGGACTGTGTGTGATACCAGCATGTGGTGCGGGACCCTGTGTGATATCGGCATGTGCTGTGGGACCCTGTGGGATATCAGTGTATGGAGTGGGACTCTGTAGGATATTGGCATGTGGTGTGGTACCCTGTGTGATATCGGCGTGTGGTGTGGGACTCTGTAGGATTTAAGCGTGTGGTGCGGGACCCTGTGTGATATTGGCGTGTGGTGTGGGACCCTGTGTGATATCAGTGTGTGGAGCGGGACTCTGTGTGATATTGGCGTGTGGTGCGGTATTCTCTGATATCAGCGTGTGGTGTGGGACTCTGTGGGATATCAGTGTGTGGTGTCGCACTCTGTGGGATATTGACGTGTGGTGTGGGACTCTGTGTGAAATTGGTGTGTGGTGTGCGACCCTGTGAGATTTCAGTGTTCAGTCTGGGACCATGTCGCATATCCGCGTGTGGTCTGGGACTCTGTGGGACATCGGCGTGTGGTGCGGGATGCTGTGTGATATCGGCATGTGATGTGGGCACCTGTGGGATTTCAGCGTGTGGTGTTGGACCCTTTGTGATATCAGTGTGTGGTGCGGGACCCTGTGTGATATTGGCGTGTGCTGTGGGGACCCTGTGGGATATCAGCATGTGGTGTGGGACTCTGTGGGATGCCAGCGTGTGGTGTGGGTGTCTGTGTGATATCGGTGTGTGGTGCGGAATTCTGTGTGATATCAGCGTGTGGTGTGGGATCGGTGTGGGTCTCTGTGGGATATCAACATGTGTGGGATCCTGTGTGATATCACTGTGTGGGGTGGGACTCTGTGGGATATTGCCGTGTGTTGTAGGACTCTGTGATATCAGCGTGTGGTGTGGGTCTCTGTGTGATATTGGCATGTGGTGCGGGACTCTCTGATATCAGCGTGTGGTGTGGGACTGTATTTGATATTGGCATGTGGTTTGGGACCCTATGGGAAATCGGTGTGTGGTGTGGAACTCTCTCGGATTTCAGCGTGTGGTGTGGGACCCTGTGTGATATTGGCGTGTGGTGTGGGACCCTTTCTGTTATCGGCGTGTGGTGTGGGACCCTGTGGGATATCAACGTGTGCTGTGGGACTCTGTGGGATATCAGCGTGTGGTGGGACCCAGTGTGATATCAGCATGTGGTGAGGGACCATGTGTGACATCGGCATGTGGTGTGGGATCCTGTGGGATATCGGATTGTGGTATCGGACCCTTCGTGATATCGGTGTGTGGTGTGGGACTCTGTAGGATATCAGCGTGTGGTATGGGACTCTGTGTGATATCGGTGTGTGGTGTGGGACTCTGTGATATGAACAGGTGGTGTGGGGTCCTGTGTGATATCAGCATGTGGTGCGTGACCCGGTGTGATAACGGCGTGTGGTGTGGGACTCTATTTGATATTGGCATGTCTGAGACTCTGTGGGATATCGGTGTGTGGTGTGGGGCTCTGTAGGATTTCAGCCTGTGGTGTGGGACCCTGTGTGATATTGGCGTGTGGTGTGGGACCCTTTGTGATATCAATGTGTGGTGTGGGACCCTGTGGGATATCGGTGCGTGGTGTGGGACTCTGTGATATTGGTGTGTGGTGTGGGACTCTGTGGGATTTCAGCGTGTGGTGTGGGACCCTGTGGGATATCTGGGTGTGGTGCGCGACTCTGTTCGATATTGGTGTGTGGTGCGGTATTCTTTGATATCAGTGTGTGTTGTCGCACTCTGTGGGATATTGGCGTGTGGTGTGGGACACTGTGTGAAATTGGTGTGTGGTGTGGGACCCTGTGAGATTTCAGTGTTCAGTCTGGGCCCATGCCGCATATCCGCGTGTAGTCTGGGACTCTGTGGGATATCGGCATGTGGTGCGGGATGCTATGTGATATCGGCGTGTGGCGTGGGCACCTGTGGGGTTTCAGCGTGTGGTGTGGGACCCTGTGTGATATCAGCATGTGCTGTGGGTCTCTGTGGGATATCAGCATGTGCTGTGGGTCTCTGTGGGATATCAGCATGTGGTGTGGGACTCTGTGGGATGCCAGCGTGTGGTGTGGGTGTCTGTGTGATATCGGTGTGTGGTGCGGAATTCTGTGTGATATCAGTGTGTGGTGTGGAACCCGGTGTGGGACTCTGTGGGATATCAACATGTGTGGGATCCTGTGTGATATCACTGTGTGGGGTGGGACTCTGTGGGATATTGCCGTGTGTTGTAGGACTCTGTGATATCAGCGTGTAGTATGGGATTCATTGTGATATCGGTGTGTGGTGCGGGACTCCATGTGATATCAGCATTTGGTGTGGGACCCTGTGTGATGTCGGCATGTGGTTTGGGACCCTGTGGGATATCGGGGTGTGGTGCGGGACTATGTGGGATATCGGCTTGTGGTGTGGAACCCTGTGTGATATCGGCGTATGGTGTGGGACTCTGTGGGATATCGGATAGTGTTATGGGACCCTCCGTGATATCGGTGTGTGGTGTGGGACTCTGTAGGATTTCAGCGTGTGGTGCGGGACCCTGTGTGATATTGGCGTGTGGTGTGGGACCCTTTGTGTTATCAGCGTGTGATGTGGGACCCTGTGTGATATCGGGGTGTGGTGCAGGATTCTGTGGGATATCAGCTTGTGATGGGGGACCCTGTGTGATATCAGCATGTGGTGTGGGACTCTGTGGGATGCCAGCATGTGGAGTGGGTGTCTGTGTGATATTGGTGTGTGGTGCGGAATTCTGCGTGATATCAGCGTGTAGTATGGGATTCATTGTGATATCGGTGTGTGGTGCGGGACTCCATGTGATATCAGCATGTGGTATGGAACCCTGTCTGATATCGGCCTGTGGTGTGGGACTCCATGCAATATCAGCATGTGGTGTGGGACCCTGTATGATATCGGCATGTGGTTTGGGACCCTCTGGGATATCTGGGTGTGGTGCGGGACTCTGTTCGATATTGGCGTGTGTTGCGGGATTCTCTGTGATATCGGCGTGTTGTGCGGGACCCTGTGTGATATCGGCGTGTGGTGTTGGACCCTGTGGGATATCTGGGTGTGGTGTGGGACCCTGTGTGATATCGATGTGTGGTGTGGGACTCTGTAGGATATAAGTGTGTGGTATGGGACTCTGTGTGATATCGGCGTGTGGTGTGGGACCCTGTGGGATATCTGGTTGTGGTGTGGGACTCTATGCAATATCAGCATGTGGTGTGGGACCCTGTGTGATATCGGCATGTGGTTTGGGACCCTGTGGGATATCGGGGTGTGGTGCGGGTCTCTGTGGGATATCGGCTTGTGGTGTGGAACCCTGTGTGATATCGGGGTGTGGTGTGGGATTCTGTGGGATATCAGCGTGTGGTACGGGACCCTGTGGGATATCGGCGTGTGCTGCGGGACTCTGTGTGATATCGGCATGTGGTGTGGGATGCTGTGTGATATCAGTGTGTGGGGTGGGACTCTCTGGGATATCGGCGTGTGGTGTGGGACCCTGTGTGGTATCAGTGTGTTGTGTGGGACCCTGTGTGGTATCAGTGTGTGTTGCGGGACTCTGTGGGATATCGGCGTGTGGTGCAGGACTCTGATATCGGTGTGTGGAGTGGGACTCTGTGGGATATTGGCATGTGGTGTGGTACCCTGTGTGATATCGGCGTGTGGTGTGGGATTCTGTGGGATATCAGCGTGTGCTGCGGGACCCTGTGTGATATTGGCGTGTGCTGTGGGCCCCTTTGTGATATCGGCATATGGTGTGGGGACCCTGTGGGATATCGGCGTGGGGTGTGGGACCCTGTGTGATATCAGCGTGTGGTGTGGGACCCTGTGTGAAATTGGCGTGTGCTATGGGACTCTGATATCGGCTGGTGGTGTGGGGCTCTGTTGGATATCTGCTTGTGTTGCGGGACTCTGTGTGATATTGGCGTGTGGTGCAGTATTCTCTGATATCAGCGTGTGGTGTGGGACTCTGTGGGATATCAGCGTGTGGTGTGGGACTCTGTGGGATATCAGCGTGTGGTGTGGGACCCTGTGGGATATCGGTGTGTGGTGTGGGACTCTGTAGGATTTCAGCGTGTGGTGCGGGACCCTGTTTGATATTGGCGTGTGGTGTGGGACCCTTTGTGTTATCGGCGTGTGATGTGGGACCCTGTGTGATATCGGGATGTGGTGCGGGATTCTGTGGGATATCGGCTTGTGATGGGTGACCCTGTGTGATATCAGCGTGTGGTGTGGGACTCTGTGGGATGCCAGCATGTGGTGTGGGTGTCTGTGTGATATCGGTGTGTGGTGTGGGATCCTGTGTGATGTCACTGTGTGGGGTGGGACCCTGTGGGATATTGCCGTGTGTTGTAGGACTCTGTGATATCAGCGTGTAGTATGGGATTCATTGTGATATCGATTCAGAGAGAAGCTGTGTAACACTGGCGGCACACTATGTTACAGCTTGCCATGAACAGAGGGACAACCAGTAAACTAAGACAAGAGTATATATAAACAAGGCGAAAATATATTTATAAACTCAGGGATATACCTGTTTATACACTGTATGAATGGAACTGCGTTTATGTGTTCAACCATAAATGTATTTTGATGCTTTGGCAACATAAGATGTACCTTATCATGCCAATAAAGCGATTTGTATTGTATTGTGTGGTGCGGGACTCCATGTGATATCAGCATGTGGTGTGGAACCCTGTCTGATATCGGCCTGTGGTGTGGGACTCTGTTCGATAGTGGCATGTGGTGCAGGACGCTGTGGGATATTGGCGTGTGGTGTGGGACTCTGTGTGATATCGGCGTGTGTTGTGGGACTCTATGCTATATCAGCACGTGGTGTGGGACCCTGTATGATATCGGCATGTGGTTTGGGACCATGTGGGATATCTGGGTGTGGTGCGGGACTCTGTTCGATATTGGCGTGTGTTGCGGGATTCTCTGTGATATCGGCGTGTTGTGCGGGACCCTGTGTGATATCGGCGTGTGGTGTTGGACCCTGTGGGATATCTGGGTGTGGTGTGGGACCCTGTGTGATATCGGTGTGTGGTGTGGGACTCTGTAGGATATAAGTGTGTGGTATGGGACTCTGTGTGATATCGGCGTGTGGTGTGGGACCCTGTGGGATATCTGGGTGTGGTGTGGGACTCTATGCAATATCAGCATGTGGTGTGGGACCCTGTGTGATATCGGCATGTAGTTTGGGACCCTGTGGGATATCAGGGTGTGGTGCGGGTCTCTGTGGGATATCAGCGTGTGGTAATGGACCCTGTGTGATATCAGCGTGTGGTACGGGACCCTGTGTGATATTGATTTGAGTTGTGGGACTTGTGTGATATCGGCGTGTGGTGTGGGATTCTGTGGGATATCAGCGTGTGGTACGGGACCCTGTGTGATATCAGCGTGTGGTACGGGACCCTGTGTGATATTGATGTGAGTTGTGGGACTTGTGTGATATCGGCGTGTGGTGCGGGACTCTGAAGATATCAGTTTGTGGTGTGGGACTCTGTGTGATATCGGCATGCGGTGTGGGACGCTGTGGGATATCAGCGTGTGGTACGGGACCCTGTGAGATATCAGCATGTGGTGTGGGATGCTGTGTGATATCGGCGTGTGGGGTGGGACTCTGTGGGATATCGGCATGCGGTGTGGGACGCTGTGGGATATCAGCGTGTGGTATGGGACCCTGTGAGATATCTGCGTGTGGTGTGGGACCCTGTGTGGTATCAGCATGTGGTGTGGGACCCTGTGTGGTATCAGTGTGTGTTGCGGGACTCTGTGGGAAATCGGCGTGTGGTGCAGGACTCTGATATCGGTGTGTGGAGTGGGACTCTGTTTGATATCAGCATGTGGTGTGGGACCCTGTGTGGTATCAGTGTGTGTTGCCGGACTCTGTGGGATATTGGCGTGTGCTGTGGGACTCAATGTGATATCAGCATGTGGTGTGGGACTCTGTGGGATGCCAGCGTGTGGTGTGGGACTCTGTGGGATATCGGGGTGTGGTGCGGGACCCTGTGTGATATCAGCGTGTGGTGTGGGACCCTGTGTGATATTGGCGTGTGGTGTGGGACTCGGTGTGATACTGACGTGTGTTGCGGGATGGTGTGGTATATCAGCGTGTGGTGTGGGACCCTGTGTGATATCAGTGTGTGGTGCGGGACTCTCTGCGATATCAGCGTGTGGTGTGGGACTCTATTTGATATCAGCATGTGGTGCGGGCCCCTGTGTGCTATCAGCGTGTGGTGTGGGACCCTGTGTGATATCGGCGTGTGGTGTGGGACTCGGGGTATCAGCGTGTGGTGCGGGACCCTGTGTGATATCGGCGAGTGGTTTGGGACCCTGTGGGATATCTGGGTGTGGTGTGGGACTTTGTAGGATATAAGCGTGTGGTGTGGGACTCTATTTGATATCAGCATGTGGTGCGGGCCCCTGTGTGCTATCAGCGTGTGGTGCGGGACTCTGTGTGATATCGGTGTGTGGTGTGGGACTCTGTGGCATATCAGTGTGTGGAGCGGGACCCTGTGGGATATCTGGGTGTGGTGCGAGACTCTGTTCGATATTGGCGTGTGGTGCGGTGATATCAGCGTGTGGTGTGGGACTCTGTGGGATATCAGCATGTGGTGTGGGACTCTGTGATATAAACAGGTGGTGTGGGATCCTGTGTGATATCAGTGTGTGGTGCGGGACCCTGTGTGATATTGGCGTGTGGTGTGGGACCCTTTGTGATATCGGCATGTGGTGTGGGACCCTGTGGGATATCGGCGTGTGGTGTGGGACCCTCTGTGATATCAGTGTGTGGTGTGGGACCCTGTGTGAAATTGGCGTGTGCTGTGGGACCCTGTGATATTGGCGTGTGGTGTGGGACCCTGTGTGAAATTGGTGTGTGCTGTGGGACTCTGTGGGATTTCAGCGTGCGGTGCGGGACCCTGTGTTATATGGGTGTGTGTTGTAGGACCCTTTGTGTTATCGGCGTGTGGTGTGGGACCCTGTGGGATATCTGGGTGTGGTGTGGGACCCTGGGGGATATCAGTGTGTGGTGCGCGACTCTGTTTGATATTGGCGTGTGGTGCGGTATTCTCTGATATCAGCGTGTGGTGCGGGACCCTGTGAGATTTCAGTGTTCAGTCTGGGACCATGTCGCATATCCGCGTGTAGTCTGGGACTCTGTGGGATATCGGCGTGTGGTGTGGGACTCTGTGGGATATCGGGGTGTGGTGCGGGATTCTGTGGTATAGCGGCTTGTGGTGTGGGACCCAGTGTGAAATTGGCATGTGGTGTGGGACCCTGTGGGATATCAGTGTGTGGACTGGGACTCTGTGGGATATTGGCATGTTGATGCGCTATCAATTACTCATAAAAGACTGAGAGTTAGAAGAGTAACTAAAGGCTTTTATTAACAACAGAATGGAGGTCTGCCTCGAGTGGTCGACCGGTCCAGGATACAAGGGCTGGGGAGCAGTCACCTTTATACTAGGACCTGTGGGAGGAGTCAGCCGAGGCATGTCCAGGCATGTACACAGTGGAATACAAACAGGACAAACAGGAATACAAACAGTGGTTTACCACATTCACCCCTTGTTTAAAATTGAGTCCGGCGGGGTGAAGTGTATTAAAGGTTAGTGTATTGGAGTCTCTCCGGAGGTCTTGTCTGCCGCTGTGATCGGCGTGGCGACGGCAGGGGTAGTGAAGCTTCCGGCGTCGAGTCCAGCGTAGGCTGTGGCACAGGCGTGTCGACCTCGTAGATGTCGAGCGGGTCGCGGGGCCCAGGCCTGCCGTCTGCTGGGGCTGGATATCGGATCGTGGGGGGGGGTGGTAGTGGGTAGTGGGTTACTGTGGTCCCCGAGGGTGCAAGGTCTCTTATGGAGACTGTGTCCTCCCGCCCGTCCGGGTATGCGATGTAAGCATACTGGGGGTTGGCGTGGAGGAGGTCGACCCTCTCGACCAGGGGGTCCGTTTTATGGGTCCTCACGTGTCTTCTCAGTAGGACCTGCCCTGGGGACGTCAGCCATGGCGGTAGCGATGTCCCTGATGTGGACTTCCTTGGGAAGACAAACATTTTCTCATGAGGGGTGGCGTTAGTGGCAGTGCAGAGCAGTGACCGAATAGAGTGGAGCGCATCGGGGAGCACATCCTGCCAGCGGGAGGTTGGAAGGCCCCTAGACTTTAAGGCTAGCAGGACGGCCTTCCAAACTGTCGCATTTTCTCTTTCCACCTGTCCGTTCCCCCGGGGGTTGTAACTGGTGGTCCTGCTTGTGGCAATACCCCTAGTTAGCAGGTACTGACGGAGTTCGTCGCTCATAAACGATGAGCCCCGGTCGCTATGGATATAGCTGGGGAAGCCGAACAGGGTGAAGAGGTTGTTCAGACATTTAATGACCGTGGCACTGGTCATGTCCGGGCAGGGGAAGGCGAACGGGAAACGGGAGTACTCATCAATAATATTGAGGAAGTACACATTGCGGTCGGAGGAGGGGAGAGGCCCTTTAAAATCAACGCTCAGGCGCTCGAAGGGGCGAGTGGCTTTTATCAGGTGGGCCCTGTCTGGTCTATAAAAGTGTGGTTTGCACTCAGCGCAGACTTGGCAGTTCCTGGTCATGGTCCTGGCCTCCTCAATAGAGTAAGGCAGATTGCGGGCCTTGATGAGGTGGAAGAACCTGGTGACCCCCGGGTGGCAGAGGTCATTGTGGAGGACCCGTAGTCTATCGATCTGCGCGCTGGCGCAGGTGCCACGCGATAGCGCATCCGGGGGTTCATTTAGCTTCCCGGGCCGGTACAAGATCTCGTAGTTGTAGGTGGAAAGTTCGATTCTCCACCTCAAGATCTTGTCATTTTTGATTTTGCCCCTCTGTTGTTGTTAAACATAAAAGCAACTGAACGCTGGTCAGTGAGCAGGGTAAATCGTTTTCCGGCCAGGTAGTGCCTCCAATGACGCACAGCCTCCACAATCGCCTGGGCCTCCTTCTCAACAGCGGAGTGTCTGGTCTCCGGGCCTTGGAGGGTTCGTGAAAAGAAGGCCACGGGTCTCCCCGCCTGATTGAGGGTAGCGGCCAGGGCAAAGTCGGACGCGTCGCTTTCCACCTGGAAGGGGATGGATTCGTCCACTGCGTGCATGGTGGCTTTGGCAATGTCCTCCTTGATACGGTGGAAGGCTAAGCGGGCCTCTGCCGTCAAGGGAAAAGAGGTGGACTTGATCAGCGGACGGGCCTTGTCCGCATAGTAGGGGCCCACTGGGCGTAATAGGAGAAAAACCCTAGGCACCTCTTCAGGGCCTTGAGGCAGTGGGGCAGTGGAAGTTCCATAAGGGGACGCATCCGGTCGGGGTCGGGGCCGATGACTCCGTGTTCCACAACACAGCCAAGGATGGCGAGGCGGTTTGTGCGGAATATGCACTTCTCCTTGTTATATGTCAGGTTTAGGAGTTGGGCGGTGCGGAGGAATTTTTCGAGGTTTGCGTCATGGTCCTGCAAGTCACGGCCGCAGATGGTCACATTGTCCAGATATGGGAAAGTGGCCTGCAACGCATTTTGATCTACCATCCGGTCCATCTCCCTTTGGAAGATGGAGACCCCGTTGGTGACGCCAAAGGGAACCCTAAGGAAGTGATAGAGGCGGCCGTTTGCCTCAAAGGCAGTGTACTGGCGGTCCTCAGGGCGGATGGGGAGCTGGTGGTACGCTGATTTCAGGTCAATGGTCGAGAAGACGCGGTACTGCGCGATCTGGTTGACCATATCAGCTATACGGGGGAGTGGGTAGGCGTCCAGCAGGGTGTAGCGATTTATTGTCTGGCTGTAGTCGATGACCAGGCGCTGCTTCTCGCTGGTCTTAACGACCACAACCTGGGCTCGCCAGGGGCTGGTGCTGCTCTCAATAATCCCTTCTTTCAGAAGCCGCTCCACTTCGGTTTTAATGAAAACCCTGTCCCCGGCACTGTATCGCCTGCTCTTTGTGGCGATGGGCTTACAGTCGGGGGTGAGGTTAGCAAACAGTGGTGGGGGGGTGACTCTGAGTGTGGAGAGGTTGCACCTGGTGCGCGGCGGGCAATTTGGAAGCTGCTGGCTGCGGACTGTGAGTGGGGGTAGGGGTCCACCGTACGCCATCGTAACACTTTTAAGGTGGCACTGAAAATCTAACCCCAGCAGGACGGCAGCGCAGAGGTCAGGCAGGACCAGAAGTTTAAAATGATCGTACACGGTCCCGTCTACTACGAGTGTCACCACGCAGTAGCCGCCGATGTCCGCCGACTGGGACTCGGAGGCCATAGAAATCCGCTGTTGCGCAGGCAGGACTGGGAGAGAGCAACGCCGCACCGTGTCGGGGTGGATGAAGCTCTCCGTGCTCCCAGAGTCAAAAAGGCAGATTGTATCGTGACCATTTACCTTAATGTCCATTGTGGAACTGGCCAGTTGGTGCGGTCTCGCTTGGTCCAGTGTAACGGATGCCAGCGTAGGGGTCGGTGTGTCGCTGCGGGTATCAGATGAGGCGGTGTCGGGGGCCTGCTGCATCCCGGCTGTCGTCCAAGATGGCGGCGTCCATGATCCCCATGTGGCTGGAGGCGTCCAAAATGGCTGCTGTACCGGTGATTCGCACACGGCCGGGGAGGTCCAAAATGGCGACCCGCATGGCCCACACGCGGCGCTGCTGGGGTTCGGGGTGGCTTTGGCCCTGCAGACGCTAGCGTAGTGTCCCTTCTTCCCGCAGCCCGAGCAGATCGCGTTTTTCGCCGGGCAGCGCGCTCTGGGGTGTTTTGCCTGGCCACAGAAGTAGCATTTCTGGCCTTGGGGCACTGCTGTCTGGCCTTGGGACACTGCTGCGGTAGTTGGGCCGTTGTTGGGGTGTGGCTGGGGTGGCACGGCGCTATGAGGCGGTCCTACCGTGTCCCAGGCTGTCATTCCCCGCGGCGTCCACGGTGCAGAGGAGTAGGCATCCATGCCCTGGTAGGCTGCATCCAACGATAGTGCGAGTTCAGAGGCCTTGTTGAGGTCGAGGTTACTCTGCTCCAACAGTCGCTGTCGTGTGTAATTGGATCTGTGGCCCGCTACAAAAGCGTCCCGGATAAGTTCCTCTGTGTACACGGCGGCCTTTACATCCTTACAACCACAGGCCCGGCCAAGCACAGACAGTGCCTGAAGGTATTCCACGGTCGATTCCCCAGGTTGTTGTTTACGACTCCCCAGGAGGTGCCTGGCGTACACTTCGTTCACTGGGCGCGTGTACTGGTCCTTGAGGAGCTTGATAGCATCCGCGTACGAGGTCGCGTCTTGGATGACCGAGTACACTCGGTGGTTCACTTTGGAGGTCAGGACATCCAGTTTGTCCTCGTCCGATTTGATTGCTTCGGAGGCGGTCAGGAATTTTTCGAAACACTTAAGCCAGTGAGTAAACTTGGTGGATGAGTCCGCCTCCCGATGATCTAAGTCCAGGCATGCTGGTGTGAGGATCTTCTCCATTATAAAAATGTTGTTAATAAAATTGATGCGCTATCAATTACTCATAAAAGACTGAGAGTTAGAAGAGTAACTAAAGGCTTTTATTAACAACAGAATGGAGGTCTGCCTCGAGTGGTCGACCGGTCCAGGATACAAGGGCTGGGGAGCAGTCACCTTTATACTAGGACCTGTGGGAGGAGTCAGCCGAGGCATGTCCAGGCATGTACACAGTGGAATACAAACAGGACAAACAGGAATACAAACAGTGGTTTACCACACATGTGGTGTGGTACCCTGTGTGATATCGGCCTGTGGTGTGGGACTCTGTAAGATTTCAGCGTGTAGTGCGGGACCCTGTGTGATATTGGCGTGTGGTGTGGGACCCTGTGGGATATCAGTGTGTGGTGTGGGACCCTGTGTGATATCGGCATGTGGTGTGGGACCCTGTGTGATATCAGCGTGTGGTGTGGGACCCTGTGGGATATCAGCGTGTGGTGTGGGACTCTGTGGGATTCCAGCGTGTGGTGTGGGACCCTGTGGGATATCTGGGTGTGGTGTGGGACCCTGTGAGATTTCAGTGTTCAGTCTGGGACCATGTCGCATATCCACGTGTAGTCTGGGACTCTGTGGGATATCGGCGTGTGGTGTGGGACTCTATGGGATATCGGCGTGTGGTGTGGGACTCTGTGGGATATCGGGGTGTGGTGCGCGACTATGTGTGATATCAGCATGTGGTGCGGGACCCTGTGTGATATCGGCATGTGGTGTGGGACCCTGTGGGATATCAGTGTGTGGAGTGGAACTCTGTGGGATATTGGCATGTGGTGTGGTATCGGCGTGTGGTGTGGGACTCTGTGGGATATCAGCGTGTGGTGTGGGATCCTGTGTGATATCAGTGTGTAGAGTGGGACCCTGTGGGATATCTGGATGTGGTGTGGGACTCTGTAGGATTTCAGCGTGTGGTGCGCAACCCTGTGTGATATTGGCGTGTGGTGTGGGACCCTGTGGGATATCGGGGTGTGGTGTGGGATCCTGTGTGATATCGGCATGTGGTGTGGGACCCTGTGTGATATCAGCGTGTGGTGTGGGACTCTGTGGGATTTCAGCGTGTGGTGTGGTATGCTGTGGGATATCTGGGTGTGGTGTGGGACCCTGTGTGATATCAGCGTGTGGTGTGGGACTCTGTGGGATATCGGGGTGTGGTGAGCGACTCTGTTCGATATTGGCGTGTGGTGCGGTATTCTCTGATATCAGCATGTGATGTGGGACTCTGATATCAGTGTGTGGTGTCGCACTCTGTGGGATATTGACGTGTGGTGTCGTAATCTGTGTGATATTGGTGTGTGGTGTGCGACGCTGTGAGATTTCAGTGTTCAGTCTGGGACCATGTCGCATATCCGCGTGTAGTCTGGGACTCTGTGGGATATCGGGGTCTGGTGCGGGATTCTGTGGGATATCGGCTTGTGGTGTGGGACCCAGTGTGAAATTGGCATGTGGAGTGGGACTCTGTGGGATATCGGTGTGTGGTGCAGGACCCTGTATGATATAGGCATGTGGTGTGGGTCTCTGTGGGATGCCAGCGTGTGGTGCAGGACCCTGGGATATTGGCATGTGGTGTGGGACCCTGTGTGATATCAACGTGTGGTGTGGGGCGCTGTGTGATATCGCCGTGTGGTGTGGGACTCGGTGGGATACTGACGTGTGTTGCGGGACTGTGTGGGATATCAGCGTGTGGTGTGGGACTCCATGTGATATCAGCGTGTGGTGTGGGACCCTTTGGGATATCGGGGTGTGGTGTGGGACCCTGTGGGATAGCGGGGTGTGGTGCGGGACTCTGTTCAATATTGTCGTGTGTTGTGGGATTCTCTGTGATATCGGCGTGTGGTGTGGAACTTGTGCGATATCAGCGTGTGGTGTGGGACTCTATTTGATATCAGCGTGTGGTGCAGGCCCCTGTGTGCTATCAGCATGTGGTGTGGGACCCTGTGTGATATCGGCGTGTGGTGTGGGACTCGGTGGGGTATCAGCTTGTGGTGCGGGACCCTGTGGGCTATCTGGGTGTGGTGCAGGACTCTGTTCGATATTGGCGTGTGTTGCGGGATTCTCTGTGATATCGGCGTGTGGTGTGGGACCCTGTGGGATATCAGTGTGTGGAGTGGGACTCTGAGGGATATTGGCATGTGGTGTGGTACCCTGTGTGATATCGGCGCGTGGTGTGGGATCCTGTGTGATATCAGTGTGTGCTGCGGGACCCTGTGTGATATTGACGTGTGGTGTGGGACCCTTTGTGCTATCGGCGTGTGGTGTGGTACTCTGTGGGATATCGGGGTGTGGTGCGCGTCTCTGTTCGATATTGGCATGTGGTGCGGTATTCTCTGATATCAGCATGTGGTGTGGGACTCTGTGATATCCGTGTGTGGTGTCGCACTCTGTGGGATAGTGATGTGTGGTGTGGGACCCTGTGAGATTTCAGTGTTCAGTCTGGGACCATGTCGCATATCCGCGTGTAGTCTGGGACTCTGTGGGATATCGGGGTGTGGTGCGGGATTCTGTTTGATATCGGCTTGTGGTGTGGGACCCAGTGTGAAATTGGCATGTGGTGTGGGACCCTGTGGGCTATCAGTGTGGGACCCTGTGTGATATCGCCGTGTGGTGTGGGACTCGGTGGGATACTGACGTGTGTTGCGGGACTGTGTGGGATATCAGCGTGTGGTGTGGGACCCTGTGGGATATCAGTGTGTGGTGTGGGATCCTGTGTGATATCAGTGTGTGGAGTGGGACCCTGTGGGATATCTGGATGTGGTGTGGGACTCCATGTGATATCAGCGTGTGGTGTGGGACCCTTTGGGATATCGGGATGTGGCGTGGGACCCTGTGGGATAGCGGGGTGTGGTGCGGGACTCTGTTCAATATTGTGTGTTGTGGGATTCTCTGTGATATCAGCGTGTGGTGTGCGACTTGTGCGATATCAGCGTGTGGTGTGGGACTCTATTTGATATCAGCGTGTGGTGCGGGCCCCTGTGTGCTATCAGCGTGTGGTGTGGGACCCTGTGTGATATCGGCGTGTGGTGTGGGACTCGGTGGGGTATCAGCTTGTGGTGCGGGACCCTGTGGGATATCTGGGTGTGGTGCAGGACTCTGTTCAATATTGGCGTGTGTTGCGGGATTCTCTGTGATATCGGCGTGTGGTGTGGGACCCTGTGGGATATCAGTGTGTGGTGTGGGATCCTGTGTGATATCAGTGTGTGGAGTGGGACTCTGAGGGATATTGGCATGTGGTGTGGGATCCTGTGTGATATCAGTGTGTGGAGTGGGACCCTGTCGGATATCTGGATGTGGTGTGGGACTCTGTAGGATTTCAGCGTGTGGTGCGCGACCCTGTGTGATATTGGCGTGTGGTGTGTGACCCTGTGGGATATCGGGGTGTGGTGTGGGATCCTGTGTGATATCGGCATGTGGTGTGGGACCCTGTGTGATATCAGCGTGTGGTGTGGGACTCTGTGGGATTTCAGCGTGTGGTGTGGGACCCTGTGGGATATCTGGGTGTGGTGTGGGACCCTGTGTGATATCAGCGTGTGGTGTGGGACTCTGTGGGAGATCGGGGTGTGGTGAGCGACTCTGTTCGATATTGGCGTGTGGTGCGGTATTCTCTGATATCAGCATGTGATGTGGGACTCTGTGATATCAGCATGTGGTGTTGCACTCTGTGGGATATTGATGTGTGGTGTCGCAATCTGTGTGATATTGGTGTGTGGTGTGGGACCCTGTGAGATTTCAGTGTTCAGTCTGGGACCATGTCGCATATCTGCGTGTAGTCTGGGATTCTGTGGGATATCGGCTTGTGGCGTGGGACCCAGTGTGAAATTGGCATGTGGAGTGGGACTCTGTGGGATATCGGTGTGTGGTGCGGGACCCTGTGTGATATCGGCATGTGGTGTGGGTCTCTGTGGGATGCCAGCGTGTGGTGCAAGACTCTGGGATATTGGCGTGTGGTGTGGGACCCTGTGGGATATCGGGGTGTGGTGCGGGACCCTGTGTGATATCAACGTGTGGTGGGACGCTGTGTGATATCGCCGTGTGATGTGGGACTCGGTGGGATACTGACGTGTGTTGCGGGACTGTGTGGGATATCAGCGTGTGGTGTGGGACCCTGTGTGATATCAGCGTGTCGTGTGAGACTGCATGTGATATCAGCGTGTGGTGCGGGACCCTTTGGGATATCGGGGTGTGGTGTGGGACCCTGTGGGATAGCGGGGTGTGGTGCGGGACTCTGTTCAATATTGTGTGTTGTGGGATTCTCTGTGATATCGGCGTGTGGTGTGCGACTTGTGCGATATCAGCGTGTGGTGTGGGACTCTATTTGATATCAGCATGTGGTGCGGGCCCTTGTGTGCTATCAGCGTGTGATGTGGGACCCTGTGTGATATCGGCGTGTGGTGTGGGACTCGGTGGGGCATCAGCTTGTGGTGCGGGACCCTGTGGGATATCTGGGTGTGGTGCAGGACTCTGTTCAATATTGGCGTGTGTTGCGGGATTCTCTGTGATATCGGCGTGTGGTGTGGGACCCTGTGGGATATCAGTGTGTGGAGTGGGACTCTGTGGGATATCAGTGTGTGGAGTGGGACTCTGTGGGACATTGGCTTGTGGTGTGGTACCCTGTGTGATATCGGGGTGTGGTGTGGGATCCTGTGTGATATCAGTGTGTGGAGTGGGACTCTGTGGGATATTGGCATGTGGTGTGGTACCCTGTGTGATATTGGCATGTGGTGTGGGACCCTTTGTGATATCACGTGTGGTGTGGGACCCTGTGGGATATCGGGGTGTGGTGCGGGACTCTGTTCAATATTGTCGTGTGTTGTGGGATTCTCTGTGATATCGGCGTGTGGTGTGGGACTTGTGTGATATCAGCATGTGGTGTAGGACTCTGTGGGATATTGGCATGTGGTGCGGGACTCTGAGATATCAGCGTGTGGTGCGGGCCCCTGTGTGCTATCAGCGTGTGGTGTGGGACCCTCTGTGATATCGGCGTGTGGTGTGGGACTCAGTGGGGTATCAGCGTGTGGTGCGGGACCCTGTGGGATATCTGGGTGTGGTGCGGGACTCTGTTCGATATTGGCGTGTGTTGCGAGATTCTCTGTGATATCGGCGTGTGGTATGGGACCCTGTGGGATATCAGTGTGTGGAGTGGGACTCTGTGGGATATTGGCATATGGTGTGGTACCCTGTGTGATATCGGCGTGTGGTGTGGGATCCTGTGTGATATCAGTGTGTGGAGTGGGACTCTGTGGGATATTGGCATGTGGTGTGGTACCCTGTGTGATATCGGCGTGTGGTGTGGGATCCTGTGTGATATCAGTGTGTGGTGCGGGACCCTGTGTGATATTGGCGTGTGGTGTGGGACCCTTTGTGATATCGGCGTGTGGTGTGGGACTCTGTGGGATATCGGGGTGTGGTGCGCGTCTCTGTTCGATATTGGCGTGTGGTGCGGTATTCTCTGATATCAGCATGTGGTGTGGGACTCTGTGATATCAGCGTGTGGTGTCGCACTCTGTGGGATATTGATGTGTGGTGTGGGACCCTGTGTGATATTGGTGTGTGGTGTGGGACCCTGTGAGATTTCAGTGTTCAGTCTGGGACCATGCCGCATATCCGCGTGTAGTCTGGGACTCTGTGGGATATCGGCGTGTGGTGTGGGACTCTGTGGGATATCGGGGTCTGGTGCGGGATTCTGTGGGATATCGGCTTGTGGCGTGGGACCCAGTGTGAAATTGGCATGTGGAGTGGGACTCTGTGGGATATCGGTGTGTGGTGCGGGACCCTGTGTGATATCGGCATGTGGTGTGGGTCTCTGTGGGATGCCAGCGTGTGGTGCAAGACTCTGGGATATTGGCGTGTGGTGTGGGACCCTGTGGGATATCGGGGTGTGGTGCGGGACCCTGTGTGATATCAACGTGTGGTGGGACGCTGTGTGATATCGCCGTGTGATGTGGGACTCGGTGGGATACTGACATGTGTTGCGGGACTGTGTGGGATATCAGCGTGTGGTGTGGGACCCTGTGTGATATCAGCGTGTCGTGTGAGACTGCATGTGATATCAGCATGTGGTGCGGGACCCTTTGGGATATCGGGGTGTGGTGTGGGACCCTGTGGGATAGCGGGGTGTGATGCGGGACTCTGTTCAATATTGTGTGTTGTGGGATTCTCTGTGATATCGGCGTGTGGTGTGCGACTTGTGCGATATCAGCGTGTGGTGTGGGACTCTATTTGATATCAGCATGTGGTGCGGGCCCCTGTGTGCTATCAGCGTGTGATGTGGGACCCTGTGTGATATCGGCGTGTGGTGTGGGACTCGGTGGGGTATCAGCTTGTGGTGCGGGACCCTGTGGGATATCTGGGTGTGGTGCAGGACTCTGTTCGATATTGGCGTGTGTTGCGGGATTCTCTGTGATATCGGCGTGTGGTGTGGGACCCTGTGGGATATCAGTGTGTGGAGTGGGACTCTGTGGGATATTGGCATATGGTGTGGTACCCTGTGTGATATCGGCGTGTGGTGTGGGATCCTGTGTGATATCAGTGTGTGGAGTGGGACTCTGTGGGATATTGGCATGTGGTGTGGTACCCTGTGTGATATCACGTGTGGTGTGGGACTCTGTGGGATATCGGGGTGTGGTGCGCGTCTCTGTTCGATATTGGCATGTGGTGCGGGACTGTGTGGGATATCAGCGTGTGGTGTGGGACCCTGAGGGATATCGGGGTGTGGTGTGGGATCCTGTGTGATATCAGTGTGTGGAGTGGGACTCTGTGGGATATTGGCATGTGGTGTGGTACCCTGTGTGATATTGGCATGTGGTGTGGGACCCTTTGTGATATCACGTGTGGTGTGGGACCCTGTGGGATATCGGGGTGTGGTGCGGGACTCTGTTCAATATTGTCGTGTGTTGTGGGATTCTCTGTGATATCGGCGTGTGGTGTGGGACTTGTGTGATATCAGCATGTGGTGCGGGACTCTGAGATATCAGCGTGTGGTGCGGGCCCCTGTGTGCTATCAGCGTGTGGTGTGGGACCCTCTGTGATATCGGCGTGTGGTGTGGGACTCAGTGGGGTATCAGCGTGTGGTGCGGGACCCTGTGGGATATCTGGGTGTGGTGTGGGATCCTGTGTGATATCAGTGTGTGGAGTGGGATATTGGCATGTGGTGTGGTACCCTGTGTGATATCGGCGTGTGGTGTGGGATCATGTGCGATATCAGTGTGTGGAGTAGGACTCTGTGGGATATTGGCTTGTGGTGTGGTACCCTGTGTGATATCGGCGTGTGTTGTGGGATCCTGTGTGATATCAGTGTGTGGTGCGGGACCCTGTGTGATATTGGCATGTGGTGTGGGACCCTTTGTGATATCACGTGTGGTGTGGGACTCTGTGGGATATCGGGGTGTGGTGCGCGTCTCTGTTCGATATTGGCATGTGGTGCGGGACTGTGTGGGATATCAGCGTGTGGTGTGGGACCCTGAGGGATATTGGGGTGTGGTGCGGGACCCTGTGGGATATCGGGGTGTGGTGCGGAACTCTGTTCAATATTGTCGTGTGTTGTGGGATTCTCTGTGATATCGGCGTGTGGTGTGGGACTTGTGTGATATCAGCATGTGGTGTAGGACTCTGTGGGATATTGGCATGTGGTGCGGGACTCTGAGATATCTGCGTGTGGTGCGGGCCCCTGTGTGCTATCAGCGTGTGGTGTGGGACCCTGTGTGATATCGGCGTGTGGTGTGGGACTCAGTGGGGTATCAGCGTGTGGTGCGGGACCCTGTGGGATATCTGGGTGTGGTGCGGGACTCTGTTCGATATTGGCGTGTGTTGCGAGATTCTCTGTGATATCGGCGTGTGGTATGGGACCCTGTGGGATATCAGTGTGTGGAGTGGGACTCTGTGGGATATTGGCATATGGTGTGGTACCCTGTGTGATATCGGCGTGTGGTGTGGGATCCTGTGTGATATCAGTGTGTGGAGTGGGACTCTGTGGGATATTGGCATGTGGTGTGGTACCCTGTGTGATATCGGCGTGTGGTGTGGGATCCTGTGTGATATCAGTGTGTGGTGCGGGACCCTGTGTGATATTGGCGTGTGGTGTGGGACCCTTTGTGATATCGGCGTGTGGTGTGGGACTCTGTGGGATATCGGGGTGTGGTGCGCGTCTCTGTTCGATATTGGCGTGTGGTGCGGTATTCTCTGATATCAGCATGTGGTGTGGGACTCTGTGATATCAGTGTGTGGTGTCGCACTCTGTGGGATATTGATGTGTGGTGTGGGACTCTGTGTGATATTGGTGTGTGGTGTGGGACCCTGTGAGATTTCAGTGTTCAGTCTGGGACCATGCCGCATATCTGCTTGTAGTCTGGGACTCTGTGGGATATCGGCGTGTGGTGTGGGCCTCTGTGGGATATCGGGGTGTGGTGCGGGATTCTGTGGGATATCGGCTTGTGGTGTGGGACCCAGTGTGAAATTGGCATGTGGTGTGGGACCCTGTGGGATATCAGTGTGTTGTGGGACCCTGTGTGATATCGCCGTGTGGTGTGGGACTCGGTGGGATACTGACGTGTGTTGCGGGACTGTGTGGGATATCAGCGTGTGGTGTGGGACCCTGTGTGATATCAGCGTGTGGTGTGGGACCCTGTGGGATATCGGGGTGTGGTGTGGGACTCTGTGGCATGCCAGCGTGTGGTGTGGGACCCTGTGGGATATCGGGGTGTGCTGTGGGACCCTGTGGGATATCGGGGTGTGCTGTGGGACCCTTTGTGATATCGGCATGTGGTGTGGGACCCTGTGTGATATCAGCGTGTGGTGTGGGACTCTGTGGGATATCAGCGTGTGGTGTGGGATCCTGTGTGATATCAGTGTGTAGAGTGGGACCCTGTGGGATATCTGGATGTGGTGTGGGACTCTGTAGGATTTCAGCGTGTGGTGCGCAACCCTGTGTGATATTGGCGTGTGGTGTGGGACCCTGTGGGATATCGGGGTGTGGTGTGGGATCCTGTGTGATATCGGCATGTGGTGTGGGACCCTGTGTGATATCAGCGTGTGGTGTGGGACTCTGTGGGATTTCAGCGTGTGGTGTGGTATGCTGTGGGATATCTGGGTGTGGTGTGGGACCCTGTGTGATATCAGCGTGTGGTGTGGGACTCTGTGGGATATCGGGGTGTGGTGAGCGACTCTGTTCGATATTGGCGTGTGGTGCGGTATTCTCTGATATCAGCATGTGATGTGGGACTCTGATATCAGTGTGTGGTGTCGCACTCTGTGGGATATTGACGTGTGGTGTCGTAATCTGTGTGATATTGGTGTGTGGTGTGCGACGCTGTGAGATTTCAGTGTTCAGTCTGGCACCATGTCGCATATCCGCGTGTAGTCTGGGACTCTGTGGGATATCGGGGTCTGGTGCGGGATTCTGTGGGATATCGGCTTGTGGTGTGGGACCCAGTGTGAAATTGGCATGTGGAGTGGGACTCTGTGGGATATCGGTGTGTGGTGCAGGACCCTGTATGATATAGGCATGTGGTGTGGGTCTCTGTGGGATGCCAGCGTGTGGTGCAGGACCCTGGGATATTGGCATGTGGTGTGGGACCCTGTGTGATATCAACGTGTGGTGTGGGGCGCTGTGTGATATCGCCGTGTGGTGTGGGACTCGGTGGGATACTGACGTGTGTTGCGGGACTGTGTGGGATATCAGCGTGTGGTGTGGGACTCCATGTGATATCAGCGTGTGGTGTGGGACCCTTTGGGATATCGGGGTGTGGTGTGGGACCCTGTGGGATAGCGGGGTGTGGTGCGGGACTCTGTTCAATATTGTCGTGTGTTGTGGGATTCTCTGTGATATCGGCGTGTGGTGTGGAACTTGTGCGATATCAGCGTGTGGTGTGGGACTCTATTTGATATCAGCGTGTGGTGCAGGCCCCTGTGTGCTATCAGCATGTGGTGTGGGACCCTGTGTGATATCGGCGTGTGGTGTGGGACTCGGTGGGGTATCAGCTTGTGGTGCGGGACCCTGTGGGCTATCTGGGTGTGGTGCAGGACTCTGTTCGATATTGGCGTGTGTTGCGGGATTCTCTGTGATATCGGCGTGTGGTGTGGGACCCTGTGGGATATCAGTGTGTGGAGTGGGACTCTGAGGGATATTGGCATGTGGTGTGGTACCCTGTGTGATATCGGCGCGTGGTGTGGGATCCTGTGTGATATCAGTGTGTGCTGCGGGACCCTGTGTGATATTGACGTGTGGTGTGGGACCCTTTGTGCTATCGGCGTGTGGTGTGGTACTCTGTGGGATATCGGGGTGTGGTGCGCGTCTCTGTTCGATATTGGCATGTGGTGCGGTATTCTCTGATATCAGCATGTGGTGTGGGACTCTGTGATATCCGTGTGTGGTGTCGCACTCTGTGGGATAGTGATGTGTGGTGTGGGACCCTGTGAGATTTCAGTGTTCAGTCTGGGACCATGTCGCATATCCGCGTGTAGTCTGGGACTCTGTGGGATATCGGGGTGTGGTGCGGGATTCTGTTTGATATCGGCTTGTGGTGTGGGACCCAGTGTGAAATTGGCATGTGGTGTGGGACCCTGTGGGCTATCAGTGTGGGACCCTGTGTGATATCGCCGTGTGGTGTGGGACTCGGTGGGATACTGACGTGTGTTGCGGGACTGTGTGGGATATCAGCGTGTGGTGTGGGACCCTGTGGGATATCAGTGTGTGGTGTGGGATCCTGTGTGATATCAGTGTGTGGAGTGGGACCCTGTGGGATATCTGGATGTGGTGTGGGACTCCATGTGATATCAGCGTGTGGTGTGGGACCCTTTGGGATATCGGGATGTGGCGTGGGACCCTGTGGGATAGCGGGGTGTGGTGCGGGACTCTGTTCAATATTGTGTGTTGTGGGATTCTCTGTGATATCAGCGTGTGGTGTGCGACTTGTGCGATATCAGCGTGTGGTGTGGGACTCTATTTGATATCAGCGTGTGGTGCGGGCCCCTGTGTGCTATCAGCGTGTGGTGTGGGACCCTGTGTGATATCGGCGTGTGGTGTGGGACTCGGTGGGGTATCAGCTTGTGGTGCGGGACCCTGTGGGATATCTGGGTGTGGTGCAGGACTCTGTTCAATATTGGCGTGTGTTGCGGGATTCTCTGTGATATCGGCGTGTGGTGTGGGACCCTGTGGGATATCAGTGTGTGGTGTGGGATCCTGTGTGATATCAGTGTGTGGAGTGGGACTCTGAGGGATATTGGCATGTGGTGTGGGATCCTGTGTGATATCAGTGTGTGGAGTGGGACCCTGTCGGATATCTGGATGTGGTGTGGGACTCTGTAGGATTTCAGCGTGTGGTGCGCGACCCTGTGTGATATTGGCGTGTGGTGTGTGACCCTGTGGGATATCGGGGTGTGGTGTGGGATCCTGTGTGATATCGGCATGTGGTGTGGGACCCTGTGTGATATCAGCGTGTGGTGTGGGACTCTGTGGGATTTCAGCGTGTGGTGTGGGACCCTGTGGGATATCTGGGTGTGGTGTGGGACCCTGTGTGATATCAGCGTGTGGTGTGGGACTCTGTGGGAGATCGGGGTGTGGTGAGCGACTCTGTTCGATATTGGCGTGTGGTGCGGTATTCTCTGATATCAGCATGTGATGTGGGACTCTGTGATATCAGCATGTGGTGTTGCACTCTGTGGGATATTGATGTGTGGTGTCGCAATCTGTGTGATATTGGTGTGTGGTGTGGGACCCTGTGAGATTTCAGTGTTCAGTCTGGGACCATGTCGCATATCTGCGTGTAGTCTGGGATTCTGTGGGATATCGGCTTGTGGCGTGGGACCCAGTGTGAAATTGGCATGTGGAGTGGGACTCTGTGGGATATCGGTGTGTGGTGCGGGACCCTGTGTGATATCGGCATGTGGTGTGGGTCTCTGTGGGATGCCAGCGTGTGGTGCAAGACTCTGGGATATTGGCGTGTGGTGTGGGACCCTGTGGGATATCGGGGTGTGGTGCGGGACCCTGTGTGATATCAACGTGTGGTGGGACGCTGTGTGATATCGCCGTGTGATGTGGGACTCGGTGGGATACTGACGTGTGTTGCGGGACTGTGTGGGATATCAGCGTGTGGTGTGGGACCCTGTGTGATATCAGCGTGTCGTGTGAGACTGCATGTGATATCAGCGTGTGGTGCGGGACCCTTTGGGATATCGGGGTGTGGTGTGGGACCCTGTGGGATAGCGGGGTGTGGTGCGGGACTCTGTTCAATATTGTGTGTTGTGGGATTCTCTGTGATATCGGCGTGTGGTGTGCGACTTGTGCGATATCAGCGTGTGGTGTGGGACTCTATTTGATATCAGCATGTGGTGCGGGCCCTTGTGTGCTATCAGCGTGTGATGTGGGACCCTGTGTGATATCGGCGTGTGGTGTGGGACTCGGTGGGGCATCAGCTTGTGGTGCGGGACCCTGTGGGATATCTGGGTGTGGTGCAGGACTCTGTTCAATATTGGCGTGTGTTGCGGGATTCTCTGTGATATCGGCGTGTGGTGTGGGACCCTGTGGGATATCAGTGTGTGGAGTGGGACTCTGTGGGATATCAGTGTGTGGAGTGGGACTCTGTGGGACATTGGCTTGTGGTGTGGTACCCTGTGTGATATCGGGGTGTGGTGTGGGATCCTGTGTGATATCAGTGTGTGGAGTGGGACTCTGTGGGATATTGGCATGTGGTGTGGTACCCTGTGTGATATTGGCATGTGGTGTGGGACCCTTTGTGATATCACGTGTGGTGTGGGACCCTGTGGGATATCGGGGTGTGGTGCGGGACTCTGTTCAATATTGTCGTGTGTTGTGGGATTCTCTGTGATATCGGCGTGTGGTGTGGGACTTGTGTGATATCAGCATGTGGTGTAGGACTCTGTGGGATATTGGCATGTGGTGCGGGACTCTGAGATATCAGCGTGTGGTGCGGGCCCCTGTGTGCTATCAGCGTGTGGTGTGGGACCCTCTGTGATATCGGCGTGTGGTGTGGGACTCAGTGGGGTATCAGCGTGTGGTGCGGGACCCTGTGGGATATCTGGGTGTGGTGCGGGACTCTGTTCGATATTGGCGTGTGTTGCGAGATTCTCTGTGATATCGGCGTGTGGTATGGGACCCTGTGGGATATCAGTGTGTGGAGTGGGACTCTGTGGGATATTGGCATATGGTGTGGTACCCTGTGTGATATCGGCGTGTGGTGTGGGATCCTGTGTGATATCAGTGTGTGGAGTGGGACTCTGTGGGATATTGGCATGTGGTGTGGTACCCTGTGTGATATCGGCGTGTGGTGTGGGATCCTGTGTGATATCAGTGTGTGGTGCGGGACCCTGTGTGATATTGGCGTGTGGTGTGGGACCCTTTGTGATATCGGCGTGTGGTGTGGGACTCTGTGGGATATCGGGGTGTGGTGCGCGTCTCTGTTCGATATTGGCGTGTGGTGCGGTATTCTCTGATATCAGCATGTGGTGTGGGACTCTGTGATATCAGCGTGTGGTGTCGCACTCTGTGGGATATTGATGTGTGGTGTGGGACCCTGTGTGATATTGGTGTGTGGTGTGGGACCCTGTGAGATTTCAGTGTTCAGTCTGGGACCATGCCGCATATCCGCGTGTAGTCTGGGACTCTGTGGGATATCGGCGTGTGGTGTGGGACTCTGTGGGATATCGGGGTCTGGTGCGGGATTCTGTGGGATATCGGCTTGTGGCGTGGGACCCAGTGTGAAATTGGCATGTGGAGTGGGACTCTGTGGGATATCGGTGTGTGGTGCGGGACCCTGTGTGATATCGGCATGTGGTGTGGGTCTCTGTGGGATGCCAGCGTGTGGTGCAAGACTCTGGGATATTGGCGTGTGGTGTGGGACCCTGTGGGATATCGGGGTGTGGTGCGGGACCCTGTGTGATATCAACGTGTGGTGGGACGCTGTGTGATATCGCCGTGTGATGTGGGACTCGGTGGGATACTGACATGTGTTGCGGGACTGTGTGGGATATCAGCGTGTGGTGTGGGACCCTGTGTGATATCAGCGTGTCGTGTGAGACTGCATGTGATATCAGCATGTGGTGCGGGACCCTTTGGGATATCGGGGTGTGGTGTGGGACCCTGTGGGATAGCGGGGTGTGATGCGGGACTCTGTTCAATATTGTGTGTTGTGGGATTCTCTGTGATATCGGCGTGTGGTGTGCGACTTGTGCGATATCAGCGTGTGGTGTGGGACTCTATTTGATATCAGCATGTGGTGCGGGCCCCTGTGTGCTATCAGCGTGTGATGTGGGACCCTGTGTGATATCGGCGTGTGGTGTGGGACTCGGTGGGGTATCAGCTTGTGGTGCGGGACCCTGTGGGATATCTGGGTGTGGTGCAGGACTCTGTTCGATATTGGCGTGTGTTGCGGGATTCTCTGTGATATCGGCGTGTGGTGTGGGACCCTGTGGGATATCAGTGTGTGGAGTGGGACTCTGTGGGATATTGGCATATGGTGTGGTACCCTGTGTGATATCGGCGTGTGGTGTGGGATCCTGTGTGATATCAGTGTGTGGAGTGGGACTCTGTGGGATATTGGCATGTGGTGTGGTACCCTGTGTGATATCACGTGTGGTGTGGGACTCTGTGGGATATCGGGGTGTGGTGCGCGTCTCTGTTCGATATTGGCATGTGGTGCGGGACTGTGTGGGATATCAGCGTGTGGTGTGGGACCCTGAGGGATATCGGGGTGTGGTGTGGGATCCTGTGTGATATCAGTGTGTGGAGTGGGACTCTGTGGGATATTGGCATGTGGTGTGGTACCCTGTGTGATATTGGCATGTGGTGTGGGACCCTTTGTGATATCACGTGTGGTGTGGGACCCTGTGGGATATCGGGGTGTGGTGCGGGACTCTGTTCAATATTGTCGTGTGTTGTGGGATTCTCTGTGATATCGGCGTGTGGTGTGGGACTTGTGTGATATCAGCATGTGGTGCGGGACTCTGAGATATCAGCGTGTGGTGCGGGCCCCTGTGTGCTATCAGCGTGTGGTGTGGGACCCTCTGTGATATCGGCGTGTGGTGTGGGACTCAGTGGGGTATCAGCGTGTGGTGCGGGACCCTGTGGGATATCTGGGTGTGGTGTGGGATCCTGTGTGATATCAGTGTGTGGAGTGGGATATTGGCATGTGGTGTGGTACCCTGTGTGATATCGGCGTGTGGTGTGGGATCATGTGCGATATCAGTGTGTGGAGTAGGACTCTGTGGGATATTGGCTTGTGGTGTGGTACCCTGTGTGATATCGGCGTGTGTTGTGGGATCCTGTGTGATATCAGTGTGTGGTGCGGGACCCTGTGTGATATTGGCATGTGGTGTGGGACCCTTTGTGATATCACGTGTGGTGTGGGACTCTGTGGGATATCGGGGTGTGGTGCGCGTCTCTGTTCGATATTGGCATGTGGTGCGGGACTGTGTGGGATATCAGCGTGTGGTGTGGGACCCTGAGGGATATTGGGGTGTGGTGCGGGACCCTGTGGGATATCGGGGTGTGGTGCGGAACTCTGTTCAATATTGTCGTGTGTTGTGGGATTCTCTGTGATATCGGCGTGTGGTGTGGGACTTGTGTGATATCAGCATGTGGTGTAGGACTCTGTGGGATATTGGCATGTGGTGCGGGACTCTGAGATATCTGCGTGTGGTGCGGGCCCCTGTGTGCTATCAGCGTGTGGTGTGGGACCCTGTGTGATATCGGCGTGTGGTGTGGGACTCAGTGGGGTATCAGCGTGTGGTGCGGGACCCTGTGGGATATCTGGGTGTGGTGCGGGACTCTGTTCGATATTGGCGTGTGTTGCGAGATTCTCTGTGATATCGGCGTGTGGTATGGGACCCTGTGGGATATCAGTGTGTGGAGTGGGACTCTGTGGGATATTGGCATATGGTGTGGTACCCTGTGTGATATCGGCGTGTGGTGTGGGATCCTGTGTGATATCAGTGTGTGGAGTGGGACTCTGTGGGATATTGGCATGTGGTGTGGTACCCTGTGTGATATCGGCGTGTGGTGTGGGATCCTGTGTGATATCAGTGTGTGGTGCGGGACCCTGTGTGATATTGGCGTGTGGTGTGGGACCCTTTGTGATATCGGCGTGTGGTGTGGGACTCTGTGGGATATCGGGGTGTGGTGCGCGTCTCTGTTCGATATTGGCGTGTGGTGCGGTATTCTCTGATATCAGCATGTGGTGTGGGACTCTGTGATATCAGTGTGTGGTGTCGCACTCTGTGGGATATTGATGTGTGGTGTGGGACTCTGTGTGATATTGGTGTGTGGTGTGGGACCCTGTGAGATTTCAGTGTTCAGTCTGGGACCATGCCGCATATCTGCTTGTAGTCTGGGACTCTGTGGGATATCGGCGTGTGGTGTGGGCCTCTGTGGGATATCGGGGTGTGGTGCGGGATTCTGTGGGATATCGGCTTGTGGTGTGGGACCCAGTGTGAAATTGGCATGTGGTGTGGGACCCTGTGGGATATCAGTGTGTTGTGGGACCCTGTGTGATATCGCCGTGTGGTGTGGGACTCGGTGGGATACTGACGTGTGTTGCGGGACTGTGTGGGATATCAGCGTGTGGTGTGGGACCCTGTGTGATATCAGCGTGTGGTGTGGGACCCTGTGGGATATCGGGGTGTGGTGTGGGACTCTGTGGCATGCCAGCGTGTGGTGTGGGACCCTGTGGGATATCGGGGTGTGCTGTGGGACCCTGTGGGATATCGGGGTGTGCTGTGGGACCCTTTGTGATATCGGCATGTGGTGTGGGACTCTGTGGGATATCGGGGTGTGGTGCGCGTCTCTGTTCGATATTGGCGTGTGGTGCGCTATTCTCTGATATCAGCATGTGGTGTGGGACCCTGTGAGAGTTCAGTGTTCAGTCTGGGACCATGTTGCATATCCGCGTGTAGTCTGGGACTCTGTGGGATATTGGCGTGTGGTGTGGGACTCTGTGGGATATCGGGGTGTTTGTGTGGGACCCTGTGTGATATTGGCATGTGTTGTAGGACTCTGTCATAGCAGCGTGCAGTATGGGATTCATGGTGCTATCGGTGTGTGGTGCGGAACTCCTTGTGATATCAGCATGTGGTATGGGACTCTGTTCGATAGTGGCATGTGGTGCAGGACGCTGTGGGATATTGGCGTGTGGTGCAGGACTCTGTAGGATATTGCCTTGTGGTGTGCAACCCTGTGTGATATCGGCGTGTGGTGTGGGACCCTGTGGGATATCGGGGTGTGGTGCGGGACCCTGTGGGATATTGGCATGTGGCGTGGTACCCTGTGTGATATTGGCATGTGGTGTGGGACCCTGTGTGATATCAACGTGTGCTGTGGGACTCTGTGATATCAGCGTGTGGTGTGGGACCCTGTGTGATATCAGCGTGTGGTGTGGGGCTCTGTGGGATTTCAGCGTGTGGTGTGGGACTCTGTTTGATTTCGGCGTGTGGTGTGGGACCCTGTGGGATATTGGGGTGTGGTGCGGGACCCTGTGGGATATTGGCATGTGGCGTTGTACCATGTGTAATATTGGCATGTGGTGTGGGACCCTGTGTGATATCAGCGTGTGCTGTGGGACTCTGTGATATCAGCGTGTGGTGTGGGACCCTGTGGCATATCTGAGTGTGGTGTGGGACCCTGTGTGATATCAGCGTGTGGTGTGGGCCTCTATGTGTTATCAGTGTGTGGAGCGGGACCCTGTGGGATATCTGGGTGTGGTGCGAGACTCTGTTCGATATTGGCGTGTGGTGCGGTATTTTCTGATATCAGCGTGTGGTGTGGGATTCAGTGTGATATCAGTGTGTGGTGCGGGACCCAGTGTGATATTGGCGTGTGGTGTGGGACCCTTTGTGATATCGGCGTGTGGTGTGGGACCCTGTGTGATATCGGCGTGTGGTATGGGACTCTGTGGGATTTCAGCGTGTGGTGTGGGACCCTGTGGGATATCAGCGTGTGGTGTGGGACTCTGTGGGATTTCAGCGTGTGGTGTGGGACCCTGTGGGATATCTGGGTGTGGTGTGGGACCCTGTGTGATATCAGCGTGTGGTGTGGGACTCTGTGGGATATCGGGGTGTGGTGAGCGACTCTGTTCGATATTGGCGTGTGGTGCGGTATTCTCTGATATCAGCATGTAGTGTGGGACTCTGTGTGATATTGGCGTGTGGTGTGCGACCCTGTGGGAAATTGCTGTGTGGTATGGGGCCCTGTGACATTTCAGTGTTCAGTCTGGGACCATGTCGCATATCCGCGTGTAGTCTGGGACTCTGTGGGATATCGGCGTGTGGTGCGGGATGCTGTGTGATATCGGCGTGTGGTGTGAGCACGTGTGGGATTTCAGCATGTGGTGCGGGATTCTGTGGGATATCGGCTTGTGGTGTGGGACCCAGTGTGAAACTGGCGTGCGGTGTAGGACTCTGGGATTTCAGTGTGTGGTGCGGGACAATGTGTGATATTGGCGTATGGTGTGCGCCCCTTTGTGATATCGGCTTGTGGTGTGGGGACCCTGTGGGATATCGGCGTCTGGTGTGGGACCCTGTGTGATATTGGCGTGTGGTGTGGGGACATGTGGGATATCAGCATGTGATGTGGGACCCTGTGTGAAATTGGCGTGTGTTATGGCACTCTGATATCGGTGTGTGGTGTGGGACTCTGTAGGATTTCAGCGTGTGGTGCGGGACCCTATGTGATATTGGCGTGTGGTGTGGGACCCTTTGTGTTATCGGTGTGTGATGTGGGACCCTGTGGGATATCGGGGTGTGGTGTTGGATTCTGTGGGATATCGGCTTGTGGTGTGGGACCCTGTGTGATATTAGTGTGTGCTGTGGGACTCTGTGGGATATCAGCGTGTACTGTGCGACTCTGTGTGATACCAGCATGTGGTGAGGGACCATGTGTGATATCAGCATGTGGTGTGGGACTCTGGGAAGCCAGCGTGTGGTGTGGGTGTCTGTGTGATATCGGTGTGTGGTGCGGAATTCTGTGTGATATCAGTGTGTGGTGTGGGACCCGGTGTGGGACTCTGTGGGATATCAACATGTGTGGGATCCTGTGTGATATCACTGTGTGGGGTGGAACTCTGTGGGATATCGGCGTGTGGTGTGGGACTCTGTGGGATATCGGCGTGGGGTGTGGGACCCTGTGTGATATTGGCATGTGGTGTGGGAGCCTGTGTGATGTCGGCTTGTGGTGTGGGAACCTGTGTGATATTAGTGTGTGGTGTGGGACTCTATGCAATATCAGCATGTGGTGTGGGACCCTGTGTGATGTCGGCTTGTGGTGTGGGAACCTGTGTGATATTAGTGTGTGGTGTGGGACCCTGTGTGATATCAGTGGGTGGTGTGGGACCCTGTGTGATATCAGTGTGTGGTGTGGGACCCTGTGTGATATCAGCGTGTGCTGTGGGACTCTATGTGTTATCAATGTGTGGAGCGGGACCCTGTGGGATACCTGGGTGTGGTGCAAGACTCTGTTCGATATTGGCATGTGGTGCGGTATTTTCTGATATCAGCGTGTGGTGTGGGATTCTGTGTGATATCAGTGTGTGGTGCGGGCCCCTGTGTGATATTGGCGTGTGGTGTGGGACCCTTTGTGATATCGGCGTGTGGTGTGGGACCCTGTGTGATATCGGCGTGTGGTGTGGGACTCTGTGGGATTTCAGCGTGTGGTGTGGGACTCTGTGGGATATCGGGGTGTGGTGAGCGACTCTGTTCGATATTGGCGTGTGGTGTGGTATTCTCTGATATCAGCATGTGGTGTGGGACTTTGTGTGATATTGGCGTGTGGTTTGCGACCGTGTGTGAAATTGGTGTGTGGTGTGGGGCCCTGTGAGATTTCAGTGTTCAGTCTGGGACCATGTCGCATATCCGCGTGTAGACTGGGACTCTGTGGGATATCGGCGTGTGGTGCGGGATGCTGTGTGATATCGGCGTGTGGTGTGAGCACGTGTGGGATTTCAGCATGTGGTGCGGGATTCTGTGGGATATCGGCTTGTGGTGTGGGACCCAGTGTGAAATTGGCGTGCGGTGTGGGACCCTGTGTGCTATCAGCATGTAGTGTGGTACCCTGTGTGATATCGGCATGTGGTGTAGGACTCTGTGTGATTTCAGTGTGTGGTGCGGGACAATGTGTGATATTGGCGTGTGGTGTGGGCCCCTTTGTGATATCGGCTTGTGGTGTGGGGACCCTGTGGGATATCGGCGTCTGGTGCGGGACCCTGTGTGATATTGGCATGTGGTGTGGGGACCCTGTGGGATATCAGCATGTGGTGTGGGACCCTGTGTGAAATTGGCGTGTGTTATGGGACTCTGATATCGGTGTGTGGTGTGGGACTCTGTAGGATTTCAGAGTGTGGTGCGAGACCCTGTGTGATATTGGCGTGTGGTGTGGGACCCTTTGTGTTATCGGTGTGTGATGTGGGACCCTGTGGGATATCGGGGTGTGGTGCGGGATTCTGTGGGATATCGGCTTGTGGTGTGGGACCCTGTGTGATATCAGCGTGTGGTGTGGGACTCTGTGTGATATCACTGTGTGGAGCGGGACCCTGTGTGATATCAGCGTGTGGTGTGGGACCCTGTGTGATATCAGTGTGTGGTGCGGGACCCTGTGTGATATTGGCATGTGGTGTGGGACCCTTTGTGATATCGGCGTGTGGTGTGGGACCCTTTGTGATATTGGCGTGTGGTGTGAGACCCTGTGTGATATCGGCGTGTGGTGTGGGACTCTGTGGGATTCCAGCGTGTGGTGTGGGACCCTGTGGGATATCTGGGTGTGGTGTGGGACCCTGTGTGATATCAGCGTGTGGTGTGGGACTCTGTGGGATATCGGGGTGTGGTGTCGAAGTCTTGACTCCCGAGTAAGACTCTTAAACACAAAGTATCGTCAAAGACAGGCTTTATTTGCTTGCAAGGGAAGGGTTGTGTAGTCAAAGGCTACATCAGACCTCTTTGAAGTAAAACAGAATTTGTAACACATTTATACAGTACAGAGACAAACAGGCTTTCTATGCCACATGACATAGTATTGAATCATACCTGATTACAAAGGCACAGACCTTGCAAATTAGTGAAACAATGTATTCCAGGTTTCGTTAGAATAACGAACAGAAATACCTTGGGATAAGATTAACTAATCCTTTATTATGGGATCCCTTTGTTCTCCCACTGTACCAACTGAGCCTGTGGGCCGATGTTTACCTTAACATGTCCTTGGCTATTTGTTTGGTAAATGAGGCTCCTTGCTAAGCTTATTACAGATAAGGAGTACATATGTTGCATTCCTAAATTGTCTCATCCTTTTGAAACTAATTAGTGAATCATGCTGCCGGCCATTTCAGTTTTTATTCTATGCCCAGGAAGCCATTTTGTGTCTAAGTAAGAAACTGTACTTCCACATTCTTCCCTTTTGTCCTTACTAGCACAACATAACTGAAATTAACCTCTTCCTAGCGGTCCTCATACCAATTTTAGATTTTAGCCAAGGATACCGATTTCTTTGCCGTTTTGAACCATCCTCGGGATATACCTGTATTGATGGTTTGACCTTATCTAAGATCGTCTTTCTTCTCTGTTTATTCTTAGTGTTTGGGCGTGTGTTCTTGTAGGGGTTTAATTATGTTTGATTTGATTTCAGGTTTATGTCTTTGTATAGTTCTGCAGCTTATGTTAGCCTGCAGTGTTCTAATTTCCCTGCAGCTTATATTAGCCTGCAGTTCGGGTGCCACTATGCACCTTCTAAGAAAATAGGGAACAGTAGCTTATAGAGGAGGACTAAATCATGGCCCACACAGTTTATACCTAACCTGTGGGGTTCTCCTAAGCACAAGTGCTTCTTTGTGAGGCCCCAAAGTGCGGACCAAGTGATATACAAGGTCGACGTCACTGGCTTGTTGAAAGGAGTCCTCTCTCTTTTTCCTAGCCTGCAGTTCCCATTTGAGTGGAAAAATATGTTTTACAGAAAGTGGAGAGCATGCGAAGTATATATATGTATATATTTTGTCTAAGTCTTCTAATCCTTATAATTGTATTTTATTCAATCGTCTCAGTTCCTCATCTAGGGGACCATTCTTTTCCTCTACTGACTTTACTTTTCTCTGTATCATCATACTCACTTCAGGTAAGACTGCCTTGCCTAACCTATTGCAACAACACTTAATTGTTGTGACAAACAGAGCAATGCATACAATCAGGGCTATTACTACTACCAGTCCATGCAATAATATTTGTCCTACTGATCCCAGCCATCCTCCCAATATCCAGTCAGCCCAGCCTTGGTTCTTTGGGTTTTCATACTGACTTACTGCGTCTAGCATATTCGTAAGACGTACAAAAAAGTATGCACGTGTAATTCTCGTTTCTTTCGGGATCTTTCCCCATCTCCTTGGCATATTAGACTCAGTAGTCCGATTATTATACAAAATATAAGTAACGTCTTCATTGTTAGAGTCTTTCAAAATTCAATTGTCTCTATTCGGTGCCTTCTTGCAGTGGGATGCGTGAATCCAGGAAGATCTTTCCTTGACTTTTACGGCTGTGTTTGTTGTTAGGAGCACTTGATATGGTCCTTCGAAGCGTGGTTGCAGACCGTTCTTCCTTTTAAAAACTTTCACGTAGACGTCATCTCAAGGTTCCAAGTCATGGCACTTTCCCTCTGCTGGACTCGTTTGAGCTTCCTTTACCTGTTGGTGAAAGCTGGAGATACATTTAGTTAATGCGATGCAATAGTTTAGCATAGCCTCGTCCATTTTATGAATGCCCATTTGTTTCACCGTAAATGGTGCTGAAAATGGCAGCCTTAGGGGTCGTCCCATAACAATCTCATGTGGAGACAGTCCATTTGTCCTGTTAGTTGCTGCTTGCATTATCATCAATGCTAAGGGTAATAGTTCGACCCATTTAAGTCCAGTTTCACTGCAAAGTTTAGAAATTTTATTCTTCAGTACTCCGTTATGTCTTTCCACCAGTCCTGCGGATTGTGGATGATAACTGCAGTGAAAATGCTGGTTAATCTGCAAAGCTTTACATAGTTCCTTTATAATCGCTCCAGTGAAGTGCGATCCTCTGTCGCTTGAAAGCTGCATAGGTATTCCAAACCTTGGTATGATTTCTTTTAACAAGCACTTTGCTACTGTTACAGCATCATTCTTTTTACATGGGAAAGCTTCGACCCATCTTGAAAACATATCTATAATTACTAACACATACTTAAATCCTAAACATGGCGGTAATTCAATAAAATCCATTTGTAAATGTACGAAAGGGCCTGATGGATTTGGGTGGGAGGCAGTCTGTACTTTCTCTGTCTTGCCTGGATTCATTTCCTGGCAAATGGTGCACCTTTCACTAATTTGTTTTGCAATTGCCAAAATACCTGGTGCATACCATGTTTGATTAATATAGTCTGCCATCCCCCCTTTGCCCGCATGCGTGAACACATGAACGCATCGGGCAATCCATGGAAGTAAAGACTTTGGAGCCACCATGCGGCCGTCATGGTGAACCCATACCCCTTCAGGCATTTTAAAGCAAAAATCCCTTGCCCAACTTAACACTTCGTCCGAGTTAGCCTGTGACTGAAAGGCTAAAACATCATTAATAGAAGGTGGGTCATTATCTGATTTTTGTTGACGCAAAACAAAGGCTGAGACCAGTGGCCCTGTGTCCGACAGAGCGGCTGATTTAGCAGCTCTATCTGATCGCTCGTTACCCAAGGATATCTGATCCTGACTGCCTGTATGAGCCTGACATTTAATAACTGAAATCTTAGTGGGACACACTAGAGCCTTTAAAAGATTATTGATTTGCTCAGCATTCTTAATAGTTGATCCTGAGGAAGTTAGAAATCCCCTTAATTTCCAGATCTGTCCATAATTATGAGATTGGAGTTGGATAACAGTGCCACCTCATATTTGCTGCTACGGGCTGATGTTAGATGCTGAGTGGCGTATTTTGATAACAGAACTTCCACTGAATGTGGTACAAACAAAACGGTTCGGTGATTAAGCGTGATGCCTTGAGCCTGTTGTACAGCGTAATAGGCAGCAGCTAGAATTGGCAGGCATCCAGGCAACCCACGTGCAACAGGATCTAATTGAGTAGCTAAAACAGGAAGTTATGGCCCAAAAAAAGGGTTTGTAACTGTCTTTTATAGTCGTGTCTTTTCCCGTGCCTTCATAAAAGGCAGTGCAATGCAGATTCATGTGCCAGCTGTCTAATTTCAAACCCTTCTGGTACTCTGAGACTGTTCTTGAGGCACGGTGTAGTGCTCCTACAATTATCATTAGTTTATGGCTTATTTCTTGGTTTTCATTTGCCCACTGGTAGACAATGGGAGGGGAGCATTCTTGTAAAAGGCACATAATACATCTATCGGTCGGAACGTGCATCTGCAGTCCCTTTTCTGAACAAATTATTGTTGCCTGCATTTTGCACAACAAGTCTCTCCCTAAAAGGTTCATGGGGGCGTCGTCTGATAACAAAAAAAGCATGTTGGCCAGAAAAATTATCTGCTCGTATTTGTAACGGTTGTGACCATGTCAGAGTCTGTGAGACACCAGAAAGTCCTATGCAGGTAACATCCTTGTCAGTGCATGGAATTCCTGTAGCGTATTGTTTTGTCAATAGTGAGGTTGTGGCTCCTGTGTCGACGAGAAAAGGGACTTTCTTGCCTTGCATATTTATGGATAGATATGGCTCATCTCTAGAATTTAGCGATACTAGTGGTAATTGGAGAGTGTGGGTATTGTTCGGGGCCGTTTACAAGGGCGTTAATTAAAGGGATTTGGTAATTTTCTTTTGTCATACCCGAATGCTGTCCCATAACTGCTTCTATTCTTTCTATATAATCCTCAACGTCTTCATCCTTTTTCTGAGTTGTCTCAATTATCTTATCTAGTGTTCATTATATTCTCCTGACTTATAGCACTGGGGTCGGGTGATTCACCACCCGCTGCGCCTTGTTGTTGCACTTTGTATTCAGGAGGCGGGGCTGGTCTTCTGAACCATCCCTGATCCTCGTCATCACTGGAATGAGTCGTGGGCATGGGAGGATATTCACAGGGAGGAGCGGTAGGCTTCGGGTTTTGTCTTAAAGGCATTAGCGTAACCGTTTCTTGTTTAATCAATTTATTCATTAGATCTCTTTTCTTGTTTTTGTTCTCAATTTTACTAGCTAATATGCTGCGTTCCTTACGTTTTTCTGCTTCCCTTTTCCAATCTGAGAAGGCAGACCAATTTACTGACTTTGCACTCCTTCTCCTTGGGTCTCTGCCTGCTAGGCAGTTTTCTAGACACGTGATTCTATCTAGATTAAATGTACCATCCACGGGGAAAGGGTGTCTTTCTTTCTTGGTCCATCTAGCCCACTTAGGTAAATCATTTATGGATATCTGACCATAGTAGGTAAAGACATAAGAAGCAGGAGTTCCTTTTTTTTTTCTGGGATCTTGCTCTGTGCAGCTCCCATCTTAGTTTGTATGTTTTTTTTTAAACTAGGCTCTCTTCTTCTAGATTGCAAGTTTCACCCCTTACCCCCTTACGACTATTACTGACTGTCCAAAGGACCATAAGTGATGAAAAATAACAAGTAATAACAACAGTCAAAGAAATGACAAGTAATGCAGCTGCCCAAACAGGCAAACAGACCAAATATTCAGACATTTATCTTATACTCTAAACTAAATAAATAGTCAATTCTCAGTTTGCGTTGTATGCCACTACAAGCTGAGTCCTTAACTTTTAACTTATACTTTATGTGAAAGTCTTCTGTCTTAATGTTGTCAACAATCAACAAACAAAACGGAAAACAATGGTCACGATAACTCTTAACCTCTATGTTCATATAAAATCCTTATGCTTTAATGCGAGGGGCTTGAACCCTCGTAGAAGGTATCTCAACGGAGAATAATCCTGGACCTGATAATACAGATCTTAAAAAAATTACAGTGACAATTCTCAAACGATACTTTCTGCTGTGGGACTCCGCCCCGGCTCAAGGGACCCACCCTTGATACTGCAGTTTTAACTTGGTACCTTATCTGTCTGGGACTCAGCCCTGTCGGCTTTCCTCTTGCCTTCTTTGCCCGATACTTTTTTTTTCTAAAGACTTGAGTTGTCAGTATTCTCCTCCTTTCAGTGGTCAACAATAAAAGAAGCAAAAGTTACAGGATTCAACTCAAGTCTGAAACACGAGTCTTAACTTGATCGCAGTACTCCCGTCGGAAGAAACAGACCACACCAATTCAATTTCTAATGAGAAATCCTTTTATGTGATAAAACATCACTGTGGCCATTCAGGATCTGTCATTAGAGATTCACGATGCCCTTGTCCGTGACTTACCGAAAGGCAGCAAGCGATCTCGGTGGGACCTCCAAGTAATACTGTCGAAGTCTCGACTCCCGAGTAAGACTCTTAAACACAAAGTATCATCAAAGACAGGCTTTATTTGCTTGCAAGGGAAGGGTTGTGTAGTCAAAGGCTACATCAGACCTCTTTGAAGTAAAACAGAATTTGTAACACATTTATACAGTACAGAGACAAACAGGCTTTCTATGCCACATGACATAGTATTGAATCATACCTGATTACAAAGGCACAGACCTTGCAAATTACTGAAACAATGTATTCCAGGTTTCGTTAGAATAACGAACAGAAATACCTTGGGATAAGATTAACTAATCCTTTATTATGGGATCCCTTTGTTCTCCCACTGTACCAACTGAGCCTGTGGGCCGATGTTTACCTTAACATGTCCTTGGCTATTTGTTTGGTAAATGAGGCTCCTTGCTAAGCTTATTACAGATAAGGAGTACATATGTTGCATTCCTAAATTGTCTCATCCTTTTGAAACTAATTAGTGAATCATGCTGCCGGCCATTTCAGTTTTTATTCTATGCCCAGGAAGCCATTTTGTGTCTAAGTAAGAAACTGTACTTCCACAGTGGTGAGCGACTCTGTTCGATATTGGCGTGTGGTGCGGTATTCTCTGATATCAGCATGTGGTGTGGGACTCTGTGTGATATTGGCGTGTGGTGTGCGACCCTGTGTGAAATTGGTGTGTGGTGTGGGGCCCTGTGAGATTTCAGTGTTCAGTCTGGGACCATGTCGCATATCCGCGTGTAGTCTGGGACTCTGTGGGATATCGGCGTGTGGTGCGGGATGCTGTGTGATATCGGCGTGTGGTGTGAGCACGTGTGGGATTTCAGCGTGTGGTGCGGGATTCTGTGGGATATCGGCTTGTGGTGTGGGACCCAGTGTGAAATTGGCGTGTGGTGTGGGTGTAAGATTCAAAATTTTTCATTATATAATCACACGAGACAACAGGATTAATAACACAGCTTTATTGACCAAAAGGAAGCTTGTACAGACAAAACCTTTGATAAAAGGGGCACACAAAATGGCCGCCGGACCTCGTGATCAGTTTCTTGGACCATTTGATTTCTGTTACTGCAAGCCAGACAGGCTTGTGGATTGAGAGCAGTAAGCCCGCGAAAGCCAGTATCGGGAAACCGAAACTCAGGGAAATGGGCATACATATTCAATTGGATTCTAAGTACAAGACAGTTTCAGGCAAACAGGATGGGGCCCATCAAGATATGGGCAGACAATGCATGAACACTTAAACCCATTTAATGTACAAAGGAAAAACCGTTGAACAGCCATCAAGGAAAATCTTCAGACCGATCAATATGCGAACCGAGTTACGGTGACAAAGTAAAAGACATTATCGGCCAGGAAGGCCAGTTAAAGCTATCACCGGCTCCCGTTACAAGACAAAGCACCCCTGCAGAGATTTCTGCCCGCCAAAATTATTACAAAGACTGGACTATGATCTGGCGGGAGATAAGGCTGGCCCAAAAGGGTATAACTATGGATTTTGAAAAGTCCATCAGCGCCTCTTCTACCTCGGTAGCTTCGGAATTCGATCAGGACGTTTCGGACGGACATTTCGGAAAGGACAACGTGGTCGGTGTTCAGCCAGACAAGGCTCGGCCGCGACGAGAAGACGACGAGGGTGGCCCGGGTACCATTGTCGGGAGATCATCGACGACCCAGGCCGAAGAAGAAGACACCCTCAGGAAAACCAACGATCCAGGCCGGAGAGAAAGGACATTCCAGGCCTAGCTCTTCCGTGCCTCAACATCCCATTCTCGAGGTGTTTTTCTGTTCCATGAACCCAAATCCACAACAGTCTTAGTGGATTTCAGCCATGACGAGCGCTCACCGAGGCTGTGTCCACTGCCTCATCGCCTGAGAGAGAGAGAAAAA
Organism: Somniosus microcephalus; assembly: GCF_052327205.1. Classification (NCBI taxonomy): domain Eukaryota; kingdom Metazoa; phylum Chordata; class Chondrichthyes; order Squaliformes; family Somniosidae; genus Somniosus; species Somniosus microcephalus. The sequence goes on from NC_140992.1 coordinate 121,087,968, forward strand.
CAAGCTGCGCCAGAAGTTTCCAAATCCACGTGACGACGGAAAGCTGTGCCAGAAAGGCTGCGAACCCCTCCTTTTCGCGAGTTTGAAAGTGGTGAGCATGATCCCGAGTTCCTCAAGTCGAAACTTAGTTTAGGTATAAGGGGAGGGAGAGGGTAAGGGTAATCGTAATGTGTTCCCCCTTTTTCGATGTGCCGTGTGTTTCTCATTTCCATGGAATCAAGTTTATAGATATGTGCATGCTTGTAGTCGCTTTGATTTGTGCTTATGATATGTATTTTGTAATGCTGCAAACTGTTTAATAATAAAAGCATCCATTTCGTGCTATTCAGCCTGGTCTATTGAGTCTTTCTCTGCACTACAGTTCCCTGCACCTAAGTCCAAGGTCTAGAAACGTAGGGAAGAGTGGGTCGAACCACTCAAGGGTAATTATTGCACAAAGCCTGGTAGGAGACCAGAACGAGCAAGAGAAACCCCCTACATGGGACCCTGTGTGATATCAGTGTGTGGTGTGGGGCCCTGTGTGATATTGGCATGTGGTGTGGGACCCTGTGTGATATCAATGTGTGGTGTGGGGCCCTGTGTGATATTGGCATGTGGTGTGGGACCCTATGTGATATCAATGTGTGGTGTGGGGCCCTGTGTGATATCAGCATGTGGTGTGGGACCCTGTGTGATATCAGCGTGTGGTGCAGGACTCTGTGGGATTTCAGCATGTGGTGTGGGACCCAGTGTGCTATCGGCATGTGGTGTAGGATCCTGTGGGATATCGGCTTGTGGTGTGGGAACCTGTGTGATATCAGTGTATGGTGTGGGACTCTGTGGGATTTCAGCATGTGGTGCGGGACTCTGTGTGATATCGGTGTGTGGTGTGGGACTGTGTAGGATATAAGCGTGTGGTATGGGTCTCTGTGTGATATTGGCGTGTGGTGTGGGACTCTGGGATTTCAGCGTGTTGTGCGGGACCCTGTGCGATATCGGCATGTGGTGTAGGACCCTGTGGGATATCTGGGTGTGGTGTGGGACCCTGTGGGATATCAGCGTGTGTTGCGGGACCCTGTGATATCGGCATGTGGTGTGTGACCCTGTGGGATATCAGGGTGTGGGACCCTGTGGGATATCGGGTTGTGGAGCGGGACCCTTTGGGATACCAGCGTGTGGAGTGGGACTCTGTGGGATATCAGCGTGTGGTGTGGGATCCTGTGTGACATCAGCGTGTGGTGTGGGACCCTGTGTGAAATCGGCATGTGGTGTGGGACCCTGTGTGATATCATTGTGTGGAGTGGGACACTGTGGGATATTGCTGTGTGGTGCGGGATTCTGTGTGATATCAGCGTGTGGAGTGGAATTCTGTGTGATATCAGCGTGTGGAGTGGGACCCTGTGGGATATCAGTGTGTGGTGTGGGACCCTGTGGGATATCGGCTTGTGGTGCGGGGCCCTGCGTGATATCAGCGTGTGGTGTGGACTCTATGGGATATTGCCGTGTGTTGTGGGACTCTGTCATATAAACATGTGGTGTGGGACTCTGATATCGGCGTGTGGTATGGGACCCTGTGGGATATCGGGGTGTGGTACGGGACCCTGTATGATATCGGCACGTGGTGTGGGACCCTGTGGGCTATCAGCTTGTGTTGTGGGACCCTGTGTGATATCGGCATGTGGTGCGGGACTCTGTGATATCAGCGTGTGGTGTGGGATGCTGTGGGATATCGGCGTTTGGTGTGGGACTCAGTGTGATATCGGCATGTGGTGTGGGACTCTGTGGGATATCAACGTGTGGTGCGGGGCTCTCTGTGATATCAGTGTGTGGTGTGAGACTCTATTCGATATCGGTGTGTGGTTTGGGACCCTGTGTGATATCGGCGTGTGGTGTGGGACTCTGTGGTATCGGCATGTGGTGTGGGACCCTGTGGGATATCGGCGTGTGGTACGGGACCCTGTGTGATATCAGCGTGTGGTACGGGACCCTGTGTGATAGCAGCATGTGGTGTGGGATGCTGTGTGATATCAGTGTGTGAGGTGGGACTCTAGGATATTGGCGTGTGGTGCAGGACTCTGATGTCGGTGTGTGGAGTGGGACTCTGTGTGATATCGGCGTGTGTTGCGGGACTCTGTGGGATATCGGCGTGTGTTGCGGGACTCTGTGGGAGATCGGCGTGTGGTGTGGGGTTCAGTGTGATATCGACATGTGGTGTGAGACCCTCTGTGATATCAGCATGTGGTGCGGGACCCTGTGGGATATTGGCGTGTAGTGTGGGACCCTGTGGGATATCTGGGTGTGGTGCGGGACCCTGTCTGATATCAGCGTGTGGTGTGGGACCCTGTGTGATATCGGCGTGTGGTGTGGGACTCGGTGGGATACTGACGTGTGTTGCGGGACTGTGTGGGATATCAGCGTGTGGTGTGGGAACCTGTGTGATATCAGCTTGTGGTGTGGGACTCCATGTGACATCAGCATGTGGTGTGGGACCCTGTGGGATATCAGCGTGTGGTGTGGGACCCTGTGGGATATCGGGGTGTGGTGTGGGACCCTGTGGGATATCAGCGTGTGGTGTGGGACCCTGTGGGATATCGGGGTGTGGTGCGGGACTCTGTTCAATATTGTCGTGTGTTGCGGGATTCTCTGTGATAGCGGCGTGTGGTGTGGGACTTGTGTGATATCAGCATGTGGTGTGGGACTCTGTGGGATATTGGCATGTGGTACGGGACTTTGTGTGATATCAGCATGTGGTGTGGTATCAGTGTGTGTTGCGGGACTCTGTGGGATATCGGCGTGTGGTGTGGGATTCAGAGTGATATAGGCGTGTGGTGTGGGACCCTGTGTGATATCAGCATGTGGTGTGGGACCCTGTGGGATATTGGCGTGTGGTGTGGGGCTCAGTGTGATATCGGCATGTGGTGTGGGACTCTGTGGGATGCCAGCGTGTGGTGCGTGACTCTGTGGGATATTGGCGTGTGGTGTGGGACCCTGTTGGATATCGGGATGTGGTGTGGGACCCTGTGTGATATCAGCGTGTGGTGTGGGACCCTGTGTGATATCGGCGTGTGGTGTGGGACTCGGTGGGATACTGACGTGTGTTGCGGGACTGTGTGGGATATCAGCGTGTGGTATGGGACCCTGTGTGATATCAGCATGTGGTGTGGGACCCTGTGGGATATTGGCGTGTGGTGTGGGGCTCAGTGTGATATCGGCATGTGGTGTGGGACTCTGTGGGATGCCAGCGTGTGGTGCGGGACTCTGTGGGATATTGGCGTGTGGTGTGGGACTCCATGTGATATCAGCGTATGGTGCGGGACTCTCTGCGATATTAGCGTGTGGTGTGGGACTCTATTTGATATCAGCGTGTGGTGCGGGCCCGTGTGTGCTATCAGCGTGTGGTGTGGGACTCTCTGTGATATCAGCGTGTGGTGTGGGACCCTGTGTGATATCGGCGTGTGGTGTGGGACTCGGTGGGGTATCAGCGTGTGGTGTGGGACCCTGTGTGATATTGGCATGTGGTTTGGTACCCTGTGGGATATCTGGGTGTGGTGCGGGGCTCTGTTCGATATTGGCGTGTGTTGCGGGATTCTCTGTGATATCAGCGTGTGGTGTGGGACTCTGGGATATCAGCGTGTGGTGTGGGATGCTGTGGAATATCGGCGTGTGGTGTGAGACCCTGTGTGATATCGGCGTGTGCTGTGGGACTCTGTGGGACATCAGCGTGTGGTGTGGGACCATGTGTGATATCAGTGTGTGGTGTGGGACATAGTGTGACATCAGCGTGTGGTGTGGGACCCTGTGTGGTGCGGGACTCTGTGGGATATCGGCATGTGGTGTGGGATTCAGTGTGATATCTGTAGAGTATGTACCTTTAAGAGAGAACTACTTTTACAGCTCCTGTATACTGTAGTACCGGCAGTGACCACACCTGTATATAAGCCTTGAGCATGCCTCTGTACTGTCAGTCTTTAGACTACCCTCCTCCAGTAAACACCTGTTGATTGTTAAGTTACAGCCTCCGTGTCGTTATTGGAAAACATCATACTTAAGAATCACGGATTCAACAATATCGGCGTGTGGTGTGGGACCTTGTGTGATATCAGCGTGTGGTGCAGGACTCTGTGGGATATCAGCATGTGGTGTGGGATTCAGTGTGATATCGGCGTGTGGTGTGGAATTCAGTGTGATATCCGCGTGTGGTGCGGGACCCTGTGTGATATCAGCGTGTGGTGCAGGACTCTGTGGGATATCAGCGTGTGGTGCAGGACTCTGTGGGATATCAGCATGTGGTGTGGGATTCAGTGTGATATCGGCGTGTGGTGTGGGACCCTGTGTGATTTCGGCATGTGGTGTGGGACCCTGTGGGACATCAGCGTGTGGTATGGGACCATGTGTGATATCAGCATATGGTGTGGGACATAGTGTGACATCAGCGTGTGGTGTGGGACCCTGTGTGGTATCAGTGTGTGTTGCGGGACTCTGTGGGATATCGGCGTGTGGTGTGGGACTCTGTGATATCGGCGTGTGGTGTGGGACCCTGTGTGATATCGGCATGTGGTGTGGGACCCTGTGTGATATCGGCATGTGGTGTGGGACCCTGTCTGATATCGGCGTGTGGTGTGGGACCCTGTGTGATATCGGCATGAGGTGTGGGACCCTGTGTGATATCGGCGTGTGGTGTGGGACCCTGTGTGATATCGGCATGAGGTGTGGGACCCTGTGTGATATCGGCGTGTGGTGTGGGACCCTGTGTGATATCGGCATGAGGTGTGGGACCCTGTGTGAAATCAGCGTGTGGTGCGGGACCCTGTGTGATATTGGCATGTGGTGTAGGACTCTGGGATATTGGCTTGTGGTGTGGGATTCTGTGGGATATCAGCGTGTGGGACTCTAGGGGATATCGGCATGTAGTGTGGGATTCAGTGTGATATCAGTGTGTGGTGTGGGACTCTGTGTGATATCGGCGTGTGGTGTGGGACCCTGTGTGATATCGGCATGAGGTGTGGGACCCTGTGTGAAATCAGCATGTGGTGTGGGACCCTGTGTGATATCGGCATGAGGTGTGGGACCCTGTGTGATATCGGCGTGTGGTGTGGGACCCTGTGTGATATCGGCATGAGGTGTGGGACCCTGTGTGATATCGGCATGAGGTGTGGGACCCTTTGTGATATCAGTATGTGGCGTGGGACTCTGTGGGATATTGCCGTGTGTTGTGGGTCTCTGGGATATCGGCGTGTGGTGTGGGACCCTGTGGGATATCGGCGTGTGGTATGGGACTCTGTGATATCGGCATGTGCTGTGGGACATCAGCTTCTGGTGTGGGACTCTGTTCGATATCGGCGTGTGGTGTGGGACTTTGTGGGATATTGGCGTGTGGTGTGGGACTCTGTGGGATATTGGCGTGTGGTGTGGGATTCTGTGGGATATTGGCGTGTGCTGCGGGACTCTGTGGGATATTGGCGTGTGGTGTGGCTTCATGAGTACTTCGGACAAATGGAAAAAATCCACCATTCTCTGGAGCTTGGTGTGACGCTGATAGGCAGCTGTTAACCTCTCACCCACTTCCCACCCTCCACCTCCCTGCAAATTTTGAATGCTCAAATTACCATAAATCTTCCATTTGAATATTTTGTCCCACTTCGTCCTCTTGATGTAACCAGTCGCTATGCTGCTTATCTGACCGGCCAGCCTGTGCAGCACGGCTGACCTCGGAGTGTGGTAACAGTTAGGGCACCTCAATAGCCCTCGACCCTGGTATGGGAATTTCTGATCCGGCATTGATCACTATTGATGTCAGTGCGATTAATCATTGAATGATCAGTTTCATGGGGTGGAGAGATTGGGCTATGCGGGACATGGGTTGAATCACAGGCTGTGTGATATGATATCGGGGCCTAGCAAAATGTACAGGGGCTTAGAGGGTTCAATTATGAGGACAGATTGCATAAACTTGGCTTGTATTCCCTTGAGTATTGAAGGTTGAGGTGTGACCAAATTGAGGTGTTTAAATTGTTAAAAGGATTTGATAGGGTCGATACAGATAAATTATTTCCTCTGGTGGGGGAAATCCAGAACAAGGGGACGTAATCAGGAAGCAGCTTTTTCACACAACGGGTAGTAGAAATCCGGAACTCTCTCCCCAAAAGGCTGTTGATGCTGAGGGACAATTGAAGCTTTCAAGCCTGAGATCGATAGATTTTTGATGGTAAGGGTATCGAGGGATATGGAGCAAAGGTGGGTAAATGGCGTTAAGATATAGATCGGCCATTATGTGATTGAATGGCGGACCAGGCTCAAAAGCTGAATGGCCTTCTCCTGTTCCTATGTTCCTACGTGTGATACGATTGCGGCACTGGGCTATATCGCTACAGGTTGAAGACTGGGGAGTGCATCGTATGCATCCCGTACTGCCTTTGTGTGAATGCAGGGTACATCCTGCTGATGTATAGACTTTGCCTCTCCCACAATGAGCATTGGCACTGACCTCGGGAGGGGCGGAGAAGGGGCACCATTGCCACAGTTGGCTGTTTTGACATCTCTGCTACTTTCCAGGTCAACACCTTCCAGATTGTCCTGGTCACGGATGGAGAGTCCTCCTTCACCATCTTCAACTACGAAAATATCACCTGGACCACAGGGATGCACGCCAGCAGCGGAGGGGACTTTGCTGGCCTGGGTGGCATCGCGGCACAGGTAGAGCCAGTCTGATCGCGCACGCGTGCCATTAGCTAATTGTCAAAGGTTTGCGGTGAGTGTGGGAAGAGGGCCGTTGTCCTCAAGTGATGATTTGCCCAAACCTCTTGCAGTTAAAGGCCTGAGTAGAGTAATGGACAGCCATCATAATCAAACCAAGGAGAAGACCATGCTTGTAGCTTCCCGAGTGGAAGACTGAGTAAATGCACCATGTGGTGTGTCACTGAGCCATGGAGAAGAAGATGATCCCAGGTTTAATCCCATGTTTGTGTTGAGTTAGCTGATCTCATCCAGGGAGCTGGTGCAAGGCTACAAATGGCCTCAGTATACCTCAACCTAGGGAAGGAAAGGCAGCTCTGTCCACTAACTGTTAACTCCAGCATGCCTGTGAAGGCTGGATGGGAACAGGATTGAGCTCAACTATGGTGCCTTGAACAGTCAAATAGCCTGCTGACCCTCCTTTGAATATCTCTATGTCCCACATGGTTCATTCCACTGAATACCCCTGTGTGTGTCTCACGTGTTTCATTCCACTGAATACCCACATGTGTGTCCCAAGTGGTTTCTTCCACTGAATACCCCTGTGTGTGTCCCATGTGGCTCCTTCCACTGAATACCCCTGTGTGTGTCCCATGTGGCTCCTCCTAATGAATATCCACATGTGTGTCCCATGTGGTTCTTTCCTCTGAATATCCACATGTGTGTCCCATGTGGTTCCTTCCTCTGAATACCCCTGTGTGTGTCCCAAGTGGTTCCTTCCACTGAATACCCCTGTGTGTGTTTCATGCCCTTAGGCAGGTTTCAACGCTGGAGATGGTAAACGTTACTTCAATATTCCTGGATCACGCACAGACGACATCGTGGATGTTGAGATGACCACCAATGTCGGGCTTCCCGGGCGCTGGGTATTCCGAATCCATGATGCGCAAGTTGAGGTTGGCGGCTGCAACGATACAGGTAGGGCCACGACAATCAGATCCAGCATCACCAGACCTGTGAAGGCAGCAATGGGACAATAATCCCCAACCATGGCTCAGTTGGTAGCACTGTCAACTCTGAGTCTGAAGGTTGTGGATTCAGGTCCCACCCCTGTTAATTGATCACAGAATCTAGGCTGACTCTGCAGTGTGGTACAGAGGGAGTGCTGCACTGTCGGAGGTGCCATCTTGCGGATGAGACATTAAACCATGGCCCCATTTACCCTCTCAGCTGGACGTATAAGACGCCATAGCTCTATTTCAAAGAAGAGCAGGGAAGTTCTCCCCGGTGTCCTGGCTAATATTTATCTCATTGCTGTTTGTGGGAGCTTCTTGTGAGCAAATTGGCTGCCAAGTTTCCTACATTACAACAGTGACTACACTTCAAAAGTATTTCATTGGTTGTAAAGTGCTTTGGGGCGTCCTGAGGTCGTGAAAGGAACTAAAGAAATGCAAGTCTGTTTTTTTACTGTTTTTCCCTCCATACACCCCAGTTTTCTCTCTTCCAGCCTCATGAAAGTACTGTCTCATGCTAGGGACAGCTCCATGGGTGCTGACTGTCCTCACTTGAGTGGCCATTCTTCATGTGTGGGTCCAGATCTTGGGTGTCATCAGACTTAAAGACTTTGGAGGATATTTGAGCTGAGCCTCACAGTGTTTTCACCTGAGTCTCACACGCAAGAGGCGTCACTGGATAGTGAACCCTGACTGATTTTTTTTCTCACCCACCTCCCCCCCCCCCGCCCCCCGCCACCCACATGGGATTTTGTGTGCAGTTAAAGTTCTATTGGTCTCTTTGATGAAGACAGGAACACTGATTCCACGTACAAGCATTGTGTCAGGAAGTTGTGCAACTTATTGGATGTTGCAGGAGGATAACTTTAGGATCTTGTGGCCTGATGCAAATCTTCATTGTTTTCTAATTATCTGCACTGTTAGGTTCTTACTGTTTTCTTTTACTTCTGTGTGATACCAATTCTTACAATAAATTCACTTGTAGTTTTAGCCTGAACATAAACAGTGTAACAAAATGACAGAATTGCATGCTGGGTAACCTGTGCAACCACCAGCATCAAATATTTTGGTTAAAGAGTAACCGTTCGTCCTGTAGCACTTGCCCCATTCACAGCACGCCTAAGTTCCTAAGTTATCGATGATAGGGAGCACGGGCCCACTTTTGGAAACTTCACTTCAAACGAATTTGAATAAGAGTTGGGAGAGAACCAGAATTATAATTATGAGCTTATCAGAGGAATGATCCGAGTTGTTAAAAATGGCCACTGTCATTTCATCTCAAACCTTTGCTTTCCACAGCCTCTGTGTGCTTGAATCTGCGGCCGTGTCTGAACGATGGAAGGTGCATTGATGATTGCATCACCGGAAACCCGTCTTATACGTGTTCGTGTCGGGCAGGATTCACAGGCCGGAGGTGTCAGATAGGTAATGTACTTTGTTGGAGCGAATAGGATTCCCTCTTTAGGAAGGGACTTGGGGCAGGGCATGTGGGAGTGTGGGCAGAGGTGTGCCGTAGAAGAGTGATGTGGGGCAGAGAAAAGGGAGTGTAGGTAATGGGGGGGGAAGAGAGAGAGAACATCAATGGAATTTCAAGAGAATGAGGTGGGGGCGGGAGAATGGGAGAAGATGGGGCTGGGATGGGTGGGGTCGGATGATGGGACAGGTGATGTAGCAAAATAGAGGCAGGAGAGGGAATGAGATGGGGGCAGGTGAGATGTAAGACGTGTTAATTTTTACTCCAGTCTAACAGTACTTAGAGTTCAGACCCATATTGGGATAGACAACTCGAGACAAAGATTTCAGGATAACAATTCTTTACTTAAAATCAACAGCGATTACAAGCATACATACGTACTAAGACCAGCGAGTGATCAGTTCGGCGGTGACGAGTAGGTTCTCTTCTCTGTGCGACCGATCAAGTCGCACGACTCACTGCAGTAACCCCGAGTGTCTTTCGACTGCAATTTTTATACCCCAAAACTCAGCAGACTGCTCAATGCGCACGTGTCCCGGACCACGTTAACAATGGCCAGTAGTTGTTTTTCTTTCTCCTCTCCTTATCTGTTAGTCAGTGGGCCTCAAGGCCGGTTACGCCATTGTCTGAAGAAGTTCCTGTTAAAAATGGCTCGAAGGTGTTGTATCCATTTGTTAATGGAGACACAGAATGCAGGAGTTGGTTTAACAGGTGTTTACTGAACAAAGTCTGGAGGTGAACTAAAAGATACAAGACACTATACAGGCTTATATAGCCCGAGTGGCCACTACCGGCATTACAGTACACAGGGGCTCTTAAAGGCACATAAACCACAATTCCTCCCCTTTTAGACAACCAGTACATAACATTTTAAGTAATCATTAATTAACATGTTTACAAGAACAATAATCTACACATTTGCTGCAGTTAATCAATTATAAGCCAGTCTCTCTGGAGGCTTCCTGACTCGGTCCGGATAACGCCTCGGTGGTGTAGTAGTTTTCGGTGGTGTAGTAGGTTCTTTTGGCAAGGTCGATTCGGCTTGAATGCCAGTGTCGGGTTCATCTGGTTCCAGTATCACTGGATCGGAGGTAGATACTATGGGTGTCTGTGCTTCATCATTAGGCGTATAGAGTTGTGGTGCAGGTTGTCCCTTTTCGGATGACTCTATGATCTGGTCAGCATGGCGCCTTATTATGCTTTCTCCAATGTCCACGGTATACATCAGCGGTCCTAGTCGTGTGCAAATAGTTCCAGGCTGCCATTTCTCGGTACGGTAGTCCCGGGCCAAAACTTGTTGACCTATCTGGAAGGTTCTAGTTGGCCTTTCATTCATGCCTTGAAATTGTCGGTTCTCTACGTCCCTTCTGATGTTTGGCTTGATCAAATCCAGCCGGCATCTTAGTCTTCTATTGAAAAACATCATGGCGGGAGTTTGGTTTGTAACCACATGTGTTGCATTCCTGTATGCAAACAAGAAGTTATCTACCTTATGCTGTAGATTTATGTCTTCATTACCCATGGCCTTTATGGCCTTCTTGAAGGTCTGGACAAACCTTTCAGCCAATCCATTGGTGGCGGGATGGTATGGGGCGGACGTGTAGTGCTTAACCCCATTGTTTTTTAAGAACTTCCTGAATTCTTCGGACACAAATTGCGGTCCATTATCAGAACAGATCTGTTCAGGCAGCCCATTCCTGGCAAATATGGTCCTTAATACTGTGATGGTTTTTTCTGTGGTGGTGGAGGACATCTTTATTACCTCCGACCACTTGGAGTGTGCATCAACCGCGATTAAGAACATTGAGTCCATAAATGGACCAGCAAAGTCGATGTGTACCCTTTGCCATGGAGATGAGGGCCACTCCCATGGATGTAGAGGGGCTTGTGGTGGGGCGTTTTGGACCTTCTGGCATCCTAGACAGCCCTTGGTCATTTCTTCGATGTCTCCATCGATACCTGGCCACCACACAAACGCTCTGGCTAGGTTCTTCATTTTCACTCCACCCAGATGGCCCTCGTGAAGCTCCTTTAGCACTTTATCCTGGAGTTTGGGTGGAATCACCACTCTGGATCCACACATCAAGGTTCCTCGGCACACTGACAGCTGTTCTCTTCTTTGCGAGAATGTTGGCAACAGTGGTTCGCCATGTGCTGGCCATCCCTTCACCGTTAAATCGTAGACTCGTGAGAGAGTCGGGTCATTTCTCGTTTCCTTTTCAATGGTAGAATTTGTTACTGGTAGACATTCCACTATGGTTGAGTGGAACATCTCCACTGGGTCCACTGTAGGTGCCTCTTCTGCCGTTGGCAACAGCAGACGCGATAAACTGTCAGCATTTCCATGCTGTTTTGATCCTTTGTATTCTATGTCATATTGGTGTGCCCCTAGGAAAAGGGACCACCTCTGTAGCCTTTGCGCTGTCATAATGGGAACGCCCTTTTTAGGGTTGAATATGGAGACGAGGGGTTGATGATCAGTCAACAAGGTAAATTTTTGTCTGTGTAGGTAATGGTTGAATTTCTTCACTCCCCATACCAGGCTGAGTGCTTCCCTGTCGCTCTGGGCATAGTTACGCTCAGCTGAGTTCAATGAGTGTGACGCAAAAGCTATCGGCCGCTCCGAGCCATCAGGGAATCTATGCGATAATACCGCTCCTACGCCGTAAGGGGATGCATCGCACGCCAGTCTGATTGGCAGTGATGGGTTGTAATGAGCCAAAACTTCCTTCGACGTGATTAAGCCTTTGCATTTATGGAAGGCACGTTTACAGTCTTCGCTCCATTTCCAAATTACTCCCGTTTGTAGCAGTTCGTTAAGAGGGTGCAGAACAGTTGACAAGTTCGGTAAAAATTTATGATAGTAATTTATCAATCCCAGGAACGACCTTAATTGTGAGACATTTTCAGGTGCTGGGGCTTTTATGACCGCTTCAATTTTTTCAGGTGACTTATGCAACCCTTCTTCGTTAATTATGTGGCCACAATATGATATTTGTTTCTGGAAAAATTCACACTTGGGGCGATTTGCTCGTAGGCCCCGTTCTCTCAGCCTAGTGAGCACCTGCTCCAAATTGGCAAGGTGCTCGTTGTCGTTTTCTCCTGTTACAAGGATGTCGTCTAGGTAGCATTGAGTCCCCGGAATCCCTTGCAGGACTTGCTCCATAGCTCTTTGCCAGATAGCTGGAGCTGATGCTACTCCGAAAACCAGTCGATTGTACTAGTACAGGCCTTTGTGTGTGTTTATCGTGAGATACTTTTTAGAGGCCTCCTCAACCTCCATCTGTAGATATGCCTGTGCCAAGTCAATTTTGGTGAAACGTTTCCCTCCGGATAGTGAGGCGAAAATATCTTCTATCCTCGGAAGAGGATACTGTACCGTGTGAAGGACCGGGTTTACAGTCACCTTGAAGTCCCCACAGATGCGAATTTTTCTCTGTTCTTCAGATTTATCATTATTCAACGTTTTCTTCATGACTGGGACGATGGGTGTTGCCCACTCGCTCCAATCTATCTTGGATAACACGCCTGCCTTTTCCAAATTCTCCAGCTCTGCCTCGACTGCTGGACGAATTGCGTATGGCACCGGCCTTGCCTTAAAAAACTTGGGAATTGCCGCATCTTCCACTTTTATTGAGGCGGTGACGCCTTTCAAGGTTCCTAGTTCCTGTTAAAACACTTCTTTGGCGTTGGCCAAGATGTCTTTTAATCGTTCAGGTATGACGTCGTCATCATTTTTTTTCTTACTGGTCACCGTCAGTGCCTGAATGGAGTGCCAGTCTAAACGTATCTTCCTGATCCATTCACGTCCCAACAGCGGTGGACCACCATCTTGCAGAACGTATAAATACAACTTCTGTATTTCCTTGCCGTTGTATACAACAGGCACCCTTATTTTCCCTCTGGGGTATACTTTCTGCCCCGTATATGTCTTCAAGATAATGGATGTGTCTTTCAAAGGTATATGCGGAAATAGCCGCTCGTAATCCCGTCGACTTATGACGGTCAGAGCTGATCCTGTATCTAGCTCCATTTTAACTGGGGACCCCGCTATCGTGAGGGTAACCCAAATGGTCTGGTAATCTTCTTTGGCAATTACATTATGTGATTTGAGACGGCTTAGTCTCTTGTTTCCGGAGTCGCTATCGCTCTTCTGGTCTTCGGAGCTACTGTTCGTCATCATTTGTACCTTTCTGTACTTTTCCTTATTGATTTTTTTTCTGTCAGTGGATTTTTTGTTTCCAGGTCAGCATACACGTGCAATGTGTCCCATCTTTCTGCATTGCCTGCATGCTTTGTCCTTGAACCAGCAGTCCCTCTGGTCATGGGTGGATCTGCCGCAGCGATAACATCTCTCAAAACCCTGTGTCATTTCATGGGTGCCGAAGTCCTGTGGCTTTTGCTGTATCTCTGCAGCTCCTCTTGCTGCTGCTTCGTATGATACAGCCACACTGAAAGCCTTGTCCAGTGTTAAATCTTTCTCAGAAAGTAGCCTTTTCTGTGTACCTTCACTTACGAGACCACAGATGAATTTGTCTCGAAGAGAATCTGCCAGTCCTGCCCCGAATTGGCAGTGCTTTGACAGCTTCCTTAATTCGGTGAGGTAATCAGCGTTACTTTCATTCTTGTGCTGATTCCTCCTGAAGAATTTGAATCGTTCCGCTATCAGCAGCGGTGTTGGGTTTAAGTGCTCTTGTAGGGTATCAACAATCTCCTTAAAATTCTTGTCCATCGGTTTGGCTGGAGTGATTAAGTTTCGTAACAGCCCGTATGTCCTTGCACCCATTAGATTTAGAAGTACCGATGCCTTTTTATCATCCTCTATTTCATTCGCTGTGCAATATACCTCCACTCTTTCCACATAAGTGGTCCAATCCTCCACATCACTATCGAAAGCAGTAATATTGCCAGTCTTAGGCATCCTGGAAAAAAAATGGTGCCTCCCGCGCTTTCCTTTCTTCCCTGCCGAGAAAAAATGGTGCCTCCCGCGCTTTCCCGCCGCTGCCGCTGCTGACAACGCTGTTCTCCGCGGTTTTTATTTATACAGATATTTTTAATAGTTGGAGACTCGTTCCCGCCGGACTCTCTGGGACTTTTCCCTCCCGCTGCTTGGTCCGAACGCCGACCTGCTTTGCAGCGCTGGCCGTCTCCCGAGTGCTCCACCCTCTGTCTCTGTTTGCCTCCGACTTCGCTGCTCGGCCCCGCTGCAGAGCCAGCCGATCGAGCCCCAGCCCGCCACCCAGAAAGGATTATTGCAGTACCTGCCACCAGCCCGGCTAGCTGGTGAAACCACAGTTTTTTCTTTTTTTTTCTTCTTCAACCTTCGTCTGAGGAATCGATCTCCTTGAGGTGCTGCCGAATTGCAGGTAAGTCCGTTTCCAATTCGTCGCCACTGTTGTATCCGTGTGTTAATGGAGACACGGAATGCAGGAGTTGGTTTAACAGGTGTTTACTGAACAAAGTCTGGAGGTGAACTAAAAGATACAAGACACTATACAGGCTTATATAGCCCGAGTGGCCACTACCGGCATTACAGTACACAGGGTCTCTTAAAGGCACATACACCACAGGAGGTTTGTTTCACAGAACTCTCAAGGCCCACTTCCTTATCTGTGACTTTTACAGAATTTGCTCAGTAACACGGCCCTCAGTCTCTCAATGTATGCCGGTCCATTAAATTTGGTCAACTTTGAGTTTAGTCAAGTTACTTTACAGCGATGATGTATTCTGACAGAGGGAATGAGATGGGGGCAGGTGAGGGAATGGGACGGGGCCAGGTGAGGGAATGGGACGGGGGCCAGGTGAGGGAATGGGACGGGGGCCAGGTGAGGGAATGGGACGGGGGCCAGGTGAGGGAATGGGACGGGGGCCAGGTGAGGGAATGGGACGGGGGCCAGGTGAGGGAATGGGACGGGGGCCAGGTGAGGGAATGGGACGGGGGCCAGGTGAGGGAATGGGACGGGGGCCAGGTGAGGGAATGGGATGGGGGCCAGGTGAGGGAATGGGACGGGGGCCAGGTGAGGGAATGGGACGGGGGCCAGGTGAGGGAATGGGACGGGGGCCAGGTGAGGGAATGGGACGGGGGCCAGGTGAGGGAATGGGACGGGGGCCAGGTGAGGGAATGGGACGGGGGCCAGGTGAGGGAATGGGACGGGGGCCAGGTGAGGGAATGGGACGGGGGCCAGGTGAGGGAATGGGACGGGGGCCAGGTGAGGGAATGGGACGGGGGCCAGGTGAGGGAATGGGACGGGGGCCAGGTGAGGGAATGGGACGGGGGCCAGGTGAGGGAATGGGACGGGGGCCAGGTGAGGGAATGGGATGGGGGCCAGGTGAGGGAATGGGACGGGGGCCAGGTGAGGGAATGGGACGGGGGCCAGGTGAGGGAATGGGACGGGGGCCAGGTGAGGGAATGGGACGGGGGCCAGGTGAGGGAATGGGACGGGGGCCAGGTGAGGGAATGGGACGGGGGCCAGGTGAGGGAATGGGACGGGGGCCAGGTGAGGGAATGGGACGGGGGCCAGGTGAGGGAATGGGACGGGGGCAGGTGAGGGAATGGGACGGGGGCCAGGTGAGGGAATGGGACGGGGGCCAGGTGAGGGAATGGGACGGGGGCAGGTGAGGGAATGGGACGGGGGCCAGGTGAGGGAATGGGACGAGGGCCAGGTAAGGGAATGGGACGGGGGCAGGTGAGGGAATGAGTTTAGCATCTTTTTATGGTGGTAAGCTGTGCTGATTGTGGTGCCAGCGAAGCTGCCTGACCCGCACCAAACCCTTGGCTAGCGATCCTCTTGGCAGCAGTGTTGATACTCTGAGCCAACTTCCACTTACTGAGAAGCACCTGTCGGATGCAGGTGAATGGGCAGCACAGCGGTCAATGGTTCTCTGACCTCTCGCCTTGTTTTCCAGATGTTGATGAGTGCGCCTCGTACCCTTGTCGCAGCGGAGGAACATGCATAGATGGGCAAAATGCCTTCACCTGCCAGTGCCCTGCTGGGTTTACAGGAGTGCTCTGCGAAACAGGTTCAGACTGGTTTTACATTCCTGTAGTTTGTCGAAGCCCGGCTGCTCTGTGCCTGGTGTTGCGTCAAAGGTTGAGCACGACCCTGTTTAAACGTGCAGGGGTTCTGCTGCACAGTTACAGTGAGATCCATATGCTGAAGTCACACTTAAAGAGGCCATCATCCCATTGAATATCAGTTGACTCACATCCCCGGGTTTAACAGAGATTGCACACCCCTTGCAGCAATAGTGTCTCTCTCTTATTGGCACCCACTTTAAAGGGACAGAGTTTTGCTGTTTTAATCTCTAAAGAGGAGTCAGTTGTTTTTTTTTTTTTTAAAAAAGAGGTGCGAGATTCCAGAGTCAGGCCCTGTACATTGGCACTGAGAGAGCCTACTTTTCAGCCGGTGCCAGGTGTGGACACAGTTAATACCCAAAAGCCATGGAATTACAGAGCTGTATCCAGGAATTGCCATTGTTCCAGCTGAAAGAAAGGGGTGGGAAGGATGGCCCCTGGGCAGCAGCATGTTGAGCCCCAGTTGTCACTGTGCCACCTAGTGATAGGATGTGAGGTGAGGCAATGCCCTCAATCCCCTACATGGTATATTGTTCATCACTCCATTCTCCAATCAATCCATCACAGCAAAGCTGCAGGGAGCAAACCAGACTCATCTTTCTCGACCCCTCCACTGCCTCTGTCTTGTCAGACTGCTTATCCAACATCCAGAATTCAATGAGCCGCAGTTTTCTCCAACTATACATTGGAAAGACCAAAGCCATCGTCTTTGTTCCCTCCACAAACTCGGTACCCTTGCCAATGATTCCATCCCTCTCCCAAGCCTTTGTCTCAGGCTGAACCAGACTGTTCACAACCTCAGCATCCTATTCAACCCTGGGCTTCCAACCCTATATCTTCTCCATCACAAAGACCGCCTACTTCCACCTCTGTAACATTGCCTGTTTCCACCCCTATCTCCGCGCATCTGCCACTGAAACCCTCATCCATGCCTTTGTCACCTCCAGACTCAACTATTCCAATGGTCCCCTGGCCTCATCTTCCGTAAACTGCAGCTTATCCAACACTGTGCTGACTGAATCATATCCTGCACCAATCACGCTCACCCATCACCCTTGTGTTCACTGCCCTGCATTGGCTCGCAGTCCCCCTGCACCTCAAACTTAAAATTCTCATCCTCGTGTTTAAATCCCTTCAAGGCTTAGCCGCTCCCTATCTGTGTAACCTCCTCCAGCCCTACGCCCCCCACCCCACCCCGAACTCTCTGATGCACTGACTTAGGCTACATGTATATCTCTTCCCCCCTTCACTCCACCATTGGTGGTTGTGCCTTCAGCTGCCTTGACTCCACACTCTGGAGATGCCTCTCCACCTCGCTCTCCTTTCAATCCTGCCTTAAACCCTCTCTTTGACCAAGCTTTTGGTCAACCCTCCTAATATCTCCTTCTTTTGCTCAGTGTCAATCTGTTGATAATGCCTTTGAGAAGGGCCTTGGGAGATTTTGACATGTTGAAGGCACTATATAAATGCAAGTTGTTAGTGGTGGTCACAACAACACTGAAGCTTGTTTGTCTGACCTCCAGCTCACTGGAGGCTGTGCAGAAACAGAAACAGAGAGAAAGTAGAGGAAATGATCAAGTTGTTGCTTATTCTCTTGTGTTTTTTCTCCAGTCTTTCTCTTGTCCTTTCCTCCGCCGTCACGCTTATGCTTGCTGCTTTAATGGACGGGCTGCAAGATTGCCTATAAAGGTTGTTAACAGAGATCCTGCCTCCAATTTTCTCCTTCCCTCTGCTGTAAGCGGTGGTGACACGGCTGTGATTTGGAACTGGGCCTGTGGATGGTTGTGGAGTGGACTAGCGGCACCACTCATCCCACTCGCCATAAAAAAATTCATTGTTTGATTTTAATTGTGCAGTAGAAAAACAAAAGTTTGAGTCCTGCAGGATGAAGAGTGTTCAAAGGACTCGTGTCCG
Organism: Somniosus microcephalus; assembly: GCF_052327205.1. Classification (NCBI taxonomy): domain Eukaryota; kingdom Metazoa; phylum Chordata; class Chondrichthyes; order Squaliformes; family Somniosidae; genus Somniosus; species Somniosus microcephalus. The sequence continues at coordinate 121,106,095 of NC_140992.1, forward strand.
TCTCACATTTCTGTTTTCACCTGTTCCCTCTCTTGTTCAGATATCGATGACTGTGCGTCGAGTGATTGTCAGAACGGAGGCACTTGTATCGATGGGATTGACGTGTATAGTTGCAAGTGCAAACTTGGATTTATTGGGAAGCACTGCGAGATTGGTGAGTAACAGTGAGCATGGGGTCACAGAGTAACAGTGAGCATGGGGTCACAGAGTAACAGTGAGCATGGGGTGACAGAGTAACAGTGATCAGAGTATTACAAAGTAGAACTGAGCTGGGGGGCCAATCAGAGCAGGGGGTCAGAGTGTTACAGAGTAATGCTAAGCAGGGGGGTAAGAGTATTATCGAGTAATGTTGTGGAAGTCAAACAGGGATAAGACTAATACTTAGATGGATAACAGTATCATAGGGTAATGCTCAGATGGATCCAAATGATAGAGTAATGCTGAGTTTGATCACAGAGTAATATTGAGATGGGTCAGAGTATGAAAGAGCTACACTGAAATGGATCAGAGTGTTACAGGTAATGCTGAGATGTGTAAGTGTATGACAGAGTAAAACTGAGGCTGCACTGATGGCTAAGATGACCTGCTTTCTGTCAGTGAAATGCTATTGCTTTAACTGCTGTTATGGCTTCCAATTACAGCTGGCTCCTTGTGTAAAACCAGGGAGTGTCAAAATGGTGGTGTTTGTGACACAGACAGTGGAACTGCAGTGTGTATCTGTCGGAAGGGCTACACTGGGGAGAACTGTGAAAATGGTGAGCTCTCTCTTCCCCTCTGTCGGCCTCTCCTTTCTCTGTTACTGTTTTGGTTTCTCTTTCAGTCACTCTGGATTTAGAACAAAGACTTGCATTTCTATAGCGCCTTTCATGATCTCAGGACATCCCAAAGCACTTTACAGCTAATGAAGTACTTTTGAAGTGTAGTCACTGTTGTAATGGAAACACGGCAGCCAATTTGTGCACAGCAAGCTCCCACAAACAGCAATGTGATAAATGACAGATCACCTTGTATGATTGATAAATATTGGCCAGCTCACCGGAGAGAAATCCCTTGCTGCTCTTCGAATACCGTTGGGATTTTTTACATCCATCTGAGGGCAGACGTGGCCTTGGTTTGACGTCTCATCTGATAAACGGCACCTCCAACAGCGCTGCATTCCCTCAGTACTGCACAGGAGTCTCTGGAGTGGGACTTGATCGTATAACCTTCCGATTCAGAGGCTCAAGTGCTACCACTGTGCTGCGGCTGACACTTTCCTGTTTGATCGCCCTCTCTTTTTCTCTCTGTCACAGCCGTTATCTCTCACTCATTGTGCTAGATTTTCATTGAGGAGTCGGGTAGGAGGCGGTGTCTTGTTTTGCACAATTTGTATAAAAATAATAAATTGCAGGACAACAGAGTATTACAGTTTAACTCTTTTATTAAGCATTAGGTCTGTGATCTTACTCATAGCAGCACCAGTGGGGAAAGCCATGGATTAGGACCCCTAGCCTGGGTCTTCAAAACAATAGTAGTTCTTACAGATGCCTGCAGGCTAATGACAACTCAGCATGTGATCACATGTGAATATAATAGGTATTCCTTACAGATGCCTGCGGGCCAATGATAATTCAATATGCAAATGTTACATCCCCTTTCTTTTAAAAGAAAAATATTATGCATTACTTTTAAACCTTTCTTCTACATAATGTTCTCAATAGCATAAACATATAAGTAAACTCAGCATTTAACTAGCACTGAAAACATCTCAATGTTTCAATAACGATGTACAGTTTTTTTTAGGGCAGCGATCCGCCTATACCCTTTGACAGTTCACAAGTCAAGGATAACTCTAGGCTTGACCTCTCATCCCGACCTTGTGTGGTATGAAACTGAGCATGCTCCTGAATCGGTCAACAATTCAGGTTCAGGTTTAGGTTCAGGTTAAGTATGATGTGTTTTGTGTATTGCTCTGTTCATCACACTCTGTTGCACTGATCCTCTCATCGGAATGACGGTGTTGTTCCTTGGTGTTCAGGAGGTGCCTGCGATTGCAGCGGTACACCTGTCCTTCTGGGGTGCGGACGTGATACAATCGCTCAGTGTCAGCTGACTGGATGACGACTGCTGGCTTCCAGTAGTTATGCTCCTGGATTCTGATGGATTCCCCATTGTGCAGTGGCGGCAGTGGTCTAGCTGGCCTGTCATAGTATCTCTTTTGGTGTTGCTGTCTCTGTACACATTTTGCATGCACTTGCATGCAGCTGACGACCTCTGGCTGCAGCTGCTGGTTGGTGCTTGGAAGGATTGAACGAAGTCTGCGGCTCATCAACAGCTGTGCTGGTGACTTGAAGTTGTCAACCGGAGTGTTGCGGTACTCAAGGAGACTGAATAAGGGGTCTCTTTTGTCCGTTTTGGCTTTGTCCATGAGTGTTTTTGCAATCTGGACAGTTTTTTCAGCAAGGCATTACTTTGAGGGTAATGTGGACTTGATGTGATGTGTGAAATCCCATGCCTTGGCAAACGACTCGAACTCTTTTGATTTGTATTGGGGGCCACTGTCTGAGACTAAAGTCTCTACCATGCCATGCCTGGCAAAGGCTGCCTTTAGCTTGTGGATCACAGCTGCAGATGTGGTGCTGTGAAGCTTGTCCAGTTCAAAAAATCTGCTGTAGTAATCAACAGTCACTATGTAGTCCTCGTTGTTCCATGTGAACAGATCCGTTGCCGTGACCTGCCAGGGCCTGTCTGGGATACAGTGAGGTATCATGGGCTCTTTGACATTTGATGGGCGGTGTTCTAGACAAATGGAACATTTTCCGACAATGTCCTCAATGTGTTTGCACATTCCGGGCCAAAACATAATGTCACGTGCTCTTTGTTTGCATTTTTCCATGTCCATATATCCAGCATGAATTTTTGTCAACATCTCTTCTCTGAGACTGGTAGGAATGATGATTTTCTCCCCTTTGAAGACGATTCTGTTGATTTGTGACAGTTCGTCTCTGTTGTTCCAGAATTCAGATATGCTCTGAGGGCACTTCCTCCTTTCCTCAGGCCATCCTTCATGTATGACTTTGCTCAGCAGTGTGAGTTGTGCATCTTTCTCTGTTCCTGCTCGGATCTCCTTCAGTTTTGAGTCACTCACAGGTAAGCTGTTGTACACCATGTGCACCTGCACATCCATGCCTTCACTGAGGCTGCTGTCCTGGTAGCTAAGAGACTTTCTGGAGAGCGTGTCTGTGACAGGAATGTCTTTGCCTGGACGGTGAATGATTGTGAAGTCGTACTTCTGTAGCTGAAGGATCATTCTCTGTAGCCTTGGTGGGGCTGTGGCTAGCGGTTTCCTCATGATTGACTTGACAGGCTTGTGGTCGGATTCCACAATGAATTGTCGGCCATAGATGTACTGGTGGAAACGCTTACATCCAAACAGAATTGCATATAGCTCTTTCTCGATTTGAGCATAGTTGATTTCACTGTCTGTGAGAGATCTGGAAGCATAGCCGATGGGCTTTCCTTCTTGCAGTAATACTGCACCTAGTCCGTACTTTGACGCGTCCACTTGTAGTCTGAGCTCTTTGTTGGGGTCGAAGTAGACAAGAACTGGTCTTGGTTCTCTGGTGATTAGGTCTTTCATTTTCTGAAATGCTGTGTCATGTTGTTTGTCCCACAGGAACTCATTGGATTGTTTGAGCAACTGACGCATGGGTGCGTTGATTTCGGAGAGGTTCGGGGCAAACTTGGCTAAGTAATTAACCATGCCTAGTACTGTCTCTAGCTCTGCGTGGTTCTTTGGTGGCTCCATCTTCTTGATGGCAGAGAGTTTCTCTGGATCCGGCTTAATGCCATCAGTTGAGAGGTGATGCCCGAAATAACTGATCTTGGTGGATCCGATTATGCTTTTCTCGGGGTTGAGCCGAATACCTTTCTCCCGTGATCTTTCATGTTCCTCTCTATTCCTGCCATAGATGAGGATGTCATCTACGATTGCGACTACTCCGTCGAGGCCTTCATAGGTTTCGTCAATCTTCTGCTGGAATTCATCCTGAGCTGAGATAAGACCAAATGGTAAACGCAGAAATCGGTAGCGTCCAAATGGTGTGTTGAACGTCGTTAGCTTAGATGACTCTTCGGTGAGCTTGATAGTCCAGTATCCTGATCGTGCGTCCATTACACTGAAGTAACGTGCTCCCACTAGCTTGGGTGTGATGTCATCTAGCGTTGGTAGAGGGTAGTGAGGGCGTTTGATAGCCTTGTTCAAATCTCTGGGGTCGAGACAGACTCTGAGCTTGCCTGTACATGGTTTCTCAACCACTACTAACGCGTTGACCCACTCTGTCGGTTCAGTTTTCCGGACGATGATTTCTGTATTCTCCATGCTCTGCAGCTCCTCCTTCAGGTGACTACGTAGAGCAAGCGGTATCCTTCTCGGTGGGCAAACCACAGGGGTTGCTGCTGGGTCAAGTTGAATAGTGCATTCACCTGGGAATAGTCCGATTCCTTTGATAATGACAGCAAACTCCTCCATGACTGTCTGCTTCTCAACTGGTGCTGTCAATGAAAGCACTAGCTTGACGAGGTCCATGTCTAAACATGCCTTTAGACCTAGCACTGGAGGTGCTTGAGTGTCAACAATGTAATAGTCCAACATCATGTCGCTTTCTTTGTACTTGCATTTCATCAGGCATGTGCCTTTTACAATGAGCTGCTCACCCCTATAGCTGGTCAGTCTGCGTGAGGTGGGCTGTAGCTCACACTCATCCTTCAAGCTGTGATACTCAGAGGAATTACATTAACCTGAGCTCCAGTGTCTAGTTTAAACTTAAGCTCTGTGCCCTGTTTTCCTATCTCAATATCTGCAAAGGCTTGCTCAGTTTCTGAAATCTGTTTTTCCTGTGACACAGAATCAATAAACAGTTCCTCTGCATTTGGCTCTCTATCTGGCATTTGGCTGTCACTCACTGTGTGTACTGTTAATACAAAAACAGTCCTGCAAACTTTAGCAAAGTGGTTCCGTTTACCACATTTAGCACATTGCCTTCCTTTGGCAGGGCAGTGCTCCTTTTCCCCATGAACTTTGTTTCCACAATATCCACAGTTTTTGAAGCGTTTTATGTCTGTTGTCACTCATTTTTAGAACTCTCTCTGTTCTTTCTGTTCTGAAACACGCCCTCTGGGCGGTGTTCTTTGGTGTGTGTCTGTTAACTGCGTGTACTGTCTGTTCATGCGAGCTGCTCGTGGCGCCGGTTATGGTTTTCAACTGTGCTTGGGCTTTCTCGTGCGATCTAGCTATGTCCATAGCTTTGTCCAGCGTTAGCCCGGACCCAACATTCAAAAGTTTCTCACTTTAGCTGAATGTATTCCAAACATGATGCGGTCTCTGACCATCTCATCTTTATCTGCATATTCACAGTCTTTTACCAGCAGTTTTAACTCAGTCACAAACTGTTCAAGCGACTCACTAGCTCCTTGTACTTTCTCCTGAAACTTGTACCTAGCGAATATCGTATTTGTCTTGGGCATCACATATGATTCAAAACGGTCAAAATAACTTTTCAGTACCTTTGCTTCATCCGCGGTGAGAGACCATGTGTTAAAAATGTCTCTCCCTTTTTTTCCGATCCACAGGAGTAGGTCGCTGCATCTTTCTTCCTCCCCTTTGCTTTTCAGCGGATCCGAGAACATCAACTACACGTGTTGCTTGAACTTGCACCATTCTCCAGGTAAGTTCAAAGATTCCCAATCCATTCGAGGCAAGGGAGCTCCAACGATGTCCATTTACAATCCCTATTCTGACACCATGTCTTGTTTTGCACACTTTGTAAAAAAATAATAAATTGCAGGACAACAGAGTATTACAGTTTAACTCTTTTATTGAGCATTAGGTCTGTGATCTTACTCATAGCAGCACCAGTGGGGAAAGCCATGGATTAGGACCCCTAGCCTGGGTCTTCAAAACAATAGTAGTCCTTACAGTTGCCTGCAGGCTAATGACAACTCAGCATGTGATCACATGTGAATATAATAGGTATTCCTTACAGATGCCTGCGGGCCAATGATAATTCAATATGCAAATGTTACAGGCGGGACTACAACTTTCGGGTTTGTAGTCCCGCCTCCATTAAGTTCTAGCCAACCCACGCGATTTTGACTTGATTGACCTTGTTGAGCCCACCCAGCGGGCTCAGCAGGCCAATTAAGGGCCACCCAGCAACAGGTGAAATTACAGATTGATATTTCATCTGTCAAGACCTTTTGACAGATGAAATATCATCGTTTGACAGCTGTTTGAAGCTGTCAAACACTGACAATCTGTACTCCAAGTTAATTCCTTCCTCTCAGGATGATTTAGAGATCTCAACAGAACAGAGAGCAGAATGCTGGAACTTTTGACAGATCGCGGCCATTCTGCTTTCTGTGCTGGTGAGATGAGGGACTCCCGAGACCTGAAGGAAGGAAGGTTGTAAAGGTAAGTACATGTAAGTACAACTTCTTTAAACACTTTAAACACACCAAACACACTTACCTCTGCACTCATGCACCCATCACTCACCTGAACACCGGACATCTCGACCCCTCCAAGCCCTTCATCCCGACGGCCCGCCTCGCTAACTTGGCGTGGTTTGGAGCCGTCGGGAATCCCACACTTCAGGGATGAAAATAGGGATTAGGCTAAAAACTGCCTGTTAACTACCTGTTAACTGGTAGTTAATTGGCACTAATCCCCTTCCTGCCTCGTGGAGGTGTGTCCCTGTGCGGGTCGGGTATCTGCCTCCTTTGAAACTGGCATGGAGGCGGGTTGGGGGCGGGATGGGTTCGTGCCCCCCGATTTTAGGATTTTAACCCCCCCACATGCCTCCAATCCCGCCGCCACGGCCCAATGAAAATCCTGCCCATTGTCTCCATGTGTTACACTCTCCATTTCTATCTTTCACTTGTTTCTTGCCCTGTGTGCGTTTGTGTGTCTCTGTGCTTCATTGTCACAAATTGGGGGTAATTCTCAATTTCGTCACCTGGGCAATAACCAGGTGGAACAGATCTCCTGCTCGTTGTAGAACCCGTCCAACTTTCCTTCCTCCATGACAGGCGAGCAATCTGCTCTGCCAGGTTATAGCTCGGGTGGTAAAGGTAAGAGTTACCCCAATTTCTCTCTCTCTCTCTCTCTCTCTTTCTCTCTGCTGGTCTCTCAATTTCTATCTATCTCACTTGTTCTGTGTCTCTTTTTCCATTTATGTAATTTTTACTAAATATCACTCATCCACTGCTAGTCTTTCAAAGAAACATTTCAAGCTTTCCACGTTTGAGACTATAGGTACTTTCCCATCTCTTGGATTTTTTTTATTTGGTATTGAAATGAGTCTGTGTTGTATAAGTGCTTAGCAAATCGGAGGGATGTAGACTGCACTGTGCCGTGAAAGGTGTTCTTCTCAGAGCAGAACTGAAGTCCATTTTCTGCCAAATCAAAGGTCTTAATTTAACCTTGGGAAAGAACAGAGAGGATAGTGTAAATGGGGCTTTACTGTGTATCTATCCCATGCTGTACCTGTCCTAATATGTTTGATGGAACAGTGCTGCCCTGTGGAAGCCTGCTCCTTTTCTGGGACTGCCATTCCTTCCCTTGTCCTTGGTAACACGAGCAGAAAGTTTCATTGACCATGCGGTAGACCAGTGAGACTCTCTCTCATAGTAAATTCCAGTTGTCCTGAGGTCTGAGGTGTTTCTCTTCCAACTAGACATTTTAATATCATCTGCAAAGTGAATCCTGCTGGCGCACAGCACAGAGACGTTTGTGGTAAATATTTATTGTTGAGACTCAAAGTGGTTTTAATGCACAGGGATCCCATTGTCGAAATTTACGTCCTTACGATGCTGTTTCCTCTCTGCTAGAAACTAACGAGTGTGACTCCAACCCGTGCCTGAACGGAGGAGAGTGTATCGACCTGGTCAATAATTACACATGTCTGTGCCCCCAGTCATTCACAGGAATACACTGCGAGACAGGTAAGAGGAAGCTCCATCTCCAAGCCAAATCGGTGAGCCGAGGCAGTGAGCGTCAGTAGGGTATTCTACTGTGGAAGGACATCACTGGCTGAGCCCAATCCAATCCGCAGCCAATATCTACAAGCACATGGTCCTTTAGAGGCCAACAGATAGTGATCAGATGCAGACTACGCTGTAACCAAGTGCAGTGCCCCAATCACTGCCTCTTTTAAGATGGCTTTATTTCCATAGTTTAGTGATTCGATAGTCGTTAGAATAGATTGTACTGTCGCCAGCCCGTAACAGGCAGCAATGCCCATTCTTGGGCGCTGGGTGGTAAGTGGCCATCTAAGTTGTTTGATGATGAATGTGAGGACATGAATTGATGGGGACCAATGGGGGATTGTTGAAGGGGTGGGTAGTTGGTTGGATGCAGGACTGCTTTGGGGGTGGGTGGGGAGCAGGAAGCGTGGCGTTTGCATTTCCTTGTGACATGGGTCCACTGGTGCAACCTAAGTGGACCTTGCATTAATAAGGACATCCCTGGCATCCCAGGCAGCAGTGTGAGCAGCTGGAGGTGCATTGCCCTCATCACCCTCCTCCTCATCATCTTCTTCTTCCTCCTTCCCCTTCACCTTGTTCCTCCTGCAGGTTCAAGCCTCGTTGTAGCACAATGCTGTGCAGAGCGCAGCAAACCACAAGCCTAGCTGGTGTGTTCTGAAGGGCTCCTCAGATCTGTCCAGGCACCTGAAGTGAATCTTCAGCATGCCGGTGCCTTGTTCGATCACGCATCTGGTTGTGATACAGAATTCATTGTAGCGCTTGTTGGGCTTCAGTGGTCAGGTTCCTGACATGTGCCAAGTTTGCAATGGGTATCCCTTGTCGCCTAACAGCACTTTTGGGCTTCAGTGGTCAGGTTCCTGACATGAGCCAAGTTTGTAATGGATATCCCTTGTCGCCTAACAGCCACCCCTTATTTCTGCTTCCAGGTCCAAAGAGATCAGAGAGCTTGGACTGCCACAGGATGAAAGCATCATGGCAGCTCCCTGGCGATCTTGCGCACAACTGCAGAAATATGATTTTGTGGTTGCACGCCAGCTGCACATTGATGGAGTGGAAGCCCTTGCAGTTGACAAATACTCCTGGTTGTTCTGGGGGTGCCCAGATTGCCACATGTGTGCAGTCGATAGTGCCTTGCACCTGTGGGAAGCCAGCCAGAGCTGCAAAGCCGAGCGCCCGCTCATTCTGACTGGCATCATCGCTGGCAAAATTGACATAATTACCAGCCCTGGAAAACAAGTCATCTTATGTCTTATGCATTTGTGGGTGGCTGACTGGGGGATCCCAGATATGTCCGCGGCAGAGCCCTGGAAGGATCTGGAGGCAAAACCGTTGAGGGCAGTGGTGAATTTGAGAGCCACTGGCAACGCATGGCCACCAGGTCCAGCAGGCAGCAGGTCTTCTTCTAGGAGGCTGCAGTTGTCTGCCACCAACTGATATGACATCCTGAGACACTGGTGTTCAGACATGTCAAGGAAACTGAGACTCTGCCTGTAGACCCTGTTTCATGGATAGTGCCTCCTGCGAGCTCCCCTCTGCTGCGGAGCTACAGGCCTGGGACCTGCAGGTGCTGGTGCTGGTAATCTTGGTCCTCATCTGAGGTCCAATCTAAGGCAGCATAAGTGGCACCCAGCTGAAGTCATAGAGCAAACCTCCAAAGTGTAGGAATAACCTTTCAGCCAAATTACTGTGAACAAACCCTTTCCCACAAGCAGATAAGAAAGCAGCTGTGAGTACTGAGTATTTTTTGGCACATTTCCATGAGATTGATTCAGCCACTGTGTACTCACCTTGCTTTCACTGGCGGGTTTCAGGAAGTCCATGGGCCGATGTTCCCTTTAAGCTGCATGGCCACGTGACCACGCAGTGCTCTGCAGCTCCCACGCAGCCTGCTCACCGGCTTTTTAATAGGAAAAACAGTGCATGCGCAGTATTCTGAATGGTCCGACAATGCACCCAAAAATAATTAAATGAAACATTGCCGTGGGCCTGATGTTAAAGTCAAAAATGTGTGTTAATATCGCTCTAATAGAGCGATTAACATAGGGTTGCACGCACACAACCTAACGCGTTCAAGTTAAATGCGGAAGTTGGCGGGTTGGAGCTGGCTTCCTGACATGCTGACATTTTTCCTGGTCTTAACCTCACTCTCGCAGGCAAACCCACGTGCTCTTCCAGGTTAAAATTCAGCCCATTATTTCAGTGAGTGAATAGTAAATCTATGGAACAGGCTACCTAGGGAGACAGTGGGAGAAGTTAGTATTGATTAATTCAAATACAGATTAGAAATAATATTTTGGGATACAATGTATGAGTAATTTGAGACTGACGTGTGGCAAGTGTAGCGGGCTTAGGAGGAACAGGTGACTTTGGATCTATGGTTCCCAAAGCTCTTCACCACTGGGGTTTGCTTACATCATGTCTGGGCCTGTTGTATATCATTAGGAACAGCAGCCTCTGTGTATATTATAGAGAATAGCAGTACCTGTGTATATTACAGAGAATAACAGCCTCTGTGTATATTATAGAGAATAGCTGGCCCTGTGTATATTGGAGAATAACAGCCTTAGTGTATATTATGGAGAATAGCTGTCCCTGTGTATATTATAGAGAATAGCAGTCTGTGTATATATTATAGAGAATAACAGCCTCTGTGTATACTATAGAGAATAGCTGTCCCTGTGTATATTAGAGAATAACAGCCTTAGTGTATATTATGGAGAATAGCTGTCCCTGTGTATATTATAGAGAATAGCAGCCTTAGTGTATATTATGGAGAATAGCTGTCCCTGTGTATATTATAGAGAATAGCAGCCCCTGTGTATATTTTAGGGAATAGCAGTCTGTGTATATATTACAGAGAATAGCAGTCACTTTGTATACTATAGAGAATAGAAGTCCCTGTGTATATTATAGATAGAGAATAGCAGCCCCTGTGTAGATTATAGAGAATAACAGCATCTGTGTATATTCTACAGAATAACAGCCTATGTGTATATTATAGAGAATAGCAGTGCCTGTGTATATTGTAGAGAATGAGAGCCTCTGTTTTTTTATAGAGAATAGCAGCCTCTCTGTATATTATAGAGAATAGCAAACCGTGTATCTATCTATCTATCTTCTTATCTTTATATATATAAAGCGGTACTTCTGTCTGTCGTTCCGTCTGTCTGTCTGTCTGTCTGGCTATACACTCTCAAGTTATAGAGTGTACCTACACGTGCGTTACATCAAAAGAAAGCTTACGATTCCACAATGGTCGTAAGTGTATTTACGTTCCCCCCCCTCCCTCTTCTCTCCCCCCCACTCCTCCCCCTCCCCCCCATCCCTCCCCCCTCCCCCATCCCTCCCCCCTCCTCCTCCCCCCCTCCCACCCTCCCAGTCGCTCTCTCTCTTCCCCCCAGTCGCTCTCTCTCTTCCCCCCAGTCGATCTCTCTCTTCCCCCCAGTCGCTCTCTCTCTTCCCCCCCAGTCGCTCTCTCTCTTCCCCCCAGTCGCTCTCTCTCTTCCCCCAGTCGCTCTCTCTCTTCCCCCAGTCGCTCTCTCTCTTCCCCCCAGTCGCTCTCTCTCTTCCCCCCAGTCGCTCTCTCTCTTCCCCCCCAGTCGCTCTCTCTCTTGCCCCCCAGTCGCTCTCTCTCTTCCCCCCCAGTCGCTCTCTCATCTTCCCCCCCAGTCGCTCTCTCTCTTCCCCCCAGTCGCTCTCTCTCTTCCCCCCCAGTCGCTCTCTCTCTTCCCCCCCAGTCGCTCTCTCTCTTCCCCCCCAGTCGCTCTCTCTCTTCCCCCCCAGCCGCTTTCTCTCTTCCCTCCCAGTCGCTCTCTCTCTTCCCCCCCAGTCGCTCTCTCTCTTCCCCCCAGTCGCTCTCTCTCTTCCGCCCCAGTCGCACTCGCTCTTTCCCCCCCAGCCGCTCTCTCTCTTCCCCCCCAGTCGCTCTCTCTCTTCCCCCCAGCCGCTCTCTCTCTTCCCCCCCAGTCGCTCTCTCTCTCTCTTCCAACAACAACATGCCCTCAAAAAAGCCTCAGCACTGCCGGGCACTCCAGCTAGTATTATATAGAATAACAGCCTCTGTGCATATTATAGAAAATAGCAGCCTCTGTGTATTGGGAGAATAGCAGCCTCTGTGTATATTATAGAGAATAGCAGCCTCTGTGTATATCTATCTATCTATCTATATATAAAAGGATACTTCTGTCTGTCATCCGTCTGTCTGTCTTGAATTAACTCGAAAGTTATAGAGCGTACCTACACACTCCCCCTCTCCCTCCCCCATCCTCCCCTCCCTCCCCCATCCTCCCCTCCCTCCCCCCTCTCCCCCCTCCCTACCCCCCCTCCCTACCCCCCTCCCTTGCCCCCTCCCCCCTCCTCTCCCCCCTTCCGCCCCGTCCCACACCCCCCCTTCCCCCAATCCCACACCCCTCTTCCCCCACCCCCCTTCTCCCCCCCGTCCCACACCCCCCCTTCCCCCCATCCCATACCCCCCTTCCCCCACCCCCCCTTCTCCCCCCGTCCCACACCCCCCCTTCCCCCATCCCATACCCCCCCCTTCCCCCCATCCCATACCCCCCCTTCTTCCCCCACACCCCCCCCTTCTTCCCCCCACACCCCCCCTTCTCCCCCCCACCCCCCCTTCTCCCCCCCACACACCCCATTCCCCCCAACACACACCCTTCTCCCGCCGTCCCCCACAGCCCTTCCCACCGTCCCAAGCCCCCCTCTCCGCACCCCCCCTTCCCCCCCGTCCCGCACCCCCCCTTTCCCCCCGTCCCACACCCCACCTTCTCCCCCCACACCTCCCTTCTCACCCCCCCCCACACACCCCTTTCTCTCCCCCCCACACCCCCCCTTCTCCCCCCCTCCCCCCCACACACCCCCTCCCCTCCACACACACCCTCTCCCTCCCCACACACCCTCTTCCCCCCCAACACACCCCCTACCCCCCCACACACACACCCTTCCCCCCCACACCCCCCTTCCCCCCCACACCCCCTTCCCCCCCACACACACACCCCTTCCCCCCCACACGCACCCCCTTCCCTCCCCCCTTTCCCTTCCTCCCCCTCCTTCCCCTTCCCCTCCCCTCCCCCTCCCCCTTCCCACCCCTCTCCCTCCCCCCTCCCCCCTCCCGCTCCCCCTCCCACTTCCCCTCCCCTTCCACCTCCCCTCCTCCCTCCTCACCCCTCCCACCTCCCCTCCCCCTCCTCCCCGTCCCCTCCCCTTCCCCCCTCCCCCTCCCCCTCCCCTTTCCTCCCCCCCCTTTCCCTCCCCCCCCTTTTCCCTCCCCCCCTTTCCCTCCCCCCTTTCCTTCCCCCCTTTCCCTCCCCCCCGTTCCCTTCCCCCCTCTCTCCTCCCTCCTCCCCTCCCCTTTCCTCCCCCCCTTTCCCTCCCTTCCTCTCCCTCCCCTTCCCTTCTCCTCCCTCACCCCCTTTCCCTTCCCCTCCCTCCCACCTTTCCTTCCCCTTTCCCTCCCCTTCCCCTACCCCTCCCTCCCCCTTCCCTTTCCCTCGCCCGCGCCCTCCTCCCCCCTCCTCCCCTCCCCCCACCTTCCCCTCCCTTCCTCCCCCTTCCCCTCCCCCCTTCTTCCCCTCCTCCCCCTTCCCTTCCCTCCCCCCTCCCCCCCCCTCCCTCCCCTCCCCTTCCCCCCCCTCCCTTCTCCCCCCTCCCCCTCCCCTCCCCCCTCCCCCCATTCCCCTCCCTTTCCCCTCCCCCTCCCTTTCCCCCCTCCCCCTCCCTTTCTCCCCCCTCCCTTTCCCCCCTCCCCTCCTTTCCCCCCTCCATCCCTTTCCGCCCCTCCCCCTCCCTCCCCCTTCCCTTCCCCTCCCTCCCCCTCCCCTCCCCCTTTCCCTTCCCCTCCCTCCCCCTCCCCCTCCCCTCCCTCCCCCATTCCCCTCCCTGCCCCCTCCCTTTCCCCCTCCCCCTCCCTTTCC